>NC_044360.1:612417-1308250 GCF_007364275.1 Archocentrus centrarchus | reverse complement strand
TCTGATGGTGCAACACTTAAACAGCTTCTCAGAAACACGAACAGGTTTGTCTCATGTCTTTCGTGTCTGGTTTCCTTTGATAAATCAGTCAGAGTGCTGCCTGGAGGATTTCAGTCACACAGACTCAGCCAGTGCTTCCTCACAGCTGTCCTCTTCAGAACAGGAACTTCAGGCTTAGCTCTGACAAGCACACCCAGGGTCACCCTCTTCTTACTGTACACTCTTACATTTTTAGCCTCCTCTCTGCAGCGTCTGCATTTAAAAGGACCTTGATTAGGAGAGGTGAGCTCCAGGCTGAGCCTGCTTCATCATCTCCATTTTATTCTTCTTCTCAAATGTTTATGGCACCACATGTGGGAGCAACAACGTCCCTGCAACTCTGACAGGAAGACGGGAGTAACACAACAACATCTGTGTGTCAGAGACAAACACACTGCAGTGGAAATGAGAAGCAATGCAGCTGTGATCAGAGCAGTGAGCTTCCTGAGCATGCTGCTGCTGCTGCAGCCGTCAATACGAACACACACACACACACACACACACACACACACACACACACACACACACACACAGTGCTGAGTGAATGAGGTGGACGCCTCCTGGGAGTCTGCAGACTGGTTTCTGGTCCTCGTGGCTGAGCTGGTGTTCCTTTCTCATTGGAGATGATCGAGACCTGTTCAGAGCTCATCTCTGCTCTCACTGCACCAAGCACAGGTGTGTGTGTGTGTGTGTGTGTGTGTGTTACACAGGTGGTTCTGACAGGGCCACCTCTGGGCACCCCTGTTTGGTGAAAAGAGCACAGTGTCTGGTGCACATTGTCTTGTATAGGCGCCATAGTCAGTATAAAAGATGGACAGAACCACAGCATCATCCACTTTCTGGAGAGGCCACGCCCCTAATAATGCAAACTTTATATAAACAGGTGAGTTATAGAAACATCCTCCCCCCGTACAGCTGTTATGAAGGGGGGAAATTATCCACAGAGACCAAAGCAGTTTCTGCATCAGCTGTAAACATGTTGATTTCTGTCTGTGGGGACTGACTCACTGTGGCGCCTCTGCTGGACGGCAGAGGAACTGCAGGGTTTGGGTTATAGTTAGGATGTATTGTAGCCACGTGCTGAGTATTCATGGTTTCTAGAAGGTGTTACCTTTCAAATCTATATTTTACCTGCAGTTTGGCCTCACAGTCCTCACATTTCTGTTTCTGTTTGCCAAATAAATGAAAATTTCATGTTCGAAATCTGATTTTAAGTTCCAAACTTGTGCTGCCAGCAGGTGGCGCTGAACACGTCTCCTCTAACAATGATTAAAAACAGAGTTTCTTCTTCTGTGGTCCTCCTCAGACATAAATGTTGCTGCATCAGAACAAACGCAGGGGAGAGGAGGAGAATATCGATATCACGGATCGATAAGTGTGGCTGATGAAGCTCCACAGAGGCAGGCTGTCCTGCAGGAGGGAGGCTCACCTGTTGCTCGAGAGGGATGCGGTCCCTTTAAGAGAGCCAGGAAGTGCAGGGGTGCAGGGGAGGGAGGAGGTGTGTGGAGGCACAGGGAGGTGGTGCTTTTTGAGGAAACAGGTGTGTGCGCTGACAGGGATGATGTCATTCTCTGGCTGAATCACCTGGGAGACGGCTGCTGCGCGTGCACAGAGATAAGGAAGGAGGTGAGGAGCTGCTCCTGTTCGTCTCCCTGAGGAGGTGCCGGTGGGAGGGAGGAGACCCGGCCGAGGAGCAGGAGATCATCTGAGTGCTGCAGTGTGTTAAGGTGAGAGAATGAATGAGAGGCTCTGATCGCACCAACCTGCATTCAAAAACCAGCTGATTTTACTCTGACTCTTCTCTGCAGAGTTGGACCTGCTTCAGCTCACTGGCTGCTTCATTATAAGGCCAGAAGTGTATGTGGACCTCAGTCTAGTGTAGATACAGTAATAATAAGCAGCAGATGTAATGCTGCAAAGACAAACAGCAGGTTATTTAATCAGGTCTAAAAACCTTCTCAGGTGCTTTGCTCCCATTGGTGGATCCAGAGTCTAAATGAAGTCTAATGAAGTACCAGCAGCTTTATTTGGCTTCACTTCTTCACAGTTTGCAGCCTGACAGATGGACTGACATCAGAGGCCTCCAACACAAGGACGGCTTTAACGTTTCACTGTCTGCGCGTCACATGATCGAGTCCTAAAAACCTTTCTGTCTATAGTCTGGACCAAAATCATTTAGAAATGGTGTAATTACACAGTTTGCCCAGCATGGTGGCTCGGTGCTGATAATCCTCTCTGCACCGTAACATCATGTCTTTAAATGAAGTTAGATAATTAACTTCAGCAAGAACCCAGCAAAGCTCTGAGCAGCATCGGTGAGCACAAACGAGTGGAAACAAGCCTTTAAAGCAGGTACGGTTGTCTGCGGGTGCGTTATTTGCTGCACAGTCGTCTCACTGCCCCACATGACAGCGTCATAAATGTGTGATGTGAGCAGTTCAGCGTGTAGTCATCCAGCAGGAGCACCGTGGGTACAAAGATGGGTGCACGCCGTTTTTACTTCTCTCTCAGTTATGAATGTTTTCTTCATTTCATTTCAAATCAATAAAAGAATATTGAACAATTCTTAAACACAAACTTGCTGGAAAGTAGCAACATTCAACCAGATGCCCCCCCACCCCACCGTCATACCCAGTTCGACATGAATATTTGGAGAATAACGTTGTTGTGCTTTGTTCCAACTCTGGTCTTCTTCATGGGAATCTTCCCTGATGGTGGGTTGGTGCATCATTATTAAGATGTTTCAATCACGACTAGAGGTGTTACAAAGATCCGTACTGGTGAGTAAGTAAGTAAACTTTATTTATATAACACCTTTCACAGATAAAATCACAAAGTGCAAGTAAAATGCACCGAGGGAGGCTTGTTTCCAGAAGGACGTTGGTGTTGTCACTGTGGGAGGCCCCCAGCTGCTTCGAGAGGCCTCCGGCTCCTTTGGGAGGCCCCCGGGTCTTTTGGTAGGCCCCCGGGTCTTTCAGGCTCTCGGTTCTGCAGTTTCTTCGGTTCTCTGGTCTCTCTGCTCACTGTCACCCTGCAGATCAGCTCTCTGCTAACTGTCTGACTTTGAGTTATCGGTGCTGCAGGTGTCAGTGTGACAGAAATACCTGAGAGCAAACAGGTGACTAACAGTCTGTCAACACAGCCACACATACTCGATGACGCACCGCTGCCCCGGGCTCTGTGTGTCACCATCATATGACTGTGAGAGTAAACAGTAGAGATACGGTGAGGCTGAGGTCATGCAGGAAGCAGTCATAGTGAAATGAAAATGCACACGCGGCGTGTGGTGTCACATGACAGGCGGGTTAATGTTCAGCAGGTCTGACCAGTACTGCTTTCATTTGAAACTTTGACTCATTTGTGTGCAACATGGAATAAATGGACAGTAGTTTAGTTTACTGGTCTCAGTTTATGTACTTCTACTGTTTCTATGTTTAAGGAAAAATATTTGACTCTCACCCCTCCACCACTTTCTGATGAACTTAAATATAAATAATTAAAATAAAAGCACAGGAATAATAGAAACTGAAGTAAAGATGGAAGAGAATGCATCGATATAGTTTTCCAGGTGAGGCTGTGAGAGCTTCCAGAGTTGGAAACTTATCCTGGAAGCTCCCACGTGTTTCCACAGGCTAGCGGCTCCTGAGGGAGCTGGATGGGGCTCTGAACTTCTCGTGGGCTGATGTCTGCTTACAGCGTGTGGTTGGTTTTTCTTAGGAAGGTTCCCAACTGAGTCAAGTGATCCTGATGTATCTGCAGCCATAATCAGAGCTGTTTGAATTCTCCAAATACAGAAAGGAGCTTCAGCGCTTCCTTTATCACCTCCTTCAGCCGAGGAGAAATAATTCCATCCCATAATTCATCGTGACGCACCGTCATCACCATCAGCATTTCATGAAAGCTAAGAGCATGTAAAAGCTCACTAACAGTGTTTTCAGGATTTCATTTTCGTATCAGATCAGCTGGGATAAGCGATGGATGGAAATCCCAAATGAGGAAGGGGAGGAGTTCCACTCAGTCATCATTTTCACCTGCTTTTTTTAGGGATCACCACAGCGGATCATCTCCCTCCATCTCCCCATCATCCTCCTCTGGCACACCAACCCTCTACATGTCCTCGGGCACTACATCCATGACCACAGTCCCTACATTTGGACTCCCTGCTCTCACCTCCACCCTCCCACCTCTCCTTCTCTCTCACTGCCTCCTAACATGCCATCCCCCTCTCCTCTCCCTGTGTCTTCAGCCAACAGTAGCACAGGAAGTCTCAGCCTTGATGATTACATCGGATGCCCTTCCTGACTCTTTCATCAGCCCTTTAACCATGAGTACACTGGCTCCTCCCACCTCTCTGCAGGAGAAATAACTAAAATAAATAAAATTCATTTCATTTTGTAGACTATATGTTAAACTTTTATGTAAAATTCCAACTGTGTTTATAGTTTTCTTAAAAAATAATTTCTGAAAAATTTCCTTCACCTCATGATGTTTTCCACTGAGGTAGTGGGAAGGTGGTTGGGCCCAAAAAGCTTCTTCCTCAGTAATAACAGGTCCTTCCAGCAGTTACAGCAAACATGGTGACTGTGGCTGTTGGGTCAGAGGACCTGCAGCTTAGCAGCAAACAGGAGCTCCTGGGTTCAAATCCCGGCTGTATCCGCTGTCAGCCTGCAGGATCCATGTGGATCCAGTTGTGTGCTCAGTGTCGGTGGTTTCTAACCTGTGGTGGAACCATCGAATGGTCTCTGTCAGGTTTTTTTGGGCTGAGTGTTGCTTTCATGTTCCCTGTCTGGTAATGATGGTCGTTACTTTAGGACTTCCTGTTTCATCCAGGTGGTTCCTTCAGCAGTTGCAGAAGCTTCCTGGCTTTCCTTGAGCAGGTTATTCTGCCCATAATAACAAATATGGTTCCAATTACAGTGATTGTTCAGGTCAATTTAGTTTTGTCCTTTGGGAGGTTTTAAGAGCTCGTATCCCTCGAAGTCCCTGTTGGTATCTTGTTGAGTTTTGGGATTTGGTTTTTCAGAGTAACTTTTTTCCCCAGTAGTCTCAATATTATCTCGGATTATCGTGGTTCTCAGAAGCACGGTCACAGTGGAGAAGGGCACATCTCCAACTTTTGTTTTGGTTCCTAGGATTTACAAATGTTTGGGTGGAACAAATGACATTACTGAAGGCACAGGAAGGACTCAGCCTTGCTCACAGCTGTGCCTGGGTTAGGGCTGATGCCTGGTTGATGAGCTATAAGGTGCTGTGGCTTATCTGGGCAAAAGTGCCTGTCTAGTAAGAAGGAGGTGCTGGGTTCAAGTCCCAGCAGTATTTCTGTGTCAAAGACAAACCCCTGATGTGAGACTGTGTGGATATTTAATTTCTGAAATGTGCTTTGAACATGGAAACGTTAAAACGTTGGCGACCTGCTGGTATTGATGTATGATGGTGCTTCAGGCCACTTTAGTCCACGTTTTGTGGGATACCGTTAACTGCATCAGAGTTGTGAGGTCGTCTTGGGTTTTTAATTGAGATGTTGCCCAACATGCTGGTAGGAATGCCTCAGTAGTTGAAAACTGAATGTTAGCAGCAGCATGAAAGGTGCTGTGGCTTACATGGTCAAAGTGCCTGTGAGGGAAACAGGAGGTCATGAGTTCAAATCCCAGCAGTGCCTTTGCATTGATGTCCAGTCTCTGAGTGTGCAGTTCAATTTCTTGGTATGTTCTAAATCTTCATCATATCCTGATCTTTATTTTTAGGAACTAATGGTTCTTCAAATGGATGCTGTCTTTGACAGAGAGGTAAGGCACTGCTGGGATTTGAACCCAGGATCTCCCGTTCTCCTGTGTAACACCTCGGTGAAGCTGGAGGCTTCCAAAAAGTCTGAAAGCTTCCTGCAATGAAAGGCTGCGATGCTCGTTTGCTGGTGGGCAAAGTCACAGGGAGCTCAATAACCACCAACCACACGTTCAGATTGTTCAGACTGCCAACGCAAACAGTTTGTTGGCACATCCAGATTCTCTGACTGGTTCTGCACAGCCAAAGAAATGATGACGTGCAGCCTTTAAATAGCAGGCTGAAACCAAACTGGAGCCAGTCAGAGAAACTGGTTCATATCCCAGCAGCACTCACTTCGACCTCTTCAAATTCAGTTATTTTGTGTGTTGAGCAGTTTTAGATTTCCACCCTGGAGGATCTCTTTGGGGGAAAGTCTCTGTCCAGGAAACAGGAGCTCAAATCCCAGCGGTGCCTCTGTCACAGATGACATGTGGCTCACTTTTTTTCTGCATGGATCACAACATGCATGTATCTTACGAAGCTTTCTTATCACCCCTGGACACCCACCTGGCCTTTACCAGATCCCAGAAGCTGAGTCCGGCCAGTCTGTCAGCTCAGCAGATATAAAAAGTTCACCCACTGCTTTGATTACATTTCCTTACCTAAGACCCAAAGTTCTGCCTGTAATGGATCAGATTTTGTGCTCCAGTCTCCTGGTGAACCTTTGGGATAAAGGGCTCAGGAAACAGCCGGATGGATGTTGTTCTCTTCCACTAAATCAAACCTTTAGACGTCCCAGTCACATAAAGCTGAGCGGCCCTGCTGGGCTTTAAACCCAGGATCTCCTCTTTATAAGGCAGGTGCTGTGACCAGCTCAGCTGCAGCGCCCCAATCACAGCTGAGAGCAGCATGTTAAACAGTTCTCCTGGAGAACAGTTGGAGGAACACCTGGAACTGTTCCCGGCCCAGTAAACACAGTAATGAGCAGCCACGGTTTGTGTGCGCAGACTCTTTGTGCTGGAATCGTTCTCACCTCACCGAGCGCTTTGTTCATCATCTCAGACACAGAGCGAGGCGGTCGCTGTCAGACTGCAGCGTGAGGCGATGGAAGCGACTCATTGTTGAGCTCACAGCTCATTCTTCTCTCAGCGGAAAAACAGCATCACACGGTCATCAGGCCGTGACAGGAAATTACAGCGAAACCAGCAGAGATTAGTTTGGTTGGTATTCCAAGTACCTGCGAAAAGACCACAAACAGGCCTGTTTGTAACTGCAGGACTTCTCCTGAGACGCCGTATTAAACTGTATGTAGTGCTCATTTTTGCACCAGTGATGCATCAAATGTGCAGTTATAGTCTGCTGAGTATGAATAAAACTTGATTTTTAAAAATGAATTTCAGCAGTGATGGGGTGACTGTGCACTACCAGGAAAAAGCTACAACACTCCAAATATAACCAGTCTTACATGGTTTCTTCCAAAAAAGTTGGGAAACTGTAAAAAACAGAATGAAATGAGTTGCAGGTCATTTAAAAAGTCCATCCTCTGTCTTCCATGAAGGAGGAAATGATCAACGCAGTTTCTGTATCAGCTGTAAACACGTTTATTTCTGCTGGAAAGTTTTAACATGAGAGTCTATGGGGACTGACTCACTGCTGCCTCTGCTGGATGGCAGGGAAACTGCAGCTCTTCCAGCCCCATAGGCGCATACTTTGGTCCAAACTGTGAAATAAGCGGCTGATAGACCACCTAAACTTTACAGGCCTGTCCCATCATATTTAGAGCTGTGCTCATATTTTGTTGCATCCCATCCCATGATGCTCTGCAGCTGTCTGTATGTCCTCTGCTTATTTTCTCTCCTTTGCAGTTGATCTTCATCCTTTGCTTTCATCTTTTCAGGCTGAAACTGTAAATATAAAAAAATGTGTCTGCGCTCTCTGATGGACAAACTGTTTGTAAATGACTTGAAATGTCAGTAACTGACACTTATTACCTCCTATCAGCGGAGCAGTGCAGCATGGGAAAGATCCGATAGCTGCAGATCAATGTGACTGCCCTCGGAGGATGCGCGGTTTGGATAAACACAGTTGGTGGCGATGAGCGTCACTCTGCAGAGGAACGTCTCAGCGGGAGCTTCGAAAACAGGCTGGACCGTTTCCACTGCTGCAAATATCCTGCTGTAAACTCTGTGAGTGCTGATCTCAGATCAGCCTGGGCGTTTTCTGATGCTGTGGTTTAAACTGTGTGACCTGGAGGAACATTTATGAGTCCTGAGCTGTCATCAGCTGAGACAGCCGTCTCTTAATCTGAGTTATTTTGGTTTATATTGAGGTCATTTGTCAGAAAGATGGATGTTTAATCAAACAGAGACAACAGGAAAATGATTAACATATTTTAATAAGAAGTCTCAGAGCGAGCAGCCTCGTTAAAAGTCAGCACTGAGTCCTCTGGTGGTGTTTACCATCATCTACCTGTTACCTGCCGGCCATGTTTCTGCATTTTTAACATGCTGCAGATCGTTGTCTCGTTTCTTTGCACCGTCCTGCAGCTGTTTGGCAGCAGCACGTCTTTAAGTTCAGCTTTTAAACTCTCAGTGTAACTGCAGCTCAGTGTGGACATGAGGCTCAGGACTTTTTCACAGCGAGGAATTCAAACCACACAGCAGCAGATTAATGCCTGACCTCATGCTGTGGAGGGATCATCTCAGACGGTCTCTGGGCTGAAGTTTAGTCTGTTTTCAGCTTCTTCTTCCTGCCGTATGGTGGCGTTTGTCTCTGCCCATCAGGGACCCTCAACATAAACAGTTTCACCCCCTCCTCCATCTTCCCTGTGCTCGTAGCTCTGCACCGACCCTCCAAACGTCTCTGAGATTTAGTTTTCCGTCTGTCCAGCGTTCTAGCAGAGCTGCACGTTTTTCTCTTTTTCATGGATGTGAAACTTTATTGTAACAGCTGGGAGAGCAGCCACGCTGATCATGTTGCTGAGGCTGAGAGAATCTGGACTGTTTTTAACTCTTTGACAGTGAAAACATGCCGTCTGCTCCAGCGTCCCTCTAATCATTGTCCATGTGCTGTGACCTTTGACCTTGCTTGCTCTGACCCCTTCTGAATGGAAACAGAGAAGTCTGTGAGACTTGGTCTGTGACTTAGTGGTCACAAAGTAGCCGTGCTCTGCATCCTCCCAGCTTTCTGGGTCCTCTATGACTCCAATGGGACTGATCTCCAAAATGTTTGATTAAATCAGACCTGAAAGCAGCGACTGAGACCAGAAACTCATCATTAAAGTGTTTACTGCGCAGGAGACTCATGTTCATGTCGCCCCCTGCTGGCCACTAAAAAAATGCAGCTTTAAAGAGGACATATCATGCTTTTAAATCCTTCATTGTGGTCTATATTAAGTAGAACTTTAACGCTTTGGTCTGAACTCCTCGTTATTGCAGCTCCACAGATCCCTCGTTTCCACCTGTTCTGAGGTGTCTTAGAGCAGCTCGTTTTGGTGCGGCCTCTTTAAATGTGAATGACATGTTTCAGCCCCGCCCCCCTTCAGGTCGCAGAGCGTTCCACTCCACCCCATTCGGCCATTTTTGTAGTTTGATAGCAGCGATACGATTATTGACCGGCAGAGAAACGGGCACTTCGAAGAGGCTCTGATGCCGGGGGGCGATGTAAGGAATCATGTGGGTTAATACACCAACAACCGAATATTTTGACTTGTCTACTTGCGGGTTCAGCATAACTGAACTTGGACTACAAAATCACTGCGAGGAAAAAAATGGCGGATTCACGAACTCGGTAAGCCGGAAGTCCATGACCTTGTTTAGCAGTTCCACAGTAAATACTGTGACGTAAGAGGAAAGAAAATGTGACGGAGAATAGAGAAAACTGAACAGACTGAAAATTATGACCCAGAAAGAATATAAAGATATCTACGCAGCACTGGGACAGAATGCATTTAAATTTCCTGCACTGCTACACACTCAGAGTACACAACAAAGTGTATTTAAGGGCTAAAAAAGTGGATTTTGCATATGTCTCCTTTAAGGCACTTCCACTTTAACAGTTTAAAGAAAAAATGCTTCACAGAGGCAGCAGGAAATCTTTCAGCACTTTCAGTTTAAAATCCTGTTTTTAATTAAAAAACCAGAAGCAAACAAACATAAGGGAGAATGTGAAGCATCCAGGAGGCGACTGCGCTGCTGCCGCCGCTCCGGTTCAGCCCAGCTTAATGAGAGCCAGGCGGATTCCTCCCAGCAGAGGAATGTTTGAGGGCTGAGCTGCGGTTCAGACGTGTTCTCCACCCAAACACGAGCCGAGCGGCTCCCCGTGCTCCTGTTACTTCATTAAACAGGATGGACCTCCGGCTCAGCCCTCCGGTGTTTTCACAGGTGGGTGGGTGCTGTGGTCTTTAGCTGTAACTGACATTTACCCAGACGCAGGTTTTTGTCCAATATTAACCCTGCAGGAACTGATTTTGGGGGCTGGAAGCAGAACTCCTCCTCATGAGCATCATTTATCTGGAGCTGTTTTCTGGGGTTCATCGTGTGCTGCTGTTGTTGTAGGACTGCAGCTGTTTCCACTCATAAACTCGGCTCAGTTTCAATTTTCTTGGTGACATGAAGCCATAAATTAATTTTGTTTTGCTGCAGATTCATTAGCTCCTTTTTTATAGTGACTGTGAGCTGCTGCATGAAGAGATTTCTTTTTTCTCAGCTTAAAAGACACAAAATGGGCAGACCGAGAAAGTACACAAAAATATGACAAAGACTGGCAAATATAGTTTTAATGTACTTGTACTGCATTCACACATTCCTGTGTTGTGCCATTTATTTTAAAGCTGTAGCTCCTTCTTATTTTATCTAGTTTAAAAATCTGACATATATGATGCTGTTTTATTACAGCCTAAGCTACCAGCAGTATATATGCCATTAAAATCATCTCCAGCTGCAACAATAATGTGATATTGTCCAGTAACATCAAGTATATGAGACTTTAGGTACTTTAAAGGTGCCTTCTGTAATAACCCTCAACACAAGGGGGCAGCATTTTAACAGTCTAATCTTCTAACTTTCTTTCTAGCCCCACCCCCATAACCTGTCGAGACTTTGCTTTTTCCCAGGCTGCTGAATGAGCTCTTCATGACTTACCTGGTTAACTCGCTGCACCTTGTGGTACAAAGTGGTATTACATGAAAGTGCAGCCTAGTCCTTTATTAACTTCAGGTAATATCTGTGCAACACAGCGCACAGATGTTTCTGCTTTTAACTAAAACAAAAATTTATCAACAAAAGTACCTTTAAGTATATTTGATGCTCAAACGTTTGCACTGGTACTCAAATACAAACCCAATTTCCTGTTCTTGGAAACCCGTTTAAAAACTCCTGGAGAAACAATCACCACCAGAGCAACAAACAATAAAAAATAAACTGCATATAAGAAGACAAAAATAACAACAAAGATGAGCTACTAAACCAGTCTGGGCTTATCTGAGTGTCCTCGGATACTGGCGGGGGGGGGCTTTTTCCATGGCTGCTCCCCAGGCCCCATGTTTTCATCCTCTGTCCATGTCAACATGTGTGCAGCTGCTGGAGGATGAATGGACAGTTATCTGTAAGGACTCTGACTCAGTAAAAGCATTAATGATGATTTAAACGTGTGCGTCATGAGTCCTCTGCAGCTCCTGCAGTGTGAGCTGGGCCCAACATGCCCTCCTGTGCTTTGAATGTGATCAATAAACACACACACACACACACACACACACACACACACACACACACACACACACACACACACACACACACACATGCAGTCTGCTGATGACTTCTGCTCTGCTGCTTGCTGCACAGTCAGCTTGCAGGTCTTTATTTTCACCACTGCACTCCAGGGATTAGCCACTCACTTTCACATGCAACTGTATTGATAAGCTAATGCTAATCTATTGACATATAAATGTGATCATGTTCCAGTGAGTGAATCTCACAGTGAAACTGCTGTGGTGTTGGGGCATGCTAGGAGATATTTAGCCTGCTTTAGCATAAAAACTGTTAATCATTTTTAAAAACTCAGAGCAGTTTTACACACTGGATCGAGAACAGCTGTTATCAGAACCACCAAAGTCTGAAATTTACTATGAAAACATAAATTCACAGCAAATCGGCAGCCATCGTTATCAAGGCTGCTGACCGTGATAACTAAAACACATTAGTGTCAAAGCTGCAGTTCCTCTGCCGCCCAGCAGGGGCGCCACAGTGAGTCAGTCCTTATAGACCCTGTGTTAAACCTTTCCAGCAGAAATAAACATGTTTACAGCTGATACAGAAACTGCTTTGGTCTCTGTGGATAAATAATTCCCCCTTCATAACAGCTGTAGGGGGGAGGATGTTTCTAGAACTCACCTGTTTAAATAAAGTTTGCATTATTAGGGGCGTGGCCTGTCTGACTGACGGGTGGATGGTGACACAGATGGCTGTAGCTGCTAGCTGTCTGCTAGCCATCCCCTCAGCTAACTGGAGTCCCTGAACTGGACCTCTGTGTTTGTGCTGTTGGAGCCTTTTGGAGCATTTTTAATGCAATTATCTGACCAATAGTATGGCTGCTGTGGCTTCATTGGACTAACAGACCATTCAAGAAGGCGGAGCTTGAGTTTGGATGCGCAGTGTAATTTTGGGATTTTATTGGTTGTTAATGAAACCTGATTGGCAGGTATCTCTGTGTGTGACTACCATTCAGTCTGTAACCTAGCACTCCACCCACTCATTCAAATATGGTCACTTCTGGCTTCTGACGTGGCAGCAAAATGTTAAATCTTCAAAATGTGAGTTCAGAAACTAACGGGTGTGTCCATCTTTTATATACAGGTCATCCTTAGTGCCGGAGCCCAGATTGTGTTTTATTGCAGGTCTAACACACACTTTATGTTCGGAAACACAAACCTGTCAGAGATGTGCGCCTGCGCAGTTTGGGCGGTTTCACCTTTAAGGACCTTTACCTGACTTTTACTTGAATAACCCTGAAGAGCAGCAGCAGCTCGAAGGGCCCTCTGAAGCCTGAGCTTCACATGCACACGCACACAAATGCACGTTCACGTGCTTACACACCACAGCGGCGCACGCGCTGGTGCTCGCGCCCCGTGCTGCAGGTAGTAACCCCTCCCCCTCCGTCCTGCCGCTTCAAACACAATAACCCTCCGCCGTTGCCTCTTCTCCGGACACACCGGCTGGCTTCCCCCGGTTCACCCTCTCTGCTCCGGCCACAGGTGAGCTCCTTTCACGCCTCCATGTTTCCGCTTTGCTGCCTGCGTGTTCGCCTCGATGCCTCCAAACGCAGCAGCCGTTACTCTGCCGCACCGGGCTGTCGGTACCGGTCACAGACCGACCCGCTGACGATGCCGTACTCCACCATCCTCCCGGGGTCCGTGCTTCTGAGCTCCGACCCGTCCTAAAAGAGGCTTTGCCCGGGTTAAATCGGCCCAGCGATGCCGCTTTAACCTCATTGTTCCCCCCGTGAAGTTTGGTGGAAGTGATGTAATGTAGCCCCGGCGGGTCGTGCGCCGGACTCGGTTTAAAAACTGCGCTTTTAACGCCGCACTGCTTTGCTTTTTCTGCGCACGTCTTAGGTTATACCCGACCGTGTGTGTTTGGTTAGTTTAGGCACCGCTTTCACACCGGGCTTCAGGTCGTTTTCCAGGAAAATCCAACTCCTTCCGTGGATTCTTGCTGATCTTCATCACCGGGAACAACAGGCTGAGGACTTTTTAAAGAGCTGTATTTGGTTACTGAGTAAGTGTGAGCTGGAACTGAGTCACCCGAATTAAAGAGCAGTTCCTGAGGATTTCTATGAGAGTTCATGTCCTGTGATTCAGCCTGTACTCTGTGGCCGGTAAGCAAACTGTCAGCTTGTTAAATGGAGTTTGGCGTGGTGCAGATAAACGGGATTGAATCAGGGGTTTCTTGGATTTTCTTGCAGCAAAATAGATTTCACAGCCTTACGTGGGTTACAGAATTTGCTGAGCTCAGGTTCCACAGTACGTGTCAGACAGAGGTGGTCACTTAGCGTCAGTAAAGTGAATCATCCTGAACACAGAGGCAGGATTATTCGGACTAAAACAACCTGTAGGTCTGGTTTTCCCTGCAGCTCCATCACAGTGAAGCATCTCCACCTCTCAGTGAAAGCCACTGCACCTCCAAAACTTCCCTGTCTCCTGTGCCGGTGCAGCCGCTGAGGTTTAAATTAAAGAGCATTATTCAGCAGTATTCATGGGAAAATAAAGTGCTGAAAGAACAGGAGGAGGAGCTCCTCCCAGTCTGGATGATTTACTGTTTATTCACTGAGCTGATGGGAGCTGCTGCTGCTGAGAGGAATGTGGGAGAGGGAAAATTAGAACAATACTTTGAGAAGAGGTGGGGGTGATGACGGGAAACAGCTGAAGCTCTCAGAGGTAAAGGTTTGTGGCTTAGATACTTTATTGGATGCTTTTGTAAGAGAATTGAGAGGCTGACATCCCGACCAGGGAACGCCGGGATCACAGATGAGACACCGTCAGTGTGATCTGAGCCCGCAGAATCCAACAAGAGGGAGATGTGACCTCTAACCTGTATCACAATTAATCGAACCTTGAGTATGATTAATGATCTGCTATTATTATTGTTGTTATTATTATAGCTCTGTCTAAAGTTGTGATGTTGGTGCAAAATACTCACTTTCCTTGAAGTTTTTGATCAAAGCCGGCTTCACATCATAAATAATATGAATGAATGGTTAAATGAGAGCACAGAAGGTGTTGGGGACATTACTTATTCTTAATTTCTGTGTTTAAAAATAGTTCAAAACTTCCAAAATTACCAAACTTTCAGACAAAACTGCTGCTGGGGCTTTTAAGTCCTGACTCTGTGTATTGTGTTGCAGAGATGTCATCTGAAGTGGGAAAAAGGGCTGGGCGGCACACTGGTGTAATACCAGTTTGTATCACAAGAGGGTGCAGCGAGTCGTCACGCTGAGTTTAGTGCAGGTGATGCTGGAGTCATGTGACCACAGTGTAGGTTGTTTGTAGCCTTATGGTAGCACTTCCGTTCCTGTGGTTACCTAAAAAGTCATGAAAGTGAAGTGGGTGTGGCCACTGAGAACCTGAACCTCTGTGTCTGCTGCCACACCAAGACCTTTTGTTTATTTATTTAAATGTATTCTTTTTTTCACCCTCATGTTGATTAAAAACTGGGTTTTTTTTTCCCTCAGGCTTCTGGATTATAGCAGAAAATAGGCTCCGCCTCTATTAGCTTTCTTCTCCAAAGTTAGGAACGCCGTGCTTGTGTGTGCAGAACTCAGGCAGGAAAACCGGAACGATCCGGATCAATAGTGTGGCTAACATTAGCGCTGCTCGCTGCAGGGAAACCACTGCCTGTGCTGAAGGTGGTCATGTCGCTTTGCAGCTGAGGTACAGATGTTCAGTTTCTGCATCAAACGGGACGATTTTCCGAGATGTTCCATGTTTTCCACTTTAAACCTGCCTTTCTGCTGTCAGGGCCGCAGCTGCCGTGGGAATGAGTGTTAAATGTGTCCACGGTGATCACAGGACACTGATGTTTTTTTTTTAGCATCTGCTGAATAATCTGTAATTAAAAGCCTCAGCTGCAGCCGTGCATGTAAGCTGGATATTCCTTTTGTTTTTGGACTGATTGTTAAATAAAATACGATTTGAATTCATCGTCTTAGACTTTGGGGAGTGAGCTCAGGCTCCTTCCAGTGTTCCTCCGGCTGGTTTCGTGCTGCTGATGTTTAAAAACCAGCCTGTCTGAAAGCTGCTGAGGCGCCCTCTGAGGCGGGCGCTCGTCTCAGAGCCTCACGGGGGAGACGACGAGAAGCTAATTCCTCTTTTCACTGAGTGGAATTAAATGATTGAAGTGCTCCACATTCCCAAATTCTCAGAGTTATTTTGGGGCCGTGGCAGCGCTGAAGGACGGCTGTATATTCATGAGCTCTCCTTTTAGTCATTAGGCCCCAAATCTTCCTCCAGACGGGCTGCCAACCAGGTCAGCGACACTTCGTCTGCCCAGAAAGCATCTTCACGAGAAATCAGCACAGATTTAAGCTCAGCCACGGCTTCTGTTCAAACATCTTTACTGGAACAGGTTCCTCCTCCTCTTCCTCGCCGCTGTCAGTCACCTCCTCACTATTGAGTGTTTCCTGTGTGTCACACGTTTCATTTTTAGATGCACTGACTTTAATTTGATGAGTAAATGTTCAGCGGAGGCTGCAGGGAGTCCCCACAGGACCTCGAAAATCTCCAGTTTTACACGAATCAAGCTCCCATTGAGTTCCAGCAGCGTCGGCCTGAAAGGAGCTGAGAACGCTTTGCGCGAGGATCAGAAATCGTTTATTAGCTTCATCCCGTGGGCAAAGATTCTCCGTGAGATATTCACACTAAACAAGGCATGGCCTCCATCCTTTGAGTCCTCCTACGGAGCACCGGAGCGCTCAAAATTAAATACAGATCTAAAACTCAATGAATAAAAATGTGTCACTGGGAATGTTTAGTGCTCATCCTCTTCTTTTAATTCCAACAGTGTTTTTTTTTGTTTTTGTTTTTTTTATTTGTCACAAATTTTTTCATTAGTGTTTTTTTTTTTTCTGTCACTGATAAATTATCTGGATGCCCCCCCATCAATGTTTTTATTATAGTAACTTATTCAGATATAAAATGGTCAAAGTTGTCAGTTCTGATGTTTGGTAAATATTTGATCAATCATCTAAAGTTTTTTTCACAACATGTGGGAAATATAAGCAGACCGTAAAACGACTTTTAGTTGATAACTTTATGAATTGCATTAAATGACCCAAATTTTACATAAACTTGAGCTAAAATAGTGATGATTTATTATCATAATGATTTTGTAGTTATTAACCCTGTAAAGCCTGAGCAATGAAATAATTCCCAGAAAATTCAAATATTTTGAAGCTGGACAGTTTATTGGACCTTCTGACGAATTAAAAGAAATTAAATATTAATTTGCATAATTGTTTTAATTTGTACCATATTTACTACATCTTGTATTTTTGTGCAGCTTATTCATGTCTGAGAAGCGTTTGTGGTTACAGGATTAATGCATTCATGCTGGCGGTGTGCAGTATTTATGTTTTTGTTTGAGACCAGTTTAACTCTTTAAGCTTCCTGTTACTCTGAGCTACCTGCTGAGCGCTGCGCCTTCCTACCTGCTGAACTGAATAATTTCATGTTGGAGATTAAGACAAAGATCTGAGTGCTGTGCAGCGTTTCCCACACGGACTGCGGGACGGCCGAGAGACCGGCACCGCCATCGGCCGTTGTAGTGGCCCTCGATATCATTCAGCTGCTTCTGCAGAGAGCTTTAGGTTCACTGGTGGGGTACAAACCACCACAGAAGAAGACATGGCGTGGACTGACGGTCTCCATCTCCAGCAGCTTGGACTGCATCAGGTGGAGAAGTGGTTCGTGTGCCTCTACGGCGAACGAGGAAGTCCACCAGTACTCCGAGATGGAGGAGATGGAGCTCATTCATTGGGGCTGATCACAGCTAAATATGATTTAGATTTTGTTGAACTGATTTTGAAGAAGCACCGTTTTCCTGTGGGAGAAACGGTGGGATTACAGAGTTTTGTCTTCAAAATGTCTCGATGAGGAAAACCGCCCTCGTGCAGTCGCCCTGTACGACGTCTTCACGCCTGATTTTTGTATGTGCGTCAGTAGAAAGTATGAAGTGGAGGCGAGCCCTCGCTCTGTGTTTTGGACTGAATCATAACCCTTACACATGCGCAGCTTCTGCAGCCTTCTTATTCCTGACGTGGCCGTGGCATCGGTCCTGGAGCTGGACGCTCCTCCGCTGTGAGCGCGGTCTGTCGGTGACGTAACGCTGCTGTGGCGAGCGGCGCCTCGGCTCAGAGGGCTCCTCTGCTGCTTGTTGGTTTCTGCGTGCTGATGAGGAGCTGCGAGTCTGAAAACGAGCTGTGGACTCACAGACCGAGTCAGATCAATAGGTCCCCGCTGGCTCTATCCCAGTACCCCCACTCTGCCCAGTGCTCCCAGTGCAGCCCTGCTGTCAGCCTGCAGAGCGGCTGCGTGCAGGCGGCACTGAGCCAGCCTGCTGAATTAGAGGTGATTATATCACTGTGTGTGTGTGTGTCTGTGTGTGCCTCTGCGACAGACTGCCGTTTTGTTACATAACCAGTTTTACACCAAATCAGCCTCGGTGCTCACCGGGAGAGGAAACGACCTCCAGCCTGCACCAGTCATTGGTCAGTGTGCCGCACAGGTGTGCACACATCAGCGTCTCATGTGAACATGCGAGCTGCAGCGAGCCGGCAATCACTAACAGGAAGTGGGTCTCCACCTTCTCAGAGGTGATGATGCAACTGTTTTCTTTGCTTCACCTGATTGGAGGTAAAATCTGGAGTTTCAGGAAGATGCAGCCAAAGAAGTTAAACAAAAAAAGGTCATCAGCTCAAACCATCGTTACCTGCAGGCCTCAGAGCTCCGCCCATTGCTTCTAAGCTTCAGAAGAGAAGTGCGACCGACTTCGATGTCATTAAATCAAGTTCAGGATCCTGACTTTTATCAGATAATTCAAACTGCCGTCCCGCTCCTCACTGACTCACTGCTGGCGCCTCCAGTGGACATTAGAGGAACTGCAGCCTGCGGCCTGGAGCTGCATTCATCAAGAAAAATGTCTGATAATCTATTTTTCATGTAGATGTGACACAGGCTTCAGCCTGCCTTCAGTTCAGAGAAGCCAGTGTGTTTATCTGATACTTGCTGCGGCGCCACCTGGTGGCCTACCTGATGTAAACGTTTGCCAGATTAATTAACTGCCACTGTTGTGATTTGATTTGACTTTCAGAATAAAATGTGATGTTCCTCCCACCCTCGGTGTATTTGGAATAAGTCAAACCTGCGTGAGGAGATGCTGCCGGTGAAATGAGCCTTTAACCCTCAGTCAGAAATCCTGCATGTCGACGTGTCGCCGTCTAAAATGAAAACCGGCCGCTCGTGTTGTTTTGTCCTTGTTATATTTTGGTTTTATGTGCAGGAAATGAGCCGAGTCCTTCATGGTTCTACTCTAGTTATTCAGTGTGAATGTCAGGAGGGATTTCCCGTGGTCCATTTCGCTAATCCTGAAGCTCCATGAGCTCCTCGCTGCCTCTCAGCCTTCATTTTACACTTCTGTTCCTTTTAATGAGCATTTCCCTGCTGCACAGTCGGCCGCGGGGCCGCACGCTTCTGCAGGGAATGAAGAGCTGTGCTCATTAATGGTGCTGAGGTGCCTCCATCTCCACCCGTTTGTCTCACGTTTAACTAAAGCTTCACCAAAAATCATCGTTCAGGCTCAGTCACCACGGTAACTGCTAAAATGGTTTTGAGCCCTCCTCCGGTCGTGTTTGGGAGCCTTCGTTGTTGTCGGTGATGATGATTGTGCGTGCAGTCAGATCTAAAGTCTGATGCATCAGGATGAAGCTCAGGTTGCAGCTAACCTGCAAGTTGCATCATTAGATTGTTCAGCATCAGCGTTAGCATCAGCGTTAGCATCCTCAAACCAAGTCCACGACTTCTCCCCCAAACAGGGATGAAGTCTCTGGCTTCGGGCAGGTGAATTTAACATCTACCTGAGGTCTGTCTGTGATGAGTCGGGCTTTGTGAAACTGGTCCCAGGTTTGAACCCTGAAACAGGTTTTTGGAGGTTTGTCCTCACAAAGATCTTCATCCAAGTACGGAAACACCCGCAGAGAGGCGGAGTAATCCTGAACAGACAGACGGAGTCTGATCGGGCTAATCCCTCCTCACCTCCCTCTGCTCTGACCTGCAGATTACCACACACACACACACACACACACACACACACACACACACACACACCCACCCCCAGGACTCCAGAAGACACAATGCTGGCTTCTTTATGGCTTTCCTAACCCAACCCTAACCTCCTCCTGTACCTCTTTATTCACTCTGCTTTATGGGACCTTCTTCGTGACCCCGGAGGTCGGCTCGGATGGTGTAACGGTATAAAAGCAGACCCTCATCTTTCTGTTAAACTGGTCCCGAGCTGCTGTGTTGTGGTCACGTGTTCTAGTGCACAGAAACTGCAGCGTGATGTCAGTGAGCTGTTGAACGCACATGCTGTGATTATTGTATTTTGGGTTTAGTGGACAGGTTGCATATAAAAAGCTGAGGTCTGCCCGCTGACACAGTCTGACAGTTAATGATTAAATGTGCAGAACAACTTGGCATCAGCACATCTATTTCATAAGAGCGGTGCGTAGGAGAGGGACACATGCATCCTGCTTTGCAAACAGCCTCCTCCACATGGACTAACTTACAAAAAGAAATTCATCAGGCAAATGATCCAGATCTAGATTTGCCTCTGAAGGTCGAGCACGTGATGCTGCATGAAATCAGTGTGGAGGCGTCCAATCAAACACATTTAGCCTGATTAACTGGACTAATATTAAGAAAATAATGTTTTGACTCTTTTTTGCATACATTTCAAATTAACCACCACCTTATTTTTGCGTATTGTTCTAACCTGGCACGCAGTCTTACACCAGCAGCTTGGCTGTTGGGTTGCTCCCTTTAGGGGGCACCACAGCCAATCATCTGCCTCCATCTCACCCTATCCCAGCATGGCACTCTGCCACACCAGCCCCTCTGCATGTCCTCCTCCTCCTCCTGTTTCAGCCAGCAGTAGCACAGTTTCCACCAGCACCCCGTTGGCCAACAGTACCGGTGGCAGTCGTCATTAATCCGGGCCTGCACCGATGACTTTACATCGGACGCCCTTCCTGACAGTTATTTCACATCAATATGGAGAAAAAAGGGGGTTCTCTCCGAGGAGCATCGGGAGAGTTTGCACGGAAAACTCTGATGCACACCTGCAGGGGTCAAAGGTCAAAGAGACGAGCGTTTGCTGTTCTGAAAAACAACGCACTGCTCCATCCTGCAGTAACTTCAGTGATCGATTAAAAAGTTTCTCTGATGCTACAAAACACGTGTTTCTGTTTCTTTGTGACTTCGTGTTTGGATTTAAAGGGAAAAAGAAATAAAATTCGTTTTTCACATCATGTGGATTTGGAGGATGAAATGGAAATAAAAAAAACATCTGTTTTGGTTTTTAAAATCCATCTTCAAAACAGAAAAACGAAGAGTACACAAAACCCGTATGCATTAATCGACCGGCCAGCAGGTGGCGCTCACACCTTTGCTCTGTCCACTGAGCCGGTGTTACTGCGACCAAAGCGTCACCGGCTCTCTCTGTCCTCATCCATCTTTATGGCTGTTTCTGTCTCCACCTGTACACCACATGGACAACAGTACCGGACCACCTGCTCGTTACACCTACAGGAGCACCTGGGGCTGTTTTTGTGCTGACGTTAATGTCAGAGGAGGTTTGGAGCTCTGCGGTTATCGAGTCAGCAGACCGTTGACTGTGCACGTCAGCGCTCCGCGAGCCCGCTCTGTAAGGTCAGGTGATCCGACGCTTCCCGCTGGTCAGTGAATTTCTAGGAGGTCAGAGATGTGATGAACTGACTTCGTGGCGTCCTGTCACAGCACCGCACTCATTCACTGAGATACCTGTCCATGCAGGCTGCACAGCTAGCTGCCGCAAAGGTTAAGTGGTGTGGCTAAATACTGTAGTCCATGTAGTCTCTCTGTATCAGTCTCTAACTTCTGTCCACATCCAGGTGTTTCAGTCCATCTGTCTCTCGCTAACATCTGTTTGAGGTTTTGCAGACACGGGACCGCTAACCACATGATGGTAACTTGTCGGCCGTGTAGGATGATGTGAATAAAGCCCAGAGGTCTAGAGACCGGTCTGTGACCATCTGCCAACCACCAGTGGTGAGGGACCAACACCCAGCAGAAACCTCCTTGTGGCCGCTTTGCTTGGTAGTAGTGGTGGGCAGATCGATCCAAAATATCGATATTATCGATACAAAGCTGGTATTGGTATCGAACAATATTAGCGTGATAGGATCGATACTTTAGTTTATTTGTCTCCTGTGAGTTCAGTGTGTTGCTCCTGTTCATCAGGGAGCAGATGTGTCTGTGCAAACACAGCTCCTCTCATGCAGGCACTCTTTGCTCCGCCCCCTCCTCTCCCTCCTCTCTGCACCACTGTGATTAGTTGTCTGCGGTCACGTGACTCAGCGGTGCTGAGCAGTTATGGGCTGCAGTGAGTGAGAAAGCCGAGCATCGTGCAGCTGTACTTTACAGCTGGAAATGAAAACAGTGTAAACAGTGATGCGTTTTGGGAGGAAATTCTCTACTGTGGGAACACCATGGACTTATTTAAAGACGTGAAAGAGCACGAAAAAGAAAAGGCTTGGTTCCCGAGGAGCAGGAGGAAGGGTATCCCTCAGACAGACCCAGACCCCGACCCGGAGACAGAGCCCACTGTCACAGTCCTGTCAGAGAGGCTAAGAATAACCAGGTAGCTCATATAGTGGTGAACCTGACGTTTCAGTCATCGCTCATGTCGGTTCTTCAGGATTAGTTAATGTTAAGAAGTAACTTATCATCTTAGCTGTTACTTCAGCAGACTGATTTCCTATAGACAATATTCAGGCAGTCAAATATATATTCAGCCCATTAAACTATGTTAAATTACTTTATTGAAACGAACCCTTTGTGCAGACTCATCATCTCTGTAACAGACTAAGTCTATGATTTAATTGTTTTAATATTTTATCTTTACTCTCGATCGAGTCTGCATTAAGAGAATAAAAACTCAACCTGCTCCCGACAGTTTATCTTCAGTTTCACTTCCTAATCAGCTGGATGTGCCATGATTTGCGTGAAACGCCCCTTTTAGATTGGTTAGATGCTGCCAGCACCACCCTTTCATGTTAACCTGTAGGACAACCCTGCTATTAACTAACTTAACCTAGCTGGTTAACTTAAGTTGATAACAACTGTTTATCCTGATCGCCAGTGTTAGGCTAAGCTAATCCAGATACCCTGAATATGTTGAACTCCCTTCATAGTGCAGGTCACTGGTTTCTAAAGAAAATCCAGTTTCAAAATCCACGAAAAGCTGAAAGCTGTGTTTGGAAAGTAAAAATCAGAGTGATTTAGTGGTCATTAAAATGTGTTCAGATTTGGCAAAGTGATGATGATTCATGTCAAATCATGACACACTGCTCTCCCCTACGTAAGGAGCCTTTATAAGTCAAAAGTATCGGTATCGGTATCGTCAGTACTGGCCCTATATTTACTTGTATTGGATCGATACCAAAATTTGCAGTATCGCACACAACTACTCGCTAGCGTATTGTTGCAGTCGTAGTTTGAATGGAAGTGACGACCTCGTCTGCAAACTCTGTCCAGCTGCTCGCTGAGGGGGAGTGAAGGTTTGCCTTCAAAGTAAAAGCTGTTCCTCAGCCCTGCAGCCAACATGTTTCAAAGGCACAGCTTTTACTTTGAAGGTGACCCTTCTCCATTTACAGTCTGCACTCTTTTCAGGTTTCACTTTCCTCCATGATGTCTCATCGCTGTTTCTTACGGTTTGTTCTACCGCTCAGAGTAGCTGAGATTTGCAGACAAACAGGAAATCCTGGAAATCTGCTGCCACCTAAAGAAATCGCTGAGATTTCTGCTGCAGCATCTTCTTTGCAGCCGGTTTCACCCAGCGAGAGCCTCCAGGAACCACCGCCAACCAGGTGGAGATGACACCTTTTTCCCTAGAAACTGCCACTATGGTGGACATCTCTGGAGCAATATGTGCACATGAGACATCTCTATATCATCTCTGTCTTTCTCATCTAGGTGTGTCTGACACCTGTGCCTCTGTATAAACATCCTTATCGATCTGCCTGTGTCAGTGTCTCACACCGGTCTCAAACATCTTTCTGTCTCCAGCCGTGGCGCTCTCCTCACGTTTCTCTCTTTCAGCCTGTCTGTCTTTATTCCTTATACGTACCTCAGGTGTGTTCATACACCTGTGCAGCAAGTCCAGGTGAAGGCTCTGTGGGATAACAATACCGTCAGTCAAAGAGAGAGCGGGAGCGAGGGAGGTATGGGCAGAATGAGGGGAGAAGGAGCGACTGCAGTGAGGAAGAGGAGGAAGGTTCCTCCAGTCATTACAGCATCTGCACTGCTCAGGCCTTAAATTACCTCAGTCTGGGGTCTTAGAGGAGATTTAAAGGCCTCAGATCCAGTTATTACGCGTCCTGCTTGCTCCAGAGTCATGTCAGCACAGTCTGCTCCTCTTTCATCACCCAGCACACCTCATCGGTCTTCCCTGCAGTTTGCACGCAGCTCGATCGCTGCCAGGAACGACTGGCCGGTCTCATCGGTGACGTTCGCAGGTTTTAGATCAGGAGTCGTGTGATACGCGTCCTCTGAGGCCCTGCTGGGCTTTTAATGTCAAACATCTGCAGGAAGTTTTTAACTTTCATTTAGGTTTCAGTGTTAACGTATGCCATAATCGGACGGTGTGGGCTTCCTGTTCCACAGGGGGCGCTCTAGAGCTCACCCAGAGTGACCGAGACACCGTGGAGCCGCAGAACAAAATGCTAATGCTTGACAGCGGGGGCGAGACAATAGATACAGCCTCATTTTTAGGTATTTTTGAACAGGTTTCTGTTCTGTTGAAATACTTTCTGTAGCACTGGGGACATCACAGCACCCCGAGCTGCTTTACAGCATCCTTCAGTTTAATTTGGTGCAGCTGTATTTATCCCTGACAGTAATCAGTCCACGATGGATGGATGGGTGGAGGGAGGGGTGGATGATACCTTATCTGATTAAATACAGTTTGTCTCAACATTTGATGAGCAGAAAACTGTGACGTTGAAACAAGTTGAACCCTAATGAAGGAAACTGGTTGTTGTTACAGGCTGCTGTTCAGGAGAAAAACTGTAACATGTTTAAATACTTTAATAAATCGTTACATTTACTGATGCTCTGCGTGAGCGCGACATTAAATAAGTTCCTCCGTGCCGCGCTGCGTCTCGGCTAACACCCACCTGTCCTCTTTCTCTTCTGCAGGTGCGTTCGAAGCAGCTTCCTCCTCTCGACCTCTGACCTCAGCCCCGTGGCAGCAGTGATGAAGATGAAGATGAGGATGAACTGCTCACACTGACGTGTGAAAGGAGGACGTATGGACAGACAGGAATCCTCGACAGGCAGGCGTTACCTAGCAGAAGATTTTGGGAATTCTTGGAATTCCCTGTGTTAGGAATACTGGTTCTTAAACAGATTAAAAGTGTGAAGCTTTTATTCCCTGAAGGATCCTGAAAGAGAAGCTGATAAATATCTCAGTTTTCTGTTCGGAGCCTCCAGATGTTTGGTTGTTTCTGACATCTTATTGGAGGTTTAGGACCTCGATCTGGGACTGCTTTCGTTTTTTTATCACCATCCCGCTCTCGGCTGGAGGAAATGGATCAATCTCCACTGAAACGAGAACGGACGACAGGAAGTTGATCCCTGCAGGGAGCGAGGTTGAGAGACAAACCGGGAACATGTCGTGGAAGAGGAACTACTTTGCGTCGGGTGGCGGTGGCAGCGGCGTCAGTGGAGGCGGGGGAGGAGGAGGAGGAGGAGGCGGGACGCAGGGAATCCTGGCCCCTCGCACCATGACGTCCATCGCTCCCAGCAAAGGGCTGAGCAACGAGCCGGGACAGAACAGCTGCTTCCTGAACAGCGCTCTGCAGGTACCGTCTCGCTCTCTGACCTTTGACCTCTGCTTTCAGACTCATGCTGAGTGTATGAGTTCACACCTGAGGGGAAGGAAGGAAGGTGGAGAATGTGCTAATGATGCTTCTTTGCCTGAACAGAGGGTTTACAGATGTGATGTTTCAGATTTTGGATCCAGATGTTTTGATTGTGTTAATCCAGCTGACTGTTCAGTCCACACAGGTGTTCTCTCTGAGGAGCTGTAGAGTGGCCACAGGTGGGGCTGTGGTCCGTCACTGAGTCTGTTCAAATCCCTTCAAGGGCGTCTGATACGAGGGGCGTGTGCGACTAGGCGACTGTCACTATTGTCACTGTTTGGTAGCAGACGTACTAGTCCTTTAATCTAATTAAGATTTTAATTGCTGCCCAATGCTGCGAAATGTTATGCAGCCATCCGCCACCAGGTGGAGCTGCAGCTCAACATCGTGACATAATTCTGCTGATCCAGGCCAGAAGATTTTGTTAGCCTTCATGTTTTTAGCTATTTTGAAGGTGACAGAATGAGAACAGGGATACGGCGAAGGGTGGCTGGGCGCTCTCTTAGAGACGGGAGTGCGCGCCACGCTTTTCAGTCACAGTTTCAGTTTTTCAGATATTGTCATATCTTAATAATGACGTGAGCATCTTTTGTAGTCGTATCATATTTAACATCAGTGTGTCTGGAGTATGAAGTTCATGATGCAGCATTTACAGAACGTGATTCATGTGGTTTTAAACAGTCCTCAAATTGAACCTGAAATCTGAGTTTCTCAGTTTCTGGCACATTTTTCCCTCCTTTAGTTCCCGTCCCTGTCAGATCGTTTCAGTTCGGCTTTGCACATGGAACAAAAAGTGTGTGTGTGTGTGTGTGTGTGTGTGTGTGTGTGTGTGTGTGTGTGTGGGCCTTACTGTGGACTCATAAGTGAAATGTTTCCTAAGTGAAACGCCTCTCCAATCATATTACATTACAAAGCGAGCGGCTCAGCCATCGAGGACAAAAACACTTTAATTGGAAAATAAATCAAAAGTATACAAAGAGTCGTGTTCAGTGTTTACGGTGTTCACGCTGCTTCAGGTTCCTCTGGATATCAGCTTCCGGGCCAAAGCTGAAGGATGGAGATCATTCCTGCTTTGTCGGAGCTCCAGGTTGATCCGTTTATGGGATCCTGCATGTCTGCCTGCTTTTTTTCAGGCCTGACCACAGATGCTGGCTGGGATCCATGCCCATGAAATTCCCCAGAGTTTCCTGGGCATGGATCCAAATATGAATTCGATGGTCTCGTAGCCACTTGGTTGTTTCTCTTGCCTTGTGACATGGAGCTCCATCATGCTGGAGAATGCAGATGGCCACCTCCTGGATTTGGTGGAAGAGGTCGGTCCCTCTGGAAATTTTGAGTGAGTCAGTCCTATTTACAGAATATCCAGATGCGGTGGAGGGAGGGGGGAGGGGGGTTCAGGGGTCTCAGCTTCTTGTCTTTGCAGATAATGTGGAGGTGTTGTCTTCATCGAGCCGTGACTCTGCACTCAGACACGTTTGAAGGGGTTATGTGAGAATTAGCACCTCCAGGTCTGAAGCCAAGGTTCTCAGCTGGAAAAGGGTGGAGTTCCCACTCCAGGTTGGGAACGAGTCGGTGCCCCGGGTGGAGGCTCTCAGGGTCTCGGCCATGAGAGAGAGCGGATTGGTGCAGTGATAAATGTGAAGCTGTTGATTTACTGATGATCTGCACTCTCACGCTCACCTGTAAATGAGTGAGATCGCAGGTAGGAGTGGCAGAAACGAGCTTCCTGAAGGGTGGCTGGGCTCTCTTTGGAGCTCAGGAGGGACTCGGAGTAGAGACGAGACAGATCGCATGTCTCAGGTGGCCTGGGAACCCCTCAGTGCCCCCCTGGAAGAGCTGGGAGAGGGGACCGAGGAGAGGAGGTATGGGAGTCTGTTTAGGGGACGGATGGTATTTAATCTAAAGTGAACTACATATAAAATATTGCAGTAGTTTTTGTACTGTCTGATATTTTATGAGTAATTTGAGTATTTTGGTGTTTGCTCTGTAATAACAGTGTGAACAGGAATCAGAGGTAGTCATTAACTGAGCTCCTCCTAAGCTTCAAACACATAATTAACTGTTCAGTTTGACCCTCAGTGAGTCAGCACAGGTCTGACTGATGGAGGCATCGCCGTCACGCGGGGGGGGGCAGGCTGTGAGCGCGACAGACGAGCTGACTGCTCGCCGTCGTACCGACTCGCAGCAGCTGTTTCACCTGCACTTTCACCGCAGTGCCTTTGAGCCAGCCAGCTGGCGCTGCGACAGGTAAACGACACGAGTCCTCCACCCGTCACGCCCTCGTTAATGACAGCCCGGCTGATCTGCACTGTTTGTTTCTGTGAGGCTGTAATGAGCACGTGCAGCAGCGTCGCCTCCCAGGCTGAACGCCGCACTCGTTAATGAGTCATCGGGAGGAGGAGGTGTGAGGGCGGTAATTATCGGTGTAAACAGGATGACTCGTTAACCCCTCGTGGTGAGGCCGGCGGTTTGTGCTGCTGACATGGCGGCGCTCACTGAAGAGGAAACGCTCATTATGAGCTTAGAGATTCAACAGTCCTGCAGCAGCCAGCGGTCAGAGGTCACACACAAAAACACACACAGCTTTTCCAGGTGTTGGACAAGACGTGAATAAAGCTGCTGGTTATGACATATTTGAGGTATTTTCTTTCTGTGCAGCTTCTTCAGTTTCTCAGCTAATTAGTGCTCCAGATAAAATCCCAGAATTCCTCTCTCCAAAACTGGAGCTCAGACTTCTTGGATCAAAATCAAAGTGTCTGTGGGAAGTAAGTACCTGCCTCAGGTATCCTTCAAACTGTGAACACACACTTCCTCCTGACTCGTCTGCACCGCTCAGCTGGGAAACTTCCCCGCTCGGACCCCGCAGCCGACCGGCCGTCCGGACATGTTAAACCAAATGGATCAAACGGAGCGAGCCCGCGGCGCCGAGGCGGCGGACCGGAGAAGTCATCAGGCTGACGGGACGCTCAGTGGCTTCAGCGTGTGATGAAGACAAAGTGAAGAAGATCGAAGTAACAAGCAGCTGCTCACACTCCATCCTCCTCCTCCTCCACCCCGGAGCGTCCAACTTTCCAAGAAAAAAATCACTTTGGCTCATTTTATTTGACTTTCTGTCACTCACGGCTGCTGCTATTATTATTATTATTATTATTATTATTATTATTATTATAAATAATATAAGCCACACAGGTCAAACACACTAAAGGCAGACACCTCGAACCTTTAACTCATCTTAATGCTGCAAAGGTTCGATGTGTCGGCCTTTAGTTGTCAAACTTCAACTATAAATCGAACTCTCCATCTGAGCTCTTCATCGACTTTATAGATAATTTTCTCCTTCATAACAGCTCCACGGGGGGGTCTGTAACTCACCTGTTAAAACTTTGCATTATTAGGGGCGTGGCCTCTCTGACTGACAGGTGGATGGTGTCACAGGCGGCTGTAGCTGCTAGCTGTCTGCTCGGCTTCCCCTCAGCTGACTGGAGTCCCTGAACTGGACCTCTGGACCGTGTTTGTGCTGTTGGAGACGTTTGAATCTGACCAATAATATGGCTGCTGTGTGGTTAAGAAGGCAGAGCTCCAGTTTTAATGAGTGAAAATGTAGGATTTAATTAGGATGTTACTGATCAGCAGGTATCTGTGATGCTCCGTACAGCCTGGATGCAGCTCGATGTGGCCTTGTGGTTGATTTTTTTGTGCTTGTGTGTTATTTATTCGGTCCTGCTGGTGGCGCTGTTAAAGCGTCCGGTTGCTTTAGGTGTTAAAAATTGCCTGTTCAGGTGTTTTCATCATCAGTGGCCCGTCTCCTGCTGCGTCTCTGCAGGCTGATTTTCTTATGTAAAGAACTGAAAGCAGTGAGCAGTGATTCCTGTGCAGCTCTGTGCTCGGCGCGCTCGCAGAGCTGCACAGACGGTGTGTTACCTGGCCGACCTGCTGGACGCTGCGGCAACATATTGGAGCCGGCGGGAGGGCGGGACAGGAAGGAGGAAACAAACAGCCAAATGCTGATGCTGCAGTTTGTTTCACTGAGGACTCAGGTCCAGCCATGAATCACATCCACCGCTCTCTGCTTCAGAGGAAGGAAATCAGCCTCACGACTGTTTGTGCTTCAAACAAAAACCCCTGTTAGCTCCAAAGATTAAGTACTGCGTCGTTTATATCAAGCACTTATTTCTCTGACCGTTTGTAAGATTGAAATCCTTCACAGATCTTTATTTTCACTTGAATGCATCAGTTCTTCGTCCTGGTGGAAGCTGCGCTCTCTCATTTTTCTGAAACACTGCTGTGGCTCGTGTGTCGTGTATCAGAGATTTAACTATGACTTCAGTTTGGATGAGGGGTGTTTTCTGCAGTCTCCTCGCTCAGGGCGTCCTAACCTGATCTGACTGCATCGTTTTCAGCTCCTAAATGAGTGAAAATAACATAAAAACTGTTTGTCGTTAAATAAGTTAATGACTTTGTTTTTTAATTCATGATCTTCAGAGACCTGTTTTAACTGCAGCCCTGATTTATTCTGTTGGCTAAATGTGAAAAATGTAAAGTTTTATAAAGTCCTGAAACCCAAAGATTAAGTAATTAAAGCTCCCACACCGAGCAGGCTGTTAACTGTTTGATGCAGACTTGGAAGTAGAGTTTGGATCTTAATCACATCACCAGGATGGATGAACCTGCCGAGGCCTGACGGGGAGTCGGTCCTGATGGAAACTCAGATGTTTAACAGCGAATGTCCTGAATGATGCTGCGAAGGTGTTTATTCTTCTTCTCTCATTAAAAAACATGACGTCCTTCAACGTGACTGAACACCGGAGATATTTAACTGACGGCTGGAGTGACTTTTACCTTTGTGCGTTTCCATCACAGGTTTGATCCTATTTGATTTAAACGGAGCCGCTTTAGACACTCTGGTTAGAAAAATATCCAACATTAATATCTAAAATTAAAGCAGCCATCATCATCATCAGAGGCAGAAATCAAAGACTTTTTGCTTCCTCTGTTCTGAGTTAACCGCTGGATGTTGCAGCAGGTTAAACGGCGGTTTGAGGTGGAGTTGAGCGACTCGCTGTTTGCCTCAGCTCCACCCGCAGATTTCAGTCTCTTCAAACCTCTCCGAGCCTCCGGCCCACCACGGATCTTTTTTTAAAACCCCGCTCATACATAAAGTGATGAAAAATTTCCACCGTGTCTGGATTTCTGCTGCTCAGCAGGAGACGAGACACTCAGACTTTCTGTGCAGCCCACGTGGTGTAATGCTCCTTTAACCCACGCTGACCCTCACAGCCTCTTCGGTCAGACTTTGCTGCCTCGTACCTCCATCCTCATCCATCCTGGTGAGTTTGTGTTTGACCTGAAAAGCTCAGCAGTGATTCGTCCCTGTTGGCTTTGATGGTTTCTGATCTTCTGATGTTTCTTTAGCTTCTTGTTGGGCTGAGAGACGAATCAGTTTCCTCTGCTGCATCTCCAGCATTAAATGTTTCTGTCATATTAATAAAGGTTTAAAATCATCTTAACTGAATGTGCAGAAACTCTGCAAAATGAGGCACTTTCTTAAATTACATAATTCAGTTTATTAAGTTTCTTCTCTGCAAACATTTAATTTACGGAGTGCCGAGCGTGGGACGGGATCCTCTCTGGAGGATAGACTCGGCACCGCGGTGGCCGGCGGGCAGGCCAGCTGGTGGGAAATACAAGCTGTGATGACTGAACTTTCAAAATAAGAGAAAAAATGTAAGGTATTGTAGAAAATCAGTTGCAGATGGTGTTTTCCTCTCACACAGATTTACAAAAAATGCTGAGATGAGTCTCCAAGGCGGCCCGCCCGTCTCTCTGGGTGGTGTTCCCTCTCTTAAATAGAAGATATTTGAATCACACACAGAAGCTTCCTGCCCCGAGATTTTCATCTGCTGCTAATTCATATTCCTGATAACGAACTGTAGGTTGTGCTGGCTTTGAGAAACATTGAGGTCTTTTGTTCATGGCTTTTAAAAGTCTCGGGTCGAGTTTGTGAGTCTCTGAAGTGAAAACGAAGTGCGACACTCACACTCGGTGATGTTTGCGCTCCGTGACACATGCAGCATCGTGTTTTGTCTTCTTGTCGCACACAAACCCACAGAGCTGAAGCAGTCTGTCCTCTGGGCGCGCACACGCCACCTCACATCATCGCTCTGCAGACGTCTTCATCACGCAGTCCGGATGGTTTCCTGAAGCAGATGGAGATGCTGACGAACGCAGTCTGACACACAAACTTCTTTACTTTTACTTCTCCGACTCCTTGGGTCACTAAACCCGCTCTCTGATTGGTCCGCTGTAGTCTCGGGTCGGCGTTGGCCGTCGCCTCGTGCTGACAGGTGATTGGCTGGACGGTGTGGTGATGTAAATGTGTTGAAACGGGTCTTTAGTGGAGTCAGAGCCGCGGCACAGACACACAGTGAGGGCTGTGAGCATCGTGCTGCAGAGGTGAGGCTCTGACTCCGTTTCCCAGGATGCTCTTCTTGATTTAGCTGCCTGCTGCAGAATGAGGAGCAGGAGGAGCTGCTGTTTTCTTTCTCTTAAAGTGTTTCTTCTCTCGCAGGTCCTCTGGCACCTCGACATCTTCCGCCGCAGTTTCCGTCAGCTGACCACCCATAAGTGCATGGAGGACTCGTGCATTTTCTGCGCTCTGAAGGTGAGAACCCCTCCCACCGACACCTGAATCCGACCCTCGGTCCACCTGATGGACCCTCCTCGTCACTGACCCGTGTCCTCTCCCTCCACAGAGCATCTTCGCTCAGTTTCAGTACAGCAGTGAGAAAGTTTTACCGTCGGACGCTCTCCGCAGCGCGCTCGCCAAAACCTTCCAGGACGAGCAGAGGTTTCAGCTCGGCATCATGGACGACGCCGCCGAGTGCTTCGTAAGACACACCGAAGGAGCTGTGGGGCTCACTGACCTCTGACATGTTACAGCAGAAATTACACTTTGATCAAAGCTGAATGTCACTAACAGACTTCTATAATGCAGCTTCCATCACATGTTTAACACATCAACCATACATTCCTGTCTGTCGCCCCGACTTCATTCAGCTTTAGAGCAGATAAACAGGAAACGGGCACCTCTCAGGTCTTCATTTTTGTGTCTGTGCAGGAAAACATCCTGATGAGGATCCACTTCCACATCGCAGACGAGACCAAAGAAGACATCTGCACGGCCAGACACTGCATCCCCCACCAGAAGTTTGCCATGATGCTCTTCGAACAGGTGAGGAGGGGGAGGGGGCTGCAGGGTGACACAGAAACACCCGTTTAGATTAAGGAGCAGGTTTAAAGCGGAAATCAGGTGTGTATGAGCGAGAAAGCTGTAAAAACCTTTAAAACCAGTAATTTATGAACCCTGAAGCTCTGAAGACGATCATTCTCCAGGTGTTGTTTTTAAAATCACTCACCTGTCTGCAGGTTGCTTTTTTAAAATTTTATGCAGTTGGAATCAGAGCCAATCAGTGAAGCTGACGTCACCTCTTTGATTAATGCGATCTTGGACTTTTGTACTTTGGCTGTTAGTGTGGAGAGGCGAGCATCGTGTGTGTGCGTGCGCGCGCATGGTGGGAAGAACAAAACACATTTTGTAATTCCTACGTTGGACTGTCTTATGCTCGTTTCATTTAATCGATCAGTAAATCTCCGCTTCTGTCATCCTGACTCTGAGCCTGACTCTGAGCCTGACTCTGAGCCTGACTCTGAGCCTGACTCTGAGCCTGACTCTGAGCCTGACTCTGAGCCTGACTCTGAGCCTGACTCTGACTCTGAGCCTGACTCTGACTCTGAGCCTGACTCTGACTCTGTCTGTGTTTCAGTGTGTTTGCAGCAGCTGTGGAGCCTCCTCAGACCCTCTGCCCTTCATTCAGATGGTCCACTACATCTCCACCACCTCTCTGTGGTAAGTCACTGTTCTGCTCCAGTCTCAGACATGGTGACATGAGGCCACCCCCACCCCCCCACCCCCCACTCCCATCGCTAGGTAACACATGAAGGTCACCTCGGCTAATCACACCAAACTAATCACACAGCTCATCACGGCTCCTGGGATGCTTATTATTTATTTAAATACACGCACTCCTCCCATAACAAAGTGCTGGATGTTTGTATTAAACGACCCAGGTTTCTAATAATGACGGCTGTGTATGCACAGTAATCTCTGAGTCAGAGCTCTCAGCAGAACCATTGGAGTGGGTGTCAAATTGATTTGGTTTTTAATGAAGCTTAAATGTGTTTTCATCCCTGAAAGGTTGGTGTGGATATTATCTGTATTTATGAAGTTATGAGAGCTCAAATATTACTAAAAACCTCCATCATGAAAACTCTGAGGGAACTAAGACAGCGACTGAAACCCAGAATAACATACGGCCGAACGACAGCAGCAGTCATCAGATTAAATCAGGAGCTAGAACTGTAAACAACAGGAAACGTGGAACCAAAACTTAATAACATTTAATAGCTACAGAACCTGGAGCTTCTCTACGGACTTGTGCCATTGTGACTGTGTCACTGAATCACGTACTAAAGCTCCTCCTTTTCCTCAGTAACCAGGCGGTGAAGATGTTGGAGTCGAGGGAGAAGGCGACTCCGGGCATGTTTGGGGAGCTGCTACGAAACGCCAGCATGGGAGACCTGCGCAACTGTCCTGTGAGCCCCTCCCCCTCATCTCCCAAACGCCTTGCATTCACCGAAACTCTCACGGCTCACTTCTCTTCCTCCTCTTCCTCAGAGTCAGTGCGGTCAGCAGCTCCGGATGGCCCGCGTCCTCCTCAACAGTCCGGAGATCATCACCATCGGCCTGGTTTGGGACTCGGATCACTCGGACCTGGCTGAGGACGTCATCCACACCCTGGGAACCTGCCTGCGCCTCGGGGACGTAAGTAGAAGAAGCAGCAAATTAACACCTGAACAAACTAAAAGGTAAACATGAGCGTCATCGGCGTACGGTGACCTCTGCCCCTCTCTGCAGCTGTTCTACAGGGTGACCGAGGAGAAGGCTCGGCAGTCCGAACTCTACTTGGTCGGGATGGTTTGCTACTACGGGAAGCATTACTCCACCTTCTTCTTCCAGACAAAGATCCGGCGGTGGATGTACTTCGATGATGCACATGTTAAGGAGGTATGTGTGCGCACTGATGGAAACAAAATCAGCATTTTTACAGCGATAACGGCGTGCAGAACCGTCACTGTGAGAACATCATTCTCACTTTGTGTTATGAGACGCACCAAAGCATCAAGTTTCTCTGTAAGCACGGGTGACACAATAATCCGTTTTTGTTTCATATCATTTAAAAATAATAAAAATATAAAGTATCACTGTGTGTGGTGCAAGCCAAGATCCTGTCCTCACTTCAGATGATTTAAGTTTCTTTGAGCACTTTGGCAGGAAAACAGTCGGAGACGTGTCAGCCGTCAGAGCCACGCGGCGCTTCCTCCTCCTCCAGAAGTTTACTGCGTCACAGTTTCTCATTCGTTCAGTTTAGTTTCACCTCACCACAGTTGGAGAACCCCTGCTTTGATCCTCCGGCAGGTTTACTGATTATTATCCTCTGAGGATGTATTCCTCACCTTACTTTAGTTTGCAGAAATGCAGCATCATTTCCTGCTCCCGACACCTGCTCAGAGCCGTCCCTTATCCTCTTTTCTCTCCTCGGTTAGAGAAAAACCTCTTGGATGCTGAAGGATGGTGCATGTTCTCCATCTTCTTCCGGGGTATCACTGCCTTGAAGTCGGTTAGATGCTGTTCTCCTGTCATTTGACTGACCCTCAGGCTTTAACCTGAGTAAATGTAAAATGTGCATCAGTGAGTTTTGTGTTAGCCTGATGGCTAAAAAATAGTCCACACATTGAATGTGGCTCCATCCCATCTGTCAGAGCGACCTGGAAACTCGATTCGTGCAGCTGATCTCAGTGCAGCTCAGTTAGACGCTGAATGACTTCGCTGCCCAAACCTTAAATTACATCTCTGCTAAACTCTTGAGGCTAACATGTCTTCTGGTCCCATAAACAGGTACTCAGTTATTTCTTTGGCTCCTGCTTTCATTACATTTTGCTCTTGTTGACGTAGAATCTTCATGAGCAGCTTTTCTTTGGGCACTTCATCGTCTTCCCTGATGATAAATGAAAGGACACGGGGCCCTTTGTTACAGGCTTTTGTGTCCCTGTGCAGCTGGGGGGGGGGGGTTGGTGTTCTCAGGTTCTTGTCTCTGCTTTTTGCAGACGATGTGGTTCTGTTGGCACCGCAGAGGTTTGCAGCAGAGTGTGAAGCGGTTGGGGTGAGAGGTTGTCCCTCCAAATCTGAAGTCAGAAAGGGTGGAGTGCCCACTCTGAATGAGGAGGAGTTTAATTATCTCTGGGTCATCTAGTGTAGCAGTCAGAGCTGAAGACAGAGCTGACCACGAGCTGTGGGCAGTGACAGAAGGAAGGAGATTGAGCTTCCTCAGATGGGGTGAAGAGCTCGTTCATTCATGAGGAACTTGGAGTAGAACTGCTGGTCCTCCCCATCAAAAGGAGGCAGTTGAGGTGGCTCAGCACCTCCCAGGTGAGGTGTTTTATACCACAGCGGGAGGAGACCCTGAGGCACACCCCCTGCCACACACTGGAGAAATTATGTCTCCCAGCTGGCCTGGAAATGCATCAGTGCCAGCTGTGAAAGATGTGGAGGAAATATGAGGGAGGAGTGGATCTTTATTCCATACCTCCATAGTCTGGACCCAGATAAGCAGCAGATGAAGGGAAATGGTTATGGATTAAAAATGAGTCAGATAAATGTAAATGCCCTCATAAATTAAATCACATTGCTTTGCTTTATTCGTTCTGAGTAATAAATAATTTGCTGATTAAAATTTTCAAAGTGAGTTTAAAAAAACTTTTTATGGCCCACCTGCAGTACCCTCACAGCCCACCAGGGGGCTGTGGCCCAACTTTTGGATTTGTGGTGTTAACTGATGTAGGGGTGTGTTTGTTTTTTTTTTTTTTCCTGTCCATCCTTTCGCCTCTCCTGTATCCTCTTTCCTGCCTCCTCCTCCCTAACCTCTCCCACATGTTGCTCTCTCCTGTCATCGCTGCTCTCGGATAACTGCGATGGAAAGACAGATGTCATTCCCGCCGCTCCCTCTCTCTCTCTGCTGGTTGTGAAAACAAGGATATCCCTCTATTGTTTATGAGTCCAGCTGGACAGAAGCGAGGGTGTGGTCAGAGCGCTCACACCACAGCCGACACTTTTGCTCACACTGCAGACTTTCACTCCGTCTCTTTCTCTTAAACAAACACATTTTTTCCCACGCGGCTCACGAGCGAGGCGACACGGCGTGCTGAACCTCGGGAACGTCAGAGCCGAACAGAGCTGGAGCTTTTGGACTTTTTGTGAAATCTGAGGAAGGGTTGAAGTAATCGAGCAGGATGATTTTAAAAGGGTAAACGGACGGAGGAGGACAGGAAGGAGGCGTTTTTCCATCATGGGCTTCTGTCAGCGTTTGGAGGCGTGCTGGATGTCCTGACTGCAGCTGGTAAATCACCGGCTTCTCACATTCCCACATCCTTCAGTAACCTCAAATATCTGCTCTCAATTCAAGGTTATTGCTTTGAATTAGTTTTTATACCTTTTACCCAAGGTTTAGACAGAAACACTTAAAAAGTCAAGAAATTAAATCTGCTGTCTGTCTGGTAATTACAGAAGCTGCCAGAGATGAGAGGTGTACCCGGGGACAATTTTTTTTGTTTTTTTTGGCAGTGCTGATATGAGTTTCCAGCAGAGACTTTAGATAAAAACTGGATTCAGCAGCATGACTTCACTCACTGGTTTCTGGGCTGCATTTTGTAGCCTCCACAGGTGCACACAGACACAGATACCTGCTAATCAGCGCTCAGTAACATTAAATCGTTGAACTTTACCCTAACTGGAGCTCCGCCCTCTTGGACGGTCTGATATATGTCATTCTTTCTAGAGATGTTCTGCATCCTTGGTTTGCAGCTCTGTGTGTGTGTGTGCGCGTGTGCGTGCTGTAAGGTTGGTAAGGGCTGACTCACTCTTAAAGCCCAGTCTCTAGTGGACATTAGAGGAACTGCATGTTTGCAGGAGGTGTTTTGTGTTGCAGCGTTGGTTCTCTGCAGACTCTCAGACCAGAGCGTTGAGGAAGCAGATGTGACGGCTCTCTTTAGTTACCTAAAGGCTCTGAGCTGAAATGAAATGAGCTTTGACCTTCAGCTCTTGGACTCACTGATGCCTTCTTGTATTTTGTTGCCATCCTACAGATTGGCCCCAAGTGGATAGACGTGGTTTCCCGCTGCATCAAAGGCCACTACCAGCCCCTGCTGCTGCTGTACGCCGACCCGCGGGGGACGCCGGTGTCTGTGCAGGACCTGCCCTCGCGCTTCGACCTCCACCACCTCAACAAGGCCTGTTACGACAGCGAAGACTCGGGTAACTACAACACAGCTAGGAGTCGTAGTAGTAGCACAGCAGCAAACACTCAGGTAACTAAACCAGCCTCGGCGGCTCCATTAACAGTTTGACTGACAGGCGGCAGCTGGAGGAGCAGTAGAAGTAGTTCTTGATGTTTAGGCGTGTCTGATGTGATGTGTGTTTATCTGCGCTGCATTTATGCGAGCACATCTCCACTGACCACCACGCCCCACCCTCCACCCCCCCGTCCAGGCCGCGAGCCGTCGATCTCCAGCGACACTCGCACCGATTCGTCGACGGAGAGCTACTCATACCGACAGCCCTCCCACTCGCATCATGAGTCCCTGGCCAGCCACTACTCCTCCGACTCCCAGGGAACCGTCATCTGCACCGAACGCCCAGACGGAGCCCTGCACGCCTCGCTCTGCAGCCTGGATACCATAGGTGGGTCAGAGGGGAGGCCCGGGCGGGGGCGGACAGACAGGAACCCTTATTTATTTATGAAATTAGTCTTTTTAATGTTGGTTAGCATCCAGAGCAACATCCAGATGTTCTGTTCTGTAGGTAAACCACTGCTGACTGACTTCTTGTAAACTCTGCTGCAGGCTGTCAGCAGGCCTCCACCCTCTTTCCGTTGAGGGGGGGTGTCTAAAGAGAGGCTCAGCATTTACTCCACTAACTATAGCTTTGGTTATTATAGTTAACCAAACTATAATAAACTTGTTTAACCAGCAGTTTTTAATTTAGGGTTAATTAACTCCAGCTTAAACTGTATTTTTATCAAATGGTCTCAAAGATTTTGTCGTAGCTGCTCACAGACCGACGCTGCTCACATTTTATCAAGATAAAATACAAACCTGCTGTTTTTATGTTATAGATTACCTCAGCTACCCAGCAGTATATACAGTAATAATAAATAGATTTATTTTTTCCTAGGCCCCTAAAATGTTGATGTGGGCGTGAAAATGCTGCTTTAGGTGCTTCAGGTGAAGTCTGTGCCAAGCTGTGAATCAATGAACTGCATCACTGAGCAGTGATTTCTGTCATTGTTCTACAATAAATTATAAAAGTTCACATTTACTGGAGTTTGGGTTCATCTCTGAACGTTAAACAGTCCTCAGTGTGCAAACGTGAACATGCTGCAGTTGGTCTGCAGGTGCACCTGCATGCATTCATTCATTTACATTCAGAGTGCATCGTTGTTGGAATTATAAATCTGAGCTCCTCCCACTGTCACTCAGCCAATCATATTCATGTATTCTTTTTTTTCCTGTCATGGTGGTCATGCTGTAAACATCTGTTGCCATGCTTCTTGTTGCTAAGGCCACGTGACGGACAGTGAGCAGCACCAGCCTCTGAGGAAGGGAGGCGGGGCCGGAGATAGAAGGCGGAGCTCTAGCCGCCCCCGCCGATCTAAACCTGACAAGGAAGCGTCGTCGGCTGGTTACCACAGTGAGGGTAGGCGGGGCTTGGGACAGTGATTGCTTCTGTGAACTGCTTGAGCTGTGACGTGTTGCACGGTGCTGCACGGTCATAAAAACCTCAAAGAAACACGAAGGTCCAATTTAAATTTGGCCGACCTCCTCCAGTCGTTTTCTCGAGAGAGCGGCGTTTTTATCTCGCAGACTAAACGCTCTGTGACCTCACTGTAATGTCTGAGACGGTGCTTATGCCCCACACACACCGCTGAGCGCTGCTTACTGCTGCTTTTCACTGAAAACCTTCAGACTTTAACCAGTGAGACTGAAAACAGATGAGAGCAGGAAAACCGAGCGAAGCCTTCTGTGTCTGCTGACGTCATTGGCTCCAGTCGGGCTGTCGGCCATATTGGCCTCACGCTCGTGCTGTCTGGGTCTGAAAAGGCTTAGCGTGAGCACCACCCACAGGTTTCTCCTAAATTAAAACCTTTACTGCTCGCAGTCACCGTGTTTCACAGCTCACTGAGCTCAGCAGGCTGATTACCGGGTCATACTGCCCTCTAGTGGCATTGTTTTTGATGGAAAAAGGGTGTGTTATAAATAAAACCACCTGAGCCTTAATCTGATTCATACTGGAACAAAGTGTAGATGCTGCCGAGGCTTAACGGAGTGGCTCAGTTTGGGTGGATGTCTCAGGGTGTAGCTCAAAGTCCTGAGACTGAAGGTAAAGCTGTGTTTTTATTTCCCATCCAATCATTCATCCACTGCCTCCATTCATTCTCCTCTAATGTCATCTCACTTCATTTTTATTCTGATTTACCTGTTTTGTCCACCTTTTCTCCCCTTCTTTCTGCCCCCCCCAAGGAGAGACATTAAAGGAGCAGCAGGTTCCTCGTCACCTCCCCAAACCTTCGTCTTCCTTCTCATCATCAACCAGTCGCCTGCGAGACTTCAAGGAGACCATGAGCAACATTATCCACAGTCGCCCCCTCTCCTCCTCCTCCTCGACGTCTCTGCCAGCCGCCGGCTTCTCCTCTGAAGTCACCTCCCCCAGCAACAGCCACCATCACCACCACCACCACCTCCCTCCCGGCAGCGCTGCTCCTTCCTCCTCCTCTGGTAAACCTCAGGACTGGGAGGCTGAGAGCACCAGCAGCGAGTCCAAGTCAAGCTCCTCTGGAGGAACAGGGAGGTACCGGCCGGCGTGGAGGCCTCGGAGGGAGGCGCTCAACATCGACAGCATCTTTAACCGCGAGAGGCGGAGACAGGCGGGGTACAGCCCCCTCGGAGCTCTGCTGCCCGACGACTGCGGAGCTCTGGACATCTCCTCAGCCCAGGGGGAGGTGCCGGCTATCAGGACGGGCTCCTCTTGGACTCTCCCCACCTCCTCCATCAGCCACAGAGGAGCCGGAGACCGATCAGGAGGCGGGAATGAAGGTGGAGGAAGAGCTGAGCTGCCTCCTGCTCCTCCTCCCCCTCCTCCTCCTCCCAGGCTGATTCAGAGGATGGAGAGCGGCTACGAGAGCAGCGAGAGGAACAGCAGCAGCCCGGTCAGCCTCGACCTGAACCCAGGAGACAGGTGAGCTCCACAAGGTCCTCATCAATACTCATCCACTTAATCAGTCAATTAATCAATTAAGTTTAAGAGACAAAACATCAGAGATGTATATTTAAGTTTGAGACAGCCTGTATGTAAGATTATAGTCCAACAAATAAAGTAGATATATAAAAAAGACAAATTTTTCATTCAATTCAATTTTATTTATATAGCGCCAAATCACAGCAAACAGTTGCCTCAGGGTGCTTTGTATTGTAGGTAAAGACCCTACAATAATACAGAGAAAACCCAACAGTCAAACGACCCCCTATGAGCAGCACTTGGTGACAGTGGGAAGGAAAAACTCCCTTTTAACAGGAAGAAACCTCCAGCAGAACCAGGCTCAGGGAGGGGGGGTCATCTGCTGAGAGGGGAGAGACAGAGATTAATAATAACTAATGATTAAATGCAGAGTGGAGTATAAACAGAGTAAATAAGGTGAATGAGAAGAAACAGTGCATTATGTGAACCCCCCAGCAGCCTAGGCCTATAGCAGCATAACTAAGGGAGGGTTCAGGGTCACCTGATCCAGCCCTAACTATAAGCTTTATCAAAAAGGAAAGTTTTAAGCCTAATCTTAAAAATAGAGAGGGTGTCTGTCTCCCGAATCCAAGCTGGAAGCTGGTTCCACAGAAGAGGCGCCTGAAAGCTGAAGGCTCTGCCTCCCATTCTACTCTTAAGTATCCTAGGAACCACAAGTAAGCCAGCAGTCTGAGAGCGACGTGCTCTGTTGGGGTGATATGGTACTATGAGGTCTTTGAGATAAGATGGGGCCTGATTATTCAAGACCTTGTATGTGAGGAGAAGAATTTTAAATTCTATTCTAGATTTAACAGGGAGCCAATGAAGAGAAGCCAATATGGGAGAAATCTGCTCTCTCTTTCTAGTCCCTGTCAGTACTCTAGCTGCAGCATTTTGGATCAGCTGAAGGCTTTTCAGGGAGCTTTTAGGACAGCCTGATAATAATGAATTACAATAGTCCACCCTAGAAGTAATAAATGCATGAATGAGCTTTTCAGCATCACTCTGAGAAAGGATGTTTCTAATTTTAGAAATATTGCGCAAATGCAAAAAAGCGGTCCTACATATTTGTTTAATATGTGCATTGAAGGACATATCCTGGTCAAAAATGACTCCAAGATTTCTCACAGTGTTACTGGAGGCCAAAGTAATGCCATCCAGAGTAAGTATCTGGTTAGACACCATGTTTCTAAGATTTGTGGGGCCGAGTACAAGAACTTCAGTTTTATCTGAATTTAGAAGCAGGAAATTAGAGGTCATCCAGGCCTTAATGTCTTTAAGACATTCCTGCAGTTTAACTAATTGATGTGTGTCATCTGGCTTCATTGATAGGTAAAGCTGAGTATCATCTGCATAACAATGAAAATTGATGCAGTGCTTTCTAATAATACTGCCTAAGGGAAGCATGTATAATGTAAATAAAATTGGTCCTAGCACAGAACCCTGTGGAACTCCATAATTAACCTTAGTGTGTGAAGAAGACTCCCCATTTACATGAACAAACTGGAGTCTATTAGATATGATTCAAACCACTGCAGCAGCAACACTAAAGACGACGAAGAACGTCTCTAATTTTTGTCTAATTTTCTAATTATAAGTGACCCCACTGGTGGTTGGAGTGTTTTTTTAATAAAGTCAGTAGAGAATAACCTCGTTACTCGTTACTGACGGACTTCATATCAGCATTTATTCGATGCAGGAATTCTTTCTGTCCCTAAAATCAGGATTGGGATCAGCCCCCAAAACCCTGTTATATGGACTGACGGGGTAACAGAAGCTTCGCTGAGCTGATTCCTAAACAGTAAATAAGAGTTTAAAGTGACTCTGCTTCTCCTCGTCTTCAGGGAATGTGCGCTGAGGAAGCCTTCGTTGTCCTCCTCTTCCTCGGGACCCTCATGGAGGAACGCCCGCTCGAAGAGCAGCGGAGCTTTGCTGCAGGAGCTTAGCTCGTCCAGCGGGGGGAGCCTCGGTACGACACATCTGTAGGAATGCAGTCACGGATCTCCTCCTCATCCTCTTCTTCTCCTTCGATCTCATTTTTTCTGCCCATGGAGATTCATGAAGCTCCTCAGGGCTACCGTAACATCTCTCTGATTTCCATCTACATCTCGCACCGGCCATCTTTCCTGGTTCATGTGTTAATGTTGCTGCTGATGTTGTTGCAGCGCCCTCTGCAGGCCGCAGCGAGCTGGACGAGCTGCAGGAGGAGGTGCTGAGGAGAGCGAGGGAGGAAGAGCAGCAGCGGCAGCAGGAGAAGGAGAGGGAGGTGGCGCTTGGCTTCAACCCGAGACCCAGCAAGTACCTGGACCTGGACCAGCTGCAGATCCAGGGTACACACACACACACACACACACACGTGTGATGTCAGGATTCCTGAAGGTCCTTTTAAAATAAAAGCATTTAACTTGTTCTTTTATTTCAGTGTGGAGTTTTTTCAGTATTCCTTCCTTCTGCTGTGAACGGCAGCGCTGCAGCTGGAAGCTTCAATGAAGTCATGATTTAATATTTAAATGTTTTCCATCATGAAGCATTTTGGCTGTGCAGCAGCATTAAAACTGTCCCAACACTTTGGTTGAATGAGCCCATCGGGGTGGGGTGGGGGGGGTCAGCAGGAATGTTCTGCGTTGATGTGTTTGAGTGGGGAGTGGTGGCCTAGGGGAGAAGAAGAGGGTTCATCACTGAGAGGACCCTGGTTCAAATCCTCGGGCTGGCATCACTGTGGGTCCCTGAGCAAGCCCACCCCCCCAGGTTGCTCCCCGGGCACCCCTTGGCTGCCCCCTGCTCCATGCTGTGCTGTGTGTACTACATACTCCATGTGTGTGATGGGTTAAATGCAGAGAATGAATCTCACTGCATGTATATGTATGTGACAAATAAAGCTCTTTCTTTCTTTCTTGAAAGCGCTCAGATCAGCCAACTCACAACACAGAGCTTGCAGTAACACAGTTGCTGCTTTTATTTTGAAAACAGCGTCTCATTGGCCGTACCTCCTTCCTTGTGTGTAGTTTGTGGTGCTGGGGCCCGGTTGATGCAGGGAGCAGAAGGGAAAGAAATGTCACATCATTCGGATTTTAGTGGAAAACTCGAGTCCGTCGTGCAGAAATCCGCCTGCAGGCCGTTGCAGGCAGCAGAGTCAGGAAGGACTCGGTGGAAAGACGCATTTAATCTGTGAAAAGGTTTAAAAATGTGTGTTTCTGCTCTGCAGGTAAATCTGACAACTACGAGCGCTGTGTGTCGGACGCCGAGCTCCTGCTGGACCAGTCGGTGCGTCTGGAGCAGGCGGGCGAAGTCGCTGCCGCACTGTCAGCTGTCAACGAAGCTGTCTGTAAGCTCCTCCCGCTGCCAGTGATCCCACCTCCCTCCTCTTTATATACACACACACACACACACACACACCTTTCCTGCAGTGAATGAGGTCAGCACTCTGAGAAACCAGCCTGGGATCCAAACAGAAACCTGACAGCTGATTTAAAACCCACTGATACACAAAATGAGGTGACAGGAGACACAAATGCACATCTGCGGGAACAAAATGTGAACACGAGGCGCTGAATCGAGCTTTCAAAGATCCGCTCGTCCTGACTAACCCCCGCCACCGTCCAGGATGGGTTTTTTTTCTTTTGGTGAAATAATTCTTCTCTTTAAAGCGATCTGCAGCAGTTTCCTCCATTTGTATCAGTTTGGTCTCACTAAGTGAAGATATGAGGACCTCCTGCTCAGACTCTTTAAACATTCAGCTGACGTTTTGAAAGTGAGGATCGACTGCCCGTGAATGCTGAAGCTCCCGGGGACTTACAGCACCATTTAAAATAATAAACAGGAAACATCTTTATTGTTTGCTCATATCATCACCCTCTAAGGCTGAGACACTGAGCTAAAAGCTGCAGTTCCTCTGCAGTCCAGCAGAGGCAGCAGTGAGTCAGTCCCCATAGACTCCCATGTTAAACCTTTCCAGCAGGAGGAAACATGTTTACAGCTGATACAGAAACTGCTTTGGTCTCTGTGGGTAATTTACCTTTCACAACAGCTGTACAGGGGAAGGATGTTTCTATAACTCACCTGTTTAAAGTTTGCATTATTAGGGGCGTGGCCTCTTTGACTGACAGGTGGATGGTGACACGGTGGCTGTAGCTGCTAACTGTCTGCTAGGCTTCACCCTGAACTGGACTGTGTTTGTGCTGTTGGAGCCTTTTGGAGCATTTATAATGCAATTATCTGACCAATAGAATGGCTGCTGTGGCTTCATTGGACTAACAGGCCATCCAAGAAGGCGGAGCTCCAGTTTCAGGATTTGTTTTGGATGGTAGTGAGCGCTGATTACTTAACACCAAAACACTAAGAACAGAGTCTAAAAACTGGACTTCATAAATCAATGGGCGATGTCACATAGGCTGCATCCATCTTTTATATACAGTCTATGGTGTAGAGGCTGCTGTAATCATGGCTGAAGCAGAGGGAGGAGGTCAGGGTGGATGGATGGGCCGATGGACTTCAACAAGACGATGTTGTTTGTGTCCTAACAACAAACCAGCAGCTGTCCGTCGGTCCGTGTGCTCCCGTACAGCTTGAAAACCACACTAGCTAGCATTAGCTTAGCACGCCACCCTGTGGTCACTTCTGACCCCCCCGGAGGTTCATCTTCAGCCGGTCTGTGTCACTGCTCGTTTCGGGGAGTCAGGAGTGTCAAACTTAAACTCCAAACGTTCTCCTGCTGTAAAGAGGTTTAATTCTGAAATTGTTCCAGTGTAATAAATCATCCGTTTGTCGTCCGGTCACTTTTTCCTCGTTACGAAGAAACGAAAGAAACTCGTCAGCATTGCTTTTTTCCTCAGTTCGTACTCTAAGAAAAAAGCTAGGAAAAAAAAAACCTGAAATTTTCTGTTCACAGAAAGGTTATTTTTCACTGAATGGGAACAAATGGGAGCATCTGTGACTTCCTGTAAAGGGTAAAGGTCACACAGGAACCTGGTTGAGTGCTATGGAGCCGTCCTTGAAGCTGACAGCCGGGTTTGAGTTGTTTTTTTTGGTTCTGATTCTCTTAATTTAACATTCTGTCTGAAGTTAATTTCGCCATTTCATCGTTAATAACCACGCCACCCTCATGTCCGCAGTCTGACCTTTGATTTCCTGTCAGTGTAAATTTGCTTTGTGAGATTTTTTGCATGAAATCATCATAACGAGTTCCTTTCTGCATCTTTGGGTTCATTTTTTTTATTCTTTCCTCTCTTTCTTTCTTTTATTCTTTCGTTTTCTTTCTGTTGTGGATTTTCTGTTGAAACGTGACCCGGCTGCAGCCAAACTGCGGCCAGTGGCGGCTGAGGGCGGAGCTAGTACTCACAGCCGGCTGCAGCGCTGCATGAGGAGAGCCCGCAGCCTGCAGCAACGCATGCAACTGCAACTGCAGCAGCAGCAGGACTCAGAGGCAGGCAGAGAGAAACCACCACAGCAGCAGGAGGAGGAGGAAGGGCAGCAGCTCCAGGAACAGCACAGGTACCGCTGCAGTCTGATCAGCCAATCAGAACGCACTAACAGGTGGACTCACATTTTAAACTGGTGTTGCTGCTAAAGATGTTTTTTACATGTCTGTTAGTTTCTGTATGAAACCCTTTTTATTCCTGATGTATGAACCTAAAATGAGACCTTACCCGCCTCTCTGACAGCCTGCAGAGGTCAGAGGTGGAGGGTGACGGCTTTACCTGAACTTGGAACACAAACTCTGAGAAACTTTTCCACCATTTTGTCCTTTTCAGCACACGTGTTGCTTCATATGATCAAAAGCTTGTGAGTGGGCTCTAAAAATCAAAGCTCAGGTTTATAAAGCGGTCGATGTCCCCTCAGGGTCACAGGAAGGGCGGGGCAACTGTTGTGTTGGCGTGACCGTCTACGATCATGTGGGATGATGGCATCTGTACGCTCTGTAGCTCAGGACGTTTCCTCTGAATGTTCTCCTGGAATGTCCTGAAGTGTCTGATGGAGAACTCCACGCTGACAGCTGCCTAACCCTGTGAGCGCTGTCCTGCTCACAGTCATTCTCCCCCTGCAGGCTTTCAAACCGGCAACTCTTCAGCTGAAACGTGAAACTGAAGCTGTTCCTAAAGCAGTCCAGAGCGTGATCGTGAAGGGAGGTCGGCCAAATTTACCTCAGGCTGCTGTTTCTACTCACGATCTCAACTCATGATCTGAACAGCGTCCGTTCCTCTCTGCCAACGTTAAACTGTGACCGCGTGGAGCACCGACTTCCTGGCATTTAACTCCTCTTGGGAGGAAGCTTCAACCAAAGCAGAGGCTAAATCTGGAGCTAAACTGGGCTGTAATTTTTTTTTTTCTCCCACTGCATGAAGGTAAAAAGTCCGTCTGTGGTCATGAAATGATAGGGTGACACCTAGTGGTGAAATCAAAGACCTGTTCTGTCCCTGTCTGTGGGTGAAGGCGCAAACCTCAGTTTAAAGGCTCCTCAGACGAGAGTCTGTCAGTGACCTTTGACATCTGTTTAATGAGTGCAGAATAACAGCAAACAGCAGCGCTGCTGAACCCGAGTGAAGCAAACACAGAGGGACAGAATCCCTGAAACGGCTCTGTGTCGGGTTCGTGTGCACTCAGTACAAAGCAGCCGTGTGAAGGAGTCCTGGTTAAACTAGGAAGTTTGCACATGGTCAGAGAGTAAGTGCCAAAGGTTTGGAGGTCGAGGACAGGACGGAGATGCCGATCGGCCAATCAGCAGCAGCATATCGACAGGCGACCACACGAGCAACAGAGATCTGTTCAGGTTTCTCAGATCAAAGTGAGGCTTCGTGTTCACGTGTAGAGTTTGTGTTAGAACTCTTCATGGAACACTTCAGCCTCAGATATTTTCACGGTTCATCAGGAAAAACTTAGGATGTTAAAAATGTCACTGCTGTTCTTTGCCGAGCCGGCGCAGGGTCTGAAACTCAGCAAAGTTTTTTAACATCTTCAGTTCTTCTGCTTTCCTGATGAGCCATGAAAATATCTGAAACCCGGGCCACAGGTTTGACACCCCTGTTCTAAACAAATGTTAACCGGCAGCTCTTTTTGTCATCTTGGATTAAGTTGAACTAAACGGCGCCCACTTACCCCCATAAAGGAAACGTTTCACGCTGTTATTTTCACAGCTTTATCCTGATTATGTTCATGAAGCTAAAATCCTCGTGAGGTTAAGTCTGATGCGTTAGCCCTGCTGTGCACGGGTGTTACATCAGTCTGTCGACAGCACAGCGCCATCTTCAGGCTGGAAAACGAACTGTTAAAGAGCATACATCAGGCCTTCTCTTTTCACTGGTTGTCCTCAAAACAGTCCCCACATGCAGTCCTGGGTCAGTCACGTATCGGGGGGCGGTGTTGGTTTGCTTCCTCTATAAAAGACAGGTGGTCACATGACTCTCAGACCAGCTCAGCAGGTGGTCTGAGGGGTCGGACACCAAACTAATGCCGCTTCTCTCTCTCTCTCTCTGCAGTGAAAAGCCTCTCTCATGCCGAGTACTTCTGACAGAGATGCACAGAAACCAATCAGCTGCCACTCAGGAGCAGCAGACGCCACCTTCGCCTCCCTCCACCTGCCTCGTTAAGCCCCTCCCTCCCCAGTCCAGTTTGGTGGCTGAACCCGCCCCTCCGAGTTCACCTCGGCAGGACAGGAACATCCTCTGTAATGCCAGCTCCCTCCCTGCTCTGTGTGTGGACACACCTGTGGAAGACCCAGTTCCACCTCCACCTGAAGAGGCGGAGCCTTCAGTGCAGTGGACCAGAACGTCTCCTGCCTCTCTGCCTCCAGTACAAGCTCCACCCCCACCCAGGTTGTATCCCCGAACCCCATCACCTGTCGGGATGGTGAACCCGGAGCCGTATTACACCAGACAGCCACAGGCCCCACCCCCCGACTCTAGCCCCAGCCCTGTACTAGCCCCACCCCCTCCCACTCATCCAACCAGGAACTGGTCCTGCTTACACCTGGACCAAGCTGATGATGTCGATTCTCCCAGCCCACCAGTTGGCTCGCCCCTGTACTCACCGCCAGACTCCCCTGCCATCGCCCCCACCGCGAGCCGCCTGGGTCCGCCCTCCCCCCCCCCACCCAGAGCGGCGTTGCCTGTGGAGCGCTGGGCTGAAAATGTCAACAGGTATTACGGCTCTCAGAGCACGGGGGGAGGAGGAGGGGACGCGACGCCTGGCGAGGAGCTTTCAGAGCTGGACTCACTGTACCAGGCCAGTCTGCTGGCTCCCAGCATGCCCCGGGGCAGCCGAGGAGTCAGCCCTCAGCCCAGTGTCAGCAGACCAGGTAGGAAGCAGAGAGGAACCGACACCAAACTTGAGCGTTTTGGCCACGGCCATGTTAGCTGCATGATCAGCTAATGATGCTTCTGGGGTCTGATATCAGTCTGCATCCACAGACTGCTCTGCAGCAAAAGTCTAAACGTGTTTGTTTCTGCTGTAAAGCTTTAACTGCAGCGCCTCTGCTGGACGGCAGAGGAACTGCAGCTGTGTGGGCCTCATTTTTCTGCCCTCAGAAGTTAATGATATTTATATTTATCCACAATTTCAGCCAATTAAATGTTACTTTTAATTCATTATCTGTGGTCACACCCTTTACTTAAGTCATTAAAGTTAATTCTTCCAGCTGAGATGCTCCTTGATCCTCTGAGATCCTTGAAGCTTTAAAAGCTTCTTCGGGACCTGTATTTGTTTGATGTGATCTGTTCACACTGATATTTCTGCATGTCACAGTCATAAGCAGCAATCATCAGACCTCAAATGTGTCTATATTAAAAAAATGACTTCAAGTTATTTTAACACAGAAGGAGTCACAGCTAGAAGATGATCCTGGTTTCTAAATGCAGTAGGGCTGCAACGATTAGTCGACAATAATCGACAATAAAAATAGTTTAAGACAAATTTAATTGTCGATAAGTTGTTTTTTTATTACTGATGATTTTTTTTTTTTTTTTAACGGAGTGAGACGTCTTCTTGTCCGTCTATCTCTGGCGAGCTTCACACATGTTAAGTGATGACGTAGAATTCCGTTTCCGGGTCCAAACTGTCACGTGATCAATATGCCGCAGTGCTGTGTCCCTGATTGTTTTAACCGATCCGACTCGAAAAAAAACACTCAGCTGTGATTTTACCGATGAGAAACAGAAGCGGAAATAACTGCAGCTGATGAGGTATGTTACAATCATCTTTAATAGTGAACAGTCACTGTTTATTTAGGAGCATTTGGACCCGGAAATGACGTCAGACGTGCTCTCCTCCTACGACTGCTATGAAGTGATGAGATATGACTGTCATATCAGCGTGTGTGTGTGTGTGTAGGTGTGAGGAGGATGCAGTCGGGACCTGGACGGTCGAAAACACCGACAGCTGAGATCGAGAGGTACGCCTACAGAAGCCCGGCCCCAGCTCTGCAGCAGGTGGGGCAGACAGGAAGCTGCATATTAAAGTAGCCGCGCGGCTCCGGCCTCGTTTTTCTCTGTAAAATCAGTGCAGACTGCAGCAGCTGCACATGATGATGATGATGATGATGATGATGATGATGATGATGATGATGATGATGATGATGATGCTCCTTCAGTTCGTGTGAACTTTAAAGAAACCTGAACTTTCCTGTTGGACTTGCAGCCGCCGTCAGGCGAAGACGAGAGCTACAGCGCCGAAAACCTGCGACGCATCGCCCGCAGCCTCAGTGGAACCGTCATCGGGTCGCGACCCCAAAACCTCGGCCCCTCCCACAGCTGTGTAAGACGTGCACACACACACACACACACAGAGCCCAGCATCATCATCTCTTGAGTGTTTGCTGCAGCCTTCTTGCTGCCACCTTCTTGCTGCCACCTTGTGTTCACACAGTGTAACTGCAGCCAGGTTCAGTTTCTGCACTGCATGCAGAGAAGAACTGATCGTCACAGTTTTCAGAGCGCTCGTTATGTAGGACTGCACAGCATTTTTACCCCCGGCCCACAGCAGGACTGACCCTTCCATCTGCTGCTGCTTACACTAAATCAGCGTACCTGCAGGTACCTGATCCAGTCCAGGACTTTGTAAGTCTTCAAAAGTTTTTTCTGTCTAAAACTCAGATATTTGCTGTCATACACAGTTGGATCTGTAAGTATCCCCACAGTGACACAGCTTTTGAATTTTAAATCAGTGAGATGTGACTGAAGTGCAGACTCTCAGCTCTGGTGCAGGGAGTTGGAAAAAAAAATCACTGCATTAACTGTTAAAGAACTGCAGTCATTTTTATACACAGTCCTCCATTTTCAGAGGCTCAAAATTAATTTATACCAACTAACAATTTTATATATTTCCACTTTTTGGAGTCAAAGTCAGAGAGGCTGAGAGGGTTTGGACATGTGCAGAGGAGGGAGGGTGGAGATACTGGAGCTGCAGGCGGGAGGAGAAGACGACCTCAGAGGAGGTTGGTGGATGGAGGAGGACATGCAGAGGCTGCAGAGAACATAATTTTAACTAAAATTAGTACAAAAAGTAAGAAATGTTTGGATTAGTTGTTGTAACGAAGCTTCCTGGCAGTAAATCTCACACTGTTGGAAAACCTGTTTATTTAATGGAGCCACACCTGTGAGCTGCACCGGGCTGCTCTCTGATTGGTCACTGATGGCCTCCCTCACTTCCTCTGAGATCTTTTTTTTTATTTAAAATGAGTGAAAATACAAATTTATCACTTTGCTGAAAATCTGTGACTCTGATTAAAGGCCTGAAATTAAAGCAGAGTCTGCACTTCGGTCACAGCGTGATTGATTTTATAATCCACTGTGACGCTGCGCAGAGACAAAACCACCAAAAATGAGGCTCAGACTCTCCAGGTGAAGCCTGTGAGGAGGTTAAAGCTGCAGCCACACCTGCAGTTTCAGCCTGTGACTTCAGGTGTCCGGCGTACAAATCAACAAGGATGCAGAATATTGAACTGGAATCTCCTCTGAGGAGGATGAAGATGCAGGCAGAGAAACCCGCAGCAGCAGCTTCCTGCCTGTCTGCACGCTTCGCTCTCCTTCCTGTGCCGCTGGCGTTCAGCCATCTCGTATTCAGCCCTCAGGAATCGCCTCAGGCCGCCGCATTAAACATTGATCGGCAGTTTAGTTCTCCCATTAAGCTCTCAACCTCGCCGCTCGCCGCAAGGCGAAGCCGGCCGACAGCAGAGCTCCGACCGCAGATCTCTGCGTCAGATCCTCGTGGTGTTTCGTCGGCCTGAGGGTTTGATTCCCTCTCCGCGGCGTCAATAACTCAACATGAGGGGAATTAGAGTGAAAAGCAGCAGCAGAGGTCCTCAGAAACACACCAGAGTCCATGCACACGGGCGACGTGCCGAGGACCATCAGACGTGTGAGGTCTGTGTCACAGTCGATCATGTCCCCCCTCCCCAAAAAAGCTTGCATCTTAAAGATACAAGCCCCCCCATGTTTGTTTTATGATTTTTTTTTTCATTCATCATGTAAACATGTTTTCATTTCTCTCTCCTCTCCCTCTGACGCCTCCATTTTTATCTTCTCTTCTTCCTCCTGTCTTCATCACCCCTCCATCTTTTCTTCATCCATCATCTTTTCCCCCCTCCTCCCCCTGAAGGACCCCTCTGTGTCCAGACCCCCCCTCAGACACTCCTCCTCCTCTTCCCTCCTGCGTCACTCCAGATCCTCCACTCTGCATCTCCCCTCCACTGCAGATCACTCCTCCTACCACCACCAGCCCCGACACCACGGCCCCTCTGCTCCTGCACCTTCTCCTCCCACACAGCACCCCCCCACGCAGACATCACGGCCCCCCAGCTCAGGGCCCGCATCCAGGGGACACTCAGGTAACCTGCTGGCCCTTCACCTGCACGCTGCTCCTTCAGGGAGGGTGGAGGTCCTTCAGAAGTCTCACGTTTAATCAGTTGTGTCAGTTTTGTTTTCCTGAATTTAAATCTGATGATCTGTAATGAATCAGAGACAGTCGTTCCACCGTCACGGCTCTGCAGGGAACGAGTCGTTTATTAATTATGAAGCGAAAAATCCGAGGAGGCCCTGAACTGATCAGACATCTGGCTTTAAAACAGCAGCAGCGTGTTTGGGATCCTGCAGAAATCAGCAAGAAGCTGAAACAGACACGGGTCTGACCGAGCATGATGGGAAATGTAGTCCAGGAAACGCTCGACTGAAATCTGGGATCAGATTAAAACTCAGATTTTCTTGGTTGTCTCTGAATTTGGTCTCAGTGCCGCTTATAAAACTGGGCGTCCACCAAAAGAAAATCAACAGTTTTGTTTATCAGTTAGCCAAAAATTTTATCTGAGCCTTTCACACCTACAGAACTGTGCAAAAGTCTTGAGCCACCCCTCATTTCTTTTTGTTTTGCAGGAAAATGTATTTAAAGGTGCAAACATGGAAATCCAGCAGAGTACAGTTCTAAGGCGCTTTATTCTGAAGGCAGCTTCCTGTCGGTGCTGTCAGCGGTCTGCAGGGACAGTTCTCCAGGCTTCTTCTCTTTGCAACAACAATCTAAAGAGAACACAAAATCCTATTTTATGTAATCTTTGGTGTTTTTCATAGATTCAACAAAGAAATGGGAACAGATGATGTTTCTGTGACAGGCTGCTGGGAGCAAAGAGCCCAAAGATCCAGTTCAAACTGGTTCATCCTCTGAGTTTGGAGCCTTTTGATGCTTCAGTGAGTCAGAGGTCAGAGGCTTAAATAAAAACTGGTCAGGTACGAGGACTGGACTGAAGATGAGTGAAAAAGAAACTGCTGCTCAAGAGCATGTTAGAAATACAGGAACGTCTGGCTGCTCGGAGACATAATATAAAGAGATGAGGGAGGCTCAAGAGTTTTGCACGGTGCTGTGCATGTGGCTCCAGGAGAAAACTGTGTGTGTGTGTGTGTGTGTGTGTGTGTGTGTGTGTGTGTGTGTGTGTGTGTGTGCGCGCGCGCGCGCGTGTGTGAACCCTGTTTCTGACTGTTTTCTCCTCCCCCTCCCCCTCAGGAGCTGGTGCGAGCGTCCAGCAGCAGTTTCTGGTTGTGTCTAACCGGCGTCAGACTCTCTCAGGTCAAGGCCTCCACAGCATCCCGCTGAGTTACGGCACACTGCCTCGAGCTCCTCGCCGAGCCCCGCCTCCCTCCACCTCCTCCCTCCCCAGGCCCAGAGTCGGCACCGGTGCCGTTCCCCCTCCGGGACCGCAGAGCCTCTACGCCACCCTGCTCCGCCCTCGTCGCTCTGCCGGCGGCGCTAACAGCCAATACGGGCAGCCATCGCCGCCTGCTAACATCAGCGGGTCATCCGGCTACACCCCGCAGCTCATCAGGTTGTCAGACGGCCCCGCCCACCCGCTCCGCCTGGACGTCCCCCCTGAGAGCGACTGGCGGCGTGATGCCGACTACAGGACAGTCCAGCCTGGCTCCTCGTGGGACCCCCGCTCCGCTCGCCACCCACAGCCTCCTCGGCCCCGCAGGGCCCCCCAGCTCTGCTCGCTCTGCCAGCAGCTTCCTGCCGAGCCGGCGCGCTCCTGCTGCGCTTCCTGTGGCACCTACATGGCTCAGTTCCGGCCGGCCAGCTGATCGGAGCAAAGCTCGCCGCGGTGAGTTTTACTGCAAATGTGACTCACTGACATCGCAACGTGCCGACGGATCGCCGTTCTGTCTGCACCGTGATGATGTCACTTTGGAGGAAAGCTCTCCGATTGGCTCTGCAGCTTCGTCCGAGGATCCGCACCCTGAAAACACCCATCACGGTCCCATTTTCAGACTTCCATCATGGATCGGCTGCACTGACCTGCTCCTGCTGCTCCGGGCGCCTCGCTGATCTCTCCCATACAAACACGAATGTCAGCTGGATTCAAGCACATCTGCATTTCTAACAGGAAGCAGCGGAGCGACCACCTGCTGTGTGCTCAGTCCTCAGCTGTGATTGGATCAGTTTGCTTTTAGTCAGATACTCTTTGTTCTTTGAGTCCTGATCTGTAGATTTTAGTGAATCATAGAGAAATCTTTAATTATGGGTTGTGGGAACATTGAGAAATTATATTTCTGTAAAAATTAAAATGATGCATCTCTGCAGACCCAGACTGTCCATAAAACTGGACGTAGTTGCTGTGACGTTAGTGGATGATTTTTAGAGGCTTTGTGTGACTGACGTCTGGTGCATCCACGCGTCTCGTGTGATAGAAGTGTTAGCGTACCAGTCAGTGCACATGAACATCAGCTCGTGTGTTTTCAGAGAAACATCATTTCATCCAGATGAACCTCTCAGCATCCACCACGCCGACCCGGCGAGGGTTTGGATTCATTCGTCATCACCGTCATTATATTTTAGTCTGTTTGGAGGTTTTAGCTGAAAAACTGTAACACCAGTTTAAAGGTAGTGTCTGAGGTGTCAAACATAGGTCCTGGGGGCCAGAACAGGCCCATCAAAGGGTCCAGTCTGGACCACTTTGCAAACTATGAAGAGGAAGGCTTAAACGTTTGGACTTTGTGACGAGGCAGAGGTCCGAGTTCCCTTCAGTTTTACAGGCTGACAGGAACCCTCGTGGCCGCCGTAAAACATCAAATGAAGTAAAAACGTTAAACAGACGAAACGTTTGTCGTTTTCGTGGAGGTTTCTTCGGCTGCAGATTTGATTTTTCAGTCTGTTAAATGTTTTGAAAGGAGGAAACATTTGAAGGCTCGTTACGTTTAAATCAGGCCGTTTGAGGCCCTGACCCGGTCGCTGGTGACGGGTGGATGTTATGAAGGGCGCTGGCTCACGTTTGTAGGAAATTGTTTGAAATCTTTGTAGCTTTTCACATCCTCAGCTCTGATTGGATGAGCAGCAGATGCTGTGTTTGGCTGTGCAGGACTTCCTCTGAGCTCTCTAAATATCCTATTTTTTTTTCTGTAGCTGTGCGTAGATAAACTAACCTGAGCGTACTCACCTGTAGCCTGAGCAGGGCCGGCTCGTTTCTCTTCTGTAGATGATTTTAGATGAATAACCGCAGCTTTGTTTGAGCAGCTAATATTTAGCATGTTTCCGGCTCACCTGACGCTGGTGTTCGTTTGTTGTCGTGACGACGTCTGTCAGCGCGGTGGCTCGACTGCTTTTAGTGCACTTTACAAGTGTCGACGATAGACTTCCTTTCCCTCGTTGCCAATTTCTTTCGGCTTCCCTCGTTTTTCCCCGCTCTGATTGGCTCATTAGATTTTCTGCCAAGAATCCAGTGCTGGCTCCGCCCACTCCGGTGGTGCAGGTGAGTTCAAACTAAATCTGATCTGAAGTCAAAGGTTCGATTAAAAGCCTTGTGATGGTTTAAGGATCAGAGTTACTGTTTCAGATCAGACGGAGTCATTTTTACATTGTGTTTGTTTCTTTTTGGGTTTTTGCTTTGCCAGGTTTTTTTTTTTGGTATATTTTTGATGCTTATTTTTCTACACTGTAGACTGAACAGAGATGATGATTAAAATGTTTAAGGAAAACTTGAAGTTTCTTATTGTTTCCATCTTGTTTTGGGTTTTAATGATACAGAAAAGATCGAATTTTTCCTGTCATTTGAACGCTTGCAGGGCGGTACGGAGGCAAACATCACATCATCAGACTTTAGAGGAAAACTCGATAAAAGCTTTATTTTATTTATTGAAATGTTTTTACATCATTAAATGTGACTTTACATTCAAATATTTTCTTCATGTAAAATATGAAAAAGTAAAAATTCCCTTTAAAAAAGTTTCAATAATTCCTCAAAGTTCAGGATCCTCCCTGTCAGCTCGAGTTTACAGTCTGAATAAATTCGCACAGAAACGACCTCCATTTCACACCTGCAGCGCCCACCTTTAGCCCCGCCCACCAGGTATGCACGAGATTCATTCGAGCTAAAAGAAGTCCGTCCAGACTTTGCCTCCTCACCTGATTGAAAACATATGTCGATTATTCTCAGAAGAAACAAGAAAAAGTAGTTTGAATTATTGTTTTCAGACATCACAGCTGGACTCAAACTGAAGCGTGAAGTTTTTCAGATTTCTAAACCTGCTGCTGAAACAGGGCTGGGCTGTACTTCCCTCTAACGCTGAGTCAATGTAGCATCCAGCTGAGAGAGGAAAAGGAAACAATACTAGCAAACAACAGAGGGCTGTTAGCGCCACGCTCAGGTAAGAAGAAAATCGATAAAAATGGGAGCAAAGCGAGCGTGAATATCAGACAAACTCCACAGAGACTGACGCCATTAACCAACCAAAGTCTTCGAGCTCCAATGAACCCGAGTGCTGCTGTGCTCCAACATGTTTCGATAAAGGTTAACATCCATGAAAAAGATCTGGGAGGTTAGCAGGAGGCTAACTTGCTAGTTTCCATCTGAACGTGGGCTCTGATGTTCTGACTTTAAAGGCAAAACGTCCGAACTTTGGACAGAAAACTGAACGATGTTTGGAGGGTTCACGAAATCAGACCTGACACACACTGCCACTTCATTAGGTACACCCTGCTGTTATGGGGTTGGGCCCCGTTTCCTTCAGAGCTGCTTTCATTCAGCTGGCTGCTAGAAACAGATTTGGGTCCATGCTGACATCACAGCGTCACACAGCTGCTGCAGATGTGTCGGCCGTATCCCTGATGGGGATCTCCCGCTCCACATCCCCAAGGAGCTCTGATGGACTGAGATCTGTGACTGTGGAGGCCGTCTGACCGCAAGACAGCAGTTTGTATCACGGTGTGTTCTCCTGCTGGACGCAGCCATCAGAAGATGGTTCACTGAGGTCATAAAGGGATGGACATGGTCAGCAGCAGGTAGGCTGTGGAGTTTAAATGATGCTCAGCTGGTGCTAAAGAGCCCAAAGGATCCATGCTTTCAAACTGAGCCTACCATCAGACCAGGCGACGTTCCTCCAACCTTCTGTTGTCCAGTTTTGGTGCTCTGTGTGAACTGTAGCCTCAGTTTCCTGTTTCTTTGCTGCTGTGATCCAAGCTTCGGAGATGCTCTTCTGCAGACCTCGGTTATAACGAGCGGTTCTTCCTCTCAGCTGGAGGCAGTCTGTCCATCCTCCTCTGACCTCTGACCTCAGCAGCAGTTTCACTCTCTCTCAGACCTGCTCTGTGAACCTCAGAGATGCTGTGAGGAAAATCCCAGCAGATCAGCAGTTTCTGACACACTCAGACCAACAACCACACCACGCTCATCTAAATCATCATCAGTCTGAGGCTCAGTTTGAACTTCAGCGTGTCTGAATGCACCGAGCTGCTGCCACAATACAGAGCAGCTGAACATGTGTACCTAATGAAGTGGCAGTGTGTCCTGTAGGTTTGAGATGACTGCGATTTTCAGGCTGTTTCCAAACTGAAATAAACCAGCTGTAAATATGAATTTTAAAGAAGAATTGAACAAATCCGACAGGTTTATGATTCCAGCCCTGAAACCACAGAAGAAGAAACCGCTTCATCGTTCCTGATCCTCTAAGGTGCGTTCAGTCTCCTGCAACTAAAACTCAGATATAAACAGTTCCTCCAGCTGACAGGCCCACGGCCCCCTCAGGTGGTTGGGTGGAGCAGCAGACCTGCAAACAGGTTGTCCTCTGACTCCGCCCACTCTCCTCCCCTCAGTTCCAGCCTCAGCTGCTCCCCATCCCTCAGCCGCAGGAGGCTGACAGCGGTGACTGGCCCCTCCTCGCTCACTTCCTGCCTCTGCAGAGATACTGACGCACCACCCTCCTCCTCCCCCTTCCTCCTCCTCAGGACCACATGGGCAGGCCCCGGCCTCAGGTGGAGGGTGAGGACAAACAGGTACATCCCATCCACCGGAGCCGTGAAGGTGCCATCGTTGGAGTAAAACTGACCCTGACTCAGTGAAGGTTCAAAGGCAATGCCGCTGGAGACGCTCCGAGGAGACTGAGCCACGAAGAGCAGCGAGCGTTCTGATAGGCTGGATGGAATGGGCTCACCTAGAAAACATAGAAAAAGATGTGAACAAAGAGACAAAAAAAAACAAGAACTTCTAACAGCATTAATTAAAACCACTATTAATAAAACACTGATAGTACCATGGAGTTAGTATTGTGGATCCTTACCTGGTGATTCCCTCCTGCTGCGAGGCTTTCCTCCTCTCCCTGACTCCTCTCTCTGTCCTCTCTTCTTCTCTTTGGTCTTCAGCAGCTGCCACAGTTTATCCAGCTCTAGTGTAGCATCTGACCTCATCAGCACGTCAGCGTTCCTGAAGACGTTCTTGAACACCGTCAGGTGTTGCTCCAGCCCTCTCTTCAGCCACATCACCTCCTCCTGCACTTTGGTGTCCGTGGTTGAGATGTTGGGGCAGGGGCAGGGTTCCTCCTCCAGCTGGGCCAGCCTGCGCTCCATCTCCTCCACCGTTCTCTCCAGGTTCCACAGGTCTCCGCCATCTCCGGGGTGGAAGAGCATTTGCTGCTCCCTGGCGTGCCTCCTTGTGTCATCAGGCAGCCAGGAGGAGGGCTGGTCTGCAGCCGGCACCTCCTCCCTGCCTCCTGAGAACAGAGCAGTCAACAATGAGTCGGATCAAAGGAAAACCAGGAAGTGGCCCTGCTGTTTTTGGATCGCCACAATCTTAAACCTGCATTCTTTCTAATGCCCAGCAGGGGGTGACTCCAGCCTGATTATACAGCAGAAAGTGAGCCTCCTGCTCTGAGCTCAGTAAACACCTCCCTGATGAGTCTCAGTCTGATTGAATAAAACATATTTTGGAAATTCTGAACCAGGAAGCAGGGTAATATGTCAGGTGTGGTCACAGTGATTGACAGCCTGTCGACTATGCAAATGCTAACAAAATGCTAAAAACATTAGCTGCCAACCTGCTGGCTGTTAAGACGGCGACACTTCAGGATTTTTGGACCTGAAGTTTCCTCGTTGACAAAATGGACCATCTTTTCAAAATAAAAGCATCAGCTGCTGTTCTTGCTACACCTGCCTGTACCTGTCCCTTCACAGCTGAAGTCTACCTGTGCTGCCATGCTGCAACATCATGATGCTCTGCTTCTGTTGTCTCAGCTGCTCCTGCAGGAACTGCAGCTGGTCCTTCAGAACCGGAACGGAGATGAGGTCGACCTCTTCCTCCTCCTCCTCCTCCTCGTCCTCCTCCCCCTGGTTGGTTGTCTTCAGGAAGTCAAGCACCTCTTCACCGAGCAGCAGCGTCAGCACTCTGCTGTGTCGGTTAGCATCTTGGAGAAGGGTGTCGAAGGAGGCGGCCAGCACCTTTATGTCCCCGTCCTGCTGTCTGTCCGTGTCATTGAGGCTGGAGACCGAGGCTTTCAGCTGGGTCAGGCTGAGGTCCAGAGACCTGATACTGTTCTGCTCCTGCAGGAGGAGGACGGAGAGCAGCGAAGTCACATGTGTGCACACCATCCTCACACTTAATTCAGTATAAATTTGAATGTGTTTGTAGAATCTGCACATTTTTGTGTCTTTAACAGAAAATGTGGCCAAATGTGCAGCTTTGAGATTCCTTTAAAAGCAGAAGGATAAAGTTTGACTTTAAAAAACAAAACAAAACACAGAATAATAATAATAATCATTACCTGTTATTATTATCTGTGTGAATGAGTTACTTAGCTTTTGCGAACAAGTTATCACCTTTTCTGAACCAGTTATTGTGTGAAGTTATTGATCTGGTTTCCGCCCTGAACGAGCTGAAAGAGTTTTATTTCTCGTACCCTCTGGAGGCCAAGTTGGAGCGCCTTCACCGCCGGCTCCCAGTCGCTGGTCATGCCCCAGTAGCCTCCCCGGCTGTTCTCCTCCAAAGCTAATCGGTTCTCGTTGGCCTGCTCCATCGCATTGGCGACCTGCTTCTCCAGGTGAGCCATGGCAGCCTTCAGGCCCTTGTAGTCGCAGTCTACGCACGACATGTTCTTCCACAGGTAGTCGAAGTCGTCCTCCACCGCTTGCAGTTGTTGAACCTGCTGACTCAGGTTCCTCGCCAGCTCGTTCACCTGATTCAGCACCACCACCTTGGCTCCCTCCACCTCCAGCCCCGTCTCCATGAACAGCACCTGGCTGCGCCGCGCCGTCTGGTTGATGAGCTTTTCCAGCTCCTTAATGTGCTGACTCAGCTGCTGGACGCTGCCCGATGACACCTCCACGTCCTCCATCAGCGCGGTCACCTGCACAGGACACGCCAGAGATCTCACACACGGCCTAAAGCTGAGGAAGAATATCTGCAGGTAATTAACGTGTTCAGGGTCACCTTCACTGTGTTGTTGACGACCGTGTTGTCCAACCGTTTGATGGCCTCCCACAGCGCTGAGGTGTCCGTGGGGGCCTGCAGCAGCTGGTGCGGAGGCAGGGTGGGTGGATGCAGGTCATCCTGCTCCAGCTCATCCTCAGGGATCTGCCACTGGTCCAACTTCAGCTCCATCAGTGTGGCGTTCATGGCCTGCAGGCTGACCTGAGATCAGAGACAGGAGTTATTAAAAGTGTGAGCAGACTGAACACCAGCTGTTAGCTTAGAAACGGAGTCCACTGATCAGACATCAGCGAAGTCATAACATCCAGCGATGATGGTCATTTTTAATGAAAGTGTAAGTCAGTATTTACATTTTTTAATCATTAAAAAAATTCTGAGCATTTTGTGTCTTATGTTGTTTTGGAAAACTATAAATAATGACAATAATAATAAATAAGCCAATAAAAATAATTGGATGGATTAAGAGTCACTTTAAAGATGACAGACCTTCATGTATTCAAACGCGTGGTCTGAGGGTAGGAAAATGAAATCAGGATTTTGTATAATGGTTCATACTGACGTTCAAAAGTGACAGAGCAGTAAATCCTGAGAAGTGTTGGTGGTCCACTGACCTGCAGCATCTTCTGCTGCCGTTTCAGCTTCATGTCCATGTCAGTCTTGAAGCTGGTGAGCATCATGTTGTGCAAGTGCAGCTTCTTCTCCATCTCGGTCTGCTGCGCCTCCATCTGCCTCCGGACCTCCCCGATGCTCCGAGAGACTTCATCTAGTCTGGCATCTTCTGCCTCTACATCATGCTCAGTCTCCTTCAGAGACGTTACCTGATGCCCCGCCCCCAGCTGGCTGCTCTTCAGCTGGGCTACATCGTGAGCCAGGTCTCCTACCTGCCTGCTCAGGTGTTCCAGTGAGCGGTTGAAGCCCTCCATGACCGGCTGCAGCTGGGACCAGACCTGGTCCATCATGTAGGGTACAAGGAGGGGAATGAGGGCATCGGGGTATGGAAGGGGGGCGGCTCCCAGGTCATCTGGAAAAGATTAAAAAGAGATAAAAATGAATTGAATGTAAGGAAATCTCACCCAAGAGGACCAAACAGCACAAAGCTTGTGTGTGTGTGTGTGTGTGTGTGTGTGTGTGTGTGTGTGTGTGTGTGTGTGTGTGTGTGTGTGTTTGTTTGTTTGATGGTCCCGACCAGAAACTGTTGGATCACAAAAAACAAACTGCTGCCCATAAAAACTACTTGGATAGATTTGGGTTTTTAACCCAAATCTATCCAAGTAGTTTTTATGCAAAGAAAACCTTACATGTAACTGAAAAATGACTGTGACAAAACTATTTTATTTCATCATATAATAAGAACAGGTCCTTCTAACCTACAGCACATAACTCAAAACAAAATTACAAGAACAATGAAATGATAATCCAGAAAAACTCTTTGTGGCAGCACCTTTGTTTAAACCAGGACTCAGACAGTGGTCTCCAAAGGTGTCACATCAAATCCCTGTGCCATAAATTAAGGTGTTCCACAGGGATCCATCAATGGACCTCCTTCATTCATCCTGTACACAAATATTATCTCAGCATCCAAATCTGTAATGCACAGTTTTATGCAGATGACATCATTTTATATGCCACTGGCTGTTTTTTTTTATCTGCCTGCTTTAATTTCTGCAGAATTACAAATTGTTGTAAACTGATAAAAAGCAGCACAGCATAAGGTTTAATTATAAGGCTCCATGGCAGAGATTACTGAGTTAACTCTGAGTTAACACACACACATACATACACACATACAAAGACCTTGAGATACTTTAACTTCTGGAGTGAGCACTCCAGCCTTTCTTGCTGAGAACTGTGGCCTCAGACTTGAAGGTGCCAGTTCTCAGCTAATCTTAGCTGTGTGCAAGTTGGAGATCATTGGTCAATGAAGGCAACAGAAGCACATCATCCACAAAAAGAAGAAAGGAGATCCTGAGACCAGCAAACCCTCCACACAGGTTCCACTAACAGACACCAGCACCCTGATATAGACCTTCACAGTTTGATCTCCCTGAAGCTGGAACACACCGCCCGGTCCCCCCCTCCTCAAAGGGGGGGACCACCTCAGTCTGACAGTTCATTTCCTGCTCGTCTGTCTACTGTATAACTGTCCTCTGTGCACAGGTTTCTTTTAAAAAGACAGAGCTTGATTAAATAAAAGACCTAATTGTAAGACACAGGCAGCATATGTGAGAATATCCTGTTACTGGATTCTTGAACACTGGTAGCAGACAGTCATGCTTACAGCTGTCATGACCACACGCTGAGTTAGTGTGGAGGTTTAACCTAGTGGTGGCGCTAGAAGAATACACAGAAGCTCACCAACGTTAGGATACATCTCCTGGGAAACTTCAAACATCTGAAGCAGATTTCTGAAATAAAAACAGAACCACAAGGAGCTTTTCTCACACCCACTCACTCCTGACAAAAACATACCCCCCCCCCAACTGAGTCATGGTTCTCTGGGGTCCTGGAGCTGGTTGTTGTGCTCCGAAATGGAACCAGCTGGGTTTCCAGTCTGAGTTATAAACACAGCAGAGCTCTGCAGGAAAGCAAACACACCTCAGACTGCTGCTGAGGGGCCCCGGGGGGGGGGGGGGGGGCGTGATGGATTGGTACAGAGCGAACAGACTGCAGGACGCTGCCGGTCCTGGACACCGTTCGTTGAAGGTCTGAGCAGCTCCATCTGATCCTGGAGTCTGTGTGCTGACACTTCCTGCTCACAGGCAGCCTCTGAAGGAGAGAACGAGCTGAACTGAACCCCAGTCAGCCTTCAGAGAGGCTCACAAACTGCAGGTGAAAGCACGAAAGCTGTTTTTACTGTCGCCAGAAGCACGCTGCATTATAATCACCACAATGTAACATTCACTGCAGGGAAACATGCATTTGAATTCAGTTTTATTTTGAGCTTAATTCCGGACGCCGGGGACGTCTTTGGAGTTAAGAAAATTGTAAATTATGCACATTTCTTTGCTGAATGCTTGATTTGAACTTCTTGACAGCCACCAGGTTTAAAGTGGGGCTTGGGGTCAGATTTTAGCCACAAACCTCAGAAAAGAGGAGGTTTCAAATCAGCCTTACAGTTTCCATTTAGGGATGGCAAATGGGTGCAAAGTTTCATAAATAGGGCGAGAGCCTGACCTTATACGAGTCACTGCCAACCTGGTTCATGTAAACAGGGTAAAAATGAGGGGTTTTTTTCTAAAAAGTGAAAAACTTTTCTGTCTGTAACTTATTTTTCTATGTTTTTGGGAATTTCCTGAAAATGAATTATTCTTCACAAAGGTGAGAGCAGGAAGTCACCCCTCATCTCTTTATATTTAGCTTCCAAGCAGCCGGACTTTTTCCTTTTTTTAAAGTGCTCATGAGCTTTCTGAAGGTATTTTCCCTTCATTTTCACACTACGTGTGAGGCCTAAAAAACTCACGTCCTAAAGAAACAGGAAACAATCCAGCAGAGACCTGAGAGATGCAGCCGGGCCTTCAGCTTTCCAGCCAATGGTGTTGGAGCTGTTATTATGCATTCATAATTCCAACAGTCAAAAACATCCATCCATCCATCCATCCATCCATCCATCCATCCATCCATCCATCCATCCACTCATCCATCCACTCATCCATCCTCTTCCACTTATCCTGTTCAGGGTCACAGGGGGGCTGGAGCCTATCCCAGCTGACATAGGGCAAGAGGCAGGGTACACCTGTACAGGTCGCCCGCCCATTGCAGGGCCAACACAGAGAGACAGATGACCATCCACACACATTCACACCTATGAGCAATTTAGAGTAGCCAATTAACCTAAGCCCAGTAAGTGCATGTCTTTGGACTGTGGGAGGAAATCCACGCAGACACGGGGAGAACATGCAACAAAAAAAGGTGCAATCGAACCCAGACCTACTAGATGTTATTTTAACTGTGAGGCAGCAGTGCTAACCACCACACCACCGTGCTGCCCCCAGTCAAAACCAATGTTGTTATAAACCCAGAAAAGTGCCATCAGATTTTGATCCTTGTGGAAAGCTTCTGATTGGCAGCAGCTTTATTATTCAGCATGCCAATGATCCCAAACACACTGCCAGTGCAGTAAAAGCATCCCTGGATAGAAGAACACACAGGTGAACACTATCAGTCATGGATCGGCCTCCTCAGAGTGCGGACCTCAGCATCACTGCAGCAGTGTGGGATCATCTAAAGACATCCAAGTCTGGAGAACAGGAAGCTTTACATTTCTTTGGAAAGTTAATCCAGGAAAACTGAATATTTCTGGGATGAAGACAATAATTCTGTGAAGTCAAAATATTTCTAAGTGAAGATGGGGCATACAGTTTTTGGGAGAAAGAATTTTTATTTCATTTAGTGAAACTGCATTATTGGAAACATCTGAGACATTTTTAGAGCTGTTTTAAATTCAGACATTATTACGTGGAAATGAAACTGACCTGACAAATGTAATGGGCTAAATGAACTCAACATTTTAACGTGTGGAAAAGTTGATTTGAACTGACCGTTTGTCAGGTCATGTTTGTAAATGAAAAAGTTTACTCAAAGGGTGGATTAGAAAATGTGCCTCTGAAACTGTTGTGTATGATATTTCTATAGAGTTGACTTTTCTGGAAGGTAAGATCATTGTTTTCATTGTTTTCCTTTCTGAAGGTCCAGACTTGGTTTTCAGGTTAGCATCAGGTTTGGGTTCAGTTTCATGTTGGGGTCATGGGGTCATGGGGTAGGTATGCTGGCAGCAAAGGTCCTCACAGGTGTGTTTGACCAGGTCACTGCTCTCAGAGATGCAGTCCAGACACAAAACCACCTGAAACACTCTCTCATTATGGCCTGTTTTTATTAGAGGTCAAAGGTCAGCTCACACTGAGGCCACCTCAGGCTGCAGCTGCAGGAGGGAGAGAATCAAAATCATCACCGCCATCATCACTATTATCATCATCATCAGCACCACAATTATCACCATCAACACAATCACCACCATCATAACCATCATCACACCACCTCCACGATTAACACCATCACCGCCATCATCACCGCCATCATCACCACTGCCATCATCACCACTGCCATCATCATCACTGCCATCATCACCGCCATCATCACCGCCATCATCACCACTGCCATCATCACCGCCATCATCACCACTGCCATCATCACCGCCATCATCACCGCCATCATCATCACCGCCATCATCACCGCCATCATCACCGCCATCATCACCACTGCCATCATCACCGCCATCATCATCACCGCCATCATCACTGCCATCATCACCGCCATCATCACCGCCATCATCATCACCGCCATCATCATCACCGCCATCATCACCGCCATCATCATCACCGCCATCATCACCGCCATCATCACCGCCATCATCACCGCCATCATCACTGCCATCATCGCCGCCATCATCATCGCCGCCATCATCACCGCCGTCATCATCACCGCCGTCATCACCGCCATCATCACCGCCATCATCACCGCCATCATCATCACCGCCATCATCACCGCCATCATCATCACTGCCATCATCATCACCGCCATCATCATCACCGCCATCATCACCGCCATCATCACCGCCATCATCATCACTGCCATCATCATCACCGCCATCATCACCGCCGTCATCATCACCGCCATCATCATCACTGCCATCATCATCACCGCCATCATCATCACCGCCATCATCACCGCCATCATCATCACTGCCATCATCATCACTGCCATCATCACCGCCATCATCACCGCCATCATCATCACTGCCATCATCATCACCGCCATCATCATCACCGCCATCATCACCGCCATCATCACCGCCATCATCACTGCCATCATCACTGCCATCATCACCGCCATCATCACCGCCATCATCACCGCCGTCATCATCACCGCCATCATCATCACTGCCATCATCATCACCGCCATCATCACCGCCGTCATCATCACCGCCATCATCATCACTGCCATCATCATCACCGTCATCATCACCGCCATCATCATCACTGCCATCATCATCGCCGCCATCATCATCACCGTCATCATCATCACTGCCATCATCATCACCGCCATCATCACCGCCATCATCATCACCGCCATCATCATCACTGCCATCATCATCACCGCCATCATCACCGCCATCATCATCACTGCCATCATCATCACCGCCATCATCACCGCCATCATCATCACTGCCATCATCATCACCGCCATCATCATCACTGCCATCATCATCGCCGCCATCATCATCTCCGCCATCATCTCCGCCATCATCATCTCCGCCATCATCGCTGCCATCATCACACCACCTCCACGATTAACACCATCACCGCCATTATCACCGCCGCCATCATCACCGCCATCATCACCGCCGCCATCATCACCGCCGCCATCATCACTGCCATCATCATCACCGCCATCATCACCGCCATCATCATCCCCGCCATCATCACCGCCATCATCACCGCCATCATCACCACTGCAATCGCCACCAACACGTATGACATTTAATCGTTACTCTCCTCTGTTTGCAATAAACTTTATCAAATGAAAACCTTAATTTGTCATTAATTTCAGATCTTTGTGGGTGATTTTATTAGAAAAATTTATTATGGGGTAAATAAAGATTAAACTCAACTGTATTTACAAACCTCTAAATATTCTATCTGCATGACTTAAAATTAAGAAAACAATCCAGCAAAATTTCTGAGGCTTTGCTTTTGGATTTCAGACAGAAGTAAAAGCTTCTTGTTTATCACTGGATGATTGATGAAGTGGCTAAAACCTCCTAAAGTGTTCACACTAACTGTACTCTATACACCAGAAATGTAAGTTAAAGCTTTTACTCTTCTCTTTAAAAGATGCATCAGTTACACAGAGAAATTGTAGACTAGAGGGTCTGAAACATTCACAAATGTTCTTCTAGGATGATAGAGCACTGCTGGTCACTGAAGTCAAAGGTCAGAGAAAACAGAACTGTGGGAAACTGAGAGCTGGTTGATCCCCAAACCAGCTCTGCTCAGGAAGTGTGGGTGTGATGTCATAGACGTATTGGTTGGGTGACACATGGATGTGTATTAAACAGTGTCAGCAGTCATCTTAAAGTCCACACACACACACACACACACACACACACACACTGTATATATGATGGAAGAAAGAGAGGATTTCCTCTGGAGGAAGTGACTGTGTGTGTTTATCGGCAGTGGACGATGTGCTCATATCTTTATTTAAATAAAACTTGCAGGAACTCAGTGCAGAAATCAAAAGCTCCAACCTCCAGGCTGAAGCACCGAGAGCTGCAGTTCTGCTAACGTCCACCAGAGGCTCCCATGTTAAAACCTTCAGCTGTCTGGAGTCCCTGAACTGGCCCTCTGGTCTGTGATTGGCTGTTAGAGCCTTTTTAATGCAATTACTTTGAATGCAGACAAAAACTCACCGGGTGTCCGGTGCTCGTGCTGCCGGGGGTCGTGCTGGCGGGGGTCATGCTCGAGGCGGTGGGGGTGTTGGTGGTGGTTGTGCGTGTTCATCTCTTGGTGTGATGTATGATGGTTGTGGGTGTGGCCTGGACTCGGGGTGGGGTCTGTGGGGTTGTGCTGGTTGGTCTGGTAGCTGGTATTATATGGCGCGCTGACGGGCACCTGGTGGTCGTTCTGTTCGCGGTTCAGGTCACCGCCCTGCTGCTGGAACCGAGTATGAACAACTGAAACATGAAACAAAACATCCCCAACTTTTAGAAAAGAGGTGAGAGAAGCTGCAAACAGAAAACACCAGGCAAGAGTTCATCGAGGTTTCCCTAAAAATATCTGAGCATTTTGAAAAAGACGCCCCTGGAAACCAAAGATGCATCGGTGTCTCCATTCAGGAGCGCACACACGCCCGAACATGACCGAAGGCCTGAATCCTGATGGAGCTTCACTGACTCAGAGATGAACAGGAAGTCTTGCAGACAGGCTGTGAGTGAGACAGAGAGGCTGATGGGAAGCGGGTTGATGTATTAGGGGGTTTCTCCGCTGAGCTTCCTCAGCGTTTGTTTGAGCTCATTGTTGGAATGGCAGCGAGAGCGGGAGCACTGATCTGTGAGCCGGTGACCTGCAGGTCGGGTCGAGGTCATTCACAGCTGGCCAAACGCTCGCTGCTTCCGCTTGTTTTTCATACATTTTTTTTGTAATTTTTAATACACTGCTCAAAAAAATAAAGGGAACACTCAAATAATGAATGAAATATTCTCATTGAATACTTTGTTCTGTACAAAGTTGAATGTGCTGACAACAAAATCACAGAAAAATCATCAATGGAAATCAAATTTATTAACCAATGGAGACCTGGATTTGGAGTCACACACAAAATTAAAGTGGAAAACCACACTACAGGCTGATCCAACTTTGATGTAATGTCCTTACAACAAGTCAAAATGAGGCTCAGTATTGTGTGTGGCCTCCACGTGCCTGTATGACCTCCCTACAACGACTGGGCACGCTCCTGATGAGGTGGCGGATGGTCTCCTGAGGGATCTCCTCCCAGACCTGGACTAAAGCATCTGCCAACTCCTGGACAGTCTGTGGTGCAATGTGATGTTGGTGGATGGAGCGAGACATGATGTCCCAGATGTGCTCAATCGGATTCAGGTCTGGGAAACGGGTGGGCCAGTCCATAGCTTCAATGCCTTCATCTTGCAGGAACTGCTGACACCCTCCAGCCACATGAGGTCTAGCATTGTCCTGCATTAGGAGGAACCCAGGGCCAACCGCACCAGCATATGGTCTCACAAGGGGTCTGAGGATCTCAGCTCGGTACCTAATGGCAGTCATGCCACCTCTGGCGAGCACATGGAGGGCTGTGCGGCCCTCCAAAGAAATGCCACCCCACACCATTACTGACCCACTGCCAAACCGGTCATGCTGAAGGATGTTGCAGGCAGCAGATCGCTCTCCACGGCGTCTCCAGACTCTGTCACGTCTGTCACATGTGCTCAGTGTGAACCTGCTTTCATCTGTGAAGAGCACAGGGCGCCAGTGGCGAATTTGCCAATCCTGGTGTTCTCTGGCAAATGCCAAGCGTCCTGCACGGTGTTGGGCTGTGAGTACAACCCCCATCTGTGGACATCGGGCCCTCATACCATCCTCATGGAGTCGGTTTCTAACCGTTTGTGCAGACACATGCACATTTGTGGCCTGCTGGAGGTCATTTTGCAGGGCTCTGGTAGTGCTCCTCCTGTTCCTTCTTGCACAAAGGCAGAGGTAGCGGTCCTGCTGCTGGGTTGTTGCCCTCCTACGGCCTCCTCCACGTCTCCTGGTGTAATGGCCTGTCTCCCGGTAGCGCCTCCAGCCTCTGGACACTACGCTGACAGACACAGCAAACCTTCTTGCCACAGCTCGCATTGATGTGCCATTCTGGATGAGCTGCACTACCTGAGCCACTTGTGTGGGTTGTAGAGTCCGTCTCATGCTACCACGAGTGTGAAAGCACCACCAACATTCAAAAGTGACCAAAACATCAGCCAGAAAGCATAGGTACTGAGAAGTGGTCTGTGGTCCCCACCTGCAGAACCACTCCTTTATTGAGTGTGTCTTGCTAATTGCTAATAATTTCCACCTGTTTTCTGTTTTCCATTTGCACAACAGCATGTGAAATTGATTGTCAATCAGTGTTGCTTCCTAAGTGGACAGTTTGATTTCACAGAAGTTTGATTTACTTGGAGTTATATTGTGTTGTTTAAGTGTTCCCTTTATTTTTTTGAGCAGTGTATATTCACAATTGGATTTCATCCCTTTCTGACTGCTTTAGATTAGTTTTACTCATTTTGCATCCCTCTGAACATTTAGCATCTCTTTGTGGTCACTTTACATTCATTTCACTTGCCTTGCATCTCACTTCTTCTTTTTGCTGCTCCCGTTAGGTAATCATCTACCTCCATCTCCCCCTATCCCAGCATCCCCCTCTGCCACTCCAGCCCTTGGCACATCCTCCTTCACTGCATCCATGAACCTCCTCTGAGGTCTTCTTCTCCTCCTGCCTGCAGCTCCAGTATCTCCACCCTCCCTCCTCTGCACATGTCCAAACCATCTCACCTCTCTGACTCATTTCTAATCCATCCCCCAGTGAAGACCTGAGCATCTTCAGCTCTGCTTCCTGTCAGCCAATCAACAGCTGCAGCCCAAACTCAAAACTTTAATCTCATCTGAATGAATGAATGTTGTGTCTGTATCATTTTTAAGAGAAAGATGATTTCAGGCCTGATTTGTCATTTTAAAATCTGAATTTCAGTCTCACATAAACGTGCACACAGATGCATTAACTTCCAGTTCAGTTTTATTTATAAAGCGCCAAATCCCAACAACAGCTGCCTCAGGGTGCTTTACACTGTGAGGTAAAGACCCTGCAGTGCTACAGTGCAAAGATGTAGTCCAGTGTGTGTGCAGGTTTTATGAGACGATGACTCATGCCTGCTGCATTTGAAGGTGTTCCTGTTATTGTGTCCAGTTGTGTTGTGATCGGTGGTTTAATTACACTGACCTCAGCTCACAGGAAGTAGGTTGAATCGTAGGCGTGGCGGGAGTGGACCGTACCATGTGGAGGTGTGTGAGGAACGGCCTCTTTGTTTGTCTTTCTTTGTTAAATCGAGCCTCTAAAGGTCAAAGGTCTATTTCAGTCTAATGTTTTTCCAAAAACATCAGCTGTTTTGATTCTCAGAGTTCTCAGTGCTGCATGCTATAAATACTTTCTGTACTCTGCACGTATCCTGCAGTATTATAATACCGCAGTACTACATGAAGCTGAGCTTAGGGGGCTTGGTAATGGCTCACCCACGCACTCTTCCCCAGAGGGTGGATGGTGGGTGGACTGGACCTTTTCTTGACCTGAGCACGATGCTGCACCACAGCTTCCTGTTTGTTAGAGGCGGGAACGAGTCCAAGTGCTCCAACGCCGTTAACACAGAGAGTGAAGGTGAAACTTTAGAGTCTTCATCAATTTATGTCCAAAAGTTTCAGATATGAGCAAATAAGAAGCTGAGCTGCTGAAACATCACAAAACGTCAAAACAGGAAGTTGAATTCATCACTACGCGACTTACCTTTTACCTTTAACTTCACCACAGTGAGCACTGCAGTCACACAAGAGTACGAAGAGGAGTACCTCATTGCTCTGTGATGGCATTCAACAACCCATGGCCAATATTTGCTGGAAGCAGGCAGTCACCCAGAGGATGCAGGTGCTGCGTGCTCGACTGCAAGGCGTTTTCACAGGTCACCTGGTGGGATACCTTTCTCCAAACACGTGTCGTCTGAGTCAGACTGACTGCAGTCACTCTCAGGTTGGCAAAGGTTTGCTAATAATTACCGTCTAATTTATAGATGCAGATCGATCGAACGAGTCAGTGCAGCTCAACTATGCTGCTATTTGTGGAGGAATTTCTGTTTCAGAATCACGAGTTTCTGACTGGACGGAGTGTAAACAGTTACATGCAGATTGCACGTAAGGCCAACTTGACCCCATTCAGTCTCAGACTGGTAGCAGACGACGCCGTCTTACTGCCGTTTCATCGGCGCCTCGTGCAGCAGAGTCAGTTTGAAGATGGCAGCTGACTGCGAGTGGTTGCAGACCTGGTCTCTGTGTTTGAAGCAACCTCACACCATCAACTTCAAAAGCAACTAGATCGCACACTCACTGCACACAGTCTCTGTCATTCTGGTTGTGCTGTAGCCTCCAACCATCATTTTCCATCGTGTCCTTCTAATAGAGGCAGATTCTTTGAGCTATATTTTTTATCGCCCCTTCCCTTCAATATTACAGATATCCTTATTCTTCATCCACTCCATAATTGCCCCCACCTTCTAGAATAATCTGTTGTCCCACTCTAAGTCCATCTGTTAACACTGTTGCCATGTTCTTACTGCTGTTCTGAGTCTTTTTAGTCCTTTGTTCTTATTTTTCCCACTTTTTATATTTTTTCATTATCCTCTGCCTGAAACAAGCTGATTTAGCTCCTGCTTCCCCCTCCCTAAAGTCTACTTTCTTCTGATTGGTCAGCCTTAGGAAGCCTGTTGAGGGGCAGTGCATGTAAGCTCTGCGTCTCCTGCTCTCAGACTGCTGGCTTACTTTTGTTTCTTAGGATACTTAAGAGTAGAATGGGAGGCAGAGCCTTCAGCTTTCAGGCCCCTCTTCTGTGGAACCAGCTCCCAGCTTGGATTCAGGAGACAGACACCCTCTCTATTTTTAAGATTAGGCTTCTTCAGTTTGGTGGAGGTTAACAGATGCCGACGTGAATGAAAACATTTCTGTGAGCATACCTGGAGCTTTGACTGCTGCCGTCTCTGCTTCAGATTGTCCAATCAGAGGCGAGCTTTCAGAGTCCACCTGAGGACCTGAGACTGTTGGAGAGAAAAAAAAACCAACAAGCTGTAAAACTGCAGTTTAAGCAAACACAGACACACAAACAGCTTAGAGACAGACAATAAAAGTCATATCATCCATCCACGAGGTGGCGGTCTGAGCAGATGCCTCATTTTTACCCTTTTTACAGTAAACTCGAGATAAAAGCATCGTTTGAGGCGTACTGAAGGCTCAAAGGCGGAGCTTTAAGACGTGCAGCACATGCAGGATGCTGATAGGAAGCTGAAGCTGAGGATGACCCCTGCAGTCAGCAGGTAACGAGCTGGCAGTGCATCACACATGAAAACATTCATGTTTCTCTTTATGAGCTTTTCTTTATGACAAAGAAACTGTTCGTGTGAGCGTCAGCGATAGATTCGTGTGTCCAGAGTTTTAGGAGGCGGAGCCGCCCCTGTGTCAGGTGCAGGTATTCAGCCGCGGTGTGGATGCTCGTGATGATGATGATGCAGTATTTGGGGAAACGGTCACTGATAAAGTTGGAGCGTCTGCACAAACGGAGGTGCAGAGGGGAGGATGTCCTCCTTCAGATAAACACTGCAGTTTCCCACACGCTGAGAAAATCTGGAGCACATTAAGTTCCTGAGTGATACTGAAGCTGGCCTGTTTTTGTAAACGTAAAAATAGACTCCAGCAGAGGAAACCAGAGCCAGGCGCCTATTCAGAGCAGCTCTAAATATACTCGATCCTTGTGTCTGTTACTGAACCTCCACGAGGAGTTTATGAATTAATACGTTTGGTTTTAGGCTCATTGAGATCATCAGGAGAACGTAGGCTGCGGTTTTCTATATTACTTCATTTATTTATGTTTTTCTACTTTTTAAAATCATTCCTGGACACCACAGTGGTGCAGTGGTTAGCACTGCTGCCTCACAGGAAGAAGGTCATGGGTTTAAATCCACTGGCAGCGCTACTGTGTGTGTGAATGTTTGATGGGAACCAAAGGGGACAGGAACCAAAGGCTAAAGGAACCAAAGGGTATAGGAACCAAAGGGGACAGGAACCAAAGAGGACAGGAACCAAAGAGGACAGGAACCAAAGGCTAAAGGAACCAAAGGGGACAGGAACCAAAGAGGACAGGAACCAAAGGCTAAAGGAACCAAAGGGTATAGGAACCAAAGGGGACAGGAACCAAAGGCTAAAGGAACCAAAGGCTAAAGGAACCAAAGGGGACAGGAACCAAATGCTAAAGGAACCAAAGGGTATAGGAACCAAAGGGGACAGGAACCAAAGAGGACAGGAACCAAAGGCTACAGGAACCAAAGAGGACAGGAACCAAAGGCTAAAGGAACCAAAGGGGACAGGAACCAAAGGCTAAAGGAACCAAAGGGTATAGGAACCAAAGGCTAAAGGAACCAAAGGGGACAGGAACCAAAGGCTAAAGGAACCAAAGGGTATAGGAACCAAAGAGGACAGGAACCAAAGGGGACAGGAACCAAAGGCTAAAGGAACCAAAGGGGACAGGAACCAAAGGCTAAAGGAACCAAAGGCTAAAGGAACCAAAGGGGACAGGAAGCAAAGGCTAAAGGAACCAAAGGCTACAGGAACCAAAGGCTACAGGAACCAAAGGGGACAGGAACCAAAGGCTAAAGGAACCAAAGGGGACAGGAACCAAAATATCAGTTTCTGTGATGCCAGTGGTATTTGTACTGTATTTGATGCTCTGCTGTTACCTCGCCCACAGACAGGTGGAGGGAGGTGATGTTTTCGGTCACGTTGGTCTTTCTGTCTGTTATGAAAGGAAATTTCTGGAGTTGGGGTGGTACAAGGAACAGCTGATTGGTGGTGATCGGGATCACGATCTGATTCCAGGATTTTATAGAAGGATTCTTTGCCATTGTGAGAGAGGGACAATGTTCACATATTTGTGTCCAACCTTATTAGGATGAGTCAGAATCCAATAAAATAAATTAGGACTCATCAGTTCTGCAGTTTGTTCACGATCGAAGGAGGAATCTGGATCTAATGACCGAGGAAGCTGAAAACCCACCTGGACTCAGGTGAGGGTTACTGCGATGCCCCCTGCTGGCTCACCTGTGTCCTCACAGTTGTGTCCTCCGTGTCCCGGACAGCAGCGCCACAGCAGGGTGGTGAAGATCTTCTGCTGCTGTTTGTACATGGGCCGTGTGGACAACTTGTACCTGCACACAAACACACACCGTGTTAAGATGTCCTTACCTTCACAGAGGAGGTCATGTGACCAGTTTGTCTGTCACAGCTCAGCACAAACACACAAACTGCTCTGGATCCAGCTGCAGCTATCACTTATTTTAGTAATCAATTATTTAAATCAATTATATAAGAAATACTTTTATTAATGAGCAATAATAAGTATTCATAGAGAAATAAAGGCTGGTTTCTAACATCTGTCAGAAAAACTGACAGTGTGGTACCTCTGGGATGTTTGGTGTGCGTTCATGTGTTTGTGTGTTTGTGTGTGCTGGTGAAAACCCCTCACATGGTCAGGTGACAGTCGGCCATCCCGCTCGGACACGGACTCTGAGACTTGATGGTGTATTTTTCTGTTCCACACATCACCGCCATCGTCGCCACACGTTTATGCACGAACGCACACCAGTTCCTGCACACACACACACACACACACAGAGTCAGGACACTGATGCAGTGCGACAACATGTCCACAGTTTCCTGCACAGAAAAAGTGTCGGGGTCCCTCAGAGAGGGCTTCACTGAGGCTCACTGAAATGTTTTTATGAAATAACCAAAAATCAGAGGGGAAAAAAACATATTTGTGTCTAACTGTGTAACATGTTTCAGGAACATGGACACACACACACTGTTTGGGGTCAGAGGTCAACCGAGGAGCACCCCCACTCTTTAGAAGTAATCAAGGATGAAAGCATTTGTTACTCCAACTTCTGAAAATGGAGATTTACCTTTTTGTGTCTGAGAAAACTGGATTTAATATGAACCAAAAAAACAAACAGAAAAAATGATTAAAAAAAGAGTCAAAGTGATCGAACAGATCTGTGGCCATCTCTTTGCTGCAGATGGAAGCATTTTGATCCTTGGTGGTGGTTTTGTGTCCCTCTCTAAACGTCACAGATCCTCTCTGTCTGTTCTGGTCCCGGTCACTTCTTTATTGGCTCTTTGCGGTCATTTTGCATCGGATTGCTAAAATCTTGCATCTCTTTGTGGGAGTTTCCTCTGGAGCTTTAAAAAAAGATGACTGGACTTCTTTTTGTTTCTTGAAGGCGTTCCTCCTCTCATCCCAAAGGCTTCTTCAGGTCTCAAACCAAAGATGCAGAGATCCAGGTATTTAAATCCCTGTGGGCGTGGTCCCTCAGAGGTGGTTGTGACCCTCTATTGTTCATGTGCGTAATCACGTGCCAAGGTGTGAAAGGAGGCGTGGGTCATTACAATCAGTGGTTTCAGGTGAAACCAATTTGGGACTTCACCCACTGTTTCAGGTGTGAGCTCAGGACAGCACTGTGAGCGGAGGGAGAGTTGGTGACATAATCCACCTCCTCTGCTCAGTGATGGTTGTTCACAGTGGACACAGATGCTTCTTTTACTCCTCGTTCAAACATCTGTCTTCCCTGAACACTAGCATCCTCAAAGAGTGACCTTTGACCTTTAGGTGCAGGTGTACAGCTGAGTCTTGTCCTGTCGAGGTGGCTCTTCTGTGTTGTGCTTTTGAGGAGTTTGTTTGGTTTCTGCAGTGCAGAGGTCCAAGCACTCTTCACTGCACTGGACAACACACACACACGCACACACACACGCACACATGCACACATGCACACACACATGCACACATGCACACACACACACACACACGCACACACACACACACACGCACACACACACACACACACACACATGCACACACACACACACACACACACGCACACATGCACACACACACACACACGCACACACACACACGCACACGCACACGCACACACACGCACACGCACACGCACACACATGCACACACACACGCACACACACACGCACACACACACACATGCACACACACACACACACACACAGTGTGTCTTCTGTCAGAACAGAGGTGATGGTTCTCATGAGGCGTTTACCTGGATGAATGAAGGTGTGGCAGCGTGAAGCCTGATGAAAGCTTTGTGATGACTGCAGAGTGAGGATGGTGGTCCGGTCGGCTTCACAGTGTGTGTTACTGCAGAGAGTCTCCACAGTGGTCCCGGCTTTTAAAGCTGAAGCAAACAGCTGCTCTGTGTGTGTGTGTGTGTAATAATGCTGCTAATATCAGAGAGACGTTTACTGAGCGCTGACCGGCGGCCTGTTTGTGTCTAATTCATCCTGGATCCTGAATGTTGTTTAGTCTGTGTGTGTGTGTGTGTGTGTGTGTGTGTGTTTCCTGGGATTTTCATGTGTGGTTGTTTATCTCAGCACTTCCTGTCTGTTGACTCTGGTGGATGGCGGCACCAGCAGCTCTCAGAGTTCAGCTCCGTTTCCATGTTTCATAATCATATCTGAGTCTTTGCACAACCATGACTGTTTTCAGCAGAAGGTCCCTGAAGCCTCCACAGTTCAGCTCATTTTTTGGTGTTTTCTGGCATCTTGTAGTGATTTTCTTTTGCAGCTGTTTTTTCTGCTGTTTCTTTCTTTTAGCCACTGTGCATCCAATCATAAACGTTTTGAGGATCCCTGCGGCCGTTTCCCTTTAAAACACATTTGGCATCTTTTTAGTCTTCCATCTTGTTGCATTGATTTTTCCCTTTGTTAATATTTTGCATCTTTTTGTTGTGATTCAGATTCTTTGTGGCCATTTTGCATTCCTTTTGAAATGTTTGGCATCCCTTTGTGGTCAGTTTAAATCCCTTTATTCATAAAGGGTATTGACAGTCCCTTGTGGGTCTGTTACATCTCTTTGTGGCCATTTTGTGTCCTTTTCTAAACCTTTAGCATCTCTTTTTGGTTGGTAAATGTTTGGTGACTCTTTGTGATCATTTTGTGATCCTTTGTCATCATTCTGCTCTGTCTTTGCATCGATCTTCGATCTCTTTGGGGTTCTCTCGTGTTCAGGACTTTAGCTAGCCCGGTCCATTTTAATCCAGGCACATACCTCGCTTTCCTCTGCAGCTTTCCTCGGATCGTGCTCTGCAGTGTTGGAGTGTGTGTCTGTTTTTCCTGATGAACTTTAGATCTCCTGGGACAGATTGCTGGCTTGGTGTGAACATGTTCAATCTGGTGAGAAGACTCCAGAGAAACTGGATTATACGTCCATTGTTCCTTCGTGTGAACAGAATCTTGTGACTCAGAAAATCCTAGTGTCATTTCCTCTGGTGTCACTTCCTGCAGAGCTGTGAGTCATCAGTCATCAGGAGGTCACCCCCAGCCTCACCAACCTCAGCTGACAGGATGTGAAGACATTTTTTCTGACCTTGAGGATATTTCAGGTCTGTCTTGAGCAGCTCAGTGGTGCAGAGCTGAGACCCTGCAGGACAGCATCCACAGCGAGCCCAAACACATCAGCGCTGATCAAACCTAACCTAACCTTCAGCTCAACTAAACCTTATCCTTTAACCTAACCTTTAAACTGTAAAAATAGGCCCAGCTTCAGCCTTAGGCTAACCACGTCACTGTGCAGGGTCAGTCTGATGCTACAGTTAACCCATTCAATCTAGAGTAAGCTCACTGCGGGTGAACCTTCATCCCTCTTTTCACTGTCGTAATCGCTGCAGACCGAACGGCCCGTCAACAATTCGCCCTCACAGCTCGAGTAACACAATACAGGAAGTCCCTGCTGATCCTGAGCTGCACAAACAGAGAGTGAACAATGAAACACAAACACACACAAAGCAACTACACAGATGCAAAATGAGCAGAAAGCTTTATTTCGGGGTGCGACTCCTCTGCAGGAGGCTTTGGCTCAGCGGCTCTCAGTCAGTCCCTGCTCTGCTCATGGCTGCAGGTCATTTGTGTTAGTTCCAGGAAACTGTTAATCTTTTTCCTTCGTGGTGAGTCTGAGAAGCTGGAACAACATCAGAGGTTGAATCTTTAATCTTCAGCTTCAGGTTGATTCGTCCTGTCAGACTGAACTCATGATGCAGCCTAATCTCTCCGTTTAGCCTGAGAACATCTCAAAGCTGCAGCGCAGCCTCTGCAGCTTCACCGGGTCAAGTGGAAACTCCTCGTGTGATATCAGCTCTTCATCTCTGAAAATATGAGCTGCTGGAAGCAAATGAAACTAAATGAGAGGATTTTGTTTTTGTTGGATTACAGAGAAGTTGTTTACATGGATGTTTGACTCATGCCAGGAATCACTTCTGCGATGAATCACTACAATTTCCTTCAGCTGATAGGAGCCAATATTTTCCAGAGCACATTTAGAAACTTGTGCTTGAGCTTCTAGCAGGAGAGGGCAGGACAGCAGAGGACGACTAACTCCATGAACAACGATGAAAAAAATGAAATATGAGCTTGTTTCGCATCTCTCTCTGATTATTTTGCATCTTTGTTATCATTTTTCATCATGTTGTAGACCTCTGAGCAGCTTTGTCATTTTGCATCCCTTTGCATGTTTTTGGGTCCCTCTGTGGTCATTTTGCATCCTTGCAGGTATCTGATTTTTTAAAATCCTGTTTGAGTAATTTTGCATTTTTTTGTGATCAAATCAACAAAATCCACCAACACCCACATCCTGTTTCTCCTCCCCTCCCCCATCTGAACTTCCCCACCTCTGTCAGCTGCTCTCCAGCTTTCAACTACCAACTCTCCCTGAAATCACGACCTCATCCAGAAATCCAAGCCCTCCACAGGTTTCCTTGATCCTCTCCCCACAGCTCTGGTTAAATCCTGCCTCCTCCCCTTCATATCTGCCATCATTCGCTCTTCTCTCACCACTGGAATTGTTTACACTCTCTTCAAAACTGCAGCCATCACCCAAATCTGAAAAAACCTGGTTGTTATCCGAACAACTACAATAATCTTCGCCCCATCTCTAACCGTTGCCAAATTCACTCCCATTTAACCCAAAAAAAGTCTGGTTTCCGCCCCAGCACAGAAACTACTCTACTAAAAATCACTGATGACCTTCTCGTGGCAGCTGACTCTGGACCACTCTCCCTCCTCATCCTCCTTGATCTGAGTGCAGCTTTTGACACCATCTCCCACAACATCCTCCTCAATAGATTATCTTCTATTGGCACCTCTCACACCCCTCAACTGGTTCTGATCTTATCTCACAGGATGCCCTCAGTCCATCCAGCTTAAGTCTTTTAAACCCCCCTGAAATCAAATCCTGGTTCCCCTCAAACTTCCTTAAATTAAACAGCGACAAAACTGATTTCCTGCTTGTTGGAACTAAATCCACCTTATCCAGAGTTGGCAGGTTCTCCCTCACCACCAGCAGCTCCTCAGTTTCCCCCCTCCCCTCAGGTTAGGAGCCTGGGTGTCATCCTTGACAGCACTCTATCCTTTCACTCCCATATCAATAATATTACCCCGTCTGCATATTTCCACCTACGAAACATAAATCACCCTCCCTCTCCCCACATACCACCTCCATCCTTGTTCATAGTCTCGTTCCTCCCGCATTGACTACTGTAATTCTCTTCTAATTGGCCTCCCTCACAAATGCCTCCAGAAGCTTCAAATAGTTCAGAACTCAGCTGCTCTCATTCTCACCAGAACCCCCTCATTTCCCCACATCAGCCAGTCCTACAGCAGCTCCACTGGCTTACAGTTAAGTTCAGAACTCAGTTCAAAATCCTCCTGTTCACATTCAAGGCCATCCACAACCTCGCCCCTCCTTATCGAGTCGAACTTCTTCACATCACCTCCTCCTCCCGCACCCTCCGCTCTTCCTCCTTCATCCACCTTACTGCCCGCCTCAGCACTATGAGGAGCAGAGCTTTCTCCCACTCTGCTCCCCAGCTGTGGAACTCTCTCCCACCTGACATTCACAATATCGACTCCCTTCATATCTTCAAATCACGACTCAAAACTCACCTGTTCTAGACTGCATACTCGCTTTAGTTTTTAGCTTCTGTTTGTGTTTTATGTGATTTGTTTTGTTTAACCTGTAAAATGTCCTTGAGTGTCATGAAAGGTGCTTATAAATAAAATGTATTATTATTATTATTTTGCATCTCTGTGCCCGTTCTGCATCCCTCGGCTGAGCTGATTTGGTGTTTTGTGTTGGAAACAGATGTAATGTTGTGTTTCTGAAGCTGAAATAGGAGCACTGACATGTTGACTGAAGAGACTGAACCTTGTTAAAGACAAACACTCCAACACAAACATCCAGTCATTTGGTTTCATTTCTCTCCGTCGGTCATTTTCAGAGAGGGGGTGTCACTGTTTTAATCACTGCGGGCCAAACATCCTCAAATCTGCACTCTGAGCGTCGCGCCGTCACAGCTGTGGCCTGTCAAACGGCCGCTCTCGGCCCCTCGGTCCTGCGTGGGTTTGTTGTGGTTCAAGATTGAGATCTTAGTGTTTCCGAGAAAGACTCGTCCAGAGAGACGGGGAGGAAAACAAGCCGAGGTCTGCGGGGTTCCCGCCGCAGGCCGAGAGTTCGGGTTCATATCTGAAGGCTGTTTGTGGAGGAGCCTGAAATAATGAGGCTGCAGGAGGTCAGAACAGATCTGTCAAAAGAGCTCAGCCTGATATCAGCGCTTATTCTGAGCAGAAACACGAGGAAGACGTGAAAGCTTCAGCCCACGGAGAGCAGGAACCAACAGTGCTTTCCTTCTTTTAGCTCCTCTCAGATTTTGTGCATACTTTGAAGAAACATGAAGGTGACCTTCTAACCGACCAATGAGCCGTCACCGTGTGGGGCTCAGACGTGACTGATACAATCTCAAGAAAACAACACGTGAGCTCTGAGACGTCTTCATCCTGCAGGATTTCTTCAGACCTGCTGTCAGACTGATCACCCGTCTCTGATAACAGCGCTGGCTTTGAATCTGTCCTGAGCGAGCAGCAGAGGACGGCGATGATGATGATGGTGATAACGAGGTCACATTATGCTGCTCTTTGATCAGAGTTACCTGGAGGCACGCACACATAAACCACACAAAGAGAAAAAACTCAAAGAGCAGCACGCTGATCCAGATAAACTCCTATTTCAAAATGAAGGTGAGCACACCTGACCTCACAAAGCACAACGTGGAAATACAGAGTTTGTACCTCCTGACGAGCTCAAGGATCCAGATTTGACTCTGACCGTGATTCACAGGTCAGAGTTCAGAGGCTGAAAACGCTCAGGCACGAGGACGGGACTGAAGAACTGTTGCTCAAGAGCACATTAGAAATGAGAGGAGCGTCTGGCTGCTGTGAGGCAAAACATAAAGAAATGAGGGAGGCTCAAGACTTTTGCACAGAGCTGTATATAGCCACAAACTCTGCTTTATTTCAGGGGCTCCTTTCATTTCCTTTGGAGCCTCACGTCATTTCTTCTTACAGTGAAACGAGTGTTTAAACATCAGTGCTTAACTACCGCTTCACCTTTGACCCCCACCAGCCCTCTCCACCCCCCCGACTCCTCTGATAACATGAGGAAAAAAAGCTGCTCCTGATTACGGCACAAAGAGCTCCGACTATGTCATTAAAGCTGCGTTTAAAGTGGTGATGGGGCTGATGGGGGCAGTTAAAGAGCTAATGGGGGCTGTTTTGCTGAGAGCCCGCGGGATCATTTATGGAGGAATCTGCAGTGTGATGTACGCTCGATGTGGGTCGGAATAATGACCGAGGCCTCTCTGAGCGTGCTCCAAAAAAAGCATCACCCACCGAGACGTTTGATCCCCTTATTTAGTCTGTCAGTGTCAGAGAGACGTCCAGCAAACTGTTCCACAGCTCAGCTCCACGTCCACAAAAATGAAAACACACCTGATGAAACGTGACCGAAGGCAAACTCACCTGAAGGAACCACAAACACTGATTATCAGATCGTCCTCCCATCTAACAGCTGTCTGCCCCAAAAGACTCCGAGAGTGAACAAATGAGCAGGAAGGGATACAAACACAACCACAGACACACAAAGCCAAAGCACAGCTGGTAAAAGTTCCTATAAGGATGCAAAATGACTACAAAGCTGTTTGACACAAACACAACAAACCAAAACGGGATGTTTTCACATGAACACACAATGACCACAAAGACGTAAAACTCGTTTCCACAACTGCAAAAGGACCTCAACAGGCATACAAAAACGATCAAGAGCCATAAACGACTCCAAGATGCTGCAAAATTATTGCAGCTCAACAACCTTCTTCCAAAATGACCACAAAGCAAAACTAAAAGAGATGCACAATGTTCACAAAATGGCAGAAAAACAAACACAAAATGAACAACAGACATAAAATATGCAGAAGCATGTATGAGTGAAACTACGGCACCAGAGATGGATGCAAACGTCCCACAAAGGGATGCAAAATCACCACAAACTAAACAAAGACTGGATGCACATTATCACAAAGTGGCACAAATTTCCAACAGAGGCACAAACAAAGCTCGATGCTTCTGCCTGCAGCATGTTTGTTATTGCTCCACGTTCGTGAGGACCGGCTCGAGTCGGAGACGAGCCATTACAGCAGCCTTTATCACAGAGAGCTGAGGCAGATGATGCCCGGCATGTGAAGAGCACGCAGAGGTGAGCGTGTCTCGACGTGCCGACGAAACAAACTGCAGGACGACCACAAACCCAACGACTCTCAGTAACAATGACTCCTGCTGTAAGGATCCTTCCTGCAAAGCTCTGCAAAGACTAATCCAGAGATTATCTGAAGCTTCAGCTGAAGCAGAGGGATCTTCCAAAGTCAGAGTCTCATTGTTCCTGACGTTCCACAGGAAACCAGAAGAGGAGGAAATGTTCCACTAACCACACTTCTTACTTCATATCTACACAATCAACACAAAGTCTGACTCCAGCCTCGTGTTCATATCAGATAAAGGACGGATTTATTCCAGCATGCATCAGTTACAAGGAGACCAAAAATCATCACAAAGAAACTCAAAATCAACACAAACCGGTTTGATGCTACAATAAAAAACATGCACAACAAAGTTTAGAGAAGCAGAAGGACCACACTGAGTCAAAACCAGTTAAAGGGGATGCAAAATCATCACAACTACAAGTGAGCCTGAATGAGCACTTTGGTATTACAGTCATATCTTTATTTAATCTATTCGTCTGCATCAAGTCCAAATATTTTCTCCATTTGAACCGCTGAAGCATGGCAGCAGCATCAAAGAGGATGATCATAAACAAACATGATTATTTCCTTTAACCTGATCACTCCTTTGCTGATCGGCCGTCTGTGTCCAAAACACCAATAATAGTTTCAGTTTCATCATAAATGTGACATGTGCTTCCTCTGTGACGGAGCCATAAAGGTATACTTCATCACACGAGCTGCAGGGAGCTCCTGGTCTGGACTCACCCACTTCGGGCTGGATAGTTGCCCGTCTCTCCCAGCGGGGTGGCTTTGGTCGCCCCAGGGTAAAGGGGGAACACTCCTCCTCCCCCTCCTCCTCCTCCTCCTCTTCCTCCCAGCTCCTCTTCCTCCTCCTCCACCTCTGGGTCTCGTGCTCTTACCTCGCAGTGAGCGCTCACCAGTAATCCCAGCACCAGCACCAGTTCTCCCACCGCCGTCATGTCTGCTTCTGTGTGAAGGCTCGCTCGACCGCCAGCTGCTTTTAAACAGCTGGAGGGAGGGAGGAGGGAGGGAGGGAGGAGGTCCCTCCTCCTGCTTCCTCTACCGAGCTCCATCCCATCGGCTCCCTCCTCCTCTGTCCCGGGTCTCCCAGTGTCCCCGGGTTCATCAGCAGGGACGCTTTAACCACAGACTGAAATGAAGTCCCATTTTTTCCTCTGTGCTGTTTTTCTCTTTGTCGACACTTTAGTCTCACTGCAGTGACTTTGTGTGTCTCTGTAGGTGTTTGTGTGCTTCTTGCTGCTGTTCTGTGTGTTTAAAGTTTTGTGCATTTTTAATATTTGTTTCATGTGTTTTTGAAGATGTTCTGTCTCATTTTTATTCAGTTTTACAGGTTTTGTGTCTTTTTACAGTCATTTTGTGTGTTTTTGGAACAGTTTTGGTACTTTGAGTCTTTTTGCCTCATTTTTGTGTCTCGTTGTGGTGACTGTGGTAACTTTGTGAGTTCATTTATGTTTTTTATGTATTTGGTTGTCTTGGAGCTGTTTGCTAAAAGTGAAAAGCTTTGAGTGTTGCTGATATGCTGTGTGAGGTGTGCCGGTCTCTGAATGAGGACCTGTTCTTTAAGCAGCGCCTGCCTTTAGTTTTACCTAAACGGTCCCCTGCAGTACCCTCATGTGGCAGCAGAGGGCGCTTCATGTTAATGCACATTATTTCTTACAAAATATAAACGAGTAAAAATACAGGGAAAATGTAAAATAACCACTAACCGCTTCTTCTGATGATTTTCTGTTGAATTAAAATGTAACCTGGATGCAGTCTGATGGCGCTCGGATTTTAAGTTTGTTTGTTTGCAGTTGATTTACGTGAAACAGGAAACGGTGATGGGGGACGGAGGGAGGAAGGGAGGCTTTCCGCCGGGAGTGGAGGGCCCGGCCGGTCTGTGGGTGGCGCTCACTTCCGAGGATTGTTTCAGAGCTTTGGGGGGGGGGGGGGGGGGCTCGGAGCTGAACTGAGAACTGGAGAAAAACAAAAACTGACTTTGGAGTTGTGAACATGTGCTGGAGAGCAGAAAGCTTCAGTCAGCTCAGAGAAAAATGAGATTTAAATGAGATTTGTGTAGAGGACGCTGCTGTCCGCAGGTTTGAACCCCAGAATGACGCAGGGCTCGTAAACCGTCCCCGGATGGGCGATTTAAAAACGCCTTCACAGGAAACACGTTAGGATCGTGAGGAGGGGCGCAGCAGCTGGACATTTATTTAATTTGATTTCTACAGTGTCGTTATTTTAAGTTATTTTTGGCATGTTCACACTGATCCGGGTTCATTTTAGTTTAGTTTTTTGTTCTTAGACTTTTGTACTTTATTGATAATTTCTCAAATTGGGATTATTTTTTTAATAATTCTGCGGTGATTTGTGCCTCTTGTAGTAATTTTGTGGGTTTACATTTTTTGGAGGTTTTTGCAGATTTTTCGGTTTATGCGTGTGTGTGTGTGCGTGTGTGTGTGTGTGCGGGGTCCTTCCTGTGATGGTCCGCGTGTCCTTGAAAAGCGAGTGAAAGGTGTGTGTTGCGGGTTCGGCCGGCAGGGGGCAGCAGCTGCGTGACCCCTGCAGTGTGTTTGTGTGTGCAGCTCTGCAGTCTGAGCTCTGTTTGTGTGTCTGAGCAGCAGCGGGGGGCCGTCGGGGATTTGGATATTTCCTGGTGGCCTGGGGGTCGTTCCTGCTCGCTGTGATAACAAAACAAGCTCAACAACCTTCTTCCTGTGCACTAACTGCTCTGCCCCAGAGGCCACGGCTCCAGAAGGAGCACCAGACTCACTGAACACATCAGTACCAGCAGGTCCACTCAGAGGGTGGGTGGGCTCAGCTCCTCTGCAAACACAGCGTGTTTTTTAATAACTGTATCTCTAAATGTTCAACTCATCACAGGAAAGAAAAAAGTGTCGTAGAGTCAGAGGGACAACAGCTGAACGCAGAGACTAAAACTAACCCTGAACCAATGAAAGCTCAGCACAAACACTTTCAGACGGTCACTCCTCAGTCTGCAGCAGAGCTCACCTGAGCCTTCAGCCTGAAGGTTTCAGGTGCAGAAAAAAAAAGGTGAAAAAAAAAGGAAAATTTTTTTAAAAACTCCAAATCTGGACCTCCGTCTGCCCGGAGGGCCTGTGGCTGAAAATATTGATCATATGAAGGTCAAACTCTGCTTGAGATATAACAAATGCAAACGCACATATGGGAGCCATCGATGATTTTTCAGCTAAAATAAATATTTTACACACAAAGGTAGAAACAGGAACAGAGGTGTGGATAAAGACCCGGGGTCAAACAGGGATTTGGGAGGTGGGGGGGCCTGAGATCAGCTGTGCAGCGCGGGGAAAATAATTATTAAGGAATAAGTCACATCATTTTCTTCATGAGCTCCAGAGCTGCTGCTCTGCTCTTTGTGCATTTATCCTCATTAAGAAATAAGCAGATGTTTATCAGACCACCTCCCAGTGTGAGCTTCAGGCCAGCACTGGGATTACAAATATCCTTTTTTAAGTTTCTGTGAGGGTTAATCCACCAGCACGCAAAAATGATGCTTTTAATGCTAAAATATAATGATTGTTGTCATCCAAAGCACATTATTATTATTTCAGATTAAGATGCTGGTCCAGTGTGTCGCTCACATTTGGGTATAAAGACATGAATTCAGTTTGTTTATAAAAACAAAGATCATTTTTAGCTTTAAACAGGTTTTTGACAGATTTCTAAAATATTTGTGTTTTTATGACAGCTGGTCTGATACATGTGTTACTGTGTTTGATTTCTGCCCCACAGATGATACAAAGCTGATATCAGAGTTTGGTACCGTCACACTGACCATGAACCCCACAGCTCGGTCCTCGGCGCTCCACAGCTGTGCGCTCAAACACAGCTCCAACCTTTGCCTCCACTTCGTCTTCATTGTCACAGACAACATGCAGCTCTAACCTAACAGAGCTAATGCTGGCACACCTGACACAGACCTCATTAGCGCACCTGAATGAATGAATGAGCACGTCCTGTATAAACGCAGTAACGCCTGAGGTAACTGCCCCCTAGTGTCCAAACGCATTCATTACAAAGAAAGAAACAAAATGGCTCTCACACCGGCTACTTCAGTGTTTCACAGTTCACAAAAACACAATTCAGCAACACGTCACGCACAGGTACGATATCTGATTTAAAGCTTTTAAATGAAGTGAAATGGAGTTAAAGTCGCTGACTCTGTGCTGCCTTTGGAGAAACGTGCAGCTCAGCGCGGCTGTGAAAATATAGTTAATACAAACAGGCATGTCACACACTCACACACACACACACACACACTTAAACCCTGCAGGTCTCAATTAGCAGGCAGCCGTCAGATTCCTCACTGAGCTTCAGCTGCTCAGCAGACAAACATCAGGAGGTGATGAATCAGCAGCTTTCTAACAAACCTTTAACACCATTTATTCAGCGCGTTACTCACATTTCCCCTCACACGCTGGACTGAACCAACACTAAAGTAATGATTATCAAACTGATTTTTAAGCTCTTCTCAGACCTTAGATTGATGCCACTCTCTGACAGCACACGTCTTTACAAACTACTAAAAATATATTTATTATATTATCGTGGTGGCAGAAAAACACTGCTGTTACACACTGTTGGAATAAGAAAGTGTGTGACGCTGTGTTGAAGGTATTTTCCAGTCATTCCAACTCCATTCTCCTCTGTTTCATCTGAATTAAAGAGCCCATTGTTTGTGTGCATAACTGAAGGCGAACAGCTCACTGAAGCAGTCTGAATCAGCTGTACACAGCTACAGAAAACTGATTAATAACAGCATCTCTGTGATATCTGATCAAATAATCACAGGTTAAATCATTTTTTAAAGTCTGTTAATCAAAAAAACACTTAAGCTGCATTTAACTGCAGTTCTCAGGTCAGTTTTTTTATTATATTTTTTAAAAAAGGCTTTAACTCCATCTATTTGTCAGCTTCATTCAAAGTTTTCCATTAGAGAAGATAAACTTAGTTCACGTTAAAAAAAACACCAGGTGAGTTTCAATTAGCAGTGGAAACAGTGACCTCTGTGGCCACACGGGGTAACTGCAGGATCGTAGTGAAAAGTTCTGCTGGGATCCAAGATTGAGCATAAAAAAGGTGCCAGAACCAAAGAACCGGCCGACACAGCCACCACGATGCTACCTACTGAAGCCTTACGGACGGACTGTTGGTTTTCACCAGGCCGGTCTTCAGTGGCGGTCCTAGCCTGTTTGGCGCCCTGGGCGAGCATCCCTGCCGGCGCCCTCCCACCCCCACCCCAACCCCCCATAGCAATCGCGCAGCAGCGCCTACCGCACTACTCCACTTGGGGGGTAATGAGCACCTGCTGTGTGGTGCATGTAGCTTTCTGCCATGGTCTGACAGACAGCTTTTAACTGAAGGTCTCCCCACCATCACAGGCACACTCAGAATTTCTTTTAAATTTTTTAAAAATTTAAAAAAAAAAAAAAAAAAAAGAATTTTTTAAATTTTATTTGAAAAAAACATGGAAGAAACTGAAATATTACACAGCTTCTGCTTACCTTCATCTTTGCTTATTTCTCCTGTTGTTCTTTTCTCTTTTTCCTAAACTGCACACCTGATGGCTTTGACCTTTTCCTTTCCATCTGCCGTAATTTGCACTGAAGCTGAATAGGTTATAACCACCGCCCATCCACAGGGTTGTCAGATCTGACTGACAGTTGCCAGCCCAACACAACAAAACCTCCATTGAAACTCATGTTAATAGCACCAGGTGTGATATATATTTAACTAGAAGCACTCAGAGAGCGCAAACCTCCGCCAAGGCCATAGGGTCACTGACGCTGTAATACGTGTATCTAAATACTTTGAAATAATCTTTCATCTTTCCCAGACAACAATAACCCCCTATCCCGCAATAGTGTGTTACCTCGACCAGATCGCGGCTCCTAACCGTAGTAGGGAGACCTCTGGTCTCTACTTCGCTTGGCTCGTGGCTGGTAACTAACTTGCTCATCCATGTGGGTCACCTTTAGCAAGGCGGAGAAATGCAGCAAGTCGAAGGATTTTAGCAACAGAACTTTTATTCCTTTTTCCACCGCCACCGAACACACTTTTTCCCTCGCGCTCATCTCCCACGCTAGCCCGCATACACACACATGGGGCAGAGAAAAGTGGGTGGTGTCTCTTAAAGGGGAAGGCTCTGCCTGTATCCCGCAATACTGAAGAATCCTTAAAAAAATTCCTGGATCCAGATCGTGATTTGGATCGCCACCAAAATTTAATCACTTCTTCCTCATGTCATTTCCAACCGCTTTAGGACCGCTTTTTTGCATTTGTGCAATATTTCTAAAATTAGAAACATCCTTTCTCAGAGTGATGCTGAAAAGCTCATTCATGCATTTATTACTTCTAGGCTGGATTATTGTAATTCATTATTATCAGGCTGTCCTAAAAGCTTTCTGAAAAGCCTTCAGCTGATCCAAAATGCTGCAGCTAGAGTACTGACAGGGACTAGAAAGAGAGAGCAGATTTCTCCCATATTGGCTTCTCTTCATTGGCTCCCTGTTAAATCTAGAATAGAATTTAAAATCCTTCTCCTCACATACAAGGTCTTGAATAATCAGGCACCATCTTATCTCAAAGACCTCATAGTACCATATCACCCCAACAGAGCACTTCTCTCTCAGACTGCTGCCTTACTTGTGGTTCCTAGGATACTTAAGAGTAGAATGGGAGGCAGAGCCTTCAGCTTTCAGGCCCCTCTTCTGTGGAACCAGCTTCCAGCTTGGATTCGGGAGACAGACACCCTCTCTATTTTTAAGATTAGGCTTAAAACTTTATGATCAAGCTTATAGTTAGGGCTGGATCAGGTGACCCTGAACCATCCCTTAGTTATGCTGCTATAGGCCTAGGCTGCTGGGGGGTTCACATAATGCACTGTTTCTCATTCACCTTATTTACTTTGTTTATACTCCACTCTGCATTTAATCATTAATTGATATTAATCTCTGGCTCTCTTCCACAGCATGTCTTTCTCTCCCCTCAGCCCAACCGGTCGCGGCAGATGACCCCCCCTCCCTGAGCCTGGTTCTGCTGGAGGTTTCTTCCTGTTAAAAGGGAGTTTTTCCTTTCCACTGTCACCAAGTGCTGCTCATAGGGGGTCGTTTTGACTGTTGGGTTTTCTCTGTATTATTGTAGGGTCTTTACCCACAATACAAAGCGCCTTGAGGCGACAGTTTGTTGTGATTTGGCGCTATATAAATAAAATTGAATTGAATTGAATTGAATCCACAAAATTTCAGTGACATCCGTTCATAACTTTTGGAGTAATTCTGCTGACAAACAGACAGACAAACAAACAACGCAACCGAAAACATAACCTCCTTGGCGGACGTAAATATACAGAGCTTTGGGTGAGTTGCCTTTATTTATAATTCAGCAGTTACTGTTGGCTGTAACCAGGCCAAAACTGTACAGGCATGAATGAATGAACCCGGCTGACTGTCTCACTCTCACGCCATCACTGCTTCACTTGACTCGCACCCCAGGCTGAGAGGAGAAGGGGGCGGGGCAGCGCTGTGTGTGTGTGACGATCTAGTGAAGCAGTGACAGCGAGACAGAGAATCCCCCGCCTGCCCCTTTCTTTCTGTTACAACCTGTCTGACCATTGCAGAAAGCTACATGCAATACACAGCAGGCAGAGGGCGCCCATTACCCCACAAGTGGAGTAGTGCGGTAGGCGCTGCTGCGGCGATCGCAATGCATTGGGGGAAGGGGGGCGGTCATGCCGCCCTAGATGAAATGCCGCCCTGGGCGGCTGCCCATGTCGCCCATATCAGAAACCGCCACTGCCGGTCTTTTTAATCCAGACGTGACCACATCCAGAGGGTGAAGAGACAAGTTATCTGCTAATGCTAGCTAAACAAGCTAAATAGGAGCATCACACAGACTCAGATACCTGCTAATCAACATCCAATCAACATCCTACAATTTCTCTCAGCAAACTGGAGCTCCGCCTTCTTGGATGGTCTGTTAGTCCAATGAAGGCACAGCAGCCATGTGACTGGTAAGATAATTGCTTTAAAGGGCTCCAACAGCATAAACACGATCCAGAGGTCCATTCAGGGACTCCAGTTAGCTGAGGGGAAGCCTAGCAGGCAGCTAGCAGCTACATTATCCACCTGTCAGTCAGAGAGGCCACGCCCCTAATAATGCTTCAAACAGGTGTGTTATAGAAACATCCTACAGAGACCAAAGCAGTTTCTCTATGAGCTGTAAACACGTTTATTTCTGGTGGAAATTTTTAACATGGGAGTCTATGGGGACTGACTCACTGCTGCCTCTGCTGGACTGCAGAGGAACTGCAGGTTTCACTCTTTGGCTACTTGGCTGTACAGAGAGTTTTGTTATTGGTAACGCAGGCAATGCTGGGAAAATGTTGCCATGGTTAGTTTCATAACTGATTTGGTGCAAACATTTATTCCTAGCAGGCACGGTGATGACCGCAGAGCTGAAAGTGTTTGGGATGGAAAATATTCCATATTTCACATATTTGTATCTTATAGTCTGTGAATAATTCAAAGAGCAGTTCAGGTTTTACATGTAAACAAAGTGCAGCAGAGGTGTTTCCACTTTGCTGTAACAGTACTTTGATCAGGATCTGATCACCTTTCCTTTTCATTTTACATAAAAATCTGCTTATTGCACTCAGGATCACATTTCCTAACAAAGATCAATGACAAACCATCAACAGGCATCTTTGTGCAGCTATTAGAGGTCTCTTTATGAGAATCAATAATGTATTACATTACACAGGGCGTGTGTGTGTGTGTGTGTGTGTGCTGATGGTCAGTATTGATCACTGCTGTTGAGAGGACAGCTCATATTGCCACGGTAACCCACAGCAGCCCATAATGCTGCCGAGGAGCCTCCGCCCATCGCCCTGGGGGAAAAAAAGTATGAAATAAAGTGCATCTAAAAATAGCACGGCGCCGGCGGTCAGCCAATCAGAGAAGAGGTGAGGCAGCCAAGGGTGAGTGTGAGAGAGTGCTGTGTGTTCTGCTGAGTCACATCCAGGTTCTTTACAGAGGACAGAGGAAGACGATGACTCCACTCCTCCTCCATCACTTCCTCTGCCACGTCCTTCATAAACCTGCTGAAGTCGCCGTGGTCAAACTGTCCAACTGCGTCACGGCGACTTCCAGTTTCACCATGTGATGCTCCACAAACAGTGTTTCCCCACAAGTTCCTCCTCCTGGGGTGTCCTGATGCCACCTGTGAATCACTGTGATGCACAGACAGTCTTTTGCTGGTGTTCCTCTGCTTCCTTGGTCCTGACTGTAATATGAACTTTGACAGTTCAGAGTACCCACCCTTCTTGGAGTTGCTGGGCGGGGTGCTCGAGGGTGCTGTCGTCCTGCTGGGAGACTTCAACGCTCATGTGGGCAATGACAGTGAGACCTGGAGGGGCGTGACTGGGAGGAACGACCTGTGTGATCTGAACCTGAGCACACAAACCACAGTTTGTCCATAGCAAAGACCGTGTTTGAATAAAGACGTCCATAAGTGCACGTGACTCCAGGACACCCTAGGTCACAGGTCGATGATTGATTTTGTAATCGTATCACCAGATCTGTTGTATGTTCTGGACATTCAGGTGAAGAGACGAGCTGAGCTGTCAGCTGATCACCACCTGGTGGTTCAATTCAGTTTTATTTGTATAGCGCCAAATCACAACAAACAGTCGCCTCAAGGCGCTTTGTATTGTGGGTAAAGACCCTACAATAATGCTGAGTTGGATCAGGTGGTGGAGGAGGATGCTGGACAGATCTGGTGCACCTAAATGTATAGTGAGGGTGCGCTGGGAACGCCTGGCAGAGGCCCCATTCTGCAAGATCTTCAACTCCCACCTCCGGCAGAACTTCGACAGCATTCTGAGGGAGGCTGAGGACATTGACTCTGAATGCACCGTGTTCTGCACCTCCATTGTTGAGGCCACTGCACGGAGCTGGAGCTGCAAGGTGGCTGGTGCCTGTCATGGTGGTAATCCCCGAACCAGATGGTGGTCATTGGAGGTGAAGTATGTAGAGTATGAGAAAAGGGTGGAGTGCCCACTCTGAGTCAGGAATGACTTGCTGCCCCAGGTGGAGGAGTTTAAGTATCTCAGAGTCTTGTTTGGATGGATTCGAGCTGCATCTGCAGGGATGCAGACGCTGCCCCGGTCTGTCGTGGTAAAGAGGGAGCTGAGTGTAAAAGCGAAGCTGTCGATTTACCGGTCGATCTACGTCCCTACCCTCACCTATGCTCACAACCTTTGGGTAGTGACTGAAAGAATGAGATCACAAACAGAAGCGGCAGAAATGAGCTTCCTCCAAAGGGTGGCTGGCCTCTCCCTTAGAGATAAGGTGAGGAGCACAGCCATTCAGGAGGGGCTCAGAGTAGAGCCGCTGCTCCTCCACATCGAAAGGAGCCAGATGAGGTGGTTTGGGCATCTGACTAGGATGCCTCCTGGCCGCCTCTTGGATGAGGTGTTCTGGGCATGTCCTACCGGGAGGAGGCCCCGGGGCAGACTCAGGACACACTGGAGAGATTATATCTCTCAGCTGGCCTGGGAACGCCTCGATGAGTTTCATCTGGATTTTTATTTCAGTCACTGATTCTTTTTTATTTTCTCTTGACTTTCACTTTGGTTAGATTTTGTTTTTAAAGAGACACCCTTCATATTAAAAAAAGGACGAATTTGAAAAGATGCTAATAATGCTAATGATGATCACACTCCTCCCCAGCAAACATCATCGTTTGACACCACAGGAGCAATGACAGCTTCAGCCTCATCTTTAGGAGAACCTGAGAAATTATTGGCTCTATTTTTATTGTGGTCAGTGTTTAAGAATCTAACATTTAAGTCTGTAATTCAAATCAGTTTTATTTATAAAGCACCAAGAGCTTCATACTGCGAGGTAACGGTAGTGACAGTGAGCTCTCTAAGAGCTGGATCATTATTTATTTTAGCCGACATCACCTCATCATGGATTTCTTTCTTATGTGGACACAACACAGCACAGACAGCTCAAAGCACTGAGCGCTGCCCCTTGGCAGGCTTCCACAAGTTGGCCAATCAGAAGAATGTGGGTTTAACACTCAGCCATGCAGAGCAGAGAGCTCCACTTTAAGTCATGAGACTGAAACCATGCCAGAGCTTTTGTATCACATGAAACACACAATCCATAATTTATTCCAACATCTTCTCTCTCACTCACACACACACACACACACACACACACACACACACACACACACACACACACACACACACACACACACACACACACACACACACACACACACAGAGCTGGCTGGTCTAAGTGGATTAGCTGTGTTAGCCAGAAGACACATCACACAGTTTGATGGAAGAAGCTTTGAGCTAAAAATAGACACCAGTGAAGTTGTCTTTGTATTTTCTCTGTGTGTCGTCCTCTGATCAGGAAAAGATGGAGGGTGACTTCCTTTAATCTGATTGGAGTGTTGCATCATCATCATCATCACAGCTGCAAAGGCTCTGCTCGGTGACTGCTTTCTGCTTTGTGTACAAGTGAAGTTATCACTACAGCGGCTAACGTCTCACGTCTTATAGATCTGCCTGGTCTGGCTGAGGAGTCATTTTCTGATCAATATCAAATCAGTTTTATTAATAATTGGTACAAACACAGTTTGAAGCAACGTGTTGGGAAACGTTTCCTGATGTCGTCTTTGAGGATAAATCTGCAGATGCTTTTATTGCATTTCCACATTCGTGCTATAAAAGAACGCTCAGAGCTTCAGTGTAAACCACAGCTACAGATGACGGCCTGCTGAGGGTGGTCCAATCAAAAGAGTCTCCAGCTTCAGTTTGGGGTGAAAGTTTCCATTAATTTAAGCTGCTAGCTGAAAAATACTGAGCCTCAGTAAAGTCCTGAGACAAAGACTATTAATACCACATTACTGAGTTTCCTGATCAAACCAAACCTCAGCCTCTGGTATCAAACCCTCCACCTGAGGCTCCAAAAGCGACTCAGCCTCCACGTTAACATGTCTAAGCCAGTTTTAGCACCCACAGGAGGTTTTTAACCAATAGCGTGGCTCATTCTGCGGCTAATTGTACTAACAAGAAGTCTGTGCTCCAGGTTTGATGACATTTACGCCTTTTAGGCCTCCGCCTCTCTGCTGCTCCACCCTCCATTTTCTCTTTTTCCTTCTTATCTCCACCTCACTTCTCTCTGTTGTAAGCTCCACTGCAGCTCATGAGTCCACAGCTGTTTCCACATATTACCCTCCTCCCTTTCTCGTAAGCAGCCCTCTCTCCTCACATGCCTTCTCTCCACCCTCTCTCCACCCTCTCTCTCTCTCTCCCATCCATTAGCAGGAGGAACAGATCCCAGCAGAGGAGAAGAGGCGAGACAACCGAGGCAGACGGAGCAGAAGAAGAGAGAGGGAGCAAAGAAGACAGAAAGACAAGAAGAAGAGAAGCAAAGCATCATGGATGTTTTCAAGAAGGGATTCTCCATGGCGAAGGATGGAGTCGTGGCCGCTGCCGAGAAGACGAAGGCCGGAGTGGAGGAGGCGGCCGCCAAGACCAAGGAGGGGGTCATCTATGTTGGTGAGAGGAGATGATGGATGGATGGATGGATGGATGGATGGATGGATGGATGGATGGATGTAAGTCAAACTGCGCCTTTTAAAATTTGATTTGTGGTGAAAAGGTGGGGAGAAAGAAAAGGAGAGGAAACTTTGAAGGAAAGATTTAATAAACGCTAGAAGGAAGGACGGATGTGTGAAATTCAACAACAAACTGGGAAAGATGGAGGGATGAAAGGATGAGGCGTGATCGTGAGAGAGGACAAAATCAATGAGAGAAAATGCACATCAAACTTTTAGAATATGAACGATGGTGGACGGAGTGAATTTCACCATCGAATGAGGAAAGATGGAGAGCAAACGCTTTTTACTCACTGTCTTCATTTTTCCTTCTCTCCATCCCTCCATCTTTCCTCCCACAGTGTCAGGATGAGTCGCACTTCTCTCTCTACTTCCTGTTATTCTCCTCTGTCTTTTAATATTTTAGGATTCAGCCCCCCCCCCCCCCCCCCCCCCCCCCCCCCCCCCCCCCCCCGCCGCCCCCCCATTCATTTACCAGTGAAAATACTCTGAGAAAAAATTTGATGTACAAAGAAATGTAAAGTTTGGAGGTTTCTTTGGAGGAGGAATGAAGGAAGAATGATGAAGATTTCCTCTTTTCCCTGTTTATACTCCACTCTGAATTTAATCATTAGTTATTATTAATCTCTGTCCCCCCCCCCCCCCCCCCCCAGCAGATGACTGCCCCTCCCTGAGCCTGGTTCTGCTGGAGTTTTTCCTTCCCCCTGTATAAAATAAAATTGAAGGGATGAGGGGACGAATAGAGAAGGAAAAATAAAGAGAAACTGTCGATAAAATCTCACTTTGCTCGAATGCTTCAAATGATCCGAATGTTTTGGGTGAAAATGAATCAGGAGTGAGAGGAGGACTTCAGAAACAAACGGGGGAATTAAAGAGTGGAAAGAAGGACAACAAGAAGATGAATATTAAATGATTTAAATCAGGAAAACAGGAAGAACAAAGAGGAAGAATTCAACTGGAAGATGAGGAAATCCAGGAAGAATAGATTAAAAAATGAAGAGGAGGAGGAGGGTAGAGGAAGAGCAGAAAGGATGAATGGAAAGATGAAGGATGAACAAACTGATAAGGTGAAGCTTGGTGTGGAGACGGGTGGAGGACATTAACTCAAAGCACAGAGAGCGGGGTGGAAAGAGCAGAAGCTGAAGGGGAAATGATTTCAATCAGAAAACAGGGGCTGCTCTTCCTGACCCATCACGGCTCCCAGCTTCAGTTAGTTTGGTCTGTTTTGGGAAAGTCCTGACCTGCAGCTGAGCACCGGCCGAGCCTCAACACCACCATGTTATCCACCCACTTATCCGAAGCCGGTCATGGTGAAGCAGGTGAAGCTCGTGCACTGAGACTCTCCCAAGCTGAGACTCTGGACCCACCCTGGGGTCTGAAAATTAATAGTTTCTGAAAATTAATAGTTTCTGAAAACACGTTTGTTCAGCATGTGTTTAAAATACAGCCGAAGCCAAACCCACCCTTTAGGGTGGATGTTACCCGAGGCAGCAGCTCGCCCAGTCGTAGACACTCATCCTGGCTGCAAACTGCTCCAGTTCATCCTGAAGGTCACGTCCTTATGAAGACGAGAACACCATCATCTGCAAAAAGGTTCCCAGATCGGATATCCTCAGGATCCTGTCCACGAGGGGTAAAGGTCAGAGACGAGGGGCAAACCAAGCAGAGTCTAACACCTGTGCTCACCTGCTCTTTTCAAATTAAAAGCCTCCGTCAGCTGAAGGAGGTCATAATTCCTCATCGATGGGGTTTAAGTTTCTCAGCATGAAGCAGAAGTATTTGGAAATAACAGTGGATGGAAAACATTATTTCTCTGAGATACTGACTCATAGTGTCTGCTGTTTGATGTTTAATGATATTAAAACAGCCCTAATCTGGTTACTGTGACTTTCTTCTGTTCAGTCGAAGATCACAGGTCTGCTTCAGCTCGCTCATGTGAGGGAGTAAAAGCAGGACCAGCACCAAACGTCTGCATCGTGACCTGGTTTCTGCCTCACAGACAAACTGATTATTCATTCATGTCACCCAGTTTACAGCGTGAAGCCTGCTCTCTGCCGTCTTCGTCCTTCCTTTGTTCTCAGGCCGTCCTTTACTAACATTCAGGGGACAGCGAGCCTTCTCTGACCAGACGACAGGCAGGCGGACGGACAACTTTAACGCCGAGCTTTCTCCTCTGTGCTGTTTGGACCCGATTCAGATTCGGCTGTAATTCAGCCGGTGGGCGTCGAGCTGCTCGGACATGTGACGGCTCAGACTGAACGGACTCTTTGTCTGTGATTCACTGTCGGCCGAGCTCACAGGAACACCGTGGAAACTGCTGTTTCCCAGCAGGACTGATGCTTGAAGCTGAGAGGCTGCTGCACATGAACTCGGTTACAGGAAGGAAGCTCAACGATGCAAAGATGATGCATATTTAATGAGGCTGCAGACAGCTGGCTGTCAGCTAATGGCTTTTTCTTTATACCAATAAACAATTGTTATCCATGGAAAAGTGTGAAAAATGGTCTCCAATACTTGTTCACATATTAAACACGTTTTATTTTCAATATGTGAAAAGATGACCTGACTCATAAGACAGGTTCAATTCAATTTTATTTATAAAGCACCAAATCACAGCAAACAGTCGCCTCAAGGAGCTTTGTATTGTGGGTAAAGACCCTACAATAATACAGAGAAAACCCAACAGTCCTCCTATGAGCAGCACTTGGTGACAGTGGGAAGGAAAAACTCCCTTTAACAGGAAGAAACCTCCATCAGAACCAGGCTCAGGGAGGGGGGGTCATCTGCTGAGGGGGGGGAGAGACAGAGATTAATAATAACTAATGATTAAATGCAGAGTGGGGTATAAACAGAGTAAAAATGGTGAATAAGAAGAAACACTATGGGAACCCCCCAGCAGACTAGGCCTATAGCAGCATAACTAAGGGAGGGTTCAGGGTCACCTGATCCAGCCCTAACTATAAGCTTGATCATAAAGGAAAGTTTTAAGCCTAATCTTAAAAATAGAGAGGGTGTCTGTCTCCTGAAGGAACCACAAGTAAGCCAGCAGTCTGAGAGCGAAGTGCTCTGTTGGGGTGATATGGTACTATGAGGTCTTTGAGATAAGATGGGTCTGATTATTCAAGACCTTGTATGTGAGGAGAAGAATTTTAAATTCTATTCTAGATTTAACAGGGAGCCAATGAAGAGAAGCGACTGTTTGTGTATTTAACAAATGCCTGATTTATTCTTGATGATGGTTTCCCCTCTTTTTTTTCTCCAGGAAGTAAGACGATGGAGGGAGTGGTGACAGGTGTGAACACAGGTAAACACCTGCTGTAAAAACTGCACAACACTTCCTGTACCAAAAACTCAATTATGGTGGTGATTAAATATTAAGTATAAAGATCATTCATTAATTTTTAAATTCAGCTTCCCGTCATTCATTTAAAATCTAAAGAATAAAAACATGTATTTCCTGTCTCCCAGTCTCCCAGAAGACGACCGAACAGGCCAACGTCGTGGCCGACACCGCCGTTTCCAGCGCCAACGAGGTCGCCCAGGCAACAGTGAAGGGGGTGGAGAACGCAGCGCTGGCGAGCGGATTTGTCAACACGGTGAGGTTTTTTAGTGTGCATTAAAACTGGCTGGAGCATCATTTTTATATTACATTTAACATTTTCAGGTTTAATCACTAATTTTAAAACAGATTTTTTTTTAAACTTTAATTAACTTAAAAAATATTAATTGAACCTTTTAAAAAGAATAGATGTGATTTCAACCTGGGGTTCATTTTTCTGGCGTTTTAGAGATGAAAACACTTTTAACAATACAATACATTTTAAATTTCTGTTGTACTTTTTTAAAATTATTATTAGTGCTTTAACTACAGTTAACTTTTTAGAAACCATTGCTAAAATTGGTAAAAATGTAAAAAAAAAAAACCCAAACTGATTTCTAAACCAGTCGCAGTAAGCACACGTAAATCACGTCTTTAATTATATTCATAACTGCAGATACTGTAGAAATAATACTGTGGAATCATTTGCACATAACTTATTCCTGCAGTACTTATTCATATAATCTGTCTTTTGTTTATAACTTTTTGTCTTTTGTCATTTACGACTCTGATGAATGGATGTGAACAGGAGGAGGCGGGACCAGTGGCTGAGGAGGTGCCTGATTGGTTGAGGGGGAGGGGTGGCATGGCATGAAGCTTCTTGCCTGATTTGATTATCCAGCATTGAAATGTCTTTCACAGCTTTATTAATCCAACATTTGAGATCAGAAAATATCCTATTTCAGGGATTTTATGGACATTTCTTTCAGTTAAAGTCCTGCTACCACGACGGCGTATTAGGGTAAGAAAACATAAATAAGGAGCTGGACAGGGAGCATAAAACTTTATGAATAAAAATGAAAATATAAAACTTAAATTTAAAGTTTGCAAGAAAGACCACAAATTTGGGAGCACCTGGGAGTCTTAGTGGTTAAATCCGGTGACCGCATACATATGCCGTGTTGCGGTGTGGGCTCGAACCACAGCCCGTCGCCAATTTGCCTGCATGTCTTCCCCCGTATCTTTCCCTAATTTCCTGTCTCTCCTCTACAGCAAATAAAGCTGGTCTGGCCAAAAATTTTTAAAAAGACAACAAATTTTCAAGAAAAAAACATAATTTTATGTGAAAAAAATTGGACAAAAAACTGTAAATTTAGAAAAGAAGAAACAGCAAATTCATGAAAAAAATGTGTAACTTTAATTTTGCAAATTCTAGATTTAAGGCTTTACAGTGTTAACATCTGTACTGTGTCTCCTATAGCTGAAGATTCAAGCAGTAAATATCATTAATGCTCCTAGGGGTGTTAGAGCATGAACACAACATGGGCTGAAATGAACGAACAACAAAACTAACAGCTATGCAGGAAAAGGCTGCATAACACACTGAAAATCCATTTAATATTCACCAATATGCTGATGATGCTGCTCTTTATTCTGCTAACAACAACTGGCAACGGCACCCTTTAGATAAAGCAAAGAAAATGTTATTTCAAAATATATTCCCTTAATAATCATCTGGATCTTATTACATTAGTTTGGATATATCTGACCTGCTAATGGAAACTTTACCATGTGGCTACCTGTGTTTTCTTAATGAGGCTACCAAAAGCACAATAAGGACCAGGTTGGAAACAAGCAGAGCTCAGTTTTATTGGTGATTTCGGATTAGCTCACAGGCTCATACACAGTGACTAACACGGCTTTTTCTTCCACCTTTTCTCATCTCTTGCTTCTTCTTTCCTTCATAGATTTCTGAACACTGATCTGTGGTTTCACTTGTAGTACCATTGGACACATATGAAGCTGCATTTCTCCCAAAAACAAATGGTGTAAACTATATTTAAATATATTTTACAGGCGCAAACATTTAAAGTGGTGTCTAAGAGTTGAAGTTAGAGGGTTACAAATTGCTGCTGTACCAGGAGATCATTCATGTTTTTAGTTTTGTGTTTTTGGCAGTGTATTTTGGGAGAAATGCAGCTTTGTATATGGATGGATTTGTTGTGCTGAGCTTTTTTCTATGTGCTCTGCAGACTGACGTCCCACAGACAGATGCAGGAGGAGAACAGACTGAACAAGCTGCACAGTAGGTAAGAAAAACGACCAAATATAAAAAACACTGCAGCTTTTAAACCAACAGGAGGAAACTGCATTTGTTGGGGACTTTTTTTCCAGCTGCAGATTGATGTGCACTTGGTGCTCAGAGAGTTTTTGGGGAAGCAGGATGCATGATGATGTTGCATGAAAACGAAGGTCGTGAGGAAGTTTTTAGTGTGCTCAGTCATAAAAAGGAGGCTCCATCTTCTTACTGCGTGAGCCTACACTTTCTGGAAAAACACTGTCCCCTGGTGGTCAAACTTTTAAATGCTGCAAGTATCTTTACATATTAGATTTTTACATCTTTTGCATTTTGCTCCTCTTACTATTTGGCACCACAAGGAGTAGTTTATTAAACTAATTCTGAACCATGGTTCACTGCTGGGTGACGCAGCTGCAGTCGACACTGAGTTGACAGTGAGGTAAAATCAGCTGCATTCAGCTGGACCTGATGAAGAAAAGTGTTTCTTTACTTTCAGACTAGCTGACTAATCTATATCTAAATTTCCAATTAAACAGGAAAATCAGTAGGAACACCCCCACCTTTGTCCACAGATTCTTATTGGACGGCCTCGTGACACATTAGTGAGCTGAACTAAGATGATCTGATGGTGCTGATGGTGCAACAGCAGTCTGAGGTGCTTCTTTAGTCAAAGCTGCCTAAAAGAAACCATCCTTCACAGCTCAACAGATGGAGCGCCTGTATTTTTGATGATGTCATCTATCTTACATCACTGTAGTTTTGTATCTAAAGGTTATTGTGATTTTATGCAACTGAATACTGTAAAATTTGTGTGCTGTGAAATTTAAAGCTGACAGAGACCCAGGTTTCAGTTTCATGCTCTGTAATGGAACCATGCTAAATATAATTTAAATTAATACATTATTTTAGGTGAACTTTTTCATAGTTTCCTAAAAAAAAAATTCGCTCTTATTAGCTCTAACTGACAAAAAGACCAACATGGTACAAATCATAAAGTTTCTGAGTGACTAAAACAGGCACGAAGCCACCAAAGAGGAAATAAACAGGCAGACCAGCAAGATCCTCACAACTCAACAACAGTGCAACATACAAATAACCTGTTACAGGTGAAAAAAGTCCTCTGGACATGTTTGAGCAGAAACTGCACCGTATCACCTGTCACAGGTATGGGTTCCAGTAGCTGATCTAACACACCTGCTTTAAACCACGACAATCTGAAATGTTCCTCCTCATTTTCTTTCCTCCAGACTCTGAACTTCCTGCCGTCACTGAACGAGAGAAGAAGAATCTTCGTATTTTTAGCTGTCGCGCTGCCCTTTGACCTCTGAGCATCATTAACCAATAGAAACCCTCCTCATCACCATCATCCTCCTCGTTCCTGGTACCATGGTTTCACCGCCTCCACCCATTGTTTTACAGTTTAACAAATCCACACTCTCACCTGATTGGCCGGTGTGGAGCATGCGTGTCTTTTAAGCTCCGCCTCCTGACAGAGGGATACCTGAAGCCTTTTAAATGCACGTTGCTTTACTGACACACACACAGACCCACACTCACAAATGATTAACCCTCACACACACACACACACACACACACACTCACAAATGATTAACCCTCACACACACACACACACACACACACACTTCCTTCCTGTCTGTGCTGCTGATTTTTTCCTTTTTTAAAGAGAAATAAAAATGTTTTCAAATCCACCCGAGTTTCCTCTTCTTCACTGTGACGTCTCTGAGAGTCACGCAGCTTTTTCCTCTCAGCAAACACACCACTGATGCCTGTGCTGCAGGTTTCTGCTCCGCCTGCAGCTGCAGCTCACTCCTGTTCACTCTGGGAATCAGAAAGAAGACCATCTACATTCAGCAACCCACAAACTCAACTCACATTAAACTGAGGGAAAGGCGTGAAACCGCCCTCCGCTCATTTTCCCATCTTACTGCACAATAACTCGCGGTGTTGCTTTAAACAGCCATGAAAGCGCAGCTTCCTCTGAGCAGCCAATGATCACATGGCCCAGTAATGACATCACACACCTTTTTACACTCAAATAATTGAAACATACATTTAAACAACAAACACTGTGTGTGCCACTAGTGTAATAATAGATACCTGCCTTTGTTTTTATCTCTTTATTTATTTGACCATCAGATTCAAACTCCCAAAAATGTAAATTTCAGATAAACTTGTTTCTTGTGGAAGTTTTAATCACGGTTTCCTCTTTTTTTTCTACCTTTCTGTGACTGTGTGAAGGCTGTGATTCAGCTTTTTGGGGCCTTATGCAGGAGTGTGTTTGGGAGCCTCTGTTTTGGAAAACTATGATGGGCAGTTTGAAGCCTTTAGATGATCCGTGGCAGCCCGTCTGTTACTCAGCTCACTGACCCAGCAGTGAGCTGCTTCTATAAATGCAGCAGCTGCAGCATTTTCCTCTAAAAGTATCTGAAATTCAAACCTCAACACACAAATTATGACACATAAACTGGCCAGACTTCCTGCCACGACCCCAAAGGGTTTTAAATCACTACACTCGTCTGTCATCCTCCAAACTGTTAACTTCAGATCCACTCTGAGGGCGACGGGGACAACAAGACACAGGAGAAACCCATCTACCAAAATAAAACAGGAAGTGAGAAAGAATAAAACAGGAACAAAGGAGCCAAAGCTGAAATAAGAGAGAAGAAAGCCTGAGAGCAGGAGACTCCTGCTAACATCCAGGACCTGAAACTTCCAAAAAGAATCCCAAAGTCCCAAAATCCCAAAATCCCACAGCAGCTTCATGCTTTTTAAATCTGGGCCTAGCTCCTGTGTCTGCAGCATTACTCAGCAGGCCGCAACAGGTGCACAATAAAGTGTTTGTAACAACGTGAGCAGGTGACGCCTGCACCCTGAGGCAGGTGACGTCCACCAGTGAAGGAGACAAACCCAGCTTCATGTTCTGACAGCTGAGGAGGCCCAAACCCCAAGCAGGGGTAACATGTTCACCTCTGAGATCCCCTCTGAATCCTGTTCAAATGTCCTTTAAATAAATAGAGACCGTATTCAGCAGCTTCATGTTTTATATGATTATGATGAGATTTCATTTCTCTAATCTCATCATTTAATATTTTATCTGACAGCTCTGAGTCTGAATCTACTTTTAGGTAAAATGGCTTCAGTTCTTTTAACTTCTGTAAATGATCAACAACAACAGCAGCTTCTGTGTGAGAGGCTGAAGGGGAGGAGCTTATCAGTCACCTGGTTTCCTTGATTATTTTAACATTTTGTTTCTGAAGCAAATAAATAGAGGCATTCAATAACAGGTGGGCGGGTGCGGTCAAACCCATAAACCACAACACACAAACACACCTGCCTGGAGCAACACCTGGATTCTGCAGCCAATCAGATACCTGATCCTCCTCGGCACCGCCATCAACAGAAGAGCACGAGAGCAAAGCCGAGTGACCGGTCCGACAGGCTGAGACACGGCAACAGAAATCAAAGGCTGAACTACGTCCAAAGTTTGGTTACCTGTGGAGCTCAGATTACAAAGCATCAAACCTGAAGGGCCTCTGGCTGCAGGTGGGGAGCATTTATGGTCTGATTCAGAGGGGATCTCAGAGGTGAACATGTTACCCCTGCTCGGGGTTTGGGCCTCCTCAGCTGTCAGAACATGAAGTTGGGTTTGTCTCCTTCACTGGTGGACGTCACCTGCCTCAGGGTGCAGGCGTCACCTGCTCATGTTGTTACAAACACTTTATTGTGCACCTGTCGCGGCCCGCACGCACAAACGTCAGGTTTAGAGCATTTTCAGCTTTCATGTAATGGTAAACAGACTCTGAGCACTTCATACAGCACATCTGCATTCACACACTCACGCCGATGAGAAACTCGGGGTTCGATGTCTTGCCTGAGGACACTTTGGCACGCAGCCAGGAGTTGAACCACCAACCTTCTGCTTAGGAGCTGACCCGCTGTACCCTCTGAGCCACAGCCACACAGTCTGACACGTGTTTCATCATCGTTTCTACTCATATTTAAAGATCGGGAGCGATGAGTTTATTCAGGTTAACTTCCAGCGTACTTTTTTAATCAGGTTTGGCTGGTGTGCAGACCCGTTTGTGTAGCAGGTCACCTGTGCGAGCACTGGACTCAGTGTGAAAGCCCTCAGAGGTCAGCTGCTGTGTGCTCTCCTTCCTGAGACACAGGCTTCACTCGTGCTCTCACTGACTGCGTGGTTAGTTTAAGTTCTTTGTTTCAGTTAGGATGAAGGTTTTTTCTCTCTAACATTAAACCCCTGGGAGGTCCTCCAGGACGGCTGTGAGTCGGAGACGTCATCGGTTGTGTCTTTGTGCTTGTTTCGTGTCTCTGAGCTCACAGAGCCGTTCCTGTTCTCATTTTGTGTTCTTTGACTTTCCATCATTTTGCCTGAATGATGCTCCATCAGCACGGAAACATCACATCAGACGGCCTCCGGCCCTGTACCTGCTGCGTCCTGCTCACCTGTTTACTGATGCAGTTCTGTGAAACTGCACTCATTGTCAACAGCCTTTATTATTTTGATTGTAAATAATAAAGTGTGCCACAGTGACTCATGCAGGGTTTTTAGCATTCTTAGTGAGGGAGGAGTCACATACAGAGACACACCTGACATTACTGTAATTGAACATATCTGAGTGCTGGTTCAGGCAGGCAGGTGGTATCAGAGCACCGGCGTAGCTCTGCCCTCGCCCGCAGGCGGTGGAAACTTTTAAATACAGTCTCAGACCAGTGCGACAGGTCGGCCCCGAGTGGCAGCCACACCTGATTTCTCAGCAGGGCGAGAACAGGTAGGCATCACCTGAGGGGATGAGCGCACCTGCGTGTATAAGACTGAAGCTTGACTTCCCTCAAACACAGTCTGGACAGCAGCAGCAGCCATGGCAGACTTGATCGGCAAAGCTCTGGGTAACGAAGGGGTTGCAGAAGTTATTGGAAAACAAGCAGGTGAGTTTGATTTGATCGCTTTAAAATATGAAAAAAAACACAAATGTTTGTTTCAAAAGGTGCAAAATAAGAAACATTCATAGATTTTATTAGGTTACAGCAGTTTTTTGCTTCCTTTCATCATGTCCTGTTTCTTTATATATCAGTTATTTTTCCTCAGAACTCCCTGCTCCAGCTCACAGAGATGTTCAGCATTAACCTTTATTCATCAGTTCATAATAAGATTATTGCTTATCAGACAATGTTACAGCTACAGATCCAAACTTATATCTGAGTTCCTGTTCTATAACACAGTAATAACAGTGAAAATAACCTTACTGATGTAGGACATTTAAAAAGGGTTCAGAGCAAAGGTGAAAAAATCCACACAAAGCATCAACATCAGCAAAGCAATTATAACAAAAATAAAAATGATTTGATAAAAAGTAAAAGAGTCGATTTAAAGTTGTTTTCAGAGGCTCGTCTCCTGAGCAGCTCATCCAGAGCTGAGCCTTTGGTTGAGTCCTGACTTAGATGATTTCGGACTGCTGGTTGAAGGAAATGGGAGTGACAGGGATGTGAACGTGGACTACAGCTTCTAACAGCTGTTTTCTACATTTAAATAATGTGTGTGTGTGTGTGGGGGGGGGGGGGGGGGCAAACTGGAGTCATGCTGATTTTTTCTCGTTGGGTTGGTGATCAGAATCAACATCCCAAAGGTGAACAGCTGAGACGGTTTTTAATGAGGCCTTCATTGTTCTACTGTTCTGATCATCGTGAAGCTGCGAGGCATTTTCCACAGGGCCGTGTCTCTGAGGGCGGCTGTGCTTACAGTCAGAACCGATCATTCAGAGCGGGATGTCAGCCATGAATACATGCATTTATGGAGACTGAGCAGCAGTCACGCACTCAGCAGATGCTGTTGAACCTGCCCTGCTGAGGCTCACAAAGCAGACATGAAGCACAGCAGCTGTACGCCCATGTTATTCACGGTTACACCTGCAGGCCATCAGCGGGTGCATCACTATAGTTCCACCCAGAGAGGCGGAAACAGCAGTCCCAGCAGTCACTGCTGATGAGCTAACATAGCAGCAAACACTGATCACTCAGGATGGAGACAGAGCTGCTCAGCATGCAGTGATACCACACGGTTTCCTTTAGTCCAGCATCATCATAAACCATCTATTTAAGCTTCAGAGGTATTTTTAGAAGGTGGCCAAACTGGTGAGACTGGAAGTAGCACCTGTGGTAGTGTGAGCCATCAGGTGCTGATTAATTCAACTGCTGTTTACTGTGCAGGTCGCGTAGTGGAGCAGGGGGTGAAGAAGGTCATCTCTGGAAAAAAATCCCAAGAAGAGAAGAAGGCAGGAGGAGCAGGAGGAGCAGGAGGCGTCAATGTGGAAGACGTCCTCAATTTTGGCAGTGGACAGAAGAATGATGGTGAAGGAGGAGGTGAGCGTTCTGTAACAGCTTCCTTTGTGCCACAGAAACACACTGCAGGGGAGGGGGGGGGGGGGGGGTATCCACAGAGACCAAAGCAGTTCCTGTATCAGCTGTAAACATGTTTATTTCTGCTGCAAGTTTTGACATGGGAGTCTACTCACTGCTGCCTCTGCTGGACTGCAGAGGAACTGCAGGGTTTCTGTTGATGCCTGAAACCATAAAAACCATAAAAACTTCTTAAATGCAGTTTGAGCTCCGTTTGTCTGTTTTCTTTATTGTGATTTTTGATTTTTTGTGTTTTCCTCTCAGGCATGGGGAAGCTTGTCGGGGGATTGTTCAAATAGAAAGCCAGTAGCCCGGATTCTCCTTCAGCCTCATCAAACCCCCCCCTGCAGCCTCCTGACATGAGCGTCTCCAACCACACTGAGGGAAAATAACTTACCTGAAAATCTGCACTTCTATATATGCATTTGAAGCTATCGGAAGAGATATGGGAATAATTTTAAAATATACTATTGAAATGTACAAAAAATAAAAATGAATGAAATCTGAAACCATACAGAAACATGTTGAATTAAAATTAACATTACAGAGAGTAAAGTGAAAAATATGAAATCATATCTCAGGTGTTTTGGTGAGAACTGCTGATGTTAATAATGGATATGTATTTTTAACTTCTTTCACTTCATATTCATCATAAAATTCAGGCTCTGATTGAAACTATAAGTGTTGTTCTATTATTATACTCTTTGTCATGCATGAATTAACAGCCACAATTAAAACAACTTCATCACCAGTTTGAAGTATGGTAAATAAATTAAATCTAATGACAGTGCTGCAGAGTCTGTCATAAAGTGGAACTATTCTGCTCATTTCCAGCTTGGTTTAAATTCTGTACTGGAGCAGCTTTGCATGACCCACAGTACAAAAATGATCCTTGTTTACCCCCCCAGCCCTTTAAGAAAACTTTATTCTGATTAGTCACTCAGATGGGTGGGGCTTCTGTGACTGAGATGACCATATTAGGCATACCCCACTGTGTGACATCATACAGATCCAAGAGTAGAAAAGCTTGTCATGAACCGGGCATTTAGAGCAGTCTGCAGCCCTTTGGTTCACACAAATTAATGTACTGAGCTCATCATTAGAAATGTGTTTAATATGAAAATCCAGCACTTTAACAGGAGACACATGACAGGAAATAAGGAAAACTAACTAAACTAGAAAGGACCAAGAATAGAACCCTGAGGAACTCCACAATGAATCTGCCCTGGCCTGATTCTTGAAAGGTTTACTACATAAACTTTAAAAAAATTGCATAGTTTTGGTATATTTCCTAATTTTTTTTTCTCAGACTCACTGCTGTCTTTCTGGGACAGCAGCATGCTGAAGTCCTGCTGTTCTTTTCTTTCTTGTGTTGTGTGCAGTGGAAGTCCTGCATGTGGTGGCTGATTGGGTCCAATGCTTGAAGGGAGGCTATTAACTTTAAAATAAAACCTGAAAGGACTGAGAATAGATGACTTTACTCTTAGACTCACTGAGGTCCAGCTCCAGACTGCTGCTGTTTCCTCCACAGCTCAGATAAAGCTCCTGCAGGTGGAGTGCAGCTCTAGATGGTCAGAGGTGAAACCTCCCTCACCAGGACGAGGTGGAAGTCCCACCCAGCTGCTAAGGAGACAGAGGGTTTACTGTTTTTGTGATTTAGGTGAACAAACCCTTTGAGTAGGTCTCATAACCAGGTTTCTGTTAGTTTCTCGGTAAAAGGCTTTTATTGTGTTTATTCCTGTGTTTATTGTTGTCAACAACAACTCCTGTGAATATGAAAAATTTGCTCTTTATTTGCCAGAGTTACACGGGGAGAACCAAATATTTCAGCCATCCAAATTTACAAAATTTACCAGCAAGTCTTTTACGGTGTCATTTTACCGAGAAATCGATCAGAAGCGCCGTGAAGACGGTCCGATCCGCCTCTCTGGCTGCAGTTCGTGCTCCCGACACAGGGGGAACAGATTTTCGCACAACACCTGAGCTTGCTTCAGTTGACGTCACTGGTGACGTTTGAACCACTTCACTGCTTCATTCAGACTGAATCAGCTGACTGGTTTGATTTCACAGGCGGAGCTTTGAAAGTTTGGAGCGATACTCAGAGTATTTAAGACGACTGAAACCTGCTGTGCGTCAGTAACGGCCGGTTTGTGTTTCGGACTTTCAATAATAGGACCGTCAAAGTTTTCCGAAGTGTGGGAATATTTTGTTTGGTGCTACCGAATAAGGTAAAATAAGTTCACTGTAGGTCCATCCATCCATTTCTTTCCAGTCATATTGGAAACTTGTGCAGATACGATGAGCATGGAAAAAGAAAAATGTTGATGCTTAAACCACATCAGTAGCCCAAAAAATATAATGAGGTTACAGCCAATTAGTCTCTCTGATACCTCAGCCGCCAGGCAAAGGAGCATTCCGGGCATTAATGAACAACTTCATGATCAAGAAAACATGATGAGACTAAGTCAGTTTTAATTTGAAACATAACGCATCCACCTTTAAATTGGTGACCAAATTTGCGATAAGCGGCCGGCGACGTTCAACGGGATGAAAAGCAAACAGGACAGTTTGGAGAGTGTCGCCGGCTGAAGACGCGGTAATCGCAACACACCTATTCAGTGTTTATTCAAAAATAATACGCATGGTGCCATATCATTTCTCCCTTTCTTACTTCCTGGTGACACCAACTTCTTCTGTTCTGTGTGAAAGGATGTCTTCAACGGCTGGAGAAGCTGTCCCTAAAAAGAGAAACCGTTTAAGCCCATCTACTGTGGCAAAATTATTCCTGAATATTATTATTATGTTATTAATATTAATAATGATAATAAGAAACGAGGTGCATAAGCACACATTTTCTGCACACCAAGCACAAGGAAATAACTGTACCCCCCCAAAAAAGTGTGTGTGTGTGTGTGTTTGGGGGGGGGGGGCATATCAATCACACCTACTGCCTTATTATTATTGAACATCTTCCCTGTCCAGTATGTAATTTAGAATCAATGACAAACCAAACCATTTTCCAAATTATTATTATTTTTTTAATCATTTCACAGATGGAATTACTCTGGCAGATAATTTTTATATACAGGACACAAATAACGAACACATAAAACACAGCTGGATTGCAGGTCATTTGAGGAATTGTCCCAGCACACGCCTGGAAGTGTTACACACAATAAGGTGCGTCACATCTGCAGCGCTTCATTTGGCTGTGCAACAACCATTGTGTCCAGCAGATGTCACCCAAGAGCACCAAATGAACCTTCGATTTTTGACACAATGTTTCAAAAAGGTTCAGAGCTTCAGAAAGTCTCGTTCTGTCATCACTACTCACAAGTAAAGATTCTCACCTGTCTGCACCAGTGGTTCATGTAATCTGTTTCATAGCTCCAAGGTGAGTCATGCGCCTTTCCATGCAAAGGGAGGAGAGACTCCTCACACACACTCAGCACCTTTATTCAGACCTCCCTGCCTGGCAGCAAACACCTGCACTCAGCACTCAGGGCACATCACAAAAACAAACCAGCTGTCAAATCTGAAACACAAAGCTGTAGTTTAAATTAAGTTTCTCTGTCTGAGGTCAGAGCAGCGTCACAGCAGGTGGAACAGGTCGGGCTAGTCTGCAGACACACCTGAGTCCTCAACAGGCCCACCTAACCAGTCTGACCTCCACCTGCCTGAGGACTGAAGTGCAAAGTTTCCTAACAGCAACAGAGAAAAATCAGAGATGGACAAACTGGCAGGAATTGTCGGGAAAAAAGTGGGTAAGTACAAAAAACTAAGAAAAGAAGTGCGGGGGGGACTGATTTGTCTTTCTCCTGATTTGATTGGTGGAGCAGGCTGAGCTGCAGGCAGGAGCAAAGCCTCAAACTCAGTGATTCTTAGTGAAACTGATGAGTAGAGATACTTCTCAGCACAGAAGTATCAGGGCCCTGTTCCAGGAAGCAAGTTCAACAAACTCTGAGTTTAAAAACAGACTCTGAGCTGATCAACTCCGAGTTTCCTGTTCCAGAACAGCTGATCAGAGTTTGTTCAATCAGCTCTGAGTATGATCACCCTGATTTAGCGCGTGCGTGAGTAAGGAAAGAAAGCCATCATCAATGGAGCTCTGATACCATGATTCACCATGGCAACGGGTAAATAAAGGGCGGAGCCTCCATTTTTTTTTCCACTTTGTTTTTATTATCATATTTTTATAATCAGAACAAACTGTTACAAACAAAACATCCATATACATATAACCATAGTCAGCAGTTGGGAGCAGCAGTCCAAGCAAAAGTCCATGTTCCTCTTTTCCTTTATTCAGTCCAGATTGTCCTGGGTTCTTTGTCGCTGTTCTGTATACTGTCCATTTTGACCATTTCTTTTGGTGTTGGTCTTCTTGTAGCTTTAAGCGGTGTGTTATCTTTTCCATAAGTTGAATTTCTTCTACCATCTGTATCCATTGGTCCATAGTAGGGGGGTCTTTCCCCCCCCATTTCCTTGTAATTGCCTTTTTACCAGCTACTAGTAATATTTTAACCAAATATCTGTCTCTTTTTTGTATATTTTCTTCAGGAAAATTACACAGGTGTAGTGTGGTGCAGGTCATAGGAGTTTTGTAACCAAGTATTTTCAGGAGTGAATTACTTAACATCTTCCAAAATTGTGTTATTTTATCACATTTCCAAAAGATGTGTGCCAGATCTGCCTCTAATTTTCCACAGTCTCGCCAGCAGGGTACACTTTTGCTTAACTGTTTACTTTTGACCTTGGGTGATATAAAAAAAGTATTACATTTTTCCGGGAGAATTCCCTCCAGATCCTTGAATTTGTGGTTGTGGTATGGAACCTCCACATGTTTAGCCATTCTTCATCTGTGATTTTTATATTAAATTCTGATTCCCATTTTTCTTTTATGTATTTGGTGGAGGATCAGTTTATGAGCAAGTTTTTATATAGCCTGGATATGACTCTAACTTTACTTTCTTTATAGGCGTTGATTATTGTTTGGATTATCTGGTGTACTTCCCTGGTTGGGTCTGTCCTGATCTCTTTCATATAATAAGCTCTAAGTTGTAGGTATCTATAAAATTTGTTCTTATCTACGTTATAAGTTTCTTTAATATTTTGGAAACTCTCCAGCTGTCCTTCTTTCATCAAAACGCACCACGCTGTGATTCCCTTATTTGTCCACTGTTTAAATCCTTTGTCATATTTGGGTGGTATAAAATTACTGCTACCCATTTTAATAGGTTAGCATCCTTCTGAATCTTATATTCTCTTATAATGTGGAACCATTGTTTGAGTGTAAAGTTTGGAATAGGATCTATTTGGTTTTCTGCCTTTTTGTACATTTCTTGATCCCCTATAATATTTTGTATTGGACATCCTGCATGTTCTTTTTCTATTTCTTTCCACTTTGCGGAATAGCCTGTATTACACCAACCTACTATATATCTTAGTTGGGCTGCATAAAAGTATTTTCTGAGGTTTGGGAGTCCTATCCCTCCTTCTTCTTTTGGTAGCTGAAGAGTCTCTGGTCTTATTCTAGGCTTTTTGCCCTTCCAAATAAACCTTGTTATTATTTTATTCCAGATATTGAATTGGGACTGGGGGACCTCTACTGGTAGGGACTGGAACAGATACAAAAGCCTTGGTAGAACATTCATTTTAATTATTTCAATTTTTGAGCTGAGCTCTAGCCATAAAACGGTCCACCTTTCAATGTCTTTTAGTATTTCTTCATTCAACTTGTCATAATTTGCTTTATACAACTTAGATAATCTTTTTGTTATCTGGACCCCTAGATATTCGATTTTCTTTAGTTTCCAATTAAAGTTAAATTGCTCTAGTATTTCTTTTGGTGGGTTGTAGTTCAATGTTAGTATTTGTGTCTTGTTAATATTTATTTTATATCCTGATAAGTGTCCAAACTTTCCTAGTAGTGACATCAATATAGGCAGAGATCTACTTGGTTGTTCGAGATAGATTATGACATCACCTGCGAAAAGTCCTATTTTTTGTTCTATTCCATTCACCTTCACTCCTATGATATCTTGGTCTGTCTAATAGCCTGTGCTATAGGTTCTATGAAGAGAGCAAAAAGTGTGGGTGACAGACGGCATCCTTGTCTTGTTGATCTCTGCAATTTGACTGTCAAGCTTCCATTAATTTTGACCCTAGCTGTCGGCTGCTGATAAAGCGTCCTCATAAGTTGTATTGATTTGTTATTGAACCCAAATCTTTCTAATACACTGTATAAAAATTCCCAATTGACACAGTCAAAGGCCTTCTCAGCATCGATGCTTACTAATATGGTGCTCCTTTTATTTTCCCTTGCATGGTTTACCACATGTAATGTTCTCCTAATATTATCATGTGTCTGTCTTCCTTGTATAAAACCGGTTTGGTCTTCTTCTATTATTTCTGATATAAATGAGTTCAATCTTTTGGATATTATTGTTGTGTATATTTTATAGTCCACATTTAATAATGATATTGGCCTATAACTTGCACAGAGTTCTTTATCTTTTCCTGGTTTCAGTATAACTGTGATTATTGCCTCTGTCCATGATGGAGGTATTTTGCCATTTTTGAGAGTCCAATTATAGGATGCTAGAAGTAGTGGTGAAAGCTCCTCTCTAAACATTTTGTACCACTCTGCAGGGTATCCATCACTTCCTGGTGATTTATTGTTTTTTAGTTTATTTATGGCATCCTTAACCTCCTCAATTGTAATTTCAGCAGTTAATTTGTTGTTTTGTATGGATCCAATTGAAGGTAGATCAAGTGAGTTTAAAAATGCTTTCATTTTATCTTTATCTGCGGCTATAGGTTGAGTATATAGCTCCTGGTAATACCGTTGGAATGTTTTTTCAATACCTTCTGGCGTAGATATTACCTCTTTTGTATAGGGATCTCTGATTTTATGTATATCATTAATGGTTTGCTGTTTGCGTATTCGTTTTGCCAATATTTTAGTGGCTCTTGGGCCTACCTCATAGTAGCCCTGTTTTAAATAAATATTTTTTTTTTCAATTTCTTCCAATAGTAATTCATTTATTTTTGCTTTTGTCTCTTTAATCTGCTGATATATCTTTGGGCCATTTGTTTTTGGTGTTCCTGTTCTAGTTCCCTTGGTTTTCCATTTTGTATTCTATAGGTCTCCAATCTGTCCTTTTTTGCATGTACAGTTTCAGATATCAACTTTCCTCTAATGACAGCCTTCATGGCATCCCAGATTGTTGTTGGGTCGGTTGAGCCTACGTTTTCATCCATATATCTTTTTATTTCTGTTTTTACCCTCTCCTTTCTTTGCCCCCTATTTTACATTCGTTTATCCTATGTTCATCCTCTATTTTCATAAAAAGGTAATCGATCCTTGAATGAATATTATGTACTGGTGAATAATGTGTATAGTCTTTTTCCAGGGGGTGCAGTGCTCTCCACACATCTATCATTCCCATTTCCTCCAAATATAGATTCAAAAATTTTGTCAGGTGAATTTTATTCTTTTTTTTGCTGGTTGTATCTATTTTATGGTTTCTTATGACATTCATATCTCCCCCCCAAATTAGAATTCCCTTTGTTTCTGTAGCAATCATATCAAATATAGATTTAAAGAAATGCTTATCACTTTCTGGCGGTGCATAGATATTTATTAATGTTACTGGTTCGTTCTCTATTTTTCCTTTCACTAGAATATATCTCCCTTCTTTATCCTTATATTCCTTCTCTAGTTTGAACTGGGTTGTGTTTGAGATCAGTATTACCACCCCTCTTCTTCTACCTCTAGGGAATGAACTGTAATATAAATTCCTGTAGCCATATCTCTTTAGCTTATCATGTTCAAGCTTTGATAGATGAGTCCAAACTGTAAATCCAAATCCAACTGTAACAAACTGGTCAGAACTTTAAAAAAAAACATCAGAAACTACCAAACTTAGCTTCAAACAAATAGGGAAGAGATCACATCTCCCAGGTGTCCCGTTGGTGGGTGAAGGGGAAATCCTCATTTCTAATAGGGCCCCTTCCTAGGCACTCTATCAGTTCCAAGAGCTGGAATACTGTAAAGGTCTAGAATTGTCCAACTAAAAGTAAGAAGAAAAAGAAAAAAAAGAACACAAAACAGGAGGATACCAAACTGCTCCTAGTCGGGTTAAACATTATATCGTCTAAAAGCTTAAATATTACCATAGAGTCCTTATGTGATCACTCGTCTTAAGCTGTTTTATGTCTTCCTGAGGAATTCCTGTAGCCTCTCTCTGGCTCGATGTGCTGCCTCCCCTCTGGTATTCTTCCTTCTCGCCTGCTGCCACTCTGGTGTTCCTCTCCTTTCTCCTTCTGTCGCAGGTGTGTTGCCATCTCCTGGGGCGTTGATCGAGTATCCCCGCTCTCTCATATCCCGTGGCGCTTTCATATGTTTTAACTCCATCTCTCCAATGTATCCGTATCTTTGTTAGTGGTGTCTGGAATCGGATTCCTCCCTCCTTTAGGGCATGCTTGATGCCAATGTATGATCTCCGTTTCCGGACGACTTCGGTAGGATAATCATGGTCAAAAAAAATCTGTTTGTTTCCTACTTCGATCTTTGTTTTCCACGCTTTCTGCAGTATCATTTCTTTTGTCTCATACTTCAAAAAGTTGACAATGATGGACCTGGGTGTTCGGGTTTGGTTTTTGTGCCAGAGCCCGGTGAGCGCGTTGGATGAAAAGCTCTGTACCTTCTTGTAGCTGTAGCTTTGTGATCAGTAGCTGTTCAGTGTATGTGTTGATGGAGTTTCCCTCCGTGTCCTCTGGTAAGCCGAAGATTCTGATATTATTCCTCCGTGATCGTCCCTCGAGGTCCGTAAGTTTTTCTTGCATCTGGCGTGTTTGGTCAACCAGTTCCTCCATTAACTCGCCCGCGCCTGTTCTCCACTCCTCTAGTTCTGCAACACGCACTTGGGCTTCGGCTAGGCTAGACTTCTGTGTCTGCAGCTCCTTCTCATGATCCGTTAGCTTACGTTCGAGTTCTTGCCGAAGAGCACTAATTTCTTCTTTTATCTCTTTTTTCACCTTGTATTTAAAAGTGCTAAATTCGGCTCGTAACTCCTGCTTGAGGTCTTTTATGTCTTTACTAATCGAGGCCAGCCCTGTTCGCAGTGTCTCGTTGTGTACTTGCCCATCCATTTCCTCTGATGTGCCGTCCTCGTGTTCGCTAGCTTCACTTTCCGAGTTTATTCCAAGTTGCTTCCCAGCTTCGTCTTGTTTCTGTTTCGCTCTTGTATTTTTTCTTTTGTTCCCACCACCCATAATCAATATGTATATATACCGAGTTAAGCTATGTGGTGGCTTTATTTTGCCCGACTTAAGAGAGCAATTAACTATGTGTCTGCTCTCTCCGCCATCTTGGAACCTCCTCTCGGAGCCTCCATTTTAATCTGATGAATGGAGGATCGCACGTGTCAGTGCGGAGCGTAACGAGTCACTTTAATCAGCCTGACCCACTCTGACATCATCATAGACAGAACAAAAGTTTGTTATCAAATATATAATTTCTTTATAATGTCTGCTGTCATCAGTTATATAACTTGGATCTCCATCACATGAAGCTAAATCCTAATTTTACATTTAATTTATAAAATCTAATTTTTGAGCCTGAAGGACCAAACAGCTCAGACTGAGGTTACCTGTGTATTAGTTACTAAGACAGCAGCAGCCCGTGGGGGCGGAGCTTCCCTCAGGTCAGTTTGTTACTTAATAAAAACTGTTTTTGCTGCAGTTTATGACAGTTCATGTTATGGTTATTTGTTTAAATAATTGTACAGTAAAAATGGAATCTATTGATGGAATAGCAACCTCACTTTATTCATTTTTTTAAAACGAGGATTTCATTATTTCTGCCATTACTGGATAAAAATGAGATTTGCAGAAAAACTGCTTTAATGTTTCCAGTTTAACCATTTTAATCTGATCTTTGATCAGCTTGATAGATGACGGCTCTCTGACAGCCACAGCAGAGATGTTTCACTGAGTTACTGTTAAAGGTCAGAGGTCAGTCATAGTTTCATATTTAGCTGAAAGCATTCAGAGCAGCTTTCCAGTAATGAATGTAAAGTTTTACCAGTAAAGGCAAACATGCTGTGATAAATGTCTCAGCTTTATACCTTTTAAAATTCAGAGCATTTTGGGAAGATAAGACATTTTAATTAATAATGCAGTGTTGGAAAATGAAGCCATTATGAACAGATCCAGACTGGATGAGCTGGAAAGTAACGGGAGCCTGAGCTGGATCTGGACCTTATCCGGTCTGAATCCGTGATCCTGATCCATTTGGATCCTCCTGCTGCGCGGGTGGACTCAGACATGGTTTGCTGATCTGTTATAGAGCCTATGATCAGCGATTTTGGTGATTTTAAGTGGAAAATATGTGGAGATTCATACTCTGAATTTCAGACACCGTAACTTTCAAAATGACATCATTTAAATCATTTAGTTCAGTTTTCAAGTCTTCAAATATTTCAGCCTCATCTTCACTCAAACATTCACATCATCATCTGATCCAGACATGTTTCCATCCACAGTGTGTTCTGTGTCAGCAGCTTCATCCAGATCAGTGTGATGTAACAGTGATGCTGCAGTAACTACAGTAAATGTTTCAGAGGAACTGACTGACAGTCTGACAGCTGCAGCTGCCTCATTATAAATGCGTGACATCATCGCTGTCTCCGTCCTTACAGCCTGACGAGTGAACGACTGTAAAAGCTTCATGTTACAGAAATAACAAACTAACGTGTTACTGGGATTTCAGTGATCGTAGAAACACAAACGTCTGCAGATGAATTCGCTCCTCTGACGCTCTGACAGCCACTTTATGACGGAGGAAATGACTGGGAGTGTCAGACAGGTGGTTCAGGTGCAGCAGGAGGGGCGGAGTCAGAGAGACACTCAGAGGTTGTTGGATAAAACCTGCCAGGTTAGGGTCACAGAGTCTGTTACCATGGTAACTGACTCAGAGTTGGAGTTAGCTCTTTCAGGAACTGAAAACCTGAGTTTCCTGATTTTAGGGTTAACAAAGTTAACAAGTTATTAGCAAAACCTGCTTCCTGGAATAGACCCCAGGAAAACAGGCCCAGGGATCTGTTACCTTGAAGGACTACAACAGCCTATAAGAAGCATTAAGAGATGTAATACTCATACACCAGTTTACTGAATGCTGAATTTCCACAATTCAGCTTTTAAATGCAGAGAGGATTCTTTATTCAAGCAATCTATCAGAGCCAGAGCATAATCATACAGCTCGAAGCATTAAATCGCTCAGATCTCATTAAGTAATCAATCCCGGGCTAATGCTGATTTCTAAATGTCATTCTAGACTGGGAGGGGGGGCTCAGGCCTGCAGCCTGGATCCCTTCTGGCTGCACCCCAAATAATCCCAATAATAATCAGTACAACATCCGTCAGCGCTGTTCAGGTTAAACCCAGCACAGTGACAGTGAGCAGATTTTCCTCTGAAGCTTCAGACTGAATCAGTCCTTCTCCAGATCACAGGAAGTACCAGCTGGATTCTCTCAAAGAGCTTTTTTAGGTCCTCGTTTTCAGCTGAGGGGGCACGGTGACCTTTTTGGATGGGCCTGGCCCCCAGGGCTCACTGACTGTATACCTGAGTGTCAGTATAATTGATAGTGTATAGTTTATGAAAACGGTGACCTGGTGCATGGAGTATTTGTACGGCTCACACTGTGACTCATTCAAAGCTCCCTGCTGGCTAAAAGTTGGTGGCTTGTTTCTTTCCTTCATGCAGGAGAAGCGGTGGAGGACGCGGTGAAGGGCGCTCTGGGTTTCGGGGACAAGCAGAAGAACAAGGATAAGAAGAAAGGTGGAGGAGGAATCTTCTCCCGCTCTGGAGGTGACCATGACAAAAACAAGGGAGACAAAAAGGACACGGGAGGATTATTCAACAGAGACGACAAAGACGAGATAGAGAGGAATGCAGGATTCAGGGGTCTCTTTACTGAGGGGCCAGAAGCGTCCGGAGACAGCAACGGAGCGGCGACGGAAGCAGGAAGTGAGGACAGACCTGCACCAGAGAGTGTAGGTGCCAGTGACAGAGGTAGGAGTGAGGAGCACTTCCTGTTTCCTGATCGATGCGCAGCTTCCTCTGCAAACTACAGTTAAATAACACAATCACCAGTCAAACATTACAGATCATGAAATAATAATTTGTTAAAAAAAGTGTCACATTATCACATGATTAACTCATTATTTCTAGATTTGGTGTTTGTAAATATTTAGAATAGAATAGAATTTTATTGTCATTATACAAACAATGACATTTCGTTCAGAACAACCAACCAAGAGGAGGACAGACAAGACTAACACAGGGGAGATGGGTGTCTGCAGCCGCTGCACCGCCGCTACAATCAGTCCCTGGAAGAGAGAAACAGACGCACATCATGATGTACCAGAGTCCAAAAACAAAACCACCTAGCAAAGCATATTTGCACATTTAAAGCCAGGATATGGTGGGGTAGGGGGGGGGGGGGTGCAGACGGAGACGAGAGGGTGGGGGCATTGTGGAGCCAGATGCCAGCTCCTAGCCAAAACAGTTTGCTGATAGTGATGGAAGTTCATCAGCGGCCGTGGTACACCAGATCCAGCTTCACAAATCACAGAGAGGGCTGAGGGGGGAGAGCAGCCGTCACACATAGTCCTTCCTGATAACGCAGATGTTGTTTGTGGAACAGGCTGCTTGTTATTTCCAACAGCCTTCAGTCTCACTGGGAAACCCATTCAGTAAATCCAATAATCCAAATTCATTTGTTACCGTCCTCACCGTGCAGAACCGAACCTTATCTCCAGGTCTGACCCCTCTCGTCTGCGAGCACGTTCTCAGCTGCACTACGTGTCCAGCTTGCGGCTCAGGTCCAACAGGCTTTGAGTCTGTACGGCTCTGCACAGCCCGTCCACCTGGATCTGCAGCCTCGGCAGATGTCGAACTGCTGCCCAGATTTCCTTAATCTGGGCATAAATCAGGTATCCTCCGAGCCCAAACAGAAGAGATCCTGTTACCAAGTAGCTGAATATGTAGACGTCTTCCACGTCCTCGACCTCCAGAGCTGAGAGGCACACAGGTCTCCACGAGCTCCAAGAATCGATGACGTAGCAGACCGGGTCTGTTCCACTCGGACACGCAGGCTCCCCATTCCCCGATCTCATAGTGGAGAAAATTCGATCAGTGGTGTTTAGGGCCCAGTTTGCCAGATCCACGATGCTCTTAATCTTATTCTTATTCGCTCAGTGTGTGAGAGACGCTCTCACAGCAAGCAGGAGAGATGGAGGAGGGCAGGGAGAGAGACAGAATGCGACCGTCCCCGTCAGAGAGCAGGAGGAGAACATTTCCATGATATTACAAAATCCTGTGATTGGTTTATAAGAGGAAAACATGTTATACAATCATTAGTAGTAGTAGTAGTATTATGATGATGTTTATGAAGAGGACTGAATATGAAAATCATTTACAAACTGACCTCAGGAAGCGTTTGAAGGCTTCTGTCACAGATTTGCTGACTCGGGCACCACCACGAGAGCAGGACGCTCACAGAGACAGTGCAGCTCATGAGCACCTGGTTCTGCCCACAGGCGGCTGTGTGAGACACAGGAGGATTATTCTGAAGTGTGATTCATGCAAAGCTCCTCTAGAAGAATCCAGATATGGAAAAGCTGCTCGAGCCTGAAGCAGGAGCCTCTGAACTCTGTGAGATGTTGATGGTTTTAGCTTTTGATGCTGAGATGAAGCCAAATTCTGTGCTTCGGTGTCTTTGCTGACGCTGAGGACTCAGACGTGTGACAGTCACAGCTGCACAGTTTTCATTCTGTAAAGTCTCAAACTGGAAATGAACTCAGACACATCACACCAATAAATCAGCTTCTGCTGACGATGCAGCAGATGAGATGATGTTCATCTGATCCACATTAAAGTTTAACGGTTGCATCACGAAGAAGCATCAACGTCATTTTCATGCTGCAGGGCTGTTTGGTTTCCCAGCTACAGAGAATAAAATGATCTGCATCAGCTGAGGTTAAACATCGTTATTGGCCCAGATGTTTCCTGATGTTGCTGTGCCGTCTGAATGAGTTCATCCAGGAATTTGTCCCTTCTGTTTTGTCCCAGATCTGCTGGACGACCTGATGGACGTAGCTGAAGAAACATCTGGAGGACGTGAGCTGCAGCCCGACCTGTGAGGAGCACCCGACGGCACGCTGCTGATTCATAAAGACTGAAAACCCCCCGTTCATATTTACTGCAGTAATGTTTTACATACATGTGCATATTTTTCTTTTCCTGTTTAATGATGAGCGAAGTTTGAGGCATTAAAACTGTCAGAGCTCTTTGGTGTCCTTTATGAAGACATCGTGAAAACGTTCATCCAGCAGTTTCAGCTGTCCTAACGCAGCAGAGATTCAGAAACGGTGAAGAAACATTGTTTGTGGGGAGTTTGATGTTCATGTTGGTCTTTCTGTCACAGTGAAGGCATCTGTATAATAACATGTTTGATCTTAAATGTTCACTTTAGCTCATTTCAGACTTGTTTGGTTCCATGTGGTTTTCCTGTGCTTTAACATTTATTAATTATGTAATATTGTGCGTCTGTGAGGCAGACATCAGTCACCTCTGATTCACACGTGCTTTTTCTATCCTGCGTATTTTTATGTGTTTTTAATGATATTCTTTAGTCCTGTGGATATTGGTGGTTTGTAGAGTATCAGCTGATATTAATGTGATATTAATGAGCCGAGGATTTTGGTTTCTCCTCGCGGCTCAGCTACAGTTTGATGATGGCTGACCAATCAGAGAGCTTCCATCACCTGAGGGACCGTCACAATAATATGTCATAAACTAATAAATAGCTGTATAATAAAATTGTGTGTCAGTAAATGTATTTATGAATTATTTTAATGTTTAAATAGAATAAATAATAGACTAACTTTGACATTTTAATGGACAATAGAAGGAAGAATAATTAATAAGCAGCTGTGGAAAAGTGAGTCAGCGTGGTGTTTATCACTGCTGCCTCACAGCAAGAAGGTCCCGGGTTTGAATCCTCCATCGTGCCTCTCTATGTGGAGTTTGCATGTTCTCCCCATGCCTGCGTGGGTTCTCCGGGTTCCTCCCACAGTCCAAATCTATAATAATGTAGACTATCATAGAAACTATCAGAATGGACACGAGGGAATGAAGAAAGTGGAAAAACAGGGACAAATATGTCTGCAGCCAAAAAACTGAGCACAACAAGCGAGGACCAAAAGAAGTCCCAGCACCGCATATAAAACACCAGCACAACCACGAGGTCATTAACACACACAATCCAGCTACACAAGCATAAATACGGATATGAGGTCGGACACTTCATTGTGTACAGAGGCAGCAAAGACCCTGAAGTCTAATTAGAGCAGCTAACCAAGCTAGCTCCAAAACAGAGGCAGCTTCAGGTGGTGAGAACATCAGGATGCAGCTGGATTTGACCTCTGACTCCTTCATAGAGTTTGTTTTTGTCAAACACCACATGTAGCTGTTGTTACTCTGCTGCACTGATGCTGGAGTTTATTGTGGAGTTTATTGAGTTTTGGAGCTGCTGTCTTGTGAACGGTTGGTTGTTGATTATATTTCTTTAAACAGTATCTTTTGTTGAGTTTTCATTACACAATAGTCACACTTGAATTTTGAATCTTGAATCTTGCACCTGACAAAGCATGAAAACACAAAAACTAACGAAAACAAAACTAAAACTAAGCATCAAACCAAAAATAAAAACTAATAAAAACGACCAAAACCACTCTGAAAACTAACTCAAACTAACTGAATTAGGGGAAAAAAGTAAAAACAAACTAAAACTAAACTATAATATAAAATCCAAAACTATTATAACCCTGGTCAGCAGCTCCTGTAAACTCTGCCAGGCTGAAAAAAAATCAAACTGAGACCCAAAAAACCCCATAAAGGATCAAATTACTGAAAATTAGAGCTCAGCTTTATTGATGGGTGGATGGTTTCTGCTGATGGGTGGATGGTTTCTGCTGATGGGTGGATGGTTTCTGCTTCCAGGTACAGAAACTAATGAAAGTAAAGAAAATTAGAGCAATTCTGCGAATGCTGGCAGAGCAGGTGGAACAGGTCGGCCCGCTCCGCAGACACACCTGATTCTTTGTCAGAGCCACAGTTGCACCTCCGCCTGCCTCAGAGCTGAACCTGAGGCTCACTTCAGAGACACAAACAGACAAAGATGGACGATATGGCAGAGATGGTCGGGCAGAAAGTGGGTAAGTACAAAAAGGAGGAGTTCAGGGGGGAAAGGTGCAGGAAGGCCTGATTTGATTTAAGGCTGTGAGCAGGTGAGAGGCTGGAAGATGGCGTCAGGTCCACGGCTCAGCTCTGTGTCTGTTGTGTTTGTCTGGCTGTGCTGGGCTTTATGAAGGAGGAAATGACCTAAATCTGCTTCCTGGAACAGGGCCCAGGTGATAGCTTCCTTTGTTTTGAACATTTTGGTAAAAGCAGCAGCCTCACAGCGTTTTCAGGTATTTCAGTCAGGCTTTATGTCACAGTACAGACTTTTAATGATGTTTTATGACCTGCTGGCTCTGGAGACTCTGTCATACTCGTGCTGTCGGATCTCACAGCAGTAGATTACAGTGTTTTCATTTCTGGCCTAGAACATTGTGTTGGCATCAGAGACCCTGTCTGAGTAGTTCAGTCACACCTGACTGACTGACTGAGGTTTTTCTGTCCTCCCATGTGGAGTACCCCAAGGATCCATCCTCAGCCCCTTCTCTTTGGTATTTATTTACTTTCCTCGGCTCTATTATCAAAAATCACGTCTCATTACATTTTTATGCAGATGACTGTCAGATTTTCTTACCACTAAAATGACCCTAACTTCCTCAGGCCTTTGTCAGAATGTCTTACGGACATCAGAGCGAGGCTGGCTCTGAACGGTTTACGTTTAGTGAAAGCAAAACTGTCTGACTTGTATCCTGTGACCCACCTCAGGGTGGAGCGTGACACCTGAGGCAGCTCTTCAAAGTCAAGCCTTTTATCTCTTTTCAGGATTTAGAGTCTTACATTTGTGACCTTGTTGGTTTTTACCAGCTTCACAGTCACATCACAAACTGCTGCTCGCCTGCTGACAGGGACACCTGAGCAGGTTAGCCTGTTCTGGCTTCTTCACACTGCTGCCTTTAATTTTAGGATTCATGTAAAACGTTTGCTTTTAAAGTTTTGACAGACGCAGACCTTTGAAGATGAGATAAGGTTTAAGATTAAGATTAAGATTAAGATAGTGTTTATTTGTCACATGCACAGTTATACACAGTACAATGCACAGTGAAATGTATTTTGTACCTGCAACCATATATACACACACATATAAATAAGAAGAATAAAAAAAATAAAAAAAGTAATTCACACTATACACTATACTCTATATACTATACACTATACACACTTTTATAAATTATAATATTTACATTGTGCAATACACAGTACGGAGGATCTTCTTAGACCTAAACCTGCACAGCTGGGTGTAAAGGTCCTGGGGACAGCTGAACGAATCACCCTTTAAAAAAAGAAAAATTAAATATATGTATGTGAGCTTTAGTCATTTTTTAAATCTCAGTTTTATTAGTTTTATTTATTGAACATATTGTTTCCTGTTATTTATTTGTTCCTTCTTGTTTATTGTCTGCTGTGTACTTTGTTGCTGTTGTTAAGTGGAAAGCACGTTGCTCCTCTATGCTGTCGTCTTGCTGTATCAATAAAGCTGCACCGGAGGTGAAGCTGATCCATGACACGCTCCACTTTCAGACATTTAAGTAAAATCTTGGTTTGAGGATCAGCTTCAGCGTTCCCTGCAGCAGGTTTAAAGAACGTTCCTCTGTTCTGCTGGGATGTCAGAATCAGGAAAAACCATCCCAGAGCCTCAGGAGAGTCAGAGGGATTTCTTCTGCTTATTTCAAGTGTCTATGAGCAGAAACCAGCTCATTTCTTTTCATGCGTTTTATGTCATTTTTGCTTTGGTTACCCTCCCTACCTGGTTAGGAGGCGGAGTCTGTGCAGGTGAGGAGCCTGCTCCTTTGGTTCATGTTTCTCTTTAAAATTAAGTTCACTGGATCAAATTCCCATGTGAGTAAGTGAGCTTCACTCACACTGATATTGTAACCAATAGGACACAACAAACGCTGTCTAATCAGCTGGTTTGCAGGAACTGTGCCCCTAAAAATTTAAATCAGTCAAATAAATTTCACTGTGATTTGATTTCCTCCTTCATCAGCCTGGGGGGCGGAGTCAGAGCTGAATGTGCTCAGTAAGCTTTAATGGATGGACAGAATAAAAAATCCTCAGGCCTTAAAATGATTTAAAGAAGAAGAGGGTTCATCACTGAGAGGACCCTGGTTTGAATCCTTGGGCTGGCATCACTCTAGGTCCCTGAGCGTTCCTCTTTAGCACTGTGTTAACACACCTGATGATCAGTTCATCAGGTGCATCTGATCAGCAGCACCTGGCTGCTGACCCTCTCACCCCTGGAGGGTGGGCACATGCTGCTCCTGCGTTTTTGTTTCAGCTGATGTGAAATAAATAACTTGCTGTAACATGTTATGCATTGTTCATCTGCGGCTGTATTTAAATCATTTTAAGACCTGATAAAGATGATTCGTGCTGCTGGAGCTCAGAAGGCAGACGAGCAGTTTGTGCTGAGTTATTCCTCAAAGCCTTTTAAAGAGGAGCTCAGGAAGAGCTGCAGGGGCTGATGGGTTTTTTTTTATTTAAATTCATGCAATGTTTCTTTTGCGTGCAGGAAGCCTGGTGGGGCAGGCGCTGAAAAGCGCAATAAATTCAAAAGACGGGAAGAAAGCAGGAGCAGGAGGAGCAGGAGGAGGAGGAGGAGCAGGAGGAGGAGGTGGCGGCGGCGTCCTCTCGTTTCTCGGGGGTAACAAGAACAAAAATGACAAGGCTGGTGACAAGAAGAAGAAAGATGAGAACGAAGGATCCTTCTCAAAAGTGCCCAATAATGACGAGAGTGGGGGGAAGGGGGGCAGGAAATCAGGACCCAGTGGTGTCTTTGGTGAAGGGGATTTTGCAGGAGCTGCAGGAGGGAACACAGGACCAACCATGGGAGGAGGCGCAGGAGGAAGTGAACGCAAAGGTGGAGCTGAAGGACCAAGTGTAGCTACAAGCGATCAAGGTATGGATGAAGATCTGAAATATGAAAGTGTGCTGAACCTGACGTGCTCATCAGCTGATAGCACCTTTGCTGATGAGTCCTCTGAACCTCAGATCAGCTGATGAGTGTTTGTGTCAGATCAGCTGATCGCTGAGCAGCGTAAACAGTGAAATCTGTTTACAGTGGAGATTTCTCTCTCAGTTCCAGGCAGAAACTAAACTGCTAAAACTTTAAACCTGCATCTGCCCAGAATTCACTCGAGGTATCAAACCTGTGTGACAGCAGAGGAGGGAATGACCCCCTCCTGCTCCGGGGTCCCAGATATGGGACGTTCACTCTGACTCCGTTTTTCCTGTATTTGTTTTTTTGGTTTGTCCCAGATATGTTCAACGATCTGCTCGACGTGGCCCAAGAAATGTCCAAAGACAAGTGAGGGAGGAAACTCGGAGTCAGCTCCAAGAAGATTAAAGACGGGAAAATGTTGGGATCGGAGCGGCTCAGGCCGGGAATCGAACGAACCCACGCGGCAGTACCCAGGATCGCAGGAAGTGATGCACGTTTGAACTCTGCTTTATAATAATAATCATATTAAAGAGCTGATGAACAAATCTAAATGTTGTGTTTTTGTATTTTTTGTCAGTTTGACTTTCAGAAACTTCCTAAATTTCATGTTTTTATTTTTATTTTTTAAAATCTCATAAACACGTTTCAGTAAAAGTCTTAAAATCTATCAAATGAATGTGAAACAGTTAAAATGCTCAGAAGCTCATTAAAGTCTTATTCTCTAATTAGCTGCTGAAGTTTGTCGACACGTTCAGCTCGTTATAAATGAAATGCCACAGAGCACAGGAATAAATAAAAGCCATAAAACAAAGAAATAAATGTGCAAATAGAACACAGAGTTTATTTTCCTCATCAGTCAAAAAGGTAAAACTTCACATCTGCATCACAGCTGGAATATTTCATGCTTTGATGATTAAAATCCATTAAAGTCAGTCACGTAAACTTGGGTCACGTGTTTCTCGTCTTCCTCTGCGTCATAACAGAGGTCATAACAGAGGTCATAACAGAGCTTGAAACAGCCTGCAGGTAACTACAACTTTAAGAAATGTCACCACGTGTTTCCATTTCAAACATAAAAACAACATTATCATATGTACATAAAACAACTTATAAAAACATACAAACAGAAGATATGATCATTCATAATAAACAGAATGGAATTTATACTATAATTCCAACACCCACCTTCTACTTCCTGGGGTGGAAACTGGCCTTTAGTAGCTGACACTGCTCCATGAGTGAATGCCTGGACCAGAACCCACGGGTCCCAAACTGGTCTCAGGCCCGTGCAGCCCACAGTGGCTCAGCTGGGGAACTGGAGGTCCAGCAGTGTGAAGTCCTGACTGATGGGGACGCTGTTCTCATCGCACAGGAAGTTGCTCCTGACGGTGATGATGAAGGTCTTCCTCGGGAGGGAGAGGAGGGTCTGGATCCTCTCTGCTGCCACCTGGATGTGTTTGACCTCCGAGCCTGGTGCTGAGAAACGAAACAGCAGGTCGGGATTCAGACAGGTGAGCTGAGGGGCCACACAAAGGAGCAGAATACCAAAGAAGGATGATTTTGAACTGAGAATCATGCAAAGCTTTTAGCTTTAGTCACAGATCTGCAGCCACTTCCTTTGGCTTCCTCCTCAGACACAGATACTGTTTCACCTCCCTCACCTGTGAAAAGCCTGCTCTGGGCCTCACAGGTGACACCGCAGCTTTCTCCTCTGCGCCCCGAGGTAAACATGCTTCCATATTTGAGCAAATGTGGGCGTGACAGTCTGCAGACGGTTCATCTGATCTTTGTGACTGTGGTGGTAATTTTGCACGTATATGTTAGTGAATGAGGCCCTGCTGTGCAGCACCCCCTGTGGGCGGCAGCATGTCCTGCAAGCTGCGGACTAAAACATATAAAAGCAGCTGTCAGAATTATTAGAAACCTACCAGCTACAGACGTGGCTCCGCCCTGGGGTGGAGACACACACGAGGACAGTAATAATCAGACTGAGACCCGTCCCGTGGCACTGATGCAGAGAGAGTGTTTTGGACCACAAATTCTTAGAAGACGGTTCTGAGGCGCTGCTCAGAGCTCGCTGACGCCCTCACAGATCAGGTTCAGCAGCATTTTTCTTTATTATTAATCCTAAATGTTTCCCATGAACACACCCAGCTGCCACTTAATGAAATGAGTCACCGAAAGACGCGAGTCAGAAACAACTCTGAGTGCAAACCTCAGGTATACTCGCGCAGGCAAATGAAATACGAATAAAATGAGCGGGACATTAACAGTCTGACCGACTGCTGCTGTGAGGACAATAAGTGACCTGAAAAAGCTGCTTCATGAGGAGGTGTGGGCACAGAGAAGAGCTGAGGAGGCTGCAGAGCAGCCTGAGGGTGTGGACTGAAGCTAATCGCTGGTTTAAGGTGACACACACACAACCAGTGAGTAGTTTCTTCAACAGACCTCTGCTGTCTCCTCCAACACACACTCTGGCCTCCACACATCCTCACCACCTTCTCTCCTTCTTCTGCCCCCACACCTGAGAAACAGCCCCTGCTGTACTGTGACTCCTGGCCAGGTCAGACCAAAGCTGCGGGCCCTGATGGCATCAGCTCTGAGGACCTGTGCTCACAGCTGTCTGTGATCCTGAGTCACATTTACAACCTGGAACTGCATCGTGGAAAAATCCTGCCTGGTTCCTGAACCGAAGAAGCTGACACCTCACGGTTTTCTGACCATCGGCCAGTTTCCCTCACAGCACATGTGATAAAGGTGCTGGACAGGCTAGTCTCAGCCCACCTGAGACCACAGGTGAAAGCGGCTCTCGATGCCTTCACCTGTGGATGGATGATGTGTGCTCCTGTCTACAGAGAAATGCTCAGTGAGGAACACCTTCTTTGATCTCTAACACGATCCTGTTGATGCTGAGGAGGAAGAGAAATGTCCGTAAACACCTCCACCATCACCTGGATTACTGAACACCTGACAGACAGGCTGCAGGATGTGAGACCGGGCGGTGCTCTGATTGATTTGGTGATGAGTGAACATCCATAACCATCACATCCTTTGGGTTTTAGAGGAAAATGAGTTCAACTCACACAGAAATCCGTCCACTCAGAGAGTTTCCTGCTGATGACATCATGCAGGTGTAGCCGCGTGACTCTCCCCTGTGATTGGCCTGTGGTTTGTTTTAATGCAGACACTGTCAAACAGATCAGTCAGCAGCATTTTACTGCATCATAATCAGCAAAATGCTTCCATGAGCCACGCCCAGCTAACCCTAACCCTGAACCCTGAACCCCACGGCCGCCGTAACCTTTACATTTGTGTAAGAACACCTAAAATGAACAAATCCCAAAAATATTACTACCATCCTTCAGTAATCCTTCAGTAACAAACACTAATATGTCATTATGTTTAAAAGTGAAGGAATAAGAGGAATGAATGTGTTCCATCCAGGCAGCGCTGCGATGCCTTTAAGGCCTCAGTGTGTCTGCGGTACATTTGTGTGCACCCATATATCAAGATGGCGGCGCGCACAGACGCAGCGGCTCACGGCTCTTCCTTTCGGTGCTCTTTTTTGTACTATCTCTTGATCATATTGATTATACTAGATTATAATATTTTTATAATATTTTTATTTTCATTTTAGAGAGTTTGATTTTCTGTTACATGGCACTGAACAGGAGTGGCCCTCCAATCTCATTGTACATCCTGTATAATGACAATAAAGGCATTCTATTCTAAAACGCTGCCTCGTCTCCACCTGAGCAGGTTTGACCAGCTGCTGCTGGAAATCATGAGTAACCTGTTTCAGTGGGACGTGGACCCGTCACAGCATCGCAGTCGGGCAGCTTCCTTCCAAACAAACCAACAGATATGACACAAAACTCTTTTAGCTGAACACCCTGAAACACACCTCAAACTAACGAATTACATCATCATCAAATAAAACATGTAATCACCAACAAAGACGTCACAGTTGGCACCTTGTTGCACCTCTCTGAGCTGCCTCTGCAGGGCGGGGCCTCATGGCGCACCATTTTATGCCATTTCAGTGTAAACGTTGGAGCTCAGGTCTGTGCTGTTTGCTGCTCTGTAACAACAACCCTCAGCAAACCTGCTTTCTGTGCACACGATGAGAAAAGGGTCGACGTGAGTGTGCACCTCACATGCAGCCCTGTGTTACGAATGAGTGGGAAATGTGCTTGCTTCCTTCAGGCAGCCATCTTTACATGTTTTTAGGGAACAGCAGCAGAAAAAGTTCCTGCATCTTCACCTCAGTGAGTGCAGCTCCATCACTGAACATCCATCCAACCACGACTGTGAGCTTGTTTGTGCTGTTCAGGTGTTCCTCTCATTTCTTACAGCTCTGTCACAAACATCGACTCCTGTTTCTGCCCGTTTGGCGTCATATCAGTTTGTTTCTTTGCTACAGAGTAAAATGATGAATCAGCATCCTCCGAGTGGCCGATTCCTAAATTTTCCTAAACCTTTCAGGGCTTTTAAAAATCCATCAGATTTACTGTGCAGCAGGTTTTTAAGGCAGTCACGCCCTCTGCTGGACTGTTCTGTAACTGCAGCTCCTCCCACCCTCAAACAGTAATGCTGACCTCATCTTTGCAGAGGTGAGTCAGGTGAGACAGGCCGCGATGAAGGAAACCAGAGCTAACTGGAAGTATGGGTCCAGTTGCTGCAAATACCTTATCAAAAGCACCTTAATCTGGACTTCCACCATCTTCTGCACCACCTGTGGGAGGAGGTGACTGATGGAGTTCATCACATTAAAGCTAGTGCTGCTTGTTCATTTGTTTGACGTGAAACACACACACTCAGCACCTCATTTTCTCAGTTATTCTCATTTTCCTTTGGTGCTGAGCGGCGCAGGAGCTCCACTGTGCTGCTCGATGGTAGCGATGGGCAGGAGGAGGAGAACAGAGCACTAGTGGATGATTTTGTGGAGCAGTCATGGAGGAACCACCTGTTTCTGAGTGTGAAGATCAGAGATGTGATCGACTTCAGGAGGAAGAGGACGGCTGCACGGCCCGTGTCTAACCTCAGAGGACAGGATGTTGATGTCGTGGAGTACGAGTACCTGGGCATCCACATCGACAACAGGCTGAAGACCAACACAGAGGGCGGATACATGAGGAGGCTGAGATCCTTCAGCGTGTGCAGCAATATGATGGAGAGCTGCGTGAGCTCAGAGGACTTTGCTGTGGTCTGCTGGGGGAGCAGCATTGGAGCTGGAGACACCAACATCCTGATCAGGAAGGCCGGCTCTGTGATTGGAGGTTACCCCTCCTGACCACCCTCTGAACCACGTGCTGCACCGCCCCTGGAGCTCCGTCTCTAACAGACTGAGCACACAATCAGCCTCTATAATACAACACACGTGTTTCGAATAAAGCTTCACTGTTTGAATGACAGTCTCACCTGAGCTACGATGGAGTTTATCGGGCGGAGCATCGAGGATCTTCTGCAGAGGAACAGGAGGTACCTGAACACACACCTGGCTGCAGCCCCGCCCGCTCACTGTCAGCATGCCTGGTCTGGAAACCACACAAACACATGTTGGTGTTTTTACTCTCATACTCAGAGTTTCTTAAATTTTCAAATCTTAATCATCTGATGATGTCATCAGTACCTATAGTAGCGGCGTACGGCGGTGTGGGGCAGGCAGGGGTAACAGGGACTGTAGATGCCGTTGGCGTCTGTGTCGAGCTCAGCAGAGCAGCGCCCACAGCCAGTGTAAGTGATGTCACCGCTCAGTGCCATCAGGATGCCTTCCAGCGATGTGGAGCTGTCCAGGACGGGCTGAGGTGCATTCTGGGAAGGCGGAGCGTCCTGGAAACGGAAGGTGATAACCTGGACTCTAAGCTCCACATCACCTGGTGGAGGAGAGAGAACAAAATAAAAAAATAAAATAAAAAACAGAAATTAGAAAGGACCAAGAATTGAACCCTGAGGAACTCCAGGACACTTTACATGGGGTGATGAATCTGTTCTGGACTGTTTCATGCATGAAACTAAACTCTGGTTTTTGTCCCGTAGTCTGTTTTTTAATGTCGGACTCACCACTGTATTTCTGGGACAGCAGCGTGTCCAGGTCCAGCTCCAGATTGCTGCTGTTTCCTTTCTGGTGGCGTTGCGTCCGGTGGAAGGCCTGCACTCGGCGGTCGGTCGGGTCTGTGGCCTGAATGGTGCTCCAGGGGGTGGAGTGTAGCTCTGGAAGGTCAGAGGTGAAACCTTCCCTCACCAGGAGGATGTGGAAATCCCAGACAGCCCCTAAGGAGACAGGATTTACTGTTGTTCTGATTTAGGTGAACAAACCTTAAAGTAAAGCTAAAGTGACGACATCCATCTTTTATGTACAGTCTGTGGACAGAAGGTTTCATAGAGTTTATTTGGACATTTAATTTTTTTGTTCCTCTTCTGTGTTTGCATGAATGTACCTTTGTCTCTGCTGAAACGAGGCAGCCAGTCCACAGCTGCTCCCCACAGCAGCACCACCCCCTGCTGGCCGTCTGGTTGCTCCACAGTCAGGACGGCATTCAGCTGAACCGCTGACCTGCTGCGAGACTCCGCCTCAGCTCGCCACTCTGAGAAACACACAAAATCAATTCAGCTTCACGAACCCAAGAGTTACGCACCGCCAATCACAGGAAGCTCAGCCAACCGCACTCAACTAAATTTAAATAACACTCGACTCAAACCTTCAAAATGAACAGCACAGGTAAAGAGCACACATCAGCTGAGACTCACCTGAGCTGATGTGTGTATGCGTGACACGGAGCAGGGCATGAACCAGTGTGTTTACCCTCAGTGACCTCAGGGTGGCATAGGGGAGGCGGTTCAGGTTTTGAGGGGGGCGTTGGGGCAGAGAGACCAGCAGGGGGCGCCGCTCTCGCAGAAAGCCACACAGAGATCTGAGAGAGCGAGCATTAACCTGCTGGGAAACTAAAGAGAGCGAGAGAGGGGTAACTGAACCAGCTCAGCTGAGTAGGCTGCTGATTGGACGAAGACTGGGCTTACCTGGTGGGGAGGAGGAGGCAGTGATCTGTCCCAGGTTGAGCAGTTTGCTGCTGAAGGTCGACTGCAGCACCGTCTCCCCTCTCCATCTGTCCTCGTTTACCTGCAGTGCTGATCAGAGAGGATAAGAAGGATAACCCTTCAAAGATGTGTCATTGGTGTCTCTTTCCACCTGTAAGTCATGCCCTCTTTTTGGGGGGGGCTTTAATGTCTTTTTCTTCATCCATCCAGCTGTGTTTCTGTACCTGTGATGAGCAGAACCTCTCCAGGACCCACAGTCAATGCCCAGAATGCCGCCCGCCGCCACAGCACCACCTTCATCTCAACACCGGATTGGTCCGTCACTACGACAGACGCCAGAGGAACAAAGGTCCCCGCTGACGGCCCTGACTTTACCTGTAAACATTAGACAAACATTTCTGAGCTCTTCAGATGCAGTTTAAGCTTTAACTCAGTTTTTATCCATCTGGTGTCAGTTCTGCCTGCAAACTCTCACCACATGAGGCACCAGGAGGAACCCAGGACCCACTGCAGCAGTGTAGGGTCTGACAGGTCCAAGGGTTTCATCCTGATACCTGATGGCAGTCAGGGTGCTGTTTCCTAGCCTGTAGAGGTCTGTGTGTCTCTCCATGTATATGCCTCCCAGACCATCACTGACCCACCACCAAACCGGTCATGCTGAACGATGTTACAGGCAGCATCAGGTTCTCCACGGCTTCTTCAGACCCTTTCAGGTCTGTCACATGATCAGGGTGAACCTGCTCTCATCTGTGATAAGCACAGTGCTCCAGTGGTGGACCTGCCAGTTCTGCTGTTCTATGGTAAATACCAATCAGGCTCCACGGTGCCGGGCAGTGAGCACAGCGCCCACTAGAGGTCGTTGGGCCCTCAGGCCGCCCTCATGAAGTCTGTTTCTGATTGTTTGGTCTGAGACGTTCACACCAGTGGCTGCTGGAGGTCATGTTGTAGCTCTGCAGAGCTCATCCTGTTCCTCCTGCACAAAGGAGCAGATCCCGGTCCTGCTGATGGGTTAAGGACCTTCTCCGGCCCTGTCCAGCTCTCCTAGAGTAACTGCCTGTCTCCTGGAGTCTCCTCCATGCTCTGAGACTGTGCTGGGAGACACAGCAAACCTTCTGCCAATGGCACCTATTGATGTGCCATCCTGGAGGAGTTGGACTACCTGTGCAGCCTCTGTAGGGTCCAGGTATGACCTCATGCTGCCAGCAGTGACTCGGACCCGAGCCAAATGGAAGGAATGCATTTTAAATTTCGTTGTGCAACTTTTGTGTACAATGACAATAAAGATTCTGATTCTGATTCAAATGCAGAACTAGTGAAAACCAGTCAGAAAAGATGAGGAGGGAAAACTGTGAGTGTCCTCCACCTGTAACACCATTGTTTGGGGGGGGGGGGGGGGGGGGGGGGGGGGGGGGGGGGGTCTCATTGTTGCCCCTCTAGTTTCAGTTGGTTTTACTTCCTGTCTTTGCCAAAGTGTCTGCAGCGCCTTCATTGGCTTCACTTTTCTTGGAGTGTGTGTGAATGTTAGATGGTAGTGCTCAGGTGTAGAAAAAAGTGCTTGTATGAATGGGTGTATAAAGTGCTTTGAGTGCTCATGTAGAACCAGTCCATTTACCACTTCTGTGTCTACAGTCCTAAGTTTCAGTCCATCTGTTGGCTTACCTGTGCTCTCACCTGTTAACCTGTCTTGCTTGCTAGCATTCCCCTCCTTTTGTTGTTTTCCAGTCTTGATTATTTTGATTATTACTAAAATTAAAAATCACTTTCTTCTAATATTCCTGCCTCATCGCTGACATTGCTGGTGTTTACACACCAGGGGGCGCTGCTGCTCAGAGGTTAAACCTGTGTTGTTACTCCTTCTGAAAAGATGACTGGCGTGTTTGGATTTGTTGGACTGCATTTGCCTTTTTAGTCATTTGTTGCTCATATTTTAGATTTCCTGTTATGGGGATATAACACCTGGACTCACCTTGACCTCCTTCAGGTGACAGGGGTGAACCACTACCACCAGAACGGAGTACCGCATCCCCGGTTTGTCACACCGGGCCAAGAGTGTGGTGGGACTTTGGAGCCTGGTGGTGGCGCCTCTGTCAGGTGACTCCGCAGAGATTCTAGCTTTCTTGCTGTCGGGGGACTTGGTGGGGGAGGCAGCATCAATTGTGGACACCTGAGAACAGAGGACCCCGTCTGTGGTGGCCTGGAGGACAACGCCTCCTTCCTCCGCCCTCGGGGTCGGACAGGGGTGGCTGAAGAGCTCGGCGGAGGGTGCGGGCGATGGGGTTGCTGGGCTGAAGAGCTCCGGGGTGCTGGAGGAGATGGAGGGAGGCGTTTGGGTGTGTTTGGGTGGGGTTTTCTGTGGGCTGTATGCTGATTGGATGCTGTCTCTCAGTATTAAAGCCTGACTCAGAGTCCAGGTGGTGAGGTAGTGAGTCTGGGAGGACAGAGGGGGCGCTGCTGCTGGTGGTTCTGATTTTTTTCGATCTAGCTGAGCTGCAGGGAAACAGCGGTCCAGATACTCGTGAACCGAAGCCGAGCACCGATCGTCCCGTCCAGCATCTGACTCAGAGGTCCGAAACGTCTTCTCTGTGCAGAGATCCTCCTGCAGACTTCCCGTCTCTGCTTCCTGTCCTTGTTTTCTTTCTTCTGTCCAATCAGCTTTAGGGTTGGTCGGATCGTCACGGCTTTGTAAACTCACCTCGGATGGATCAGCGCCGCCTTCTGTCCGTCCTCCTGTCTGATTTCCAGGATCATCTGAAACATTTACAAATGATCTGGATCATTTTATAGAAATGTTCGTGTTCCTTCTTGCTGAGTGATCGTGATCAGATTTCATCTCGTGTCAGCAAAACGAATGGAAAGCTGCAGCCAGCAGCTCGTTAGCTAACAGGTCCAAAGAGTAACAGGTGTAAGATTACTAACGAGTTAGTTTTAAAACCAAAGATTCACAGAACCAATAAAGACAAAAACAACCACAGAGACACAAAATGACCTCACAGATCAGCCATCATGGCTGCCTGCACCACTACAGCTCACTAATTAAGATGATAAAAAGACAAAAACTGACTGGCTGAGCTCTTTCTAAAACGCACACAGTGGGCTGTCAGTCCTCCATTCTTCCTGTTTGGTCCCTGAACGCCTCACCTGCAGGTCTGAGCTGCCCGTCCCTCCAGGTGAGCTCCAGGCGTCTCCAGCCAGCAGGGGGACGATGCTCGTCCTCTAACCCGGTTCCGGACACCAAGGTTGGGCTACAGGAGGGCGGAGGAGCCCCGAGGAAGACGTGGATCTTTCTCCGGTCACACATGCGCTCTGCTGGAGAGTCAGACACGTACGGAAGTCAGTTCATGACAGAGTTATTGTTATGAAGCTAAATTCACGGCGCTTTTACTGTTCATAAGTTTCATTTGTACATTGTGATGAATAAAGCTACTTCTCCAGTCTTTCACAATAAAACTATTAAAAACACACCTGATGTACTTTCTCATACTGACAGTCTGATGGAGATCCAGATCGGATAAATTACAGTTACTTGCTGTTATATTTGCAGCACAAGACAGATTATTCCTGCATAAAGCATTTATTTGTTTCTCAGACATTAAAGTTCAACTGTTCTCCTTTTCTACATTTCAGAAGGAAAAATGTTCCTTTTACCAAAATGTTCTTTAAATACTTCAGATTATGACAGCTGACAGTTTCCAATGTTTCCTTATGAGATCAGTGTTTAGTTGTTTAAATGAAAATAGTAAAACTGCATCATGAATGTGACTCGTGGATGAATGGGGAGGTGAACGCTGTGATCTTCAGACCTCCAGAGTCCAAAGCTTCATCAGAACTGAGGAGGTTCTGAAGGAAACGCCTCTCTGGGCTGTTTTTAAGTCAAACTGAACAACATGTTTGATGTTACACAACCGTGACCCAGCAGAAAGTCAGAAATGAAGATGGATGGCGTGTTTCACAGCTGGGAACAATAACAAGGCTATAAACAGTCCTCCGGCAGCTCCACCAATCAGGGGGCGAGGCGCTGGGGGAGGGTCGACCATCAGTGAAGGTTTATGGAGGTGCAGACGCATTTCAGGCCTGCTGCTGGTCTCTTCCTCTGGCTGGGTTTCCTTTTCACAGTGTTTCCTGGTTCATCCTTACAATCATTCATTTCCTGGGAGCTGGTATCGCTGCTCCCTTCCAGATCCTTCAGCCTATCCAGAGACTGAGTTTGTTGCTCTGCGCTGATCTTCTCGGAGCTCTCGTTCATCATCTCTTTGTTCATGTTTCTCCTCTCTTTGTGGAGTTTCTCTGGCTCTTTCTTCATCCTCTGAACTCATCGCTCTCTCCTTCCTCCTGCTCTCAGAGACCACGCCCATCTGCTCCTGCATTTGTATCTCCAACACCTCCACCTGTTTGAACTCATTGCTCAGCTTGGTATGAAGTGCCTTGAACACTTTGTCCTGACCTGTGTGACGTTCCACGTCTATAAGCAAATGTTGGTGGGACTTCATCTTCTTCTTCTGTCTGTCCTCCAGCAGCAGCGTTTTTTCTTTAGAAATCATGGACGAGTCATCCTCCGAATCCTTCGCCCCACTGTGCTCGTGCTCAGCAGAGGGAAGCTCTCTGAGACATTCAAACAACCTGTTAATGAAAGCATCTTCCACTTCCACCTCTGACTGAAGCTCCCACCGTTTTCTTCTCCTGACCTCGATCTCTCAGTAGAGGCTCTCCCTCTCCTCCCTCCAGGACATCGATTATTGTAAGGCTGCTCTTTCAGTTCGTCCAACCTCACCTTTCCTCTGGTGTCCCTTAGAAATTTCTGCAGACCTCTGACTCTGTCTGGTCCATGCCCTCCTCAGTGTGAAATGTGGCTGCATGAAGCCGTTCATGTGGAGAAATAAAACCACGAGGAGGAAGCTCTGAGAGTTTTTAAAGTTTGTGACATCATGAAAAACAGATTTAATTCATTTTAATTAAAAAAATAATCATAATTCTGGGGCTGCTTATAGCAGCACAGACTGTAAATGATAGATGGCTCTAGCTTCTGGGTGTAAACAAGTGAGGCTGAAGTGACTTAAACCTGCACTCTCTCTGATGTCCAGCAGGGGGTGGAAAAAATCTATAGAAGAGAAACTATGCAAAGAAAAGTAAAAATAAAATAAAATAGAGATGAAAACATGTCAGTAAAAGTCACATTCATGAAGCAGTAGGTCCCTGTCATGTTTTTCCTCCTGTAACCAAGTCTTGAGATCCCTTCACAGACGATTTAACCACCATTCATAGCTCGACCCATGTGACCTCAGCAACTCACATGATGGTAGTCCTGGCAAATCAGGTGACAGCCCCACCAAAGGTTAAATACCCGGGACCCTCGATCAGCTTTGAGAATTGAAGAAGGCTTTCAGATGAGACGTGAAACTCAAGAAGCTAAACAAGAAGTCCTTCAGCTCAGCGTTGTTCATCAGCTGCTTCGTCATCGGTCAGTGGCAGTCCAGTTTCAGCTTGTTGAACCTAGTCTCTGACATTATTTTAGGTGAAACGTCTGAATTTGACAGCCTGCTGTGTGTTTGGCTCGTGGTTTTCTTCCTTTGTTTGTTTTTGTGGGTTTTGTATTATTCGGTCAGACTGCAGCAGCTCTGTGGCTTCTCATATGCTGGTTCGTCTGAGCCGTGGATTTAGGAGCCACACAGCAGCCTCGACGCCTGGCAGACTTTTTGTTTGTTTGTCTTGTTTTGTTCATCGTGGGCGCATTACTGCCACCTCCTGGTGTCAGAGGCATGTTACATCCTAGCCAGTAAAAATGAGGGAATATACTGTATATTTTACGGTGTGTAACTGCTGCATAAGCAGTTATATTTTTTGTAATTTAATGATTATTTGATATCATAAAATCACAAACATCCTAATGGCTAATACTGCCTGATTGTTGGGGTTTTCTCCTTTATACTGTGGGGTCGTTACCATAGAATAAACCATCTTGATACAACTGTTTTTGTGAAATGCCTACGCCCATCCATCCATCCATCCATCCATCCATCCATCCATCCGTCCATCCATCCATCCGTCCATCCGTCCATCCATCCGTCCGTCCGTCCATCCATCCATCCATCCATCCATCCATCCATCCATCCGTCTATCCATCCATCCATCCATCCATCCATCCATCCATCCGTCCAGCCATCTTCTTCCACTTATCCAATTCAGGGTCATGGGAGGCTGGAGCCTAACCCAGCTGTCATAGGGCGAGAGGCAGGGAACACCTGTACAGGTCACCAGCCTGTCCCTGGGTTAACACAGATAAACAGACAACCATCCACACCTGTGGGCACCTTAGAATCCCCAGGTAACCTAACCCCACTGACTACATGCCTTTGGACTGTGGGAGGAACCAGGAGAACCCACCAGACATGGGGAGAACATGCAAACTCCACCCTGAAAGGCCAGATGGAGGATTCAAACCCAGGACCTTCTTGCTGTGAGGCAGCAGCGCTAACCACCTATATAACAGTGCTGCCCTATATAAATATAATTAATTTAAAGTGAAGCTGTTGGCTGGGAGTGAGGCAAACTACCCCATCACATGCCATCATATATTTGATGCTTTTGTTGATGATGCTTTTGTTGATGATGCCGTGTAACAGGGGGGCAGGCTGACTGCCACCCTCGTCCAGACATTTCTCCATCTCATAACGTGCATAAAGATGTCCAAAGAATTACCCAGAAAGTCCACAACCTAAAAACACCGAAGCACAAACCAACAAAAACATCCAACATCACGTTTCAGAAACTACAATCAGATTTTTTTGGTCACTTTTGCTTTAACTGGCTAACCGGTTTCTGCCATTAAAGATGCAGCAGATCCCTCTTTGTGCCTCCGCCCGCCACGTGTCTCAGTTACAGTTTCACCGGCTGACGTCTCTCTGCTGCCTCCACCTGCTGCCGTCAGTCAGGATGAAGCCAGCTGTGATGAAACCTGACAGTTTGTTACCTGAGACGAAGTCATCGAGTCACACCTCAGCCTGAGGAGCACGCTGTGATTTCCTTCAGTTTAAGCTGCTTTTCTCATGAATCTCACCTTTTAGGTTTGTGAAGCTCACAGGTCAAATCTCACAGCTGTTTGACTTCACTGTAAGACCACAATAATACACACAGCACCCTGACTGCAGCTCACTGACAGAGAGTCATCTGAACTTTCTGCCATAGATGCAGTTTAGTGAGAGTGCTGCTAATGTTTAACTATGAATCCTTCATTCAGTCGGCTGTGTTCACTATTTGATCTGATTGATTGTTGTGTGTGTAAAAGCTTGGCTATCCCAGCTAGTGTTCATTGTGTTGAGGCTAAACCAGAGTTCATGTAACTGTGCAGTCTTTATGAAACAGAGAGAAGCAAAAACCAAAATCTGTCTTCTCACATGTCAGAACCAGAGTCTCATCTCTGCTCTTTGCAGATGATGCGGTCCTGTTGGCTTCATCAGGGGGTGGCCTCCAGCTCGCAGTGGAACGGTTCACAGCACAGTGTGAAGCGGCCGGCATGAGAATCAGCACCTCTAAATCTGAGGCCATGGTCCTCAGTCGGAAAAGGGTGGAGTGCCCTCTCCGGCTCAGGGACGAGTTTCTGCCTCAGGTGGAGGAGTTCAAGTATCTCGGGGTTCATGAGTGGTGGGAGAGGGGAGCGGGAGATCGACAGACGCTGCACCGGTCTGTCGTGCTGAAGAGGGAGCTGAGTGTGAAAGTGAAGCTGTTGATTTACCGGTCGATCTACGTTCCTACCCTCACCTATGGTCACGAGCTTTGGGTAGTGACCGAAAGAATAAGATCGCCAGCTGAGGTGGCTCGGGCATCTGATTAGGATGCCTCCTGGACGCCTCTTGGGTGAGGTGTTCTGGGCACATCCTAATGGGAGGAGGCCCCGGGGCAGACCCAGGACACGCTGGAGAGATTATATCTCTCGGCTGGCCTGGGAACGCCTCGGTGTTCCCCCGGATGAGCAGGAGGTGGCTGAGGAGAGGGATCCTCTGCTACTGATATTTATTAAAACACAGTAATAATAATCCTTACAGAAACATAGTTTAAGCTGAAACTACAGAAGAAGAAAACTATGAAAATTGTGTTACTGTCACTGTTTGATGTTGCAAATAAAAATGTAAATGGGAGAAAAGGCCAATAAAAGTGAAGCTTTCCTCTGATTTATCTGACAGCTTAAGTTTTGTGAAAGATTTTATCCTTTCATAAAATATTTAAAGCTGCTGAGACACAGACAGCTCAGGCAAACATCCGAATTAATGAGCAGCAGCTCTAAGATTAGAAAAGGAGACATTTAAAACCTCCTCATGCTGCACTTTAATCTGCCTTTATTTTTTAGATTTCACGGGTTTCTGTTTGTTTGCATAAAATAGTGGACACAAATGGAAACATAAAGGACATAAAGTGTAATTTAAGAGAATCAGAAGTCTCACGGTTTGAAATTTAATTCAGTGAGTTTAAAAAATATTTGGATTTGATAAGGCGCGCTCCCGATGCGTTCACGAAAGGGGGAAGTGAAAAGGTTTTTTTTTTTTTCAAAATAAAATAACTAGAGCTGTGACAAATCTGTTTCAGTGGTTGAAAAGAAAGTTCATGAGCAGGTGCACCAGGAGTAATACAGTATAAAATATCATACATATATATTTGCATTTAGCTGTAATAAAATAGAATGAACTATTGTTAAAAGTTCTGATACAATGATTCTTAATCCAGATTAAATCTGACAGCACCCGTCACATTTTTTGCATTTATTATGCTGGAATTTCTAACTTTAAAGTCGATCACTTTAAAATCATCTTTGTCCTCTTTCCTTCTCTGAGTCCAGAATTTCTCCTCACTGATGGTACTTTTATAGTTTTTGTACAGTGATGGTACTATTATAGATTTTGCTCAGTACTCACCAGCTCGGATCAGACCTGAAATCTTCATTAAGATGTGGTAAACGTCGCCAGAGAATTTTGGGCTCTTATTTTGAAAGTTGAGCGACCTGTGCTGATGCTAGCTTAAACCGCCATAAATATATGGAAAACGTGTTAAATTATGTTAAAATGTTCGTTTCGGAAGTCCACTTCTGTTTCGAAGCGGCTCGTTGCCCTCTCGGCGTGGGTCTGTGCGCTTTATTTACTGATTGGCTCAGTTTTAACAACGTTTCCGGGTGCTGCTAAAGGCTAATGTCCTTCCTGGCGCCGTTGAACAGTCTCGTGCGGTTGTCTGTGAGCAGCACGTGCGCGCGCTAGTGCGGGCCGGCAGGAAGGGGCGGCGGAGGCGGGAAGGAGGAGCTGCTGCTGCGGTGCTTCTCTGTGTTCACGGCGCTCCATTTCCTTGTCTTCCCCTGCGGCCTCGTCTCACCTCCCCGGGACGGCAAACTTCTGCTAACCCTAAAAATGTACCGGTGCTTCGGAGAGCTACTCACCCGGGCAGCGGGCGGCGTCCTGGCCGCTGCCGCTGACTCGGCTCTCCCAGCGTCTACGTCCCTGCTGCGGTACCGCGGCTACAGCCAGGCCGTGGACCCAGACGATGATCCAAACTTCTTCACCATGGTGGAGGGCTTCTTCGACAAGGGCGCCGCTATCGTGGAGGACAAGCTGGTGGAGGACCTGAAGACTCGAGAGACCCCCGAGCAGAAGAGAAACCGGGTCCGCGGGATCCTGAGGATCATCAAGCCGTGTAACCACGTACTGAGCGTCAGCTTCCCCATCAAGAGAGACAGCGGAGAGTGGGAGGTGATCGAGGGCTACCGGGCTCAGCACAGCCAACACCGGACGCCCTGCAAGGGAGGTGAGAGCTGCCCCGGCCGGTCCCGGAGCAACACCGCTGGGAAAATGTATAATTTAATGAGTTCATAGAAAGTTAAAGGGAATTAAAATTTCGGTAGACCTGATCTGAGTGTGAAAGAGAGATTTTCCTGTATTTTCTAGATAAGTATCAATGTAAAGGGTCTGAAAACATTTTTCTGCTTTCTCATCAGATTTTTAAATCACTTTGTGAATGACGGCACACCAAAACTATCCCAGTGAACTAAAATTAAACAAAAAAAACTTTGGAAAATCATTTTAATCCACTGAAATAAGAATAAAAACTAGACTTTTAACTTCTGACCAAATAAAACAGTACTGTGCATGTTCAAAATGAACTAAATTAAAATATAAATGTGCAGAAATGGTTGTTTAGACCAGCCTGGGGAGGCTTTAGCTCACATGCTTCACTTTCATTTTAATATTTTCCTGATATCAGTTAATCTGTAGTTGTCCAAAAAGTAGGGATTTCCTGTGTGCCCTGAAACACCACCGGGAGTAACACGGTTTAAATAAACCAAACAGCTGTGTGAGGTAAAAGTTAAAAAAAAAAGCCCTGTTAAATCAAAGCTATAAAGGAAAGCAAAGGTTAATGAACAAAAATCCAAATATTGCTCCTGCAAAAAGCTGAATATAACATGATAAAGTAAAGCAGCTCAATATATTCAGCAAAATCTAATAAAATGATTTAAAATGTATTAAAAACAGTGTGCAGGGATGATGCTGCAGAGATGTAAATCAGAGGGAGCAGAAAAATAAAACTAAGCTACATGAAAACAAATAATGTCTTAAAACAGAAACAGTGTGAATGTGGCTGAGAGGAATTTCTGTCTGCAGGTACTTTATTTTAAAAAGAGCTGAAATAATGAGACACAATAAACAGGGTCACCAGAGGCCTCAGAGATTTTTCTCTTTAAGCAGAGAAACTGTTTGGAAACGCCTGCAGGCTCTGGGACAGGTTTCCCCGTCCTCCGGATATTTAAACAGTTTAAGCCTAAAAAGATTCATCCCAGTCTTATGTTTTAAACTAAATCAGGAGCTGCTTCAAAAATGTCCTCAGATTCATTTTTCAGTAGTTTAACTTCATATTTTTGAATGTGTTGGTTCAAGAAAGCATTTTTTTTAGTCCAGAATGATTAATTGGAATAGTTAAAAAGCTAAAAATACAGTGCAGACCTGAGAAACATGCGAGGATACGATTGAAACGAGACTTTTTAATGTTGTGCTTCGAGTGCTTTTAGTAAAGTTGTGAGTTTTGTGTGTGTGTGTGTGTGTGTGTGTGGGGGGGGGGGGGGTTGTAATTACTGCAGAGCTTCTCTTGTTGTGAGGTTTCAGCAGCTGTAACCGTTTTCAGGCTGTTTGTTTCTCATGTCAGGGACTGTGTGTGTGTGTGTGTGTGTGTGTGTGTGTGTGTAGGTGCGGTTATGTAACACGTATGTACATGTTGAAAGGAGTGTCAGGTTGTGTTGTGGTGCTGACGTTTCCTCCTTGAGCAGGAATGCTGTTGGGACTGTTCGATCATGCGGAGCCGCGTCCTGATGTCGGCCGCTGTGCGTTCGTTCTGAGCTCTTTGTTGTCGCCCGATGTTTGTCTGAGGTTCAGACGTGTGCAGTAAACATCCAGATGCTGCAGCAGCACAAACACAGGGTCTCTAATTTGCTGAGGTGAAGCCCGGCAGATAGACGATGTCATCGTGTGACCGATGGAGACGTCCGAGCAGCTCGGAGTGAAAATGAGACTTGTTAGCGCAGAGATTTCCACAGTGTCCACCATCAAATATAAGGGGGCAAAGGTAGATTCACTCAGTGCTGCTTTAACTGACAGCCCTCTCTGTGGCACGCCTCACCCTGAATGGAAACGCCTTCGTGAACATCCACAGAGGTGAAATGTTTTTGGGATTATTACCTGAGCTGCACCCTAATCCGCCCACCCACCCACCCACCGTCAGTAACAAATGCTCAGTTTCCTCCTGTTTGTTGGATAAAAACTACAGTGTCAAATTCATGTTCATCCTGATTGACGTAATCCCACCTCCCAGTAATACCAGCGTTCCCACTGTGAGGCTTTCCCTGCATGGATCAGAAACAAAGCTAATAGGCTGGACTGCATCCAGATTTCTTCCTGGAACAAGCTTTTTTCCCACTCACAGGTTGATGGGATTTACTCGGCTCATGTTTCTGCTGACAAATTAGTGCAAGTTTGAGCCACGAGCGACTTAATGAAGATTTCCTGGCAAAAAATCCAGTCGAGGAAATGACTGCAAGTAGTCGGCAGTCAGTTTATTGGCAGACTCGATAAGAGAGCGGAGCTCAGACAGAAAGGAGGAAAATTATTATTAAGAACTGGTCGCCCTGGTTTGTAGTGTGACAGAGAACACAGAGAGGCTGTTTACTGCTGCTTAAAAACCCTCCACCTGACTGCTGAACCAACAAACACAGACCGGAGCCGTCCAATCAGCTCAGATCTTTTTCACATCCGCCTCGGCGGTCGTCATGGGCGTCTCCACCTTTAACCATCCTCAGAGTCGCTGCGGCTCTCCGAGGACTCGGAAACATTAAACGGGATTCTCACAGGAACCCGGAGACGATCACATGTCACTGCCTCGCTCTGAGCGGCAGAACATTTAAAATTTAAATATAACTTAAAATTACATTTAAAAAATGAATTTAAATGAAAATAAACAAAAATGAGTCAGATTAATTATTCAAGACTGATTCATGTTTGCAGCTGTAACACGTCCTTTAATCAGTTAAACTTAGAATGTGGGAAAATCACTCTCATAAACATATCTGCTCAATGGACACTTCATTAGGTACACGTCGTTAGTATTGGTTGGACCCCCCCCCCCCCCCCCCCCCCCCCCCCTTTGCATTAATCCTTCATGAACCAGATTTGCGTTAATAAATGATTTAATAATTGATCAACGTATTGATTTATTCTGCCTTACAGAAACCTGGTTACAGCAGGATGAATATGTTAGTTTAAATGAATCAACACCCCCTGCATCACAGTAACTGTCAGAATGCTCGAAGCACAGGTCGAGGAGGAGGAGTAGCTGCAATCTTCAATTCCAGCTTATTAATTAAAGCTAGGACATCTTACTATTCATCATTAGTAGAAGAAAATAAGAAAAACATTAATTCATAACATCTCAAAGACGTATTATTACATACAGTTACTTTCAGTCTTTCTGAGTTAACTTCAATAAGTACATGCGTGTGTGTGTGTGTATATATGATGTGTATGTGCATATATATCTCATTGGTGCATTGCCTGTCATTAGCTGATAACTGCACTCCATCTAAATATGGTCATGTGGTTCCAAAAAGGTGAACATGATGTAGCCATCTTTAATATACAGTCTGTGGTTGGCGTTCATCTTCAGGATGAGAGGCGGGTGATTTTATTGCTGTTTATTGGCTGCTGAAGAGTCAGGCAGCAGCAGCAGGTGTGGAAGGCTCTGTTTTCTATAAGAAGGCGTCCGTCGGTTGATTTGGTGTCGTTCTGACGTTGTAATGATTGTTTAGGGTTTAAAAGTTTTTAATTAGATTTTTAATCTGCCGCCCTGCTCTGGTGTTTGCTGCTGCTCGTTTTCTGCCTCGTTCAGCTTTGTGTCTGCAGATGAAGTCCTGCACTGAGTGAGGTTTAAAGCGTCTAACCCTCAGACCCAGTTTTGTGTCTGAATAAAGATGAGCTGTCAGGCGAGCAAATATAAATGTAAGACCTGGTGGAGCAGGTGGAGGGTGTGGTTTTTTTTCTGGCACACTGTCCCTTTAAAGGAGTCTGTCGTTGAGCTGCGGTTGCCACACCGAGTCAAGTTTTTCTGCTTCCTCTTCATCACTCTCTTTTTCACTTCTCTGTTCCCTGCAGACCTCTCACTCTGCCCTTCCCTTTCTTCTCCTTTATTCTCTGTTCTCATCCATCTTTTTGTCACTTCCTCCTGTCGCTGCTTTCACCTCTAAACCTGTTTCTGTCTCCATGTGTTTTTCCACTCGCCTCCCAGCTCAGCCATTTTGTCCCTGCAGCCTGTTGGCTCACATCCACCCAGACCTCCGTCCACTTTGACTGTTTTTGCAGCGCTGAAATACGGGCTGCTCGTTGCAGCAGCTCAGGGCAGCTTTGAGCCTGTTCACGGGCTGGGCTGAAAATAAACAGGTCCACTTTAAAGCTGAAACAAACGCTTAGATAATTAGTGAATCACAGTCATTCCCAGAGTGTGTGCAGAAGCCCCCTCATGGGCTATGAAGGTACTGCTGGGGCATCATTTACAATAAATATATTTTAAAAATTCAGCTATCTGAAAACCTTAAAAAGATTTTATAAGTGGCTGATGTCGCCTGTCTGTTTCAGGTATCCGTTACAGCACAGACGTGTCTGTGGACGAGGTGAAAGCTCTGGCCTCGCTGATGACCTACAAATGTGCCGTCGTAGGTGAGGACACACCAAACCCAAACCTCGCTGTGTTGGCCTCTCCTCAGAGATAACGCCACAGGGCCACAAACGCTGGCGTCAGTATTTCAGTGACTCTGCTGTTGGTTCTTGTTTTAAACTAAAGGAATTTGTTTCCAGATGTGCCGTTTGGTGGAGCCAAAGCTGGAGTGAAGATCAACCCAAAGAAATACTCAGTAAGTCTCATTTCCACACCTGCCATCATATCGAGAGCCGTCTTTGTGGTTTTACTTTGCTTATTTAGTGTTCAGCCTCTCTGAGAATTAAACTTGGAATGTAATTATTGTAATTGCTGAATACGGCCACAAGGTGGCGCCTCTGTCTGTTGTTGTCTGTAAGTCTAGCAAATGTGTAGCACGAAGCTCGCCTCCAATCCGCTGGTAGGAAGATTTCAGACCCTAAGTCGGCTCCTCTTCTTTCCCAGGATGCTCGAGGCCAAACTCACACTCCAGTTTCTTTTCCCCGTCGATCGGCGCGTGCTGACACGGGTTCTGCTGCTTTCGATGCCATTTGGCGCCGTCTCCGGGCCGGTGCCGATCTGCTGCATGTAAACGGTGTAGATTTTGTCGCACGGGGAAACCTCTTCAGGACTTTACTCCTGACCTGCAGATCTAAGTAATTATGATATATTGGTAGAGGCTGAGATAGCAGAGACAGGAAAGCTGGGATCTGTTCCTTTAACTGACGGCACCTCTGCAGCCTCAGTGCCGCGCTGCTCTGATTCAGACCTGAGAGGAATCGCTGAGCCATCAGCTGGCAGAGACGCCAGATTCACTCTCAAACATGATGACTCAGTAACTTTCCCTGCACATTGATTTCAGGCCCCTCTGTCACCCCTCGCTAAATGTTTGCTTGACCTTCACTCTTTGCCATTTTCTCTGCTGGAAAACACACAACGATCAGCTGACGTGCAGCTCTGTGAGGACTGCTGACCTCTGACCTTCTGATATGAGGCAATTCCAGGAATTAGACTGACAGACCCTATCAGATCTGTTTAAAGTAGACCGATTTTCCTTTTCCTCCTGTCCTGTTTTATCTCCTGCCCTGTGGGGTGTTGGGCCAGGCTACCAGAGCAGCAGAGCAGCAAACGGTTCATCTGTGGAGCCTTCAGAGGTTCACTTCCTCTTTGTCTTCATCCTGGCTCGAGCTGACATGAACCACGAGGGAGTTTCGACTTTTAGGAAAGGGATGCATTTAATTTATAACACAAAAAAACAAGAGCTTCGTATTAAAAGTGAACAGACTAATCAATTTATCTCCAGCCTTTTCTTCTCTGTTTAAATAAAAATCAGTTCATCAGTCTGCTGTAATAACGTGCTGCCTCTATGATACCGTCAGGTTGATGCTATGACAGCGTGTTAGAGCCAGTGAAGTGAAAAAAGAAAGGGGGTGGGGTAAGGCGGGGTAAAATCATAAAAAACATCTTTGACATTAAAGTTTTAAATGCAGTTCTATGAGAAAAAAGCTGACGTGCACAAAAATTCAGTTTCCAATGTTACGTCCCAGCCGAGGGGCGACCGAGACGTCACACGAGGCACGAGTCCAGCCGCTCCTGAGAAAAGGCCGGCAGCACCGACCGGCTGATTCTCAGCAGCAGTTTGTTTGCTTTGGATGTGACCAGGTCCAAAGCAACAAACAGAAGCTTCTAGTGTTCCTGCTCTTCCCTCACCACAAAATAAACGGCAAACAAAAGACAATTATTTGAATACACGAGAGAAAAAGGGCTTCAACACAGAGGCTTCTCACTCCTGCGGCTGCTGCACTGCTCAGTAGATACAGCAGGTTCATATTTACACAACTGTCTACACAATGCTGTTGGCTAACAACAAAGATATTGGGAACACAAAGTAGCTCTCACTATTCACAAACACACTTCAGCTCATGGCTGTTTATTGGCCGTCGAGGAGACGAGGAGTGGGCCAGGTGGCGGCTGTCCATCCAATCTGTACTCAGGAACATATTCAGACCAGCCAATCAGCTGCCTCCACCTGTCTCTGCCAGCCAGCGCACACAGACACACTTTGGAAGTAGGAGAGGAAAATGCACACACCCTCACACCCTCTAGTGGGAGGAGCTTAACATGTAAACAACAGGCACGTGGTCATGGATCATAGAAGAGAGAAAATTCCAGTGACAGCAGATGAAAAATATATAAATCTATATATATTTTTTTTCTTTTTAAATAATAAAACTTTGTGTTTTCAGGACACCGAGCTGGAGAAAATAACCAGGAGGTTTACCATCGAGCTCGCCAAGAAGGGCTTTATCGGTGAGTGATCAAACACAGCAGAGGCAGCGGTCGTACGCAGGCTGACGGATGTTTGCTAAGAGCGTGCTGACGCAGGCATCAGCTAGTGCGGATTATACTTCGTGCCCTTCTTAAACTGACGTGGTCTTGCAGGGCCCGGTATCGACGTTCCTGCTCCGGATATGAGCACCGGGGAGCGGGAGATGTCCTGGATCGCCGACACCTTTGCCACCACAATGGGACACCGTGTGAGTACAGACCTGAGAAAACCAAGGGAAAAAAAGATGTGCAAACCGAGACGTGGACACGTGCGACCTTTAAACCTCAGGGTTGGATCACACTGATCAGTTTTTGACTCTGTTCACTCAAATTTGTCAGCCAGCAGCAGAAGCTTTGCTGCATCAGTTCACTGAGATGACTGTGACCAACCATCACCCTAATAATACAAAAAATGACTAAACAGGAACTAATAAACAGATCAAAGTAGAAAATCTGACTCTGAAGTGGACGTTTTTATTTTATTTGCTTTGTTTATGGAAGTTTAAATTTGTTCTTTGTTTTATTGCTGTTTTAACTGCCAATGAACTGTTTATTTATTTTATATAAGGTTTTATTAAAGTTAGAAAAAGCTTCATTGAAATAAAAGAAATGAATTGAATATAAATGCACACATTTAAATTATGAAGACAACGTTAAAAGTCATGAGATCATTTCTAATACTAAGGTGTTGGTGCTGAAGCTGTTTTTAACCTCTGCGCGTCGTCTTCAGGACATTAACGCTCACGCCTGCGTCACCGGGAAGCCCATCAGTCAGGGGGGAATCCACGGCCGCATCTCCGCCACCGGCCGTGGGGTCTTCCACGGCATCGAGAACTTCATCAATGAGGCGTCCTACATGAGCCAGCTCGGGATGTATCCCGGTTTCCAGGACAAGACCTTCGTCATCCAGGTATGTCATCATCATCTTTTTCACCTGCAGGAGAGGAAATGAGTTGTGTGGCACTCAGAAATCTCCTGCAGCTTTCTAATGATGTCCCAGCAGTTATTTGAAAAGCATGATGGAAGGCGAACACTAAATTTTGTCATCAGTCAGCGCGACGGTCCGAGCGGACGTCTGCATGCCTGCCTGTTTTTCAGTGACCACATCGACCCGTCTGTGGAGAGCTTACATTAACTTACACCAACTACCCGTGCACCTCAGGCTGGGACTTTATAACAGCTGTCATCTTTTATATACAGTATGCATGTAAGACGTGGTTCAGGGTGGATGCAGTTACACAGAACGAATGAGAGGAGGAAACTACTTCACCCTCCTCCTCATCACTTTTTCCATCCTTCACTCCTCATCTGCAGACGCATGTTTTCCTCCAGCTTCACTTAAACTACAGTTGACCGCAGCAAAGAAACTTCAGGACGCCCATCATGAGTGTCGGTTTTCAAAGTGGATGGTCCATGCACGAACATGGAGAGCAGGGAGGGAGGAGGCGCCGCTTAAGTCATGATTCACTTTTTTATTTTAAAGCAAATCAGCCAACGAGTGCACAAGGAATCACAAAGAGACAAAACTGAGTGCAAACAGACACAAATATGTGCAGCATGACAAAATATGTACTTCTGTGAACGCTCAAAATCCCACAAAAGTCCCAAAGCAGCCACCGAGGAACTCACAGTGACTCCAAAAACAACTGCAAAGACACGAGGCCGGCACAGAGGGCCAGGATTTAGGGTTACAGAGGGACCTTCGTGGTGAGGAAGGTGACTCACCTCTTTCCAGTAAGAGATCAGCACCTACAAAATCACTGCCTCTGGACCAGTAACCTTCTGGGTATTTAACACTGGAAATATGTGACTTTGGTTTAGCACAGGGGTGCCAGACTGACTTAGATAAAGTAAGAGAGCCTGAGATATGTTTAAATCCATGGTAGATGCAGCAGGTTTGGGTCCTCGTCGCAGTAATTCAGATGCTTCATGCTGTCACATCTTCCTGACAGTTTGCCATCTATGCAGTGCTGGTGCCCAGTCAATGTGTTTCCACTGTATAATAGGACTGGTACCAAAAGCAGCAAATTATGTTCTGCCAAAATGACATAAAAATAATAAACAACACAACATAAAAATGGGTTCTTCTGGTGTTTCAAAGGTACCTGTTGGAAATGGCAGAAACCACACAGCACATTTCCTCAGCTGTGTGGTTTCTGCCATTTCCAACAGGTCGAGCCTTTGTAACATGAAGCTGGGTTAACGCACCCTCTGCTCTGCCTGCAGGGTTTCGGGAATGTGGGTCTTCACAGCATGCGCTACCTTCACCGCTTTGGAGCAAAGTGCGTCGGAGTCGGAGAACTGGACGGAAGCATCTGGAACCCCAAAGGCATCAACCCCAAAGAGCTGGAGGACTACAAACTGGTGTGTACGCAGAAACACTAAAGTGCAGCCACGCTGTTCTGTCAGCAGGTGGCACACTGCTCATATTAACAGTCCAGTTTCGTTTTGCTGATTTTATTCTCACATAACTGGTTTGCTTTTGTGGTTCATATGAAGTAGTTGCTGTATCACTCAGTTAATCAGTTGGAATGGATGATTGGTTATCTCCAGGCCAACGGGACCATTGTGGGTTTCCCGGACTCGACGCCGTATGAAGGAAGCATCCTGGAGGCCGACTGCGACATCCTGATCCCCGCCGCCAGCGAGAAACAGCTGACCAAGAGCAACGCCCACAAGATCAAGGCCAAGGTGTCACAATTACCAGATCAACTAATTGCGTGTCTGCATTTTACAAAGCACAGGAGCAAAGAAGATAACATGAGCTGGAAACATCTCATGGTGGCATCTGAAAGCTTCCAGTTTGTGTGGAAAATCAGTCTGAAGTGCTTCATGGTGCCAGAAATTACTTCTAATTATAAGAGAAAAACATAATTCTGGTTTGAAGTCTAAGTTTAACATTGTGTGTTGTGTAACAGCAGGAAGACAAAAGCCCTGATTGATGATTGGAAGTAGAATTTATAGACAGAAAATACCCCTGAAATAATGAACATGGAGGATTTATTTAAGATGGAAAATTATAAATATACGATGGAAACATATATGTAACTGGTATAAATTTAAAGGAGCATAACCACATATGATGTTTGCATGTGAATGTTATATTTATGGATATAATAGTGATAGAAAACTTTAATAAGAGTGCTTTATTAAAAAAACTTAAGTGCTTTACATAAAGAATAAAACATTCAGTTTAAAATAAGAACAAAGAAAGGAAGCAGTTATAAAGAAACAAACAGATGTTGTTGATCAGATTTCTCATTGATCAATTCTAGGAAGTTTTGGGAACGGCTACCTGCGGCAGGTAAATAAATTCTTAATGTTGGAGATGAACCCTCCAAGCTGGGTTATGAATGGGCCAAGGGTAGAACCTTGAGGAACTCCACAATTGTATTTTTTTTAATAACTTTTCTTTCAAACTGTAGCTTTATAACAAGTATTTAAACAAAAATATATGTGAATTGTATGTTTTTTTGCCTCGCGTCACATGACAGCTGGGATACGTTTTTGCTGCCGGTCAGAAAGGCTCCTCATGAAGTGGGCACTGTCGGGTGTGGCGGGCAGATAAAACTGGGTGTCATCTGCGTAACGGAGTATCGTCCATTTTGTATCTTGTGTATAAACAAGGAAGATACGCAATGTGACCAATGCTGTTCCAGAGGTCTCACCTGCTGAGGACAGACAGCACCGCCCCTGCAGAGGCACGGGGGGGGTAGAAGTCTACAAGCCAGTAAACATTTCAGATAAATTCAAGAACTCCAGTGTGAGCGTTTGTGAGGAGGACGCAGCCAAAATATTTAATAGGTTTTACTTTGGTGAATAACACCGTTTAAATTCCACAGGCTGATTCTCCTCATATTACTGTGACTGTCTGAATTCACAAGAAAAGGTCATATTTGTAATGAATAATGATTAAAAAAATGTCAGCAGTGGGAAATAGTCCTTGGGGTTCCTTCAGTAAACTGACCTGGAGTCTGTGGTACCTTCAGATCATTGCAGAGGGAGCCAACGGGCCGACCACACCTGAAGCCGACCGCATCTTCCTGGAGAGGAACGTCCTGGTGATCCCGGTCAGTGCATGCAAACACTCGTTAGCTCCATCAGATGTTAATTAGCCACACGTGATGTAAATGAGACGTCTGCATTATCCCCTCCTCTCACGGGTCAGGACATGTACCTGAACGCTGGCGGTGTGACCGTCTCCTACTTCGAGTGGTTGAAGAATCTGAACCACGTCAGTTACGGTCGACTCACCTTCAAGTACGAGCGTGACTCCAACAACCACCTGCTGAGTGAGTCTCCAGCATCCACCCGGGAAAACTCCCTGCAGACGCTTGGCTTTCTTATCTGATCTTCCTCGTTTGTAACGCTCTCGTTTCCCTCAGTGTCGGTCCAGGAGAGTTTAGAGAGGAAGTTTGGGAAGCATGGCGGCTCCATCCCCGTTGTCCCCACCTCTGAGTTCCAGGCTCGGATCGCTGTGAGTACACACATACTCGTAGTACGTGAGTACTGTCTCCTCCTCCTCAGCTGTAGTAATCTTGCTCTGTGGTTTCAGGGAGCGTCTGAGAAGGACATCGTTCACTCGGGTCTGGCCTACACCATGGAGCGCTCCGCCCGGGTAACGCACACACACAGAGCACACACACATGCAACACAGCGTTGGTGCAGCACTAAACACATTAAAACCAATTTATTAATCAATAATAAATTAGTGATCTGCTTTAAAAAAAACAAAGTATCATTATTGGTAGCTATATGTAGCTCTATATATTGAGTGCACGTTTACATTCTAATAAATCATTAGATTAGATTAAACTTAATTAATCCTTTAGGAAGTTCCAGCAGCATCTTTTACAGATGAACTAGAGACACAAACGCAGCAGAGAAACTGTTTTTCTCCTTAATCCTGAATTCAACCAGTGAATGCTCTGCTCAGTGAAGATGTAGTTAAACTTATACACACACACACACACACAGATGCTGTCATAAAATTAGAATATTACTTCAGACCAATACAAAAAAAGGATTTTTAGAAATGTTGGCCGACTGAAAAGTATGAGCATGAAAAGTATGAGCATGAAAAGTATGAGCATGTACTGCACTTAGTACTTAGTCGTTGCTCCTTTTGTCTGGATTACTGCAGTAATGCAGCGTGGCATGGAGTCCATCAGTCTGTGGCACTGCTCAGGTGTTATGAGAGCCCAGGTTGCTCTGATAGTGGCCTTCAGCTCTTCTGAATTGTTGGCTCTGGTGTATCACATCTTCCTCTTCACAATAGCTCATAGATTTTCTATGGGGTTAAAGGTCAGGGGAGTTTGTGGCCAATGAAGAACAGGGATACCATGGTCCTTAAAGCAGGTACTGGTAGCTTTGACACTGTGTGCAGGTGCCAAGTCCTGTTGGAAAATGAAATCTGCATCTCCATAAAGTTGGTCAGCAGCCGAAAGCATGAAGTGCTCTAAAACTTCCTGGTAGACGGCTGCGTTGACCTTTGACCTCAGAAAACACAGTGGACCAACACCAGCAGATGACACGGCACCCCAAACCATCACTGACTGTGGAAACTTTACACTGGACCTCAAGCAGCGTGGACTCTGTGCTTCTCCTCTCTTCCTCCAGACTCTGGGACCTTGATTTCCAAAGGAAATGCAACATTGACTTTGATCAGAGGACATAACTTTGGAGCACTCAGCAGCAGTCCAGTCCTTTTTGTCTTTAGCCCAGGCGAGACGCTTCTGACACCGTCTCTGGTTCAAGAGCGGCTCGACACGAGGACTGCAACAGCTGAAACCATGTCTGCATACGTCTGTGCTGGTGGTTCTTGAAGCACTGACTCCAGCTGCAGTCCACTCTTTGTGAATCTCCCCCACATTTTTGAATGGCTTTTGTTCCACAGTCCTCTCCAGGGTGCAGTTATCCCTGTTGTTGGACACTTTTTTCCACCACATCTTTTCCTTCCCTTCACCTCTCTATTAATGTGCTTGGACACAGAGCTCTGTGAACAGCAGCCTCTTTAGCAATGACCTTTGTGTCTCGCCCTCCTTGTGCGAGGTGTCAAAGGTCGTCTTTGAGAAACGGTCAAGTCAGCAGTCTTCCCCATGATTGTGTAGCCTACAGAACTAGACTGAGAGACCATTTAAAGGCCTTTGCAGGTGTTTGGAGTTAATTAGCTGATTAGAGTGTGGCACCAGGTGTCTTCAATATTGAACCTTTTCACAATATTCTAATTTTATGACCAGCGTGTGTGTGTGTGTGTGTGTGTGTGTGTGTGTGTGTGTGTGTGTGTGTAAAAACATATTCCACAAACTATAATCTCCGGATTATATGCAGTCTTTTTTTTTTTTTCTTAAAAAAGGGAAATAATTACATGGCCACAAACTCCTGATGATCATTTATGCTACAAAACAAAGTTTGTTTTTTTTAATATTTACAATTTAATTATTGATTTCAAAAACCAGCTGTGACCGTCTTTATTATAAAACCTCAAATCTGTAACTATAACCTGTTTTCATTAAATCTATATTTGATTTAGGAGGAAAATAAATGTAGAAAATTGAAATAAAAGAATCAAATCTGAGTTATTAAAAATCTTTTTGGTGCGTTAATGAATTAAACTGATGAGGATTAAAAAAATCTGAAAACATTTTCAGACTCTGTCTAAATATGAACTTTTCTCCTGCTCTCTCCCTCCTTTCCTCATCATCCTCCTCATCCTCTCTCTGATGCAGCAAATCATGCGAACGTCCAATAAGTACGACCTGGGTTTGGACCTGCGGACGGCGGCGTACGTCAACGCCATCGAGAAAGTGTTCAAGGTTTACAACGAGGCCGGCCTCACCATCACGTAGACCCGCCTCCATCCACCTGTCCGTCTGCTCGTCCGTCCTTCATCTCCGACACTTCAGAGTTTAGTTTCCACGGCAGCAGCAACATGAAATGTGGGTCTGAGTCTCTGCAGCCCCCCCACCCCCCACCCGTGTTTAAAATGAAATAAACCAAAGAAACTTGCGGTCACAGCGTCTGACCGACCGCAGACTGGCCAAAAATATGTGGACACCCCTGCCACACAGATGATTGATGCTTAGAGTCCAAAAGGTGTGTGGTGACGTGGAGGAGCATTTCAGGTCGTTTAAACAGACGACAGACGCACTTCCTACTGTGATGTGTCCTGAAAGACCTGAGCAGGTGGATGGATGAATATTTTTGGGTTTGAACTCTTTGAATTTAGCGATAAAAATCAAAAATCATAAACATTTCTGAGTAGGGGTGCACAAACGGTGGCTTTAATTATCAGAATGAATGTTGGGAAAAACTTCTAAGAAAAGCTGCAATCACTGAATAAACAGAAACCTGATTTATTGTTAAAGAGCTGCAGATGAAATCCATTTTTTTTCTCATTTGTTCTCTAAAATGTGGGAAAAACCCAAACGTTCTCTTTCAGGCTGGGTCTTCAGTAGAACCGCTGTCCCGCACGGCTCGGGTTAGAGCCGACGGGTTTCCCGGCTCGGCACACTGATGGAAACCTTAAAGATGGTGACGGGAAGTCTCCCCCAGAGGAGCTGGAGGTGCTTCAGCCTCTGTGACGTCAGCTATGAGCTCAGCTCTGCTTCTTCTTCGCGTAAAGACGCTTCTGAGCAGCATAAACCCGATCACTGCCTCAGTCCAGTAGGTGGAGTTTCCCTCTGTACGCGCACTCTGACCTCGTTAGTTTACTGGAAACTGTTTCCATCCCCTTTCCAGAGCTGCAGCTTCTCCCTCCTCACTCTTTATTAAAAAGGGAAATTTAAAATTCACCCGAAAGCCTGCTGAGCACGAACGTCAGCAGTCAAAGGTTTAACAAAGCTGGACTTGGATAATCTCAGGTTTACTGGCGTCCTTCCTCACAGCTGATCCTTACGTTTCGTGCTTTTTTAAATTAACTCCACGTTTGGCTTCCTCAAACTTTTCATCTGAACTCTCAGAAACTTTCTGTAACAACTCAAACATACAGACTTCCTGCGCCCTCCTCAGCACAGCGCCCCCTGGCTGCGTGTCTGAAATCTCCCGTTTTTAAAATAAGTCCAGCTCAGTAAATAAATGCTTTTTCCAGTTTTATAGTGGAGGGACCATCTGCTGCTGCAAACACTGAACTCAGATCAGCTCACTAATGGGTGTCCACATATTTCTGACCACATGTTGCTTTTCCTCTTCCTGTGCGATGCCGTGCACGTGCCTCAGGACTGTAGCGCTGACGTTTCTCTGCCTTTGGGCCCAGAGCTGCTTCAGTAAAGGACTGTTCTGGTGTTTTTCTCTATTTACAGAGCAATAAATGCAAACTCCTGTTTACTGCCGTCAGAGCTTTGCCTTAAAACCTGCAGTTTCATACAAATGTGTGATTCATAGCACGTTATGTGGAGTTACACACAGAGAAAAGGGATTCTCACATATTATATTCTCTCATTATATTCTCACAGATGAGCTGCTTCCAGAGCGAGAGTCCCAAAAACGTACCAAATATTAGTTTTCACTGTTTTTGTTCTTTAAATGTTGAAATCTGTAGATGAATTTTTAAAGATTAAACCTTTAGCTGCAGCCAGGTTTTGTGCACATTTTCAGTTTGCACATAAAAACAAATATTTATTAAAAAAAGTTGAAATATCACAAGTTTGTTTTTGTCAAATGAGGGAAAGTTTACCAATAAAATAAAGTGTGAGTGCCTCCCCCTGGTGCGAGGACTCGGATGATTTAAAGTTTCGGAGGACGTCCGTTTCATTCCAGCTTCTTTTTTTATTTTCAGTTTATTAAAAATTACAAAATAAAATCTTAATAAATCAGGTTAAATTTTGTCTTTTTTATTGAACATTGTACCTGCACACAAACCTGTGCGGGTGCAGCCGGTTTCCTCACAGCGCCCCCTGCTGATCGGGGCGGGGATCAGACTTCCGTGAGAGGAGAGGAAACGCTTCGTTTTCCCTGTGAGCGAATTTTTATGTTAAAGAGAAATAAAGTCCAAAGAAAGTGACGCCTGTTTGTGTGTGGGTCTTTTTTTATTGAAGCTTTATTGTTTCGTCTTTTCAGCTGACAGAAAAATCGTTTTGGGAATATTCAGGGGCCCCAGAACGTGAGTCATTTTCAAGGTCAGAGGTCATCAAAACTTAAACATCTGAATTTGTTAGCACGGTGAAATTTGTTACTCAAGTATAAACAGTTACTGTTGATGATTAGCTCATTTTCTACTTTAAATTTAAATACAATGATGCAAAGTTACCCACAAACATCCCACACCATATCATTCATATCGCTCAGGCTCCATAAACTCAATCAAATGTATCCAGATGGGTTTGCCATTAAAGTTTTAAGTCCAGCTGTTTAATTTGCACTTGTGTAAAGAAAGAAAGAAAAACCATCTGGGTTCTGATTTTTGGATTTTTATTGTTTACATTTTTTCAGTGTTTTTTTTTTTTCTTTTCTTGCTTTTCTTTCTTTTTTTCCCTGTTTTTACTTTGTTCAGTCTCGGTGCAGTTTCACATACAGCGTAACAGTTTAACATAAATGTGATGAAACTTCTGCTGAAGTTCGATGTCATGGATCCACATTAAAGATGAAATGTAATGTAGAAATGGTGACAGAGATGTGGATCTGGACAGATGTTAACGGTCTGCAGATGTCTGCTTATTACAGCCCCCACTGAGATGTTCACAGCTGTGAAGCTGAATGAGGTTTGTTGTTATTTACACAATGATAAAAATCCAGAGTGCATACAATAAAAATATTTACTGTGCATTAGAGGAAGCCTGGAAGGATTATTCAGCCTAGCATAAATATTTGTATTCGATCATTAAAGCAAAAGAAAAGCTTTGTGTGAACCAGCTGTGAGGGGTTGAAGCTGAGCTTTAGCTGCAAAACTGTAGCTCTATGAATGGGAGCAGCCAGCAGGGGGCGGTGTTGCAGCACAGACCGCTGTGTAATAGTTTGCTGCTGTAATTCACAACCTGACCTGATGGTGGCAGTGTTGCCTCACTGTTTATTTTAGACCTGTGTGACACTTTCTTTGTCTTGAGAGGCGTATGAATAACCTCACTGAACGATACCAGGACACACAAACTGTATATAAAAGATGGACGCAGCCACAGCGACAGACCCAATGACAGCACAAACATGGTGCAGAGGTACAGCATGGTGAAGCCGAGCAGACAGCCACCTGTGTCGCCATCCACCTGTCAGTCAAAGAGGCCACGCCCCTAATAATTCCAACTTTAAACAGGTGAGTTATAAAAACATCCTCCCTCCGTACAGCTGTTATGGAGCAGGAAATTAGCTGCAGAAAGGGCAGCAGGGTGGCAAGAAGGTCCCGGGTTTGAATCCACCATCTGTGGCCTTTCTGTGTGGAGTTTGCATGTTCTCCCCGTGTCTATGTGGGTTCTCTGGGTTCTCCGGTTTCCTCCCACAGTCCAAAGACATGCAGTTAGTGGGGTTAGGTTAATTGGTGATTCTAAATTGCCCATAGGTGTGAATGGTTGTCTGTCTCTGTGTGTTAGCCCTGTGACAGGCTGGTGACCTGTACAGGTGCACCCTGCCTCTCGCCCCGTGACAGCTGGGATAGAGTCCACATGGTCACAAAAAACAGGCAGGCACAGGGACCCTCACACTAACCATCTGATGGGGAAATTTATGTCACTGGGACCAGGGTTAGAATAGTTTTGGATTTTACATTATCGTTTAGTTTTAGTTCGTTTTTACTTTTTTTTTCTTTTATTCGGTTAGTTTTAATTAGTTTTCAAAGTGGTTTTGCTCGTTTTTATTTTATTTTGGGTTTATTGCTTAGTTTTAGTTTAGTTTTGTTAGTTTCAGTATTAGTTTTATTTTTTCATACTTTGTCAGGTGCAAGATTCACGGCACAACTCCTGAACTCCCAAACTCAAAAACTTCTACAATAAACTACAGTAAAGTTCAGCGTCAGTGCAGCAGATTAACAACAGCTTCTGTTTTGGAGCTAGCTTGGTTAGATGTGTGGCCGAGCTCATGTCGCATTTATTCTTGTGTAGCTGGATTGTGTGTTCATTACCTTACGGTCGTGTGCTGGTGTTGTATATGCGGTGCCAGCTGGGACTTCTTTTGGTCTTCGCTCTTTGTGCTCAGTTTTTTGGCTGCAAACATATTTGTTCCTGTTTTTTCACTTTCTTCATTCCCTCGATTCCTTATATTGATTGTTCTTGATTGTTATTCTCTCACTGATAAAGTGGCCGGAAACGCACAAGGATGGAACAGGTTCATCACAACGTTGCGGCTGCGTGGCAGCGAGGAGTAGTCACATTTCTTCGGCGGTGAACCCCAGATCACGTCGGTTCAGAGCGGTTTCCGTAGCTGCCTTGTGTCTCAGGTGGACTTTGACGTTGCTGTTTTTTCCTCACTGAGACGTGTTCATACATTTTTCATCATTCACAACAAGACACGCTTCTATCTGTATTATCGGACTCAAAGAAACTCCATACGGGACTCTGCCGCTTTCTCAGACCGCTGCCATTACTTTGCGGACCGGCTCGGTGAGCGCAGCAGGCAGGCACACAGCTGCCCGACGGCGCTCCCAGCTTCAACTCGGAGAGCAGAAAATGATCAGTCCACAAGGCTTTGAAATCAAATGACAAACAAGAAAAGGAAGGTCATTTTATCTACGAGTTTAGTTAGTTTTTAAACTCACAATACAGTTTTAGTTAGTTATCGTTTTTTCCTTTTAACTATAATAACCCTGACTGGGACCTTCGTGGACTCATGGATGTGGAAATTATAATCCCTGTTTCAGGAGGAGAACTGTAGATTTGCAGTTGGGAAGGTCACTTAGAGTCATGTTTAACCAGCTGCAGATTCCAAGATCATCTGTTCAAACAACTGCACGTAAGTACAAGTAAGTTATTCAGATGTGTCAGCACTTTGCAAAGGTCTGGAAGAAGACCCAAAATGTCACCTTCAGATGAGAGGAAATTGGTCAGGATGTTCAAGATGTTCAAGAAGCGTGTCAGGATGTTCAAGAACCACCAAGGCTCCTGGAAACTGCTGGAACACCAGCATCACTGTCCACAGTGAAGCCAGTTTCACATCTCCATGGACTGAGTGGGTCCTGCTCCAAAATCGACACCTTCAAGCTTGACTGAAACTTACAGCTGCCCGCATGGATGAACCAAACATCTTCTGGAGAAAAGTTTGACGGTCAGACGAGACAAAGACCGAGCTGCTTGGCCTCAGTGACAAGGAAGTAGGTTTGGAGGGGTAAAGGTGAGGCTTTCAAACCTAAGAACACTGTACCAGCTGTCAAACACGGTGGGGGTACCATCAGGCTCTGGGGCTGTGTTCCTGAGGAAGGAGGACTACCTCCAAATTCTTTAACTTCACCTCAGCTCAACATCTAGATGGTTGAAACGGTGTTCCAGCAGGACAATGATCCCAAAGACATCACAACTGGTTTAGGAATGGGATTAAGCAGGCTTACATTAAGATGAGATAAAAAACAGAGAAAAAAGCCAAAATTTATATAATTTCACACAAAACAAAATTATTGGCACCTTTTTAAAATTGTGGGTAAATCATTTTGTTTCAAGCATGTGACGCTTGCTTAAACTCACCTGTGGGCAACATTAAAGTCACACCTGACACCAGATAAAAAGGAGAGAAGTTGATCAGTCTTTGTGTTGTGTGTCTGTGTGCGCCACACTGAGCATGGAGAACAGAAAGAGGAGACGAGAACTGTCTGAGGACTGGAGGACCAAAACTGTGGAAAAATATCAACAATTTCAAGGTTACATAATGAAGACGTTTACAGCCCACTGCACTGCAGCTAACCTGCCTGGATGTGGACAGAAGAGAAACACTGATGACAGGTTGCAGCGCAGGATAGTCCGGATGGTGGATAAGCAGCTCCAATCAAGTTCTAAAGAAGTTCAAGCTGTGCTGCAGGCTCAGGGTGCATCAGTGTCAGGGACAACTATCCATCATAAAGGAAACGCTGTGGCAGGAGACCCAGGAGGACCCCACTGCTGACACAGAGACAGAAGAAAGCTAGACTGCAGTTTGCCAAAATCCTTATGGGAAAACATGTTGTGGACAGATGAGACCAAGATAGAACTTTTTGGTAAACAACATCATTCTGTTGTTTATCGAAAACAGAATGAGAAAAGAACGCAGTACCTACAGTCAAATATGACAGAGGTTCAAAGATGTTTTGGGGTGCCTCTGGTACTGTGTGCAAGGCATCATGAAATCTGAAGATTACCAAAGGGTTTGGGGTCTCAGTGTAGAGCCCAGTGTCAGAAAGCTGGGTTTGCATCCAAGGTCATGGGTCTTCCAGCAGGACAATGACCCCAAACATACTTCGAAAAGCACAAAGAAATGGGTGAAAACAAAGTGCTGCAGAGCTCTGAAGAGGCCGGGGATGAGCCCGGATCTAAACCCAGAGAAGGCACCCTTCAAATATGAGAGACCCGGGCAGCTTGCAACAGAAGAGTGGTCCAAAGTTCATGTTGAGAGGTGTGAGAAGCTTGTTGATGGTTATAGGAAGGGATTGATTTCAGTTATTTTTTCCAAAGGGTGTGCAACCTAATATTAATTTTCTGGAAAATTTTCAGGGGTGCCAACACTTTCAGCCATGACTGTATGTATATATTTGACCCTGTGTGGATCAGAGAACATCCAAAATAAACTCGCAATTATTCCACCCTCATAAATATCCTGACATCTGTGCCCATGATGAGTGGATCTGTTTAACTCTCTGTGGAGAGAGAACGAGCAAACAGAATGACTGACTGGTGCATCTCTCTGTGTCTGTGTTTGTGTGTCTGTGTTTGTGTCTCTCTGTGTCTGTATGTCTGTGTTTCTGTGTCTGGGAGGACGTAGATGGATTTCACCCTCTGGTGTCAGTGCTGCATTTCTATCCTGAGCTTTATTCTCAGGTGTCGTGCTGTCTTGGCTCCGCCCTCTGGCTGTCCGAGGTCATTGGAGCCGTGGTGTCGGTGACACTTGCAGCCGCTGTCTGTGTGGATCTGTGTTCCCTGCTGGACTCAGTCTGCACACTGACAGCTGTACAGGTGCTGTTTTATCTGCTGCCATCACCTGCAGCTTCAGCACCTTTCACATTTTTTGTGAATTTTATTTTAAAATTTTTATTTTGACATTTTATATTTATTTATTTTTATCTATTTAGATTTTATTAATTAGATTTTTTTTATTTAATTTATTTTTTGTGATTTTTTTTCCTTTTCATGATTTTTTGTTTATGTTTCCATTTAGTTTTGTTGTAATTGAACTTCTTAACATTTTTCCTTGTTTTTCCGCCTGGGTGGGCGTGACTCGCCTCTAAACTCCGCCAATCAGCGGGCCGATTTGTCACGTGGTGCCGGAATTCCCCTTCAGCTCCGGGGCTTTCCACTCCGCCCGTCTGCCTGCCGTCACTATGACGACCGAGCTGCGCTGCTTCAAGTGACTTCAGGAACAGCGATGTGATTTCCGGTTGGGATAATTAACTGTCAAAATAAAAGCCTCCCTTCGAGGTTAAAGGTCTTTTATCTTCCTCTCATTGTGATCTCCTTATGTGTATAGATATTAATTATTGTAATAATGAGCGCAGATTTTTTGGAGTGCATAAAAGAAATTCTATTAAAATAAAAAGAAATAGTAGAAGTTTATCGATATCTGCTGGATTCATGTTCTGGTCATCACGATGCCTGCAGGTCACATCATGCACAGATGATTGATGACGATAAATCATCTGCTCTCACCTGTAACTGAGCGTCACCTGTTACTATGATCACATTCAGCTTCTGCACACAGCAGAAAATGAAAATGAGCTTTCAGAGGTCTGACCGATGCTTTCAGCAGAGCTGATGCAGCCCTGCAGACGTCTCTGACAGAGATCAGAGGATCAGACTCGGCTCTCACTCATTCAGGCCGTTTCATCCTCTCTGTAACGTTTGCACCGATTTCTCACCTGCTGTCTTGGTTTTATTTTGAAACTCGGGAACAGGAAGTGGTTGTTTGTCCGGGTTGTGTTCCTGGCCTGGTTGTTGGATCCAGTTTGGAGTTTCCAGACTGAAGTGAACCCTGAGCGGCGGCACGCAGGTAAAGCTCCTTTAACTCCTTTCGCTTTATTGATCAGGAAAACGATCAATAATCAATATCTGTGGCTCCGCAGGTGATTTCGCCAAAGCGGAGTTTCAGTTTTCTCATTTTCGGGTGAAAAACAGCCGAAAACTCGAAGGAGGTTCGTGAGATGAGCTGCTGATTGATTTCTGATTATTGATTATTGGGACGGTTCGTGTGCTGGAGGACGTTTCCCTGCGGATTAAACGTGGAGGCGTTTATCTGTTTTAACTCGGCTTCGTGTTAAAGCCGCCTGTTTAATTCGGGCTTATATCAAATAAATCCAGTAAAAGGAAGTAATTCTGCTCATTTCCGGCTTTGCATAATTCCCAGTCTAAAATCATCCCGTACCTCACAGCAGCCCAGGCTGAAACAAGCGCCTGTAACACCACTTTAATCTGATTAAACAGCTTCTGGAAGCCCGCTGAGGGGCCACTCAGTGCGCTGTGTTTGTAGCTGTGATGAAGGTAAATGTCAGGGTTCACCTGTTCTTCTGTTTTTACACGTGCCTCTTATTAAAGGGGCGTCCCGTCACATTTCATCAAATTTACAAAGAAAGAAAATTCCCCACCTGTCTCAGATTTACCTGAAAACTTCCAGGGGAAATATCCACCTCATAACAGGAATTGTGCCAAACCCGAGCACCCTGCTGTCATCGGTTTTCTGATGAAGGACGCCGGCCGGCTGTTTTCAGGCGGACGCCTTGAAGTACGGTAGGTGAACAGGTAGATTTGATCTCCAGGACAGGTGAGTCCACAGAGCCACAGGAGCAGATATCTGAAGGGCCGAGAGCCACCAGATTCCCACATGGTGGAATTTTAAAAAGACAATTTTAGATCAAACATATGTGAAAACAGGCCGACCTCCATCCTGAGGAAGGTAATGACAGCAGGCTGCAGAAGCTTTAACCTGGAATTTATCCAGGTAAGCCTGAGACACGCAGGTGGGAGTTACCTGATGAAACTGAAGGACCAAAATGATAAACACAAGATTTCCAAATATCATAAAAAATGTATCAAAATGTGCAATCCAGACACAGATGTGTGCAAATTGTTTATTTAAATAATATTTAATCATCTCGCCTTCTTCTGTGACCCCAGGTCAATGAGCTGTTTACTGAGCAGCTCAGAGTGTTCATGCTGCATGAACTCAGATAAACTTTAAAATAACGTGAACTTTGACCTGTCGATGGGCCGCAGCATTCAGCTGCCGCCTCTGATTTGAATCTTTCAGCGTGAAGGAGAAGCAGCTACGCAGCAGGTGGGAAACTTGGATCACCTGCTGCAGAGTTTTAATAAGAATAAATAACGATGACCCGAGTTCAGAGACTCACCTGTTTGTAGGTTATTTTAAAAAGGTCATTTTCAGGGTTTTGAATCAACACTTTCTGAGTTAACTGAATAACTTTTGGAATTTTTCCAAAAACACACGAAACCTGAAATGTAAATATGACCTTACAAAGTGAGCTGAGCTGAAGCTGCTGCTGCTGCTCCTCCTCCTCCTCCTCCTGCTTCATCGTGCTGAAATGAACCACATGCAGATTTAAACCTTCGCTCTGCAGAGGAGGAGGAGGAGGAGGAGCTTTCTGATGTCACAGCTGAGATGTTTTCATGAAGACGGCAGCAGCAGATAAACTGAGAAGCTCTGGGTTTGTTGGTTTTTAGGCTAACAGTTTCCATTGGTTTCCAGTGTTTGTGCTAAGCTAGGCTAACCTGAGGGGGTGCTCCATGTTTGAGGAGGAGGAGGAGGAGGGGGGGGGGGGAATTCCTGCTGATAGATTCAGGTGTGACTCCATCAGCACTGATCTGTGTGATTAACCCTTCGTTTACCGTCCACAGGAAATTCCCTGAAGGAGGAAGAACAGATCAGCTGCCTCCTCTTCATCAGCGTCATCATCAGCAGTTCGGCTGAGCCATGGCGGGGGCCCTGCGGTACGTCTGTTTTTAACCCTTTCAGGTGCTGTTTGTGACTCACACTCAGGAATGTTGGTTTCTGCGGTCTGTACGGAGGCCTCGAAGTGCCAACGTGTTTTTGTTTTTTTATGCAGGATGTTCCTCTTCCTCTGACTCTTCCTGTACTTCCTGTCCTCCTCCTCCTCTGCAGCTTCTGTTTCTTTCACAGACAGCAGACTCTTCATGCTGCTGCTCACAGAAACTCTGTTTGGGTTCATGATCTGCTCACGTCACTCACAGCGACTTTGATTCAGAGTCATGTGACTCTTGAATCACGTAGGCGTCGTGTCTGCAGCTGTAAGGATGCTCGTCACGGCTCCGTCATCGTTTAAACCGGCGCTCGACTGATGCTGCAGTGTGATAGGTTAACGATGGGCGCCTCGCCGGCGCCGGTGCAGGAGAAGAAGAATCTCAGAGCTTCTGCATCGATGGACACGCTCGTGTCTCCGTGCACGCCGAGCCAGAACAACACCAGAGCTGTTTCAAGTGGACCTCACCATGGCAACCGGAGCAAAAAGAAGTGACGTCTGTTTTCAATCAGAAACTAAAATAATCCCAAGTATGAAAATCTGCCACGTAGACTCAAACCCGGGTCTCCGGTGTGATCCGTCCCCTGGCCTCCAAATGTTTTCCTCCCTTTAAAGGGAACATCTTCATTCTGTGGACGTGGGCAGAGTCACATCCAGAAACACGGATCAATAGGTTAAAGGTCGTGAATATTTCATGAGTCCACACTGTGCTGCACCCTGGGGTGGAGCCGTGCCCAGCGCATTCCCGGGTTTATTCGGGTTTCCTGCTGCGGTCCAAAGACACGTCTGTACAGCTGGGCGATATATCGAGTTTTTAAAAAATATCGATATATTTTCATACGTGATATAAGATGAGACAATATCGTTTATATCGATGTAGTCTTGTGTCGCGTTACAATCATACTTGCAGCTCCACCAGTTCTCCTCCCAGTTTGTCTCTGCACAGCTTCACACTGACGCACACACACACACACACACACACACACACACACACACCCGTGTTCGTGATGCAGCTGGCAGATACGTAGACGCCGCAGTGAGCGGGTGGGCCCGTCGCTGTGATGTCAGCGCGTCTGTCTGTGGATGTACTCAGCCGGCTGAAACCCTCCTGACTGAAGGATGGAAGTTTGTTCAGTCTGTTTACATGTTGTTACCTGCACAGAGTACTGGATGTACAGCAGTACTCACAGGAGGAAGTACTTTGGTGAAGTGTACTTCACTGCAGACTGTCTTTGTAAAGAATCAGTCAGCCTTTTGCTGTTTCTGCTCTGCATCTTTAATGTTTACATTTTAATAGCACAGCTGTGAGTCTCTGAAGGGCCTTTTTGTTTATAGCTTTGGGGAGAAAAATATCGAGATATTATTTTGGTCCATATCGCCCAGCCTGACACGTGTGTCAGATTTTCGGGGATTCTTCCCTTTGTGGGCGTTTCCTGAGGCTGCAGTGGCCGGAGAGCGAGGGCGGTGACACACAGGAAGTGGTCCGACCCCTGTGGTGGGGATTTAGGCCTTCAGTACGCGGGTCACCTGCTTAGTGGCCGCAGACCCGGTGAGCTGTCCTGGGTGTAACCCCGCCTCTTCCCCTATGACAGCAGGGATAGGCTCCACCCCCACGACCCTGCGCTGGGCTGATTAGGATGAGGGGACGCTGCTCGTTCTCCTCTTAGTGAAGCCCTTTATGACTTTTATGTTGAAGGATCAGAAATAAATGTGTTTAGTTTCCTGTGTGTTGATCTGCGGTTTCTGAACCTTCACCTCCTCTGTGTGCGCCCCGCTGCCTCCTCTCCTTCAGCTGTTTCAGACTAAATAAATCATCTGACCAGCTGAGAGCCGCGCCTCAGTCTGTTTTGTGTTGCTGCGACAACCAGCAGCTGATGACTAACACCAAGTCACATCAGCTCGTTAGTGAAGCAGCGGTTGCTGGAAAGCATCGCGGCAGAGCGGAAAGTTTCAGGCTTTAGACGCTGTTTGTGCTGCACGCTGGTCCGACCTCAGGACTCACCTGAAAACCGTGATGGAGGCTGACCCTGGGGCTTTTTGTACTATTAATACTGTTGCTGCTATGATTGTTTTTTTATTCCTCTTCCTCATAATTGGAGCCAAGCTGTGCCGGAAATGCTGCTAGAAAAGCTCCGACATTCCCAGCTGAACGATTTTTAGAAACATTTTAAGAAAACTTTTGAGAAAATAAAGAATTCTGCACCGTCTGATGGATTCATATTCAGCACACAGCGATGAAGTGATGCACTGTCACAGATGTTTAAGTGCTGCTGTCGTCAGTGCAGAAACAATCTGAATATCATACAGTAATAACAACTGTAAGTGCTCTTGGTTAGTTATAATTATCATGATAATAAGAACTCTAGTTGATGTTTCCTCCATAAACAATAATGAAAACAAAAGAGCACCTGGAGAGTTACTTCCTGAAGCCTGCACCCTGGTTATTAAAGTCCTTCTGGCAGTTTTTCTGCTGACTCTGCACACGGTTATATGTGGGAAATATTCGCTGACTCATGGAGAAGATGATCTGTCCTCAGAAACACTCGGGGAACCACACAGGTTCATCAGCGTGGAATAAACACCTTTCGAGTCTTTAACGTCCACATCATAAAAACATTAAAAGATACTTTTATTAATTAATAATGAGCAGAAGCTCTTACAAAGTGCTGAGATCATGAATCTGTTTCCACGACTGCTTCAGATCACGGATGGGATCAGTTATTAGTCAGTAATAGGGCTGGGCGATAAAACGATAATGATATGTATCGCGATAGACACATAATCAATATCAATAGAAAATGCGCTCGATAGAACGATCGATATTTTTTTTTTATTGGAATAAACCAGAGCAAAGATTCTGCTTTAAATGCACCCGCCTGTGAAGCAAGATTGGTTGGTCGGTCCTCTGGTGCCTAGCAACGTATGGAGTGACATGCTAATAGCCAATCATGGAGCAGTATCAAACTTGGTTGCGCCACCTCGTTATCTCGTGCGCGCCCTCTTGTTTGTGTAACTTGCTTGAACCGGCCTGGTGTGAGACATGGAGAAAAGTGGAAAGCTCACCGCTGTGGCAGTTTTTCTGATTTTGTCAGTCGGACCGTACTCAGTGTGTCGTCTGCATATTGTGCAGGACTGTCGTCCCCGCCAAGACCGGCAATACGACTAACTTGTTTTACCACCTTAGCCTTTTGGAGCACAGCCGAGTTCGACAGCAACCAGCATCTGCTGTTGCAAGACCGCAGCAACAGACCACTATGGAAAGGTATTCCACATCAGTGCCTTATGATGAATCATCCAAACGTTATAAAGAAATAACCCAGGCAGTGGCATATCATAGCCAAAGACATGCAACCAGTCAATACATTTGAGATGCCGGGTTACAGAAATCTGCTTCACGCGCTTGACCCTCCTAAAGCACTAAAGCACCTCCTAGCACTAATATATATAAGGATAAGGATGGTTTTTTATTTGAGTGTTTTTCATGGTTGTGTTGCCATTTCTGAGGAAGGTTAAATTTGAAATAAAAATATTTAAATAATGTTGAAATAAAATGTTTAAATGTAGCATTTTTTCTCCTAGTCCTTATTTTAAATAGGTAAAAAAAAAAATCAATAATTATCGATATCGACCGATATGAAGTACTTATATCGTGATACAGTTTTTAGCCATATCGCCCAGCCCTAGTCAGTAATCTTTTCTTTCTATCATCGGCCTGGGAACGTCATTCCTGCTTTTATTACGTCGCCACATGTTGGACTGAGCGAAACATGAGAGCAGAGCGCCCTCTGCAGGCTCCACCTGACTCTCCATCACATCCAGCTGTGCGGGCAGCAGCTGCCTCCACCTGTGCGCACATCGTGATGAGTGGATGGTGCCACTTTGATGCAGTACAAACATCTGTCGTTGCACATCTGCCCGCCCATCGCGTTTCCTCTCCTGTGAGACTCCGGCCGGCATCGGCTCCATCTCATGGTACAAAGCGGTATTACACTAAATAATCTGAGCGGGTTTCATAAACTGAATGCACGACGTTTCTTCACACTCTGACGATCGCGCTAGTTCAGCCTGGAACTATTTTAATCTGCGTCTAAGTTCCCCTAAACTCCCTTTAGGGGGCGCCACAGCAGATCATCTGCCTCCATCTCCCCCATCCGAGCATCCTCCTCTGTCTCTCCAATGCTCTCCTCCATCCATGAACCTCCTCCTGCCTGCAGCTCCGGTATCTCCGCCCTCCCTCCTCTGCACGTGTCCAAACCCCCTCAGCCTCTCTGACTCTGAGCCGTCCCTCTGATGGACTCATTTCTGATCCATCCTGCTCTCATCTTTGCCTCGGCCTTCTGCGTTTGCATGATTGTGTGTTTGTGTGGCGCGGCGCTGTCAGGCGCTCCACGCTCGGCTGCTTTGGTCCTTCGCGCGCTGAGGACCAGGAAATGTTTCATCGGGTTCGTTCGAACGTGTGACTGAAGCTGTTTCAGGGAAACATGAAAGAAATCACCTCTGTAGATTCCTGCAGACTTCCCCTCGGGGTTTCTCTCCTCTCGCTCTGCCTGCTGTGGCTTTGTGTCTGTGCCGTGCTCTGATTGGCTGATGTGATGAAGGGGGCTGCCCCGCCGCGGCGGGTTGAAGCTGGGAGAGCAGCGAGCTTCACATCAGTTTGTGTCAGAGGCATCAGAGGAGCGACAGGAAGTAGAACCAGAAACCACCAAAAAGACAGAAAAGTGAGCAAAAGGAAGCTGAGAGGAGCCGGAGGTCGGGGCATGAGAGCTGCAGGAGGTTCATTCACAGCACCGACTCTGCTGCAGGTTCGTCTGCTTCAGCTGCAGCTTCTCATTAACACTTATTTAGCTGTAAGGAAGGGAAGCAGGAGCTGAGCGTTTGCAGCCCGAGTGTGAGGGCTTCGTTTCCCTGAGGCGGGCGAGCTGGGTCTGAGCTGCTGTTCGAGCCTCCGGCCCGTCATCAGCATCATCATCATCATCATCGCTCTGATGCAGCTTTCTTCGTGGTCGTTGGGTTTTTCAGCTGCAGCAGCTTCATCGTACATGCTGTAATGAATCTGAAGCTGTCTCATCATTATTTTAATTTTCTGAATCTATATTTGATCTTTTTGTCTGAGTTTTTCTTCTTCTTCAGTCTCAAATCTTTGTAGTTTTTATTTTTAGTTACTTTTTAAAAACTTTGTCTCTTTGTTGTTTTTCTGGTGTTTATTTTAATCTCTCAGTATTTTTGAGTAATAATAAACAAACTATATGTATAGCTTGTTTATTATTGCCTTTCTTCCTCGTCTGTCTCCCTCTGCGCTTGCAGCCGTGACCTCAGCAGCTGTAGCCCCGCCTCCTCTCTCAGCAGGTCTGGGATTCTGGGGGTTTTCCTCTGCTCAGCCACTTCCAGGAAGTGACTGAAAGCAGAGCGAGATACGGGAAGGGGAGGGGGCAGAGAGAGAGAGAGGAGAGGGAGAGCCAAACAGCAGAGAAGAAGAACGGGGGGAGGAGAGGCGTCTGTGCGCTGAAAGTGAAACTGCTGAACTTTGGACGCGTTGTTGTCTTTGCTGCTTCTCTCTTCGTCTCTCGGGACTTTCAGCTTCAGCTGTGACACTCGAGGGGATTTAAAGCTGCTCGGGTCGGAGAGCCGCCGATGGTTCCTCTGACATTCGAGCTCCTCACTGACCGTCTTTCTGTCTCTGTCTGTGCTGCAGGATGACTGAAGCTCAGTTCATCAGCGTCTACGAGAACGACGTGAGTGCTTTTTACACATTTGTCTTTATTCGCTTCATTACAGGAAGTCTGTGTTCTTCAGCTGATCGGCGATCAGCCTCTGAGGAGGATTTTAGTCTGATCCCATCATCATGAGCGGGTTCGGGGGGGTTAAAGTGTGAGGAGACGATAGAGAGCGAAGTTTAGATCAAAGCCAGAAATCAGAGCCTGTGGTTGTAAACCTGCGGGTAACTGTGACTGAGCACAAATACAAATATGATCTTTGTCTTTACGTTTCATCCACTGTCAGAGGATGTTTGAACTCAGGCCAGCGTCTCAGTCAAAGAGCTTTTTGTTCTCACACGGAGGTGAAACAAGGAGCCATGAGACCATTTCCAGTTTAAGAGGAAGCCAGTTTTGTTCTTAGTGCTGCAGAGTAAAAGTCATTTGCATGAGTAACTGTGACCTCCTTCAAAGCTGATCGTTACCGACTCTTTTATTTAACGGGGTAAGAAGGTATTTGCAGCCTGGCTCCAAACGTTACAGTCAAATTTCAAAAAATCATTGAAAGCCTAAATTTAACTGAATTTGTTTGTGTTCATATCTGCACATTTTGGATCGGCTGCAGCAGCACGGTCGAATAACGCTGTTCCAGCAGCAGGTTTCTCACAGAGCTGCGTCAATGACCCTCATCCAGGCAGCAGATGCTAAACAGGCTGCTGGAGTTTCAGAGCCAAACGTTTCCCTCTCGTTGATTTTCAGCTGCTGACGCATCTTTGATTGCGTGAAGCTCCAGATGTTTTCACTGGGTGATGTCTGGGCTGCATTAGGCCAGTTTAGCAGCTGGAGCCGTTCAGTGTGGTTCATTTATCGTCTGCTGAAATAAGAAAGAGCTCCACCAAAACAGATGCTGCTCTCAAACCTGCACATATGGTTCAGCCTTCATGGGGCCTTCACAGATGTTCAAGTTATACATTTACATTTTATAAAGAAAATATTCTTCATCTTTATTTGAGTCGATTCTGTGCTGTTTGTGCTCCACAGCTGAATGCAGTCATGCAGGAAGGTGTACAACAAATCGAGGTAGTTAAGAACAGGCCACTCAGGTTACTGTAATAAATCATTTTTTCAAAAAGATTAATTTAAAACATATTAATAAAGCAGAAACCTGGGGGCTGCTAACACATCTGAGGGGGGTTTACTGCAGAAATGATTCATAGGATCATCTAACCAATCCATCATCATTTTGATACCAGAGATGTGTCAGTTTACTGATAAATCAATGATTCACGGGAAAATTATTGAGCCCCTGAAAGTCTTTTTCCAGGGTTATCTAGGTCACCAGCCACAAAGTGATGTGTGACGAGCGAATCAGGGCCTTACGAATCCCTGATGGAGGTGTTCCACAGGGATCGATATCAGGCCCGCTGCCTTTTTCCAAATCAGAACTGCAGTATCTGCTTTCATGCTGACAGCACACTCAGGGTTTATTGACAGGGCTGAGATGTAATCATGGGTAATTATTGATCGACTGATGATTGATTGCAAAGTGACACACACTCTGGTTTGGGTTTAGGTGTTAATCATGTTCTTCTTTGTCTTCCTCAGCTGCAGCAGTTAATGCAGTATGACTACATTCCTCCAGTGGACATAAAGACTGAGCCCTACATACCTGAGACAGGTGAGCATTCAGGCACACGAGGATGAGTCACTGTGACATCATCACAAACTATGGCACAGGTGGACTTCCCAAATCATTTTTTGCCACCTTAAATTCAATGAGAAATATTTCCTACAGACTACAAGAACAAATTCATGAAAGTGAGGTCGTCCTTTAACACACAGATCAGATTCACACTCATTTCACTTTTTAATGTCTTTCAATAAAATACGAGGATGTGCGGCAGAGGATAACATTGGGATAACACTGGGATAGCATTGGGATAGCGTTGGGATAACATTGGGATAGCGTTGGGATAGCGTTCCTGAAGCCGGCTCCCGTAACATAATAAGTCTGAAGGATTTTAGTTATTTATTTCAGTTCTTTGCCTTTTGCTGGATGAAGTGGCTCAGTGAGACTCAGTGAGGTCAGTGAAACACTGACCTGCGGTCGAGCAGCTGGACATCGTTTAAGCTTAGGCTTCCCAGGGAGGACGTTTGATGGCGATTGGGTAAGATCTTTGCTCTTGAAGACAGGTTGGAGTCAGGATTTGAATCCTGAGAACTTTGTGTTAGCGGGTGGAGCCACAGTGTGCGTTTGTACCTGAACACGAGTCTATATGAAACCAGGGCCTCTAATGTCCGAGCCACTGAGCGTCATCTTTAAAGCCTTTAATCAAGTATGTCTTTCCCGTGTATCATCAGCCCAGGTCAGATTCAAACTGTGAATCAGTGATTAAGCTGCGGGGGTGTGCCGTACCCATCCTCACTTCTTAAAAATGTACAATCAGTGTTTCATACCCAGTAAAAGGGGGGAGGGAGACAAAATCTCACTCTTATCAGAGCCAGACCGTTTTCTGTCTCCAAAGCAACAATGTTCTTTATTATGTACTCAGAAGAATAACACCTGCTCATCTAGAACCTTCTAGAACTTACTCACCGGGAAAGCACTTCGTTTACCGTTTCGGGACACGTAAGAAGCCGGTTGCTGATGAAATAGCGAAAGTGGACGGTGTTACTGAGAAATGATCAGTGACTGAGTGTTTGAACCGTGTGGTGTTCATGTTTTTGTCCTTTTCTTTGTGTTTGTTTCAGCTCACGGTCCATACATTCAGATCATCGAAGAGCCCAAACAGGTGAGACTTCCTGTCTTTGTCATCACTCCACAAACGTAACGTGTTCATATTATTCGGTATTTTTGTGGACGGTCAACGCTCAGTGGTTAAAAACTGAAGCTTAATTATAGATGATTTTCTGGAGTGGAAGCATGATTGAGTTCATGAAGGTGTTCCTGAAAGATTAAAGATTAAAGCTCTTTACACAGTACATAATATTTATTGTCCAGTTAAGATTTGCTGTATGCACTGAAAAAAACCCCATGATGACTTTTAGTAATGACATACTTGCTCAAAACACCAAAAAGTCCTAATAAAACTGATTTATTGGTAGTTTATCTTTTTAAATTCATTCACTCTAAAATCAGAAATCAAGTTTCTAACAAAACTGCAGACTTTGGTTTGAACCACAAACAAACTGCAGGGCTGCTTCAAACTGGGCCTTTCAGATGTTGTGGCCTCCTTTTTTATTCCTCATTTGAAATGTATTCACAGGCTTGAGTGATTAAAACACACACTTAAAAAAATGCCCTTAAAATATCTAGAATCTTGATGGAGGCGTCCCACAGAGATCAGTATTAGGGCCACTGCTATTTTCCCAGGTCAGTTATTCACCGTCTACTCCAAAAATACTCTGTAAAAAGACTGGAGTTTATGAAGCTTTTATGACCCTCCTCTGATCACCTCTTGGTAGATATAAGTCAACATTACAAATATTAGAGGTCTGGTTAGTGATTACCTCCATACCACACGTTAACATACCTATACTGCCCTGTTACAGGCTGTTTATGATTAGCACAAGGATGCAGTTTAAGTACTAAAGTGGCATCAATGGGGAATTATTTTAGTAGGACAGCACGACACAAATATGTGTAAATATTTGCTGCTGTGAGCAATAACTTTATTTATGTGACGTGAACAAATAAACAACCAAAGATTCAGAGCCAATATTCAAAGATAACACTGAGTAATAACCGAGCGATGGCTGCAGCACGAACCAGCCTCTGCTGGATTCTGCAGAAAAATGAAGCAGGAAGAAATGAGTGATTCACTTCATACACAAACACAGAGTGAGCGGTGCTTCCCCGTCAGCGGGCTGATCCACATGTTAATGTAACAGTCACTTCCTTTTATCCAGGGTTTTCCCAACAGTCATATAACAACACGGGACAGAGCTGACGAGCACAAACAGGGAATTTTTGCCGCTAAAGGTCGCGTGGCTCCGAGTCCACCGACCGTCTCTATGCAAATCACTCAGTTCTGCTCTGAGCACAGAGGAAGTGCCGGGTTTACGCAACCACTTCAGCCCCGAAGCAATGACGCAAACGCTCAGGCTGGTTTCTCTGTATGCCTAATCAGAGCAGTCAGGGACTGTACAGGCTGCCTGATATGCAAAAGATCACTTATTTTTAACAATAAACTGAATAAAGTTCAGGATTATGAGTTTGAAGCACCTTTATGTTAATGACGTGAGCATTTAAACAGATTTAGCAGCTGCCAGCATCGTTAACAGCATCCTATCAGATACAGCTGAAGGTGTTTGGTTGTTCCCGGCAGGCTGTTTCATTACAGAGTTCTGATCTTATATGAAATTCATATAAATGAATCAGTTTGCCTTAAATTCACTCCACTGATTAACGAACAACGTTATCACAGCTGCAGCTAATCAGTGCTTTTACAGCAACAGTCTGTTAGTCCAGTGAAGCACAGCAGCCATATGATTGGTCAGATAATGTCATTAACAGCACAAACACGGTCCAGACAAAGAGAATAATAACAGAACAGTTTGGACTGAATGAAGCTTTCTAAAATCCCCAAATATCTCATTTATTGTAATGTGATGAAAAGAAGCAGACTCTGTGTGATCAGCTGTTAGTTGTTAATTAATGAGTGATTGCTCCTGATATTTATACATAAAGTCCCCTGAGAGGATGAATTAGGACGTGCAGATCCAAATAAAAACTGAGTATGAATGAAATTAAATTCATACGCTGCTGATTGTTTGCTCACACACTCACAGTTCACAAATACAGAGGTTTGCACAAAGATGAGGAAACTTTACGGCTTCTTTACAGTGTGTGTGTGTGTGTGTGTGTGTGTGTGTGTGTGTGTGTGTGTGTGTGTGTGTGTTTTCAGAGGGGCTTTCGTTTCCGTTATGAGTGCGAGGGTCCATCGCACGGCGGGCTCCCGGGGGCCTCCAGCGAGAAGAACAAGAGAACCTACCCAACAGTGAGGGTGAGTAACATCGCTCGTTAATAAAGGCGTTAATCGAGCTCAATGAAGCAAATGAAAAAATTAGACTTGGTCATTTATTTCTTGATGAAAATCAAGGAATCACAACCCGGGGGGGGGGGGTCAGTAAATTTGAAGATGACATCAGTCACACCTGTTTGCAGTCAGGTGGGGGAGGGCGTCCTGATGTTCACCACAGTTGGAGGAACAGACGGTGGTTCCTTGGACATCAGGAGAGTTTTTGGTGAAGGTTCGGAGGGCTGATGGGACGTGGCCAGAAATCCCTCCAGAGCTCGATGCTCCACCTGATCTTACTGTGCATGTACGATGGCAGAAATGTATAAGTGGGGTTTGTGGACATTATAAAACTGCTTAATAAATGTTAATAAGTCAGAGAGCTGTATTTGTATGCTGGTGAATGAGCAGCTTGTTTTACATGGAAACGGCGTCCCACAAGGCTCAGCGCTCGGCCCACCAGCTCTTTACTGTTTATGACCTTGATGCGAGTTTCACCTCAAGTTATTTTTCTGCCTAAAAATGCTTCAAACATTCTGCAGCTTTGAGTTTGAGCTTTGTTCATGTTTAATATGAACATATTAGACCTGGCTATACATGACAGGGAATGAGGAAATGTAGCTGCTTTAAAGCTAATTTATATTCAGGATCGTTCTTCTCTGATAATATCTCTGAAATATACAGAAATTGTGTTTTGTGGTTATTTTATGAGCAGATAATGAGTCTGCTGCCCCCAGCTGGTCAGAACCAAGTCAGTGCGGCCTCGTCTTAAAGTGATTCATAGATTAAAAAATGAACAGTGAGCAGACTGTAATGGCTTCATTGTGTCGCACAGATTAATAACTACGTGGGTCTGGCCCGGGTCGAAGTCCAGCTGGTGACCCACAGCGACCCTGCTCGCGTCCACGCTCACAGTCTGGTCGGACGTCACTGCATCGAGAATGGCACCTGCACGATCGACATCGGCCCCAACGACCTCACCGCCTCGTCAGTATCCAATCGCATCACTGCATCTTTACCTCCTCCCTTCAGCCAGAAAGTTTTCATGTTTCTGCTTCTGTGAGAAAAACTCCAGAGAGGAAGTCCCAACTTTCTTTTTGAGATTCAGATGAAGTTTGTAAAATCTCAGTGAAGATCCCCTAAAAACCGAATCCTGAGCATCACATGAGGAAACAAACCGTCAGATTAACGGTTTTATTCAGTGATGATCATCAGGCACATTTATGAGAGTCATTTAAAATAATGAAAATAGATTTTGGAGAATGTGTAACTAGAAAGGAGCCAAACTTTGAGTTGAAGTAAAATGTTTATACTCTGATGTCACTTCCTGTAGATTCAGTAATCTGGGGATCCTCCATGTGACCAAGAAAGGTGTTGTTGAAGTTCTGACCCGGAGGCTCAGAGAAGAGAAGAAGAGACAAAAAGGAGCACACGGTCACCTGACAGGTAAACGTGGCAACACCTGAAAACATCACTCACAATCTTTGTTACATTTAAATGGTTTTAAAGAACATTCTCACATATCTCATATTTTTATGCCTCTGCCACTTTCAGGCTGAGCTGTCATGTGACCTACTAAATAAATATGAACTTAAAAAGCACGTGTTGATGTTCGTGTTTAAATATCTGAAAGATGGTTCAAAATATGTCTTTAAAAAGTCATATTCAGTAGCATCACTGCATGAACGAGGTCAAACCCGTGCATGTTTACAGATGCTGAGGAATCTGCCATCGCAAAGGAGGCCAAGGAGCTGGGGAAGACGATGGACCTGAACATCGTCAGGTTAAAGTTCACCGCCTACCTGCAGGACAGCACCGGCGCCTTCACCAGAGCGCTGAAACCGGTCGTCTCCAACCCCATCTACGACAGCAGTGAGTCCACAGTGATTATCAAAGACTTCTTTAGATGGAGGGCTAGCTGCGCTCAAGTGAGGGACAAAACCAGCGCTGACCAATGCAGTGTCCAGCAGGGGGCGTGACTCTAAAGTCTGATTGGATAAAAGTCTGTGAGAAAATGAACGTCCTGCTCGGCTGATGTCTGAGCTCAGGGAACTCGTTCCCGATGAGGTTCTGGTCTCAGTCGCTGCTTTCTGAGTAAAAAAGTTCATTTTAGGGGATGTAGCGTCAGAAAGGAGCAGGAAGCAGCAGACGATCCACACTTCACCCAACATCTGCTTTCAGAGCAGCGAAAACATGACGCCGAGTCGCAGAACTCGAGGCTTCAAAAACAGGACGTCTCAGACCAGCAGGAGACGTCCTGGTGGCTGCAGCTGGTTCAGGGCTTCCTCAGGTTTCCTAAAGAGTGTGTTACTGAAAGCTCCACAGGAGAAGAATTTAACATCATAATATAAAATGTCCAATTAACCAATCAGTTAATTAAGACAAAGTAACAGGTTTGATCAAAAAGCCCAAACATCCTGTTTCCTGTCTCGGTGTGTTCGGCTCAAACTAAACATTTGAAGCTGTCCTTCAGTCTGCAGGTGCTGAACTCTCTGCTGATAAAAATCTGTTTTTCCCGCAGAGTCTCCAAACGCCTCCAACCTGAAGATCTCTCGCATGGATAAGACGTGCGGCTCGGTGCTCGGAGGAGACGAGATCTTCCTGCTCTGCGACAAAGTCCAGAAAGGTAGAAAAACCCGCTGGTCCTCTCTGCCGCCTCCTTCATTCAGCTCTTTGTTTCATCGCATCTTAAACCACACAAATATCCCATCATGCCTCTGTGCTGTGCTCCTCAGATGACATCGAGATCCGTTTTTATGAGGACGATGAGGAGGGGTGCTGGGAGGCGTTCGGGGACTTCTCACCTACGGACGTCCACAAACAGGTAGAAAGTTTGTGAGTCTTTGATCTCATTCATGCTGCCTGCAGGCCTGTGTGTGTCTGTGTGTGTGAATGAGTCACACCCTCAGTGTGTCAGTTGCATGAAGGAAACATTAAATGTTTGCAAACCGCAGCAGCTGCTGCTCGTCTGAGCTCAGAGGGGGAATTCCTCCAGCCGGGCTGCAGAGCCTAAAGCTCCGCCTCCCGGGCGAGTTCACCTGCCCTGCCTGTAACCTTCAGCTTGTGTCACGGTTCGGTGCGGGTTAGGAAAAGATGAGAGTTGGAGTTGAAGGAGGGAACCTGTGCAGCACAAACCTCGTGTTACAGACTTCACGGGTACCTGCTCAAAGTCCACCTCAGACTCAAAGACATGCAGGAGCAGAAAGATCCTTTTTACTGCTCCACAACACAACACAACACAACACAACACAACACTGCGCATTTATTATTATTAAGGATGAAGGAGCACCTTCAGAGTGTGTGATCGACCACAGCTGTGCACACCAGGGTTATAATAGTTTGGATTTACATTATCGGTTAGTTTTTCATACTTTGTCAGGTGCAAGAGTGACTATTGTGTAATAAAAACAACAAAAGTTACAGTTTAAAAATTGTATTCAACAACCAACTGTTCATAAGACTGCAGCACTACGTGCTAAATGTGTGTCACATTAAGGACACACACACAGCAGAAACAAAGAAAACCTGTAAAACACCTAAAAAATGAACTTTATCTGCTGTCTATCAAAACATTTTTATTCTTCAGCTCCACAGAGCCCCCTCAAGAGCGCCCCCTATAGCACAGGAAGTGCTCAGAGGCGATGGCCTTAAGGGCGGAGGAGCTAAAATAGCTTATTTTAGGCAGAGGGTGATGTGAGGTAAAGAAGGCTTATTCAGAGTTGTGACTCATGCTGAGCTGCTCGTCTCTCCTCAGTACGCCATCGTGTTCAAAACGCCGGCCTACCACAGAGCAGAGATCGACCGGCCCGTCACCGTCTTCCTGCAGCTGAGGCGGAAGAAGGCCGGCGACTGCAGCGACCCCAAACAGTTCACCTACATACCGCAGGTCCAAGGTGAGCCGCCGCTCTGCAAACAGCAGATTGTAACGGGGCGCTGCCGGTAAATCCCCGGGACAGCACGAAGGTTGGGGTGAAGGCCGCGGTTCTGGGGCTTCCCACAGTGGAAACTGTTGGCATGCACCGAGTTTCGGTCCCCACCTACTCACTCAGGTGTTCGCAGAGCAGCAGCATCGTGAAAGTGAAAAATGGAGGAAAGAAATTAAACTCTTTCTAGTTTTTTATGTTTGTTTTCCGTCACCATCGTCTCGTCTTCTGCTCTCGCAGACAAAGAGGAGGTGCTGAGGAAGAAGCAGAAGCCGCTGCCTCCCTATGAAAACTGGAGAGGAGGAAGAGGAGGAGGAGCCGGGGGATTTGGTGGAGGAGGAGGAGGAGGTAGGAATGTTTGTGGCGTTAAGCGGGGATTTCCAAACATGAACATGAGCAAACTTGTTGCACGATGTAGAAGAAGGCGGTTCTATCAGGACGAGTCTCTGACAGAGCCGATCAAAATGATCACAGGAAGCTCTGACGTGTTTATGATGATGTGAGATAATTAAAGCCCGACTTCGCTCTGGCAAATCAGGACGAGTTTTTCTCTTGAATCGTCCTCGTTTCTGCGCCGTGCTGAGCAGCATCCTTTGGTTCTTTCTGCAGGATTTCAGTTCCACCAGGAGATGAACGGACCGGGCGGAGGAGGAGGAACGGCAGGCTTTTTTAACTTATCTTTCCAAGGCTTTGGCGCCGGAGGAGGGACTCAGATGTCAGGCTCCACCCCTCAGACGGGCTTCACCCAGCAGCAGACAGACAGACAGGCGGGAGGACAGCCCGACTCGCCGCTCCGTCAGCATCTGCTTCAGATCGGTAAGAAGCCGCGTGGTTTTCTCTCATCGTGCACTGATGGCGTTCTGCTCTGCGTGCTCTCATCCAAACCTCCACCTGTGCTGCCTTTCCAGCCGCCGCCCTCAACAGCAAAGTGACACAGAGCGCTCGGCAGACCGCCGCCGCCCTGCTGCAGTACTGCAGCACTGGAGACGCACGCGTCCTCCTGGCAATCCAGAGACACCTCTGCGGCATCCAGGACGGAAACGGAGACACGTGAGTCTTTACGAGAGTCCGCGAGAGCCGGCTGTCCCTTTGAGTCCTCTGGTGGCTTCATGTGGTTTTCTTCTTCCAGGCCTTTACACCTGGCCATCATCCATCATCAGACAGGTGTGTTCCAGCAGCTCATCCACACTCTGCTCAGCAGCCAGCAGCAAGGCATCATCAACACAGCCAACCACCTCCACCAGGTAACCTGCTCTAACCACTTCCTGTTTGAGCTACTTTAACGAGTCCAGACAATTCAAATGAACAGCGTAAACACACCTGTAACACGTAACAACAGGTACCGCTGCCAGAATAATACAACCAAGTAGTTTACACCTCATTCTTTTTTACCTCTGGAGTTCAGCTGAGCACCTCTGACAGGTGGCTCAGCAGGTACAGGTGACTAGTTCCTTCACCAAGGTGTGCGCTGACGTGAAGCTACACGTTCAGGGCAGATCAGGTGCTTTCACTCTGAACAGCTCGTGGTAAAGTCCCAGGAAGTACCTGCCTGCAGTGTTTCCTGTTGGGTGTTTTTGCTGCTGTTTATTCGCTGCAGAGGAACAGAATGCACACCTGTCAGGCAGGTTGGTGACTGCAGTACAAAAGAACAGGAAGTTAGTGCAGCACAGAGGCCTGCTGCCGTCAGTGAATCCCAAAACACGCAGCAGCAATGAAGGCAAAGCCGGAGCCTCGTTATTGAGTTTAATAATACTAATAAAAGGACTGATTTACTGATATGAAGTACAAAGAGCTGTGGCTGCATGTGGACGGTCCAATAGGCACAGACCTGAAAAGATGAAACACTCACCTGACCGCTGACTCCTCCCCTCCTCTGTAGACTCCCCTCCACCTGGCAGTGATCACACGGCAGGTGAAGGTGGCGGAGGTGCTGCTGAAGTCGGGGGCTGACCCCAGCCTGGTGGACAAAGATGGCCGCACCCCCCTCCACCTGGCAGCGCTGGCTGGGGACCACAGTGTGCTTCGTCTCCTGCTGGCTCACCTGGGAGAACGTCACGCCCACCTGGTCAACATGCCCGACTTCCACGGTGAGAGGACCCCCCCCCCCCCCCTCCCCCTCCCCTCCTCCTCCCCCCTCCCACAGAAATATTAAAGGCTGAAAATAACAGGACTGTTCCTCTCTGTCAGGTCTCCACCCGCTCCACCTGGCCGTGAGGAGGGACGGTGAGCGCTGCCTGCGTCTGCTGGTCGAGGGCGGAGCTAAAATAAACGAACCCGAGCAGAAGAGTGGGAACACCGCCCTCCACCTGGCTGTCAAAGAAAACCTGTTCAAGGTGGCCTGCCTGCTCATCACAGAGGTAATGTCCACACAGCAGGAACAGCAGGGGGCGTGGCTTCTTCAGGATAACCTGCGACGCTTCTTCGAACGTCCCATCTCATAAACGTATGTTTGTGATTTTCAGCTCCGGGCCGACGTTAATGCCTGCACGTTTGGAGGAAACACGCCGCTACACCTGGCTGCCAGCCTCGGCTCGCTGACCTTCTGCTCCATGCTCATCGCTGCAGGTGAGCGACACACACACACACACACACACACACACCAAAGCTGAGCTTGGAACAGGTGATTGAACATGGACTGTTCCTCAGGTGCTGACAAGTACATCGAGAACGACGAGCCGCTCTTCTTCAGCTCCTCCTCAGACGAAGATGAACCAATCAGAGAGGAAGAGGACAAAGAGCGGGAGACCGCATCAAAGACAGCCAACCCTCGCAAGAGACCCGCGGCAGGCCACACCCCCCTGGACCTCGCTAAATGCCAAAAGGTAAAAACAAGGTGTACCTTCAAAATAAAAGCGTCTTTTCCACATGTAGGGCCAGAAAAGTGTGGAGACTTTTTACCTCCTATGAGTTTCTCCAGATGTCAGCTATTAATTTGAAATGGCACCGAGCTGCTCCACTGGTACGACCCCAGAAGAGCTCTGAGGTCACCTGTGCAGAGACGTCAGTGCAGCCGAGGTCTCGATCAGAGCGTGGAGGGGTCGGGCTCTCGCAGCGCCCGGACCCACTCGATACAGTCTCCTCAATCCCGTCTAAAAACTCACTTTTTTCACGTTCAGTCTCAGCAGGTGTTTCATGTTGTGGTGTTTTATTTAGGTTATTGATCTGTGATTGGATCTTGTTTGTTTTACGTGCTATAAAATAAATCTGACTGGTGTTTGTGGGACGTCTTCTGCAGACGTCAGTAATCCTGAGCCCTCTCCTCCCTGAAGGAGGGATAGCTGGGGTTTCCTTCACTGCGTGCTTCAGTGCAGGGTTTTCGTTGTTTGACTTTGGACGTTCGGTGGTGTCAGAGCTTCACGTTTCATCGCACAGATCTTTAGTTTGGCGTTCTCTGAACGTTGTTGCAGTCGAGTTGAACCTGAAGGACGTTTGTGAGAATCAGGACACATGATTGTGTCCTGATGTTGTGGTTTCTTACCTGAAAACCTCCTCGTGACCTCCTCTTTCTCCTCCTCAGGTGAGGAAGGTGTTGTTACCCAAGAGTCCAAAGCCGGATCCTCGTGACGAACCAACCAGCAGCACTAAAGGTTCGTCTTTGTTCTTCTCTCAGGCACAAACACTGCACGTGCGCAAAGGTCAGAGGTCAGCAGGAGCATTTCCTGTTGCTGCTCAGATTTCAGATGTGATTAAAATTAAGCTAACGTGAAGCTGTGATGCTGCCGCAGCGCTCGAGAGGCCGGGGCTCGACGAGGACACGCTGTCGCGGCTCGTGGAGGTGCTGAGCGTCGGCGACGTCCCCTGGAAGAAGCTGGCGGAGAAGCTGGGCATGATGACGCTGACGCACCTGTACCAGGACAGTCCCGTGCCCTGCCGCCAACTGCTGCACCACTACAAGGTAAGAGACACACACACACGCCTCGTTGAGGCTGCATCGCTCGCAGCCTTTAACGCATCCACGTGCGACTGGCATAGTGTCACCCAACAACCACCCGAGGCAGACCCCCCCCCCTTCCCAGCCTTGGCCTGTTGGAGGCCAGTTAGTGATACTTTAGGGTCTTTACCTTGAAAGCACCTAGGTTAGGGTCAGGGGTTAGGGTGAGTCAGCTGAGTCCAGTGTTTCTGCTTCGTGCACACCCCCATCAGCTCGGCCACACTGTGATTCGTTTTTCCAGCTCTGAGACTCATTCCTGAGGTTTTAAAGTGATCCAAGTGCAGCGATTCAGAGGGCAAACACACCTGTAACACCTGTGACTCACCAACAGGAAGAAACCCCAGGCACTCCCTGGTGGTGTAACAGGGTACTGCAGCAGAACGCTTTGACCTTTGGACCCATCTGTAGAACATGTTAAAGGCGTGACCTGGATCATTTACCAAAGACACTAGTTCTACTTTAAGCTGCACACTTAACGTGTATATAACCTGTTACTCACCTGTGTGATGGCTGCAGGTCTGACGGGTGTGTGTATGTGTGTGTGTGTTTCCAGCTGGGTGGAGGTGCATTCGAAGACCTGGTTGAAGCTCTTCAGTCTCTCGGTCTGACAGAAGGAGTCCGACTGCTGAGGAACACTGAGCTACGAGACGACAAACACAGCACAGGTAACTCACCTCTCATCATTTAGTTCAACACAAATGTGACGCGTTAGGAGGAGCCGCTGCGACGAAACGCACAACAAACCCACAAAACCAAAACCCCTCCATCAGAAAACAGCCGAGGAACAAAAGTCCAGCTCTCGGCTCCCAGCACGGCTCAGCGCTCGATGGAGCAGGACGGTACTGAGCATGTGCAACAGAGCGACTGCTGCAGTTCATGTCACAGCCACAAGCTTCCTGGAAGTTACACAGAAAGCCTTTAAATTCAAACTGAACCTGTTTTCATGGATGTAAATCTAATCACTGTTTAAAGGTTTTGTTACTCTGAACAGATCTGCTCACCTGGTTCATATTTTTCTGTCCAATCAGACGTCACGGTCGACAGCGGCTTTGGCAGCCAGCCAATGGAAGACGTGGAGCCGCCCGTGGCCAATCAGTGACGAGCGAGTCACAAACATATTCCTTCTGGGATCCATCAGAAACTATGAGTCAGCAGAACCGGACCAGGACCCGCAGAGATCCAGCAGACTGGGAGCAGGTCTCAGAGATCGGACTCTAAACGTTTCCTGTTTCCTGCAGGCCCTGAACGCTGCATTTCAGATTGAGATGAACATTTTAAATCTGTCTCAGCAATAAAATGAGTCAAGTTTTAAAAAACGGAGTCGAAATGCATGTTTTTCATACAAATACAGAAGATGGCTCATTTCAGCGTGTACCATAGATCTCAAAGCTTTGCTCTTTTTGGCCCCCCCAAGAGTACCTGGCTGCAGGCAAGAGGGCGCCGCCATACCTCAACTCCAGTCTGGAACGCCACAGGAAGTTGTGACATACCAGAAGTCACGTGACCTTTATGGCGGATGTGGGTCTTCTTCGTGGGCTTTTTCCACGTGATGTAGCCGGCAGGTTTAAAACAAATCTGCCGGCTTTATTTTAACCCTCCTCTTTTGTTTGTTTCTCAGTAACACTTTGACCTAGAGCCAGTTTTATTTATCCCAAAATGTCAGAATCCACAAATAAACAATGGCAGTTGGTATACCAATTTAGAGGTGCATTACCGCCACCTACTGGACTGGAGTTTGGATCAGTGACTCTGGCAATTTCCCAGCGATAAACTCACGAAGAAGACCAACTTCCTGTGGAGATCCAGAATGGAGTTGAGGTATGGTGGCGCCCTCTTGCCTGCAGCCAGGTCCCTCTCCTCCTTTTTGGTGTTAACTTATGTTTTTGTTCTTCCTGTAATAATTTTACATTCATTAAAGAGTTTATCTGTGATGGCGTCCTTTCATTTCTGTCTTTTAATCAATAACTTATTGAATGTTCGGTGGATGAAATGATCAATAAATCTGTTGTTTCACATTTACAACTCAACAGCTGATCAGCACATGCAAACTCCACCCAGAAAGGTGGATTTGAAGCCAGGACCTTCTTTCTGTGAGGCAACAGTGCTAACCATGAGAAAGAGGCTGTATATCATTAGCATATATGATCATAGCATTAGCATCCTGAAATCCTCCATGTTATTTACTCTCCACTTCAGATAAACACAGTGTACAAAGGTGCTACACTTCCTAAGCGCCTTGAGGCAACTGTTGTTGTGATTTGGTGCTATATAAATAAAACTGAACTGAACTGAACTCAGGTCAGTATCATCAGACAGGACTGAGCTTCTGACTCATCGACTCGCAGTGCACTCCTTTCACAAAGTTTCACAGCCTCCTGCAGAGTGAATAGATGTGGTCACCCAGCTGAGATGAACCACACTGACAGCCAACACTCACTACAGATGAATGGCAGCCAGAGATGTTTGTGCTGCAATGGCCACCATAGCTAGGTTTATGCACTTTAATTGGGGGGGGGGGTAATTAAATAGAACTGAGTTGACTACAATCTACAAACATCTAACACTGTACCTTAAATGGCAGAAACAGGATTTTACGTGCCAGTCAGAGCAGAGAGGAATCAAACATTACACCAAGATTTCAAAAACACGACTTCACAGGCAAACAAAGAAACCAGAGCGGACTGGTTTTTGGATGTAGTTCAGGAGGAGCTCTAATCACTATAATCATGGTCTCAGTCTAGAATTGAAATCAGGTAACTGTTGGAGAGCCGCTCACCGATCCGGACTAGGATGGACAGCGTGTCCAACCGGTGAGACTTAAAAGATGCGTCGAAGGATGCAGAAAAAAAATGATAATGGACCCAGGACAGAACCTTGTGGAGCCCCACAGGTTAGAGAAGCAGTGTTAGAGGAGAACACGCTCATGCTAACAGAGAATGGCCATCCAGGCTAATACAAGGAAAACCAGTCGAACACAGAGCCAGAGATACCAGATAAGTGACATACTTGGCCAACAGTATGAAAAGCTGCACTGAGATCAGTATGAGTGCAGAACAGCGGATCGTTGTAGACCTTTAACAGCGCAGCCTCAGTGCTGCTTCTGAAAACCACTGAAAGGGTCCGAAATCTGTAATCTGCATATTAACGATCTGACCTGACTTTCTACAACATTTCTAATCATTTACTAACAAACAATAATTTCTGCTTTCAGTTCTATTGGAATGACTTGGGATTGACATGTTGTTAGCCTATGAGGATGCAGTTTCACAGTTAGGCTCACTCTCCTCCTTGTCACTTTTTTTTTGGAACCAAGATGGCGATGGTGAAAACGCTGTTCTCAAGGCTTCAGAAAGCAGCGCATGCCATCACCGTACCGATCTTTTATGCTGTCTGCGGTCAGGACCAAGGGCCACTTACCAAAAACTTCAGGAGGACCAGAAGTCATTTTCCAACCACATCTATCGCCACCTGGTGGTGGGATGAGGCAAAGAGGTTTAGAATGGCCTGGACTGGTACTCATATGATGCTTTTCTACTCAATTTGAGCACTCAAAACAAGCCTCATTCACCTGGTCACATACATTCATAAAGGTGCTTTTTTTTCTATGCCTAAGCACTTTTAACCCAACTTTAACACCCAACAATACTTTTGACATGCAAATTGGAGGAGAAACAGAAAAAACCCTCCAGGATGTCAGATTCTTCCTATTATTCAGGAATCACATCTTTCATACAGGATGTTCTGATACACAGTTATTTTAAACCAGGGATTAAAATAAAGCTTTAACTTATCAGTTATTGGAGCTTGGACATAACCTATTCAAAATAAATCAACAAAATGAGTGAAAAATGATCACAGACTGTTTCGATTTGCACGTTCATGAAACAGGCCTATGACTTTTGGCACAAATTGGCTTCCATAAGTTTGAAAGAACCTGTGAAACATGATCTTTACAGGTGATTTCTCCTGAAGAAGCATGTTTGGTTATTTTCAGTCTTTAAAAGGCTTCCTGTCCACTGGATATTTTCAGTATTTTGGGCTGTGAGTTATTTCTGCCCGTCAGGCGGGTGGTCTCAGACGGAGGCTGTGAGGTTTCACGTTTCTCTGGGGGAAAAAGACTCAGACATCGATGTTTTCTTTTGAAAATCTCTTTATTTGTGCCTCTAAGCCTCCGCGATGATACAAACATGTTTGCGTTTCACTACTACCAAACCTCACAGGAAGTGACAGCGTATGTACAGATACCGATCGGCGAGCCGGCGGCGAACATTCAGGCCGCAGCAAAGCCGAAAAACAAAACAAGTTTTCACAGGAACTAGTTTGTCGTCCTTGAGGAGACGAGCAGAATAAATTAACCTGTTGATGCCGCCTCTCTGAGGAGGCTCAACATCTGCGTCACTCTAAAGTATCTAAACCAAAGTGCTCTAAAACGCAGCGAGCGCTAGCTAGGCGTCCAGCCCAACTACGATATGGCTTCTCGAGGTTAACACACACATTTATTTACAGGGTTTGGACACAGACAAAGAGCTGAAAGCGGCCGCGATGCTTACACAAAGTCATCCTATGCTGCTTTACATTGCACAGTGCGAAAATACACAAAGTGTTACAGGATATGTGAGGGAGTAAATAGGACCCGGCACAGCGGGAGGAGAAACGGGAAAAACCAGCCACCGGAGCAGAAGCATCGACTTTGCCACACGGCCGAAGACCCACAGCAACGCGTCAGGAATGCATCCACGGACCAAAGTCCTGCAGTCCAGCATTCATCGTCACACACCTTCATGCACCTGTGCAGCTCCTGGTCCAGGTTCAGGAAGGAGTCTTTTAAAGTCCACATCGGTTTTATTTACACTGAACCAAAAATAATTTCCTGAACCTCAACCAAAGAAGACCTGAGGGCTTTGTTCACCCTCCTCCTCGTGCAGCTCTTCATGCTTTCATTAATCCAAAAGACCTCTGAGGCCAGAACAATTATGTTGCATCAAATATGGAAAAATGATTCCTGCAGCTGTCAGTGTGTTCATGGTGCAGATGAAGAGAAGAAGCTGAAGGATGGATTTTAAAACTGATTCTGGTTCTTCAGTCCTGCACCGCGATGGTCACACACTCAGAAATCAGCACAAGTCATTTCAAAGGTACCAGAGGAACTGTGGTCAGAAATCACACTGATGACACCAGAAGGTCCAGAAGAAGACGGGAGGTCCCAAACAAGCTGAATAATGATGTGGCAGAAGCTGCAGTTCCTCTAAAGTCCACTTGAGGCTCTAAAAGTGACTCAGTCCCCCCAAACCCTAACGTTTGGGCTGTGTCCATCTTTTTAATACAGTCTGTGGTCCTGATATGGACCAATCACAGCTTTTACATTTAAAGTGACCGCTTCACTGAAAGAGGCGCTGCTGCTGCTACAAACAGTCCTGAAAGAGTCCAACGGGAGCGCTTCGATCCAACCCTGCTGGACAGCAGAGAGGATGCAGGTTTGTACCGGGTGCTCTGGATGTGGATGGTTGGAGTAAAACTTGGTCCTGGCTGTGGAGCAGGGACAGATTCACCTGCTCGGTGATGTTGAAATTTCTTCCTGTTTCCAACACACAGAAACGTGTTAAAAGGACAAAATTCCTTCATTTTCGGGTCACACAGTGATTTCAGTTTGGTCTGCGGTCCCTTCAGTACCTTTGAAATGTTCCCCCTGCAGCTGAGTTTGTCCCTCAGCGCTTCCCGTTTGGCGGGAATCACCTGTACGAGGATTGATTCCTTACGATATTTCAAGCAGAGAACTTTTCACAGGATTTCTGCTGCTTCCTGTTTTTCCACAGCACCAAAGTTTCCAACCTTCAGCTTCGAGTTTCCCTCACAGACTGTCGTCTGGGGCTGCACAGCTTCCAGCATTTAGTGACCGACACAGACAGAATACGAAGAGTTCACACCAGAGTCAGAGTCCAGGAAAAGTGTTCTGAAACACCACCGGGGTGGAGAACAGCGTTCCTCTGCTGCCACCTGGAGGCCACTTCCCATCATTACATTTTATTTCTGGATGCATGCCAGAGACATGAAGCTCCACCTGTTCAGGTTTTCACTCAGTGTGAGGAGCAGCATCAAAAATGAAAGCTACTGTGCTTAATACAGCTTCATTACTGACATATACACCTATTAACTTATTAGGATCAGGTGAGCATTTCTCAATATTTTAAGGTCACATTTATCATTACTTTACCAAAAAGCCCAATCACATGCTGTTTTTAGGGGACCCTGGGGTCTTAATGGGCTGAGGGGGGGGTTCATTAATTAAATAGAATATAATTTTATAATAATCTCAGGACCTGGATGTAAACAAACTAAATCACTCCGTTTGGACGCACATCTATCAGCGCTCTGATTCAGGACTTTCTTTCCACTGTTGGATTCTGAGTTTTTGGCGTGTTTCAGATCTTCAGAATAAACTCTGAGCTGCAACAATTACAAGGACTGCAGATCTCAGATGAGAGAAGCTGCTGCTTTATCACATGGAGAGCAGTGAACTCCAGCAGTGTTTGTGAAGGACGTGGAGGTGGAAGCTTACGGCACTCTGGTGACCCCAGGTGGCTGAAAGAGGAAACTGCAGGCTGAAGATCAGCGCGCACAGAAAACCGTCAGGTGGTTTTTCCTGGGCTTCAATTACAAGAAAAGATTTACATGATTAAAACTTACAGCTCCTCATCTCCAGAAGCCACCTTTCACCTGTGTTTTGTCCAAAGAGCTTTACAAATATCTTAAATGAGATTTACACGAAGAAGAAAACCATCCTCAGTCATCTGGAGGAAGGTGATGATAAAGAGGACGGACTCAAACAAAATTCAGCTTCCAGCACAGACAGAAACCTACGGAAACCCATTAACGACAAAACCACAGAGTGAAACCAAACTTTCTCTAAAAAGAAACAAATATTTTCCACACACGCGCACCAATAAACACATTTTATATTTTGCTAAATGTAAATTTAGGAAACTTAAAGTTTTTTCCTCATAATTTCATTTGCGTCATAAAAAAAAAAAATTTTTGGTGATAAAGGAAAAGTGTGTCGAGAGTTTTCATTGGAGGATTTTAAAGCAAGCTGGAATTTTTAGTTACATAAAGCAGTACAAACAGCAACAAATAAAAACTTAGAAAATACCAATAAATATGACATCTAGCTCCGTACTTAACCTGTAGACTCAACTAACGAATTTCTGTTTCATTTTGTTCACTCAGCAGTTTTTGGTCACTAATGATCTTCCGTACAGCCTGTTTGTTTCCACCAGAAGTCAGTGAGAAAAACCATCCAGCATGTTCAGGTTGTAAATACACATCGATGCAGTACTACTGTGATTACAGTGTACACACACACACACACACACACACACACACACACACACACACACACACACACACACACACACACACACAGTGAAGTGCAGAGGAAAAGGAGGTACGGCGCTCCTGTGTGGCCTTGCTCTGTTTGTTTGTTTGTTTGTTTGTTGTTTGTCTCTCCCGCCCCTCTCATCCCCTTTGCTCGGTTGCCACGGAAACAGTCCCACGCACGATGTCCGTCACATACGGTTGGCATGGCAACCGGCTCCCCCGTGGGTTAATGGGAGAAGCAGAGCGGCGGCGGCGAAGCAGGAGGTCAGGGACAAAAATAAGAAGTTCCCGCTGCAGCTGGAGGCTCCTCACGTTCGCGCCCCAACAGGAAGTAAAGCTTTTATTCTGAAAGTCTCCAGCTGTCTGTTCCTGCTGAGGCTGATGGAAATAAAGTGACAGCTGAGTGATGAACCGTTAGTGTTTCCCGGACGACTCGTCCGTCGGGCCACCCTCATTCCTGACCGGCGTCTCCTCTCCCGCAGACGTCTCGGCGCCGGAGGAAAGTCCCCTCAGCCGATCAGGAAGTGACTGAGGTTAACAGAAAAGGTTTAAAGGAGGATGTCAGCCTGCTACTCATGATGCCCCGCGCCCGTCTCCAGCTACATGATTCTTATGACCCCGTTCTCGCCCTGTTATGGCGCCTCTTCCTGTTTGCTGGCCTGTTCCTGCAGCTCCGGCCGCTGGCTTGTCCCGCCGCCGTTCTTCTTCTTGCTCGCTTCCCTGGTGCTGCCGCCGGTCTTGGAGGTCGAGGACGAGGAGGATGTGACCTTTAAGCTTTTTGACGTCTTGGTCCCGCGGGTCTTTTCCTTGTTGGCGGCGTCCTGAGGCAGCGAGGGGCTGGAGTGCGCCCTCTGCAGGCCGCCGTCATCAAACAGCCGAGACTCGAAAGCCGACAGGTCCTCGTCGCCACTCGACAGCTTGGCTCGAAGCAGCATGGCGTACGTACCATACCGGGTTTTCTGGACAAGAGAAGAAGAAAAAGACGTCAGTGATGCAAGAAAAACGCCGTTCTGGATCCAATGAGGAACATCGGTGAGCCTCACCTGCTTTCTCTCATGACTTAAACACTTTGGTCTCCAGCGTCTCAACACAATTTACAAAGCGACACCGGCTGTAATGTCTGCCATTAATGACGGTTTCTGTGGCGCGACTCTGCTGTTTCATTTAAACTCAACCAGGATAAAACCTGTGAAAGCGGCGGCATGCTCCTTTATCTGAGCGGCGTGTTCCTGCAGCCTGTTCGACACCCGACAGACTGATTCAGTGACACTCTGTGATGAAGACGAGCAGACGCGAGGCAGAAGGAGCTGTCGGCAGTTACATGTTACTGCCTCACATTCGGAGGAAAAACAACACACGAGCGTCGCCGCAGCGCGCGCTGATCCGATTATTCTGCTTACAGAACATCTTTTGGGTCCACAAATGTACGGAGGACCGAAACCGCAAAAATCAAAAACACATAAACGACTCAATCAAAAATCTATAAGATATTAAATAAAGGAAATCCAGGTATATTTAAAAATGTGCCAAAAACATAATAAGGTGGGTCATATTCACTTTCAGGCAGTTTATGTCTTCCATACATTTAGTGACATAATCAATTCTTTACTGGATCACCTCATATTTTGGTGTTGTTGATCCTTCACAGATTTAAATGTGTATTAATTTTTTCATGTTTTCAACTAATTTGTTTAATAATTTTTTTTCTGTTATCATCACATCAAGTTTTTATATATTCTTTTGTTTATAATTTTATAAACATCTTTTATTTATTGAACCTTTTTTTAATACTTTGTACTGTAATATTTTTGAGTTTGGCAGTTTTTAAGTGCAGATTTATTTATTTTATTTTTTGTTCACAGAGCAAAAGTACTCAGTATACGCAGTACAAGTACTTGTACTTTAGTACACTTCAGGATCTGAGTACCTGCTTCCGAGTGTTTCTCTTAAACCTCCTCACCTCAAACTCCAGGTACTCCTGTCGGAATTTCTGCTCCTCCAGCTCGCGGCCTTTCACCTTTCGGTCGGGAGTGGAGGCCGTGAGGTCGGCCAGCTCCGAGGACACTGCCCTGAACCGGTTCTCGTGAGATTTGACCTGCTCGTCCTGTCGGGGCAGACGGTGGGACAGAGGTTAGAGTCTCTAATACAAACGGGCTGTGGTTAACGGGCAGCGGCGGATTTTTACCTGCGACAGTTTGGTGTTGGATCCCGGCAGCAGAGGACGGCTGAACTTCTTCTGGGAGCCGATCGCCGCCGGGAACGGGGGAGCCGAAAACATGGCCGCCACCACGTTGATGCGCGTGATCCACGACTGCATCTGCTCTGCATTCCTGCAGGAAAACAACAAAGAGGAGAACGCTGAACTTCCTGTTTCATAGGGGGCGCTCACGAGCAAGTCCAGAATGAACGGAGCTCAGACAATAGATACTTCCATTTTTAGATGGTGTCACTGATTCAGCTTTAGCCTCCCTTTAGGCTCTGCAAGCCTCTTGGAAACCCACCTACACCCCACGTCCCTAATTTTAAACAAACAGAGGTCCTTACGGGGCCTGGAACAGGAAGACCCTCCAGTCGGCGGTCCTCAGGTAGAACACGTTGGGCCTCTTGCTGTAATCGGCAGCCCTCATGGCCAGAGAGTGATGGATGGACACGGCGTTCTTCACGTCGTCCTCCGTCAGCTCCTTCTCAGCTCGATATTCATCCTGTGGATCAGCTCAGTCTCAGCTCACCGAAAACTCAAACTCATCAACCACAGCACCGCTCGTTACCACAAGAAAGATGCTTTAATTGTGACAAAGATCGTATTCATCACAACATGAATATTTGAGTGACAAAAGAGCAGAAACACAAAAATGTCTCAAAGCCTGAAAGTGAGTTTTCATGCTGACGTGAAACCAGGACTGATAGTCCATAAGTATTTGGACAGTGAAACATGTTTTCTACTTGAACTTGTCCAGTTACTTCTGCCTCCTCAGCAGTTAATGTGACACTTGAGTTAAACCCCTGAAATTCAAGTCTGCACACAGACAAACGTCACTGTTACTGTCCAAATGTCTGTGCTGTACATGTAGATAATTTAAAGGCGGTTTCCTCTGAGCTGAGCTCCTGCCATCATCCCTCATCTGCTTCCACTTTCCCTGAAAAATGAGCGTTTCTGTAAAAATGTGTCAGACTGAAATCTGCTGGCTGGGAATGGGACGACCAATCAGCTCGCTGCGTTTCCTGTCTGTGTGCCTGACCCGGGACACAAACGAGTGAAATGCTGGGAAATGCAGTGCAGACGTTTACCTTCTGCAGGTAGAGCACCATACCCTTCAGCATGGCGTAGAAAGACTTCCACCCCCTCTTCCCCCGCGGCGCTGCAACAAACAACATAAACGAGATTATCAGCAACCAACAGCTCGCACGCTGCCGGGCGAGAGGCGGGGTCAACCAAACGTGAGGATCGCAGAGGAAAACTGAAGAAGAAGAAAGGAGTCGGAGCGCCGTACTTCTCTTCCCGTCAGGGTCGGCGTGGACTTTGCGGACCAGGAAGCCACTCTTGTAAAGCTCGCCGTCAGCCTGCTGGGCCACGCCCACTAGTGGATTTCCACCACTCCCGAGCCGTTTCATGGTGTGGGAGGCGGAGTCTGTTCGAACGTCCGCCAGCTCTGACATGGACTTCCTCAGCTCCTCTTCATCACTACATGAGGAGGGGGTCAAAGTGCAGTTACAGTAAAGAGAATGTACAGGTGAGTGAACAGGTGAGTGAAGTTGGTCTGGTCACATGGTTCGAGTCACGGCCAACATTAAAGAACAGAATCTGTCGCAGAGGTTACGACCACAGCTCGACGTCTCCTTGGAAACAGCCAAGCTGAAATACTGACCTCTAACCCCTCATACTTCACCGCATGAGGTCATTTTTATCATTATTATTGGATGCTTTGTTTCATGTTTACTGATTAATTATTGATTGATTTAATCTTCATCACCTCGGCCTGTGTCCTTCAGTCATTTCAAACTTTGGTCTTCTCTCAGCATCATCACCTCGTTAAGTCTTTCATGTTCTCGTCTCATTACTTCCTTCGATTTGTCCTCATATTCAGATTTGATCATTTGCTGATCGTTTGGTTTAACGTCTCGAGTCATTTCTCCTGAAATACTTCAGATTCACTCAGACCCTTCATCACCGTTTCTCACGCTGAATAATCGTTTATTTTCTTTAATTCGTCGCTTGTTTGACCTCCTGTTGCCACCGGATCTCATTTATTTAATCTGTTCATTTAGATCCTGAATGATCTGATTCATTGTTGGTTATTTACAGCTGTTATTTACAGCTGTTCGGTTCATCGCTCTCTCGTATATTTTAATGTTTGATGAATTTAGCCTCACGTGTCTGTTGTTCTTATTTATTACTGTAACACAAGTGCAGACCAAACGCTGCTGAAACACCTTCTGAACAAAAACATCGAATCAGTTTCAGCTTTTCACCGAAGACCTGACGGCAGACAGAAGGACACTTCCTGTTTCCTGTGCTCGTCGCCATTTTTCGTTTTCTGGCGTTTTCGTGCATCAGTCGTAAAAATGACCTGTTCAGTGTTTAGTTTAGTCCAATCAGAGAGAAGAGGAGAGTTTAGGGAAAAGAACAGGCTGAACACGAGGGCGGACAGATGCTACATGCATACAAGACACCCAGTAAATGTATATGTTTATGTGTGTGTGTGTGTGTGTGTGTGTCCACAGTCAAGCATGGGCGTTGGGATGCTGACCTGTAATTACAGTCAGGAATGAAGCAGGGAATGGTTACCACAGCAACAGAGGCTTAAATAAGGGAGTCAGGGCAGCAGGCGCGCGCGCGCACACACACACACACACACACACACACACACACACACACACACACAGTGGAGATGTTTGTACATGTTGTGTGTCAGACCAGCAGGGAGGAAGCAGAAACTCACATGGTCCACTGCAGCTTCTCGTTCTTGATGGAGCTGTACAGCGTCTGTAGAGACACACACACACACACACACACACACACACACACACACACACACACACAGAGGACATGAAGAGCTCATTAGCGTGTTCTCAGGATAAACAGTAATCTGATTACTCTGCTGCTCGGTGAAGCTTGGTCAGATATTTTAATATTTGCTCTTTATAGCATCATAAACTCTTCACTTTCATCCAAATCATTCACCTGTACAGACTAAAATGATGCCAAAATTCACTGAATTTCAACCACCACTCTGGTCACATGGCCTGAATGCTGGGTGCTGATTGGTTGAATGGATTTAATGGCTCTGGCCATCATTTTTCTGCTGCAAAATAATAAACTGGCCAATAACCAAGATGGGGTGTCTTCTCCTTAAAGGACTGAAACAAAGGCTCCACTGAGTAAACACGACAGGAAAAGGGCGGGGTTTTTATTTTAGCTCGTAGCTCCAGACAGCCGACGGATGGCGGAAAAACCCGTGTCAACTCCAACAAGAGTTCTGATTAAAAAAAGCTCAGACGGCGAAGGGAGGGCGAGGGCAGAAAGTTAAACAGCAGCCAGTCGGGGGTCCAACCCGGCACTGCCAGCACACCTGTTTTCAGGCCGTCCACACAGGAGGCAATGCAGCAACCTGAGACCGCAACTTCAACCAACAACCAGCAACATAACTGCTGGTGACAGGAAGTGGGCGGGTTCAACTTTTCTCATCTTTGAAGTGAGCAACTGAAGCGACTGCCAATGACAGCGCAGGATATGGCTGACTGACACGTGAGCATGTGGCAACAAAACGATGAGCGACCTGCGACCAGTGAATCACTTCCTGTGTGGACGCCTTTTTCCGCGAGCATCAACCTCCCTCGGCCATTTCCTGAACCCTCCTTGAGCAGCGCTGCCTGATTCTCACTTCTGTGTCTCATCCTGAGCCTCGGTGCAGCCCCCCACTTCATCCTCTGTCTGAAACCAGCTGGTTTAGCTCCTCCTCTAAAGGGGGAGGGGCTAAACATTTCCTAACAGCACACTTTCTTCTGATTGGCCAGCTTCTGGAAGCCTGCTGAGGGGCGTGCTCTCTGTGGTTACAGTGTCTGAAAACACATTTTAATGAACTGAAGACAGAAAATAAAGAGAAAATCTTTTAAGTTCACACAAATTTTCACATTTATGTCTCCAGGTTCTACCTTCTTCTTGCGGCTCTGCGGGTGCTGCTGCCCGTCCTGGGTTTTGCCCAGCAGGTCGGGGAAGGCCAACGGTTTGAGGGAGCGGGAGCGGGGGGTTCTGGGATACCTGAACGGGTCGTTGTCCCTCGAGTCCCGCCCGCTCCGGACCGAGCACAGCGACCGCGAGCGCATGCGGCCTGTCGAGTGGATGCTGTTGACGCCGATCATCTCGGTGGTTTGAGTCGGGTTTAGGAGAACTTGAAGATAAAGACGAGTTCCAGCCGGATGGATTTAAAATGGCAGAAGGTGCAAAAATCTGCTGGAAAACCAAACGTGTCCGTGTTTTTGTTTTAGATCAACTACAAAAGACTCTTTGAACCAACATCCACAAAAAGACTCTGCATCAACTCAAAAATCTGCAGGTCTGCCACAGACGGTTTCCCCGGTGGACAGCTTCAGTCCAGAGTTCCTTCACAAAACATGGACTTTAGGGAAGCACAGAAGCGAGTTCAGGAACGACTTCTGCAGACAGGAACGAGCAGAGGAAATGAGGATGTTTAAAATAGAAACGGGAGGCTACAGACGGCCCGTGATGAGCGGACTAACTCGGGCTGGATTGATCGTGTCCTCAGCAGAGCTCAGCCTGCTGCATTATGGATCCGGCTCTATTCATTATGCATAAAAACACAGCAGCTCCTCATCAGGCTCATGATCCCGCTGGCTGCTCGCTCAGGTGTTTGGAGGCAAAAACACAGAAACACGAGGACGCTGCCAAGAAACATAAAAACCTGTGGACTCGATCTGCTGCAGCATCCACGTCTGCCTTCAAAACAGCATTTACAACAAAGCTGCAGGTTCCACTCAGATACGCTCCAAATCAGAAAGATGAGTTTATTAAAGTTTCAAATTCCTGCCATGTTAAAAAAGCATAAATCTGTGGTTGTCACATTCACGCTCAGATATTTTTAGAATCTGTGCTGAAAAAAAATCAGGTTTGTGATTTTGTTGCTTCGATAAAATTAAAGCAGAAATTTTATTTTAGCTGCAGAAATCAAATATTTGACATTTTCAAGGATCTTTTCTACAAATTCATATAAAAAAAAAAGATTTTTAGCATTTTTATACATAAAATTGAAAATTGGAGGAATTTTCTGGATTTTTCAGGCTTTAAAATTCTGAAGCTGTTTGTTTTTAATATTTAAAGTTGCTGTCCGAGTCGGCACATCCACCTCCTGCTCCCATCTCATTAACACACACACACACTCCAGGCTGTCTGTGTGTGTTACAGTCTAATCCATCAACAATTCATAGGCAGTGACACGAAAAACACCCAAACCACAACTCCGAGCTTCTCCGCCTCCTCCTGGATTCGGAGTCTCCTGATGCGGCGGCAGCGGTGGAGGTGCTGCTGGTGGTGGAGGAGAATCCCTGGACTGCAAATAAAGCTGCGTGACGGAGGAAGCGCATCAGCAGCACCGGCGGCTCGCTCTCACATCCAAAAAAGAAAAGAAAAGAAAAGCAGGGAGGCTGGGCGAGCGAGCACACCCACACAGGCAGACGGAGAGAGAGAGAGAGCACCCCAAAACTGACGTCAGCTTCCTCCAGCACCTAACGGACGGAGGACGGACGGAGGGAGGGTGGAGGTGGAGGAAAAGGAGAGAATGATGAGGAGGAAGAAAGGAAAGAAAGGGAGGACAGTTTCTCCTGTTGCACTCTGAAGAAGAGCAAGAGAATCCCTCCTTCCTCCTCCTCACATCTCCGTTGATCTCTTCATCCTCCAACTTCACTCCCACTCTTCTCCTCCTCCTTCACTTGATGTCCTCCTGCAGGAGAATCCCTCTGTCAGGTCAGGTGAGCTCACTCCTCCTCCTTTTTGCCTCTTCTTCGTCCTCTCTTCCTCCTCCCTGCTGAGACTCTGAACTGTTGAGGACTGTTTGCTCGCTCTCCCTCCTCCTCCTCTGTCTCCCTCTCTCTTTTTTCCCTCGCTCTCGCACTGCGCATTTTCCCTCAGCTGTAGCAGCCAATCAGAGGCCGGGGATGTGAGCTTCAGCCCACCCCCTGTCCTGCTTGGAGCTGTCAGTCACAGTGGGTCCACAGAGCTGAATGTAAATGCAGCTGAGAGACGATCAGCAACAAAAACAATGAAACTCAGCTGAACGTGTGAAAAATATGAGCCGAGGACGAAGCCTCCAATCAGATTCGTGCATCGATGAGATCAAAATCTGAAACAGTTTGATTTCAGTTTAAAGGAAATTCAGAGATTTGCTTTAATGTTGCTGAACTGTGGAGTTAAATCATGAAACCATTTCCCATCATTCAGGATTCGTGAACAGCGACGCAGACCAGCTGCTTCCTTAACATGACCCCTCCCCCGAAAAGATGATGTCATAAACAGTGGAGCTCTTGTTAAGCCTTTAGCTTCCACATCTAGACTGCAGTTAACCAGCTAACTAACAGTTAACGAGCTAACCGTTAACGAGCTAACCGTTAACGAGCTCGCTCTGCCCTCGTCCCACTGCTGCCCCACAGACTGTATTTGAAAGACAGCACATCACCAACTGCGTTCTTCCCTTTAAAGTTTCAGCATTAGCATTTTGGGATCGCTAACACATGCTAACTCAGTTACCAGGATGCATCCATAGACTGCACAGACCGAGCACAAAGAGAACAAAAAACCCACAAAGCAACCCCAAAAGGCCAGAAACAGACGGCCACAAAGAGACAGGAAACTGCTACAACCACAAAGACATGCAAGACAGTATCTGGAGTTACAAACACATTTCATTTGCTACCTGAACAGTTAAGGATGTTTATTTGGTGATCACCTGTTGAATGACTGATGTGACATTACTGGTGTAAACTGTGTTATTGCCAAAGCTTTAAATCACAGTCTGATCTGATTTCCTGAACGTGTCCTCTTTTCTTTCAAGCTGCGTCCCAAATACAGAGCGAGAGGGTTTCTACTGTCAGCCGTGCGAGGACTTAACTTCCTCGTTGACTGGGAATAATTCATGTGTTTGTCTCTTCTAAATATTCAACATTCAGTGTTTTTCTTGCTCTCAGTCAGTCAGTCGGTGCTGCTGCCCACACACTCAGTGCTTCATCAACAAGCAGCCATCCAACCAGCGACAAGCTGAAGGCAAGAAAACACTCAACACACACGTTAACAGAGAGGCACGATGATGATGATGATGATGGAGGTGAAGAGGTGACGCAGATTCATGTTGATCGCTCGGAGGCTGAGATGGAAAAACTGAGATGGAAACAAAAGAGTGGGAGAACGAGACCGACACACACTGAAACACACACACACACACACGCGCTCTGCCTGCCAGTCATAAGAGGTGAAATTAATGCATCGCTCCTTTTTCTGCTCCGACAGTCACAAACTAAGAATTGCTGCACTGTGGGGACACAAACCTCTTCCTGAGGACACAGTCCCCATAACACCAATCATTCAGTTTAAGGGTGAAGACTTGTTTAAGGCTGGAAGAAGCTCCAGGAAGTTCCTCTAATGTCCTCAGAAGGGATGCAAACAAGAATGTGTGTGCGCTCATGTTTTTCTGTCCTCGTGAGGACTCTGACACGTCCACATTACGGGGACACGTCTGAAATTCGAGGACATTTCTGCTCCGGGAGGATATTTTTTAGGCTGGACCTGGTTGAGCCTCGCTCATGGTCTGTGGGTTGTTGCACATGCTGCCTGTGATGTCATCAAAGCCCCATAGTCATTTATGCTTGAGGCGTGCAGGACTTGGTGCAGAGTGACAGGTGTCACCACTCAGAAAAAAAAACGCACACTATCAGTGCTGGTACAGCAGGTTCAGGCTGCAGTACCATCTGACTGGACTGCATTATATATGCTGTGTAATATATCTCTGAAACAGCGGTAAAGACCGACCTGCTCGCACACTCATGTCTCCGCCAACCACGCCGCGCGCATCAGGTAACAATCAAACCACCAAAGCTGGCTGCACGCCAGCAGCTGTGATGCCAAAATCAGCGCATGCCATTGTTCTCAAGGGCGACAACAAGTCACACACACCTCTGTGCGTGTGCGTGTGTGTGTGTGTGTGTGTGTGAGAGACGTACCTTAAGCAGATCCTTGGGAAAATCTTTTCCGTTGTTGAGTCCTTCCAGGTTAGAGATGAACTGGCTGGAGGACATCCTCTTCCCCACGTTCTGCAAACACACACACACACACACACACACACACACACACACACACACACGTCTCGTTTCCATCAGCTGAACCTGACTTACATCCACGTCCTGTATTCTGACTCTAACCTCACACCCTGGGTGCACTCATGACACAGTCACCATCTTAGCACTCGGGTCTGGCAGGCCAGCCAATCATGCGTCTGCTCAGATGTGATGCTGAAGGAGATGACGTTACACACACACACACGGTTAGCCAGCCAGCTGTAAGTTTGCTACACGGCATGAATCTGGTGATGTTAGCTGCTATAAATCACTTTAAACCTGTCAGCTAAGTGAGCCGTTAGCTCATGGCTTGGATGACGTTACCCTCCCAGCACGAGGTTTTACTGCGAGACACAGACTGTAATTCCCCCGTTAGCAGGAAAGCTAGTTTGAGCTAAAATACCCACAGCTCGGGATCAGATTTGATCCCAAAAACCAAACGCTGCCTTGCTCTGATGCCGACAGCAGAGCAGAGGCACCGAGGAGCTCCACAGGCTCTCAGAGGTTTGAAGGTTTCTGTCCCGGGGACGGTGCGACTGTTACTCCTACTCTCACCTTCAGAGGAAATGTGTAGCCCTGTTGTCATGGTAACAGTCATCACTTCCTTAAACGAGTTCATTAGCAGAAGTGAGGAATCAGTCCGTGTGCTCCTCAGCTGGAGGTCTGAAGGATATCTGACAGCTCGAAGCCTCAACTGAGATTCACTGTCACACTTTATCCACCTGATATTTTATTTATTCTTTATATCTTTATTAATCTTATTTCTATTTTATAGTTCATATTTTATTTTATTAATTTTACTTTTCTCTTCTAGTTTAGGATTTTATTTATATTTCTTGATTTTTTCTTTCATTAATATTTTAGTTTTTTGCTCATGTTTGATAAATATCTTTGAGGCTTTTGTCAATATTTCAATAATATTCTAATACTGATATTTTCATATTACTGTTTCACATTGTTTCACATGTTAATGTTCAAGCATTTTTATTAGTTTTATTTATATTTATCATATTTACTCACACTGCGTGCAGGCTGAACATTTCCAGCACTTATGAAACAGACTTATATTAATATTGTACAGACAGCCCTGTTGCAGGCTGTGAACATAATTATCAATCCATTAAGAACTTTTATATTTATTTATTTACTCCTTCAAAAGGTTCCCACCTAACTTTATTCCTTTTATGGAGAGCAGCAGAAATAAGGCAGAGGTGAGTCTGAGCAGAGACTGGTGCTCTGATGCTCCTAATTGACCAAATAAGGAGTTCCCACTGAACCTGGCAGCCAATCAGCCGACGGCTCAGCTCAAACAGATTTACTGGACTTAAAGTGAGACTCACGTTTCCGTGCAGGTCCGTGTTCAGCAACATGACGGCGCAGGTCAGGGTGTGGATGCTGTCTGAGAGAGGGAACGACAGACAGGTGAGACAGCTCGGACAGGTAAAAGAACAGACAGGTGGACAGAGAGAGGGGTACCTTCGCTGGCCAGACTCTCGGGGTTGCACTGTCTGAACCTCCTGGAGAAATGAGCGAGGACTCTCTCTCTCTCCTGAGTTTCCCCCATCAGAGCAAACTGCCTCAGAAACATCCTGAATGAGCAAACAGACGGTTAACGAACCTCGTTATGATGTCACTGGAACATGTTTCACATTAAAAGCCCTCTGGTGGTGCTAATCCTACTGATAAACTGTTAAAATGCTGCTTAAATCAGCGGTCCCAAACCTTTTTAGTGTTAGACAATATTTCCACGGACCGGCCTTTAAGGTGTGGCGGATAAAAACGTCAAAATAAAATAAACGATACAACCGTAATCAAAAGTGTTATATTTTCAAAGTATAATAATAAATGTGAATCCACTGTGTATTCATATGCAACTTTATCAGCAGCGTCCTCCTAACATCAGGCCACATCCTCTCTGCCCATAGCGCTTAAACATGCCTTCAAAATAAGATACACAAATACAGTAGAAATCGCCTCAGTTGGATTCACATGGCCCATGGAGTTTCATCCAGCTTGTAAAAAAAATTGGATGAAATCCGATTTTTCCAAATATCCGACAGTTTGGGGTCTAATATCAAATTTCACTGCTTCATCTTTGGATTTGCTTCCACAAATTTTACAATCTCATATTTCTGCTCATAAGTGCGAGTTTGTAGCTTACACTTGCCTCCTGCTGCCATGATTGTCTCCAGTGAAATGAACTGATAAAGACACTAAAGCTTCTCCAAGTGTTGTTAGTGTGTGTAGTTGTGCACAAATGAGCTGATGCATGGAAGTGGGCGGAGCTGAGGAGGGCTTTAGCGCTAAACTCATCCGGTTATAGATCACATTTAATTGGAAATGTATTACAATGGGACCACACTTTTCATACGAGGTAGGCAAAAATACGGCTGATTTAGGAGGTGACTTTATTGGAATTAATGTCAGGAAAAAACAGGACCTGCAGATGCCATCCGACTAGAACAAAAATCCGATTTGTGCGACTTCGATTTAGGCGATTTTTACTGTATAAAGCGCATGAAAAATACAGCTCACCATAACGCTGAGTCAGTGTGAGCCCTGAGCTGGTTTCTCTGCTACTCATTTTGCTAGCTTGTATCAGCCAGCACACACCAATACAAGCTTTGATTTCACAGGGAAAGAGGCTGCAGAGCTGCGGTGTCGAGCGCCGGAGAGAGTCAGCTTGATGGCTGGGTCCGCCTCACTGCTATCCCCGTGTTGCTAAACATAAATGGTAAATGGACTAGTTCTTATGTGGTGCTTTTCTACTCTTGTTGAGCACTCAAATATTTAAATGAGTGTTATGTAGGTCAACCAACCAATTAAGTTAGACAGCCACAGGAACCAGTGAAGCCTGTGGGTTTCATTTTAGCGGTGAAGTATCACATGACCGAGACAAGCGTCTTGACACGTCAAGAGGGAGTCATAGATCGATGTAACGGAGAGAATCCGGACAGTTTTCAAAATAAAACATTGTTCAGGCTCAAATAATAAATAAAACGAAAATAATGTAAATTATTTATTCTTTAAGTATGGCCTGGTACCAAATGACCCACGGACCGGTACCGGTCCGCGGCCCAGGGGTTGGGAACCTCTGGTTTAAAGCATGGGGCTGTAGTTAAACTCTGATGTAAGCATGTCCTCTGAAGAACTGAGGAAGCAATTGAACAGAAAATACTCCTTTAAATATCTTCAGCTGATACAGTTGGTAAACCAGCATCATTCACTTCCTGACAGAGCAGCATCATCTCAGAGCTTCTCACCTGTTTCCGTCCATCAGGAGTAAAACGCTGCTGAATGTTAGATAATCATCAAATCCTGACGTTCACGCTGAGCTTTGAAATGACTCACGGGCAGGAAGCAGAACTGACCTGAGCGCCTGGTCGATGGTCTGACCCGTGAAGTCAAAGTTGGTGAGATATTCCTCGGCCACCATCTGACTGAACTCGTTACTGCAGAGAGAAGCAGGCAGCGTTAGACGAACACGGTCGGATCAACTTTACCAGGATACGAGCAGCACTGTGCAAATGTTTTAGTGCCTAAAAGCTTATTCTCAATCAGCAGTGACTTATTTTTGATCAGTCACTCCTGCGTGATATTAAATGGTAAATGGACTGGTTCTTACAGAGTGCTTTTCTACTCGACTTTGAGCACTCTCAGCGCATGCCTCATTCACACATTCATACTCCAACGAGTAACTTGGGGGTCAGTATCTTGTCCAAGGATACTTTGGCATGCAGGCTGGAGCGGCCGGGGATCGAACCACCAACTTTCAGGTTGGGAGGTGAACTGCTGCTCTACCTCCTGAGCCACAGCCACCCCAAAAAGAAAGTAACAGAGCATTAAGTGGAAGACCAAATAAGAGCCAAATAACTGAGGTCATAAAGTGAGACTAAAACAGCTGTGTAGGGAGGTTGACTGATGAAGGTCCAACCACAAAACCCTTCTAAATGAATGATCCATAACCTGAAAGGTGATCAGGACATAAAATCTGCACTTTTAGTCAAATCTGGTAAAAAAAATAAAACATTTTGGTGATTTTGTTTAAAATGAGGTGCAAAAATCCTCCTTTTCCTGCAGAAGTTCCACAGCAGGAAAGCTAACAGTGCCGTCTGCAGCACGGCATCAATGACACGTAGACTCGAGGTGGACTGTCTGATAAGGACATTAGCGTTGCTGAATCTGCCTTTGGTTTTTGTTCCGGTAAACTCAGCTGTGACCGCTAACAACAGCTGCTGGCTGATCACAGATTTCCACCGAGCCACTTTCACCAAAACCTGCTCGATCCCAGCGTACACATGAAGAAGTGCTCCAGTGTAACAGCAGACCCGTGATGTGTGCACTGTGCAAATTCATGCTTTCATATGATGTCAGCGCTGCAGGATCCCTGCAAAGAGAGCCGAGCTTTGACCCACAGGTACAGAATGACACACACACACACACACACACACACACACACACACACACACACACACTGACTTCTTGCTGAGGTGTCGAGCGACGTCAGACTTCCTGAAGCCCTCCAGGTTGTAGAGGCGTTTGGCGAGACGTTTGGCTGCCTGCAGGTCGGGCTTCATGCCGTTGGCCAGCGCGTCGTCGCTGCCGCCGAGCGCCAGACGCTCCGCCACGTCGGCCTGAGGGTACAGCAGCTCGGGTGGTCGATTCGCCGGACGCTCCCTGACAACACAAACACAAAAAAGGACATTAATATTTCAAGACTTTCAGATCCGTTTTCACTGAAGGACAGAAAGATTTCTGGTTCCTGTTCTCACAGTTCCTCTTTTGAAGCAAAACAAACAATAGAAACACATTTGAGTTACTAGATTTTTAATGTAGCCAAATTCTGGTTTTATATGAGTAAATCTGTGGGATTTATGATTAAGGGGAGTAGGAAAGGAAATAAGGATCAAACCTTTTCCCTTCAAACAGGAAATTAAACCTGAAAAACTCCTGAAATTAGAGCCATTTACCTGGAAAATATCAAAGCAAGGAGAGCAAATGAAATAACGTGAACGCCCACCAATAAATGAGCGGAGGGCGCAAACTGAAAATTCAGCTCTACCTTCCTCATTTTCACCACCAGGGCGGAGACAAAGGAACTCTTTCAATCCCAGGTAAGAAACGAGACTTCAGACTCACGTTGAGGGGGAATAATATTCCTGTCTGGGAAGTGTTGGAGGGGAATAAATACAGCTCTGCCTAAACTCAATCTGATCTGCAACAAAAACTAAACTTATACTCAGATCACTCAGAGTAGTGAACTTTCAAAATAAGAAAGGAATTATTCACTAGAGAAATCAGACGACACTGAGCTTTCAGAATAAAACAGGTCACCAAATATTCCTGCACACTGTGATCAGCTTTGTTTATATGAATTTATGTTTTCAGCATGAACTTCAATTCCGATCAGGAACCAAAGTAAAAGAGATCAGGATTATTAATGCCTGTTTTTAGTCAAGTTCAATTCAGTTTTATTTATATAGCTCCAAATCACAACAAACAGTCACCTCAAGGTGCTTTATATTGTAGGTAAAGACCTTAAGAACAAAGTAAATAAGGTGAATGAAAAGACAAAGTGCATCATGGGAACCCCCCAGCAGACTAGGCCTATAGCAGCATAACTAAGGGATGGTTCAGGGTCACCTGATCCAGCCCTAACTATAAGCTTGATCATAAAGGAAAGTTTTAAGCCTAATCTTAAAAATAGAGAGGGTGTCTGTCTCCTGAATCCAAGCTGGGGCTGGTTCCACAGAAGAGGCGCCTGAAAGCTGAAGGCTCTGCCTCCCATTCTACTCTTAAGTATCCTAGGAACCACAAGTAAGCCAGCAGTCTGAGAGAGAAGTGCTCTGTTGGGGTGATATGGTACTATGAGGTCTTTGAGATAAGATGGGGCCTGATTATTCAAGACCTTGTATGTGAGGAGAAGAATTTTAAATTCTAATCTAGATTTAACATTGAGCCAATGAAGAGAAGCCAATATGGGAGAAATCTGCTCTCTCTTTCTAGTCCCTGTCAGTACTCTAGCTGCAGCATTTTGGATCAGCTGAAGGCTTTTCAGGGAGCTTTTAGGACAGCCTGATAATAATGAATTACAATAGTCCACCCTAGAAGTAATAAATGCATGAATGAGCTTTTCAGCATCACTCTGAGAAAGGATGTTTCTAATTTTAGAAATATTGCGCAAATGCAAAAAAGCGGTCCTACATATTTGTTTAATATGTGCATTGAAGGACATATCCTGGTCAAAAATGACTCCAAGATTTCTCACAGTGTTACTGGAGGCCAAAGTAATGCCATCCAGAGTAAGTATCTGGTTAGACACCATGTTTCTAAGATTTGTGGGGCCGAGAACAACAATTTCAGTTTGATCTGAATTTAGAAGCAGGAAATTAGAGGTCATCCAGGCCTTAATGTCTTTAAGACATTCCTGCAGTTTAACTCATTGGTGTGTATCATCTGGCTTCATTGATAGATAAAGCTGAGTATCATCTGCATAACAATGAAAATTGATGCAGTGCTTTCTAATAATACTGCCTAAGGGAAGCATGTATAATGTAAATAAAATTGGTCCTAGCACAGAACCCTGTGGAACTCCATAATTAACCTTAGTGTGTGAAGAAGACTCCCCATTTACATGAACAAATTGGATTCTATGAGATAAATATGATTCAAACCACTGCAGTGCAGTACCTTTAATACCTATAGCAAGCTCTAATCTCTGTAATAAAATGTTATGGTCAACAGTATCAAAGCTGCACTGAGGTCCAACAGGACAAGCACAGAGATGAGTCCACTGTCAGAGGCTCTAAGAAGATCATTTGTAACCTTCACTAATGCTGTTTCTGTACTGTGATGAATTCTGAAACCTGACTGAAACTCTTCAAATAAACCGTTCCTCTGCAGATGATCAGTGAGCTGTTTTACAACTACTCTTTCAAGAGTCTTTGAGAGAAAAGGAAGGTTGGAGATTGGCCTATAATTAGCTAAGACAGCTGGGTCAGTGATGGCTTTTTAAGTAGAGGTTTAATTACAGCCACCTTGAAGGTCTGTGGTACATAGCCAACTAATAAAGACTGATTGATCATTTTTAAGATTGAAGCATCAATAATTGGAAAGACTTCTTTGAACAGTCTAGTAGGAATGGGATCTAATAAACATGTTGCTGGTTTGGAGGAAGTAACTATTGAAGTTAACTCTGAAAGATCAACTGGAGCAAAAGAGACTAAACAAATACCAGCAGTGCTGAAAGCAGCCGAACATGAAGAATAATCTTTGAGATGGTTATGAATAATTTTTTCTCTAATGTCTAAAATTTTATTTGTAAAGAAATCCATGAAGTCCCTACTAGTTAACGTGAAAGGAATACTCGGCTCTACAGAGCTCTGACTCTTTGTCAGCCTGGCTACAGTGCTGAAAACAAGCCTGGGGTTGTTCTTATTTTCTTCAATTAATGATGAATAGTAAGATGTCCTAGCTTTACGGAGGGCTTTTTTATAGAGCAACAAACTCTTTTTCCAGGCTAAATGAGCATCTTCTAATTTAGTGAGACGCCGTTCCCTCTCCAGCTTTCGGGTTATCTGCTTTAAGCTGTGAGTTAAACCACAGAGTCAGGCACTTCTGCAGCAACTCCACTGGCTTCCAGTTAAATTCAGAATTCTGTAAATATTTCTGTACACATTCAAGGCCATCCATAACCTCGCCCCTCCTCATCTATCCAATCTTCTCCTCCATCCGTCTCACTGTGCCCTCTGCACCTCCTCAGCACTGTGGGGAACACAGCTGTCTCCCACTCTGCTCCCCAACTCGCTCCCATCAGACATCCTCAATATCAGCTCTGTTCCTGTCTTCAAATCATGACTCAAAACTCACCTGTTAAAGACGGCCTACTCACTTTAGCTCCTTTAATTTCTTATTCTGTGCTTTGTTTTGTTCTTACTGCTGTAAAATGTCCTTGGGTGCCTTGAAAGGCGCTTACAAATAAAATGTAATATTATTATAGTTCGGTCTAATAATCTTATAATAATAAATGATAGTGTTCATGTGATGGCAGCTGTGCCACGAACATGCTGAACTGACATCCTCATGACCTTGCAGCTCGCTGTGACACATTTAGACGTTTTCTTCAGCATCAGCAGGAATACGGTGATTATTTTCTGTTGCCATGGTTACACTGCAAACAGGAACTGTTAGCAGCTAATGCAATGTGACATTTAACAGGTCACGGAGTGAGAAAAGCTTCCTTTTATATACGTAGGTGGAGACACTAAAGAGGTTATTCCTTAAAAACTGTTACATTATTCAAACAGACGGCTGCCTGGCGCCTCAGTCTGGTTTCACATCAACTCTTTAGTTTTTGGAAGCAGAGCACAGCTTATACTTTTCTAAGGCCCAGCTAAAAAGTATTCATCACAAAAACGCAAAACAAAGTCAAAGTGAGGACACGCGCTCTGTGTGTGTCTACAGGCTGCTATCATAACAATATTCACCCTGATATCAATCTAATAAACATCCAGCTCAACCAGTCCTCAGTGCATACGGTGCCATTCAGCCAGCTTCAGCACTTCAACTTTAGAGCACTCTGAAGTCCCCCGTTTCTCTGCAAACACGTTAATGCGCTGCGTGCGGCTGTGTTTCCTTCAGCAGCCTCACAGCCTGCAGTCTATTTATAACTGGAGTGTTTGCTGCTGCATCGACCAGCATCCCCTCAAGGATCAATACAGCCCCGCGTGCTCCAGCGTCACCGAGCCGAGCAGAAGTACTTTTAATGTAACGCACCTATCTGTCGTCGTTGTGGAAATGTGTCCGTTCTCCATCAGCCGTTCTTCGCTCGCAGACGCTCTTTACATAAATGCACTTTTTTTAAAAAGCTCGGGCGTGAGGAGGAAATGAAGTCAGAGTTTAGAGTGAGAGTCAGAAAGTGGGAAGTGGGAGAACCACAGTGTGGACTGCATCTACTTCCCTTAATGAACTTGAGCTTCCCTTTACTGGATCAGGGTGATCAGCAGGTCTGCAACAGCTAACAGTTATTGATTGCTCTTAATCAATCCCATCACAATTATCTAGATTGATAAATTAATTCTAAGTATAAAAGAAGCATCAAAATATAGCGGCTCTGAGAGCTCATTTCACTGAAGGAGAATAAATGAAAACAGCCACACAACAACACCACAACTACACAACTCTGACAGCACACCTGAAACACAACCAGATACACAACTACAACCAACTCTGGAAGACAACAGAAAAATGGAAGAAAACACAGAAAGACACTTAAAACAACAAGCATATCAAATTTCCCCTGAAACACCATAAATTACAGAAAAACATCCAAGTATTAAAAATCCAACCAAAAACACAGGTACTAAAAAACAGGACACCAAATTCTGACCAAACAATAAAACCAAAAATAAAACAATACAGGAAGAGTGTCAAATACTGAGAACACGACCAAAAGGACTACAAACCACCCAGAAACAGCAGGACAGCGTGGCGTCTCAGCAATCCACGGCTCAAAGACCACGAACCAACCTTTTTTAGTCAGAGTTCAGCATCAGTCAGTAAACCTCTGTGATATTGATGTGGTCAGTAAGTATCAGAGGGGGGGGGGGGGGGGGTTAATCAGTTTCAGCTGCTTTGGTGTTCATCAAATTACCAACAGGTGCACTAGAGGGGCAACAGTGAGACACCCCCCAAACAGGAATGGTTTACAGGTGGAGGACACTCACAGTTTTCCCTCCTCATCTTTTCTGACTGGTTTTCACTAGTTGTGCATTTGGCTAGGGTCAGAGTCACTGCTGGCAGCATGAGGTCATACCTGGACCCTACAGAGGCTGCACAGGTAGTCCAACTCCTCCAGGATGGCACATCAATACGTGCCATTGGCAGAAGGTCCTTAACCCATCAGCAGGACCGGGATCTGCTCCTTTGTGCAGGAGGAACAGGATGAGCTCTGCAGAGCTACAAAATGACCTCCAGCAGCCACTGGTGTGAACGTCTCAGACCAAACAATCAGAAACAGACTTCATGAGGGCGGCCTGAGGGCCCGACGTCCTCTAGTGGGCGCTGTGCTCACTGTTTGACACTGTGGAGCCAGAACTGGCAGGTCCTCCACTGGAGCCCTGTGCTTTTCACAGATGACAGCAGGTTCACCCTGATCATGTGACAGACCTGAAAGGGTCTGGAGAAGCCGTGGAGAACGTGATGCTGCCTGTAACATCGTTCAGCATGACCGGTTTGGTGGGTCAGTGATGGTCTGGGAGGCATATCCATGGAGGGACACACAGACCTCTACAGGCTACAGCACCCTGACTGCCATCAGGTATCAGGACGAAATCCTTGGACCTGTCAGACCCTACACTGCTGCAGTGGGTCCTGGGTTCCTCCTGGTGCCTCATGTGGTGAGAGTTTGCAGGCCGTTCCTGGAGGAGCCCCGATGCTGTCAGGAATGCATACAAGCACATGTTGGCCAAACAAACTACTGAGGCCCATTTAGAGTTGCTGCAGTGAAATATCAGTAAAATGTTCCAGCTGCTGCGTCATTGTTTCACTTTGGGGTGTCTTTGAATTCAGCAGGTTCATCATTTTCATTTCCATCAAACGATGTGGCATCCTTCCATTGTTAACACATTATCCAGTCCATACAGGACAGATATCCAGCAGGAGTTTTTCCCACTGAGATCTGGTCTGTTTTTTTTGAGCAGTGTATTTCCTGGTGAACAGAGTGAATGTGAGTCCGGATGTTTCTGTCGGCGAGTCCCTCCCACGCTCACCGACGCAGCCCATTCATCCAGGACAGAAATAACCAGCAGCCGGGGAACCTCGCTCAACAGGACGCCAGGAAACTCTTTCAGTCCATCTCTGAGCACGCCGCCCACTTCCACCGACTGAGTTCAAGGTCAACGGCAGGAATACGCCGGCCCGGTCTGCCGCCGCTGACACGTTTCATAGAAAGCACCGCTGCTTTGTCAGACTGCTCACAGTCAACACTGAACAGCACGTCCATGTTTGTCTTCATCCAAATCGAATCATCCCTGCTGTGAACGCAAAGCCTCCAAATTCAGACGTGATGGTTCGTCTGTTACTAACTCCAATTTCAGGCAGGTGAAAACCTCTAATTGGAGCAGTGAGCTCCAGTTAACTCATCAATAATTAACTCATCAATAATTAACTTTCAGAGAATTTCCTGCTTGTTATCCAGTGTGCACTCACCGTGCACATGAAGCTAAAACAGAGCATGAGACAGTGGAGGTGCAGGGCAGAGCGCTCACACAGCACCTGCCTAAGATCCACGGTGGTACAGCGGTTAGCACTGCTGCCTCACAGCACAAAGGTCCTGCGTTTGAATCCACCATCAGGCCTTTCTGTGTGGAGGTTGCAGGTTCTCCCCCTGTCTGTGTGGGTTCTCCAGGTTCCTCCCACAGTCCAAACACATGCAGTTAGTGGGGTTAGGTTACCTGGTGACTCTAAATCGCCACAGGTGTGAATTTGTGATCCCACCAATAAACCATATGACTAACCTTCTGTCTCTCTCTGGTTCTCCCAGGGAGGAGGCGGAGCTAATTTGTTAATTGAGCAGTTAAACCTGCTGGCCTCTGTCAGGTTGGTTCCTGATCTTCTTCCTCGCGTCTCCTCGTTTGTGTTCAGTTTGGAAGTAATTTTTGGAAAAGCGGCAGGAATGATAACATTATTAATGTAAAGCATTAATATTTGGAGCGCTGGTCTCAGTTCATTCAGCTGTTTTTTAAGCAAATGCACCAAACGGACTGTTTTGTGCTCCAAAGTAAACGAGTTTTGTCTCATCCTGTAGTGAATGCTGACATTTTGTGAGTTCTGGTGATGAAGAAAACAGAAAAAGAAGGCAGACGGCATTTTGAAGAGTTTGGGAACTTAAATTTAAGATTTTTAAGACCTTCTACCAGGTTTTCATACCAGGTGGAGATGGATGACAGCATTAGGATGGACGCCCAGATCCTTGTTGTTGAAAACGTCTTTTTCATCATACCCAATCTGGACACCTGGCCGGACACCCCCGCCCCCCCGTCTGAGCTGAGACTGGTTTGATCCACCAGCTGAGACAGAGAGGCTTAAAACAATGAGTCACTGAGCAGCAGAGCGAGAAAGCACAAGACAGAAAGCTGGAAAACGAAAGGCAGGAACAGAGGAAAACACGACTGCAGACGAGTGATTTTCCAGGGCGTGTCAGTCAGACTCAAACCACTACAACCAAACCACATACAGGGACCGAGTGACAGCCGGCCGACGTGAACATAAGGAAACTCTCAGTGCCCAGATTTAAAGAATTAGCCTGCTGTTAATCAGTGTTTATGTTAATGTCAATAAATCCCACATGCAAACCCCCAAGCAGCTCCAGAAGCTTTGGTTCCTGATGGGAACGTGACTGCCTATAAACAGCTCGCAGACAGACTGTCTCACTTTTCCAAATGATGCTCCCAACACGCTGAGGAATACATGATGCTTCTCATCTGACTGTATGTATATTTTCTCAAGTAATGGAAAACTTTCACTGCAAGGAATGAGTTAAAAAGCAGGATGCATTTTCTGCAGGCAAACATCAACATCCAGGCCAGCAGAGGCAGCAGTGAGTCAGTCCCATAGACTCCCATGTTACATAAACATGTTTACAGCCTGATACAGAAACTGCTTTGGTCTCTGGAGCCAATTTCCCCCTTCATTACAGCTGTATGGGGGGGGGGGGGGGTAGCTGTCTGCTAGGCTTCCCCTCAGCTAACTGGAGTCCCTGAACTGGACCTCTGCACCGTGTTTGTGCTGTTGGAGCCTTTTGGAGCATTTTTAATGCAATTATCTGACCAATCATATGGCTGCTGTGGCTTCATTGGACTAACAGACCGTCCAAGAAGGCGGAGCTCCAGTTTCGGGATTTGATTTGTTACTGATTAGCACAGCGGTGGGCAACTCCAGGCCTCGTTTTAGATGTGTCCCTGATCCAACACACCTGAATCAAATGGCTGAATTACCTCCTCAGTATGCAGTCAAGTTCTCCAGAGTCCTGCTAATGACTTCTCTGTTTGACTCAGGTGTGTTGGATCAGGAACACATCTAAAACCTGCAGGACACTGGCCCTCGAGGCCTAGAGTTGCCCACCCCTGGATTAGCAGGTATCTGTGGATGCTAGCATCAGCTGATAACTCCTGACACCTTAATGAAAACGTTCAGATCGTGATTTGATGATCTTCTGTACGAAGGTGTGAGGCTCTCCTCAGACGGAGGTAAAAACAGTTCGGCTCTCACACGTTCCTCGGGCCTCACGCTGAAACGAGCGCTTGATCTATAATTGATGCCCAGCTGGAAAGTTACAACACACTTCCTCCAAACTCCAGAGGAGATCCTCTGCCTGCAGGGACTTTTATCCAGCACAAACGTCTGGACCCACTAAAAATCGCAGGAAGGTTTATTATGGAGTCCGTTTGAAGAAATGCAGATCGGAGCCTCAGAGCAGAGCCGAGTTCCTGCTGAGTCAGATCACACAGTTCATGCAGTTTAACCAAAGTGAGCCCAGAAACACGCGAGGAACTCCTCCATCAGCACCCTCAGAGGCAAACCTGAGGGTCACGTGACCCCCCATCTTAGAGATCTTTCAGCAAAGGTCAGAGTGGGTCGTTTATGTTGAACGTGCCTTCACAAAAACCTCAAACAAACACACTCACAGCATCAGAAACTCTACAGAGAGCTGTGACACCTCGATACTCCATCAGACGTCTTTACTTTCACCAACAGCTCACTCTCACTTCATTAGGAAAAACAGAGGAAACAGCCCTTTACTGCAGGGAAATCAACCTTTTAGAGCGCCAATCAATCTTAAGTCGGTTTAAATGAAGCGCTTTGATTCATGAGTTTCTTTGCTCAGACAGAGGTCAGCCTTTAATCTGCACTCACACATGAATGTGGATTACACACTTGCTGATGGAGGTGAAGATGCTGCTGCAGCAAACACAATGTGGAGCGCTCTGTTTGACATTATGTGAAATTCATTCCAGCTTCATTGTTTATTAGAGCTTCACATCAAGGTCGCTGTAGGGGACTAAAAGCAGGTGTGGAAACAGGTTTAAGTTAACGAACCAGAAAAACTTATATTCTCTAAAATCAAATAAAATATCTTTAATGAGATGAAGTGAATACGCTGCAGCTGACACGTCAGCATGAGTCAAATATGTCATAAAGGTCTTAAAATCCTTAAATCTGATTTTGTCTTCCAACATCATGAAAACAGGATGTGACGTATGAGGATGATGATGATGATGAATGTATCAAACACGCCTTTCCCCGTCACAAAAACCCGCTCGCTGTTCAGCTCAGTGACTTCAGTCATCAAGATATCCAGATGAAGAGGAGGAAGAAGAGAAGCAGGTGAAGCAGCAGAAGGACTGGGATTGCATTATGATGCAGCAGCTGCTGTCTGTGGATGGTCACATGACATCAGCACAGCCCAATGAACACGTATGTTGGAGACTCGCTGCGGTCTCCTAAACGATTACACTGAATATGAGGAGTGATAACAGGAAACGCAGTGACGGCTTCATCAATCTTCTGCAGAATCTCTCGTCTTCCAGCTGCCGCAGCAGAGCTGCTGCCATCAGTGATCTGCCGCTGAGCAAACTTGTGCTCCAGCGAAACGCCACCACAGCTCCAGCCACTGTGACATCGTCCTTTGTGGACGCCCCACCGTTCACGAGGGTGACGTGAACAAAATCTACATAGAAATAAAAGGATTCTTCTCAGGGCGCCTCCTGCTGGCCTGTTTGTGCCTGCAGTGGAGGGCAGCAGGTACCTTTGGCTGAACTCCTGATGGTCACAGACCTCCGAAGCCCCTGCCGGACGTCCGTGTCCCCCCCACCACCTCTGTTTTATTTATATGTTTGTTTTAAAATTATATTTAAAGGTCATGAAAGTGAATCAAGAGTTAAATCTGCCCCTAACAAATACCCCAGCAGACCCTCTCTGCAGTCAATACAAGAGTTCAGGACTAATTAAAATATGCCCTAACGAAGCATGGCAGACCGTAACGCTGAGGTTTACATGAGCAGAGGTGAAAGCTGACGGGGAGACGGCACACGTCTCTCCACAGCCTCCTTCCTCTCCACGTGCTGTAAATAAATCACCCTGGCATGCTGTTACAGATCAGCGCCTCATACAAGAACTGACAAACACTTCTGCAGCAGGAGAACAGCTTCACATTTCACAGGGTTGCATCAGCGCAACAAAAAAGTCTGTTTGTTTGTAAAAGTGCAGAACAGAGAGGCCTGCAGAGGTGATGGGGGGGGCTGCATTTTCTCACTGCAGCACTGACCCCAAAAATCCAGAGCAGCTCCACCATAAATCTCTCTGCATGACAACACGAGTTCACTCAATTTAGCTTCATTAATTAAAGTCATTAAAAGTTTTAACAATGTCAAACTAAGGTTACGCTCACTCCCAGTGAACATTTTAAACTCGTCACTGTTTTACAGAAAAACTGCAGCTCAGGGCGTCTTTGAAACAACTTCAACTCGTGGAAGAAAAAAAGCATCACATTTTCCCCAGATAACCAATCACAGTGAGGCCTGAGGCTCAGCTGATCCCTTTTGCCACATCCTGCTGGTAAACCTCATAAATGCTGTAATGTTTAAGCAACTGCAAGCCACTTTGCAGCCCTCCTCCACCCCAGCTGCTCCTCTGTGTTTAGCCGACGTCCCGGAGCAAAGACATAAATTACTGCAGACGTGGATTTCAGTCTTCTGTTGGCCACAGTGGTCTGAACAGAAGGATGCATGATGGTTTCCAACACTGTGTTGGTTTCTGGGAGCCAGAAGTTATCAGCTGATGCCAGCATCAGATACCTGCTAATCAGTAACATCCAATCAAAAGCTTAAAATGGGTTAGTGCTTGCTCTAAAAGTGAAATTTTGCACGAAACTGTTGGATTGTAATTCTCAGCATCACCTCAGTGAACCAGTTTGCACTTCTTCCAGCGCAGACACACAAACACACAGTAACCACTGAATCACGCCGTGTTTGTGGATGTGATTCTAATGTTTATGCCCTGCTGAACAGGAACTTCCTGTAAACCAGTTACACTCAAAATTCAACAGATTTAAAGTCAAAGTTTTCTCTGTATCATGAAATTAATTAATTCCATATTTATCGATCACGGAGTCGACTCAGCTCTCGTTTCAGAAACAAGACGTTTAAGTTCTGCTACATTTCTTTCTGTAACCTCGAAAACTCACCTGTACACAGCCGGGTAGGGCGAGGAGTACATGTACCTGTCCTCCAGAGCCCCGCCCCCCCAGCACAGCAGGTAACGTGCCATTATGACACGACTCTGCCCGCTCTCACACCAAGCCCGTGAGAGAGCAGGCACCAATCAAACAACATCCACATCGACGCCTCTGAGCAGTGAGGAGGTGTTATCGAGGGAAACAGAGCGACATCATCCAAGTATTAATCTGATGACATCATAAACCTATGACATCATCTGCTCCGAGTTCTCCGTGTTTCATTCAGAGCCTCGGTGTGGAGCTCCTCCGACAGCAGCAGCGTCTCCTCTCTGATCCGTCTGCTTTCAGCCCTCTTCCTCCTCGTCTCCTCCTCCTCCTCCGTCTGGGTGACTTTTCCTCCTCGCTGCTCCGTCAGCCCTCTTCCTCCTCCTCTTCTTTCTTCCACACTTTTAAAATCTCAGCGCCGGGTTTTCTCCAACTTCACAGCACAACTTTCCCTCTTTCTGCTCTCCAGCGGATCCTCGCCTCCTCCCGCCCTTCTCGTCCATCAGCTGGCTTATTTTCCTGCACTGAGGGGAAGGAGGTATGCGCTTCCTCCCCCGTTTGACCCGGGACGCCCCTCCTCCTCGCGCTCCCCACCCTCCCCCTGCTGTCCTCTCCTTCCCCTCTTCCTCTCTTTGTCTCCTCTTACCTTCCTCTCACTCCTTCCTGGCAGTTTTGAGCAGCCTCTTCTCCAGCAGCTCAGTGAGCGTCAGCTCCTCTCTCCCTGAGCGAGAGCGTTTTTACATTTTAAAATATAAATACAAACTTTGCTCATTACAGAACACAGTGTTTGTCTCTTGACGTGGATCTCTGGTAGCTTAATTCATAACAGAGCATATTTGTGTGCATGTGTGTGTCCTTCATACACAGCTCAAAGATGAGGGGAGCAAACACACACCCATACTGTCCAAGTACGACATCATAAAACAAATCTTATCGTCTCATTCACGATGTCGCAGAAACAAACAGTCCTGAAGTGACGTCTGATTGGTGGAAGTCGAGTCACAAACGTTTCAAACTTCACTTTCGGCCTTTATGAACTTCATGTTTGACAAAAGAAGGAAAATTTGTCATAAATAGAAACCTGAGCTGTTACAGCCGAGATGTCCCCACACCTCAGAGCTTATATGTGGCTTCATACAGTATTCAGGTAACAGGCTTCCATTCCCAGAGCAGAAGCATCCCCACGAACCGAGAGAAAGCAGGTCAGAGGTCAGAGGTCAGAGCACACAAACAACAGATGGAACACATCCACATGAACGACAGCGAGGAGGAGGAGGAGGAGGAGGAGGAGGATTTACTGAAAAGATTTCAGACTTTCTAGTTTTCTGGCAGGAGTGGGAGGTCTTTCCTTCCACCCGTCTCTGAGAAGCTGCCTGGATGAATCCATCTGGAATTTCCCTCTATAGGCCGTGCGTGTGTGTGTGTGCGCGCGCGTGTGTGTATCCCTGAGAGGACCTCCCAGGAGCCATGTGGAGGTTCAGATTAGGACTGGATGTGGGGGGACAGGAATGCTGAGGGGTCCTCGCAGAGCTGGAAGGGCGAGCGCTGTGTGCTGGGAGGCGTGTAGATGCGGTGAATGGGGAGAAGAATAAGCAGCAGCAGCTGTCTGGGTGTGATCCTGTTTTTCATTTCCAAGTCTGGATTCTTTCTCTGCGGCTCGGCGTGAGTTTGTGCTGGAAACAACGTTTCTGAATCTGAGTCCCGGCCGTCCACACCCAGTCGCGGGCGTGGACCGAGGCCAAAAAGGAAAACTCCTCCAGGCCGGCGCTCAGAAAGCTCCCAGCAGCAGGCTCGCTGCTTTCATTTCACTCCTCGAATGTTTGAATGTGTTTGTGTGCGGCGCGACTTCCTGCCACACACAGGAAACGGTTTCACTCCTCAAGAACAGCACAAAGATTCCCGACGTTATCCTGTGAATTCTTTCTTTAGCTAAAAGGATCCACAGGCAGGAGTAACTACAGATTAATTATAATTATATTTATTCATAATATATACACTAACATGGCAGGAGGAAAGAGGAAGACCTCAGAGGAGGTTTATGGATGGAAGGAGGACAGAGGAGGATGCTGGGATAGGGGGAGGTGGAGGCAGATGATCTGCTGTGGCGCCCCCTAAAGGCAGCAGCTGGAAGAAGAAGAGGATGAAAAAATGTGATTTTTTTGTGTTTTGTCTTAGAAACAAAGTGTGATAACTTTGTGTTATTCAAAGGTTGCAAAATACTATCAGTTTAGTACATTAGGTTTGCAGTACTGTGGTAAAGTTTAGAGTAATACTCGATGATGGAAGGGTGGATTTTTATTTTATTTTTTTTTGTGGCCAGATCATGAACACATGATCTTTATTCTGCAAGAAGTCTGTAAACACTTCATGTCATTAAATCAGGATGATGTGTCAGACAATCACAGAGATCTTCTGTAGCTTCTCTGCTGTGTGTAATGTGCAGCTTATGTGACAAAAACTTTTTAAAACACTTTGTTTCCTGCTTTAAAAAACTGAAAATAGTTTTTTGGTATCAAAGTTGTGAAGCTGCAGAGTGCAGCCCTCTGCTGTCTCCAGCACCACGAGGATGGGTGCAGTACACCGAACGCTCTGCCTTTAAGGGTTTCCTGAGGTGAACTAACAAAGACGTGGAGTGAATAATAAGACGCTGACTCATTGTTAAATACAGACTTCACAGTGTCAGTAATAGCAGAGCAGCAGAGTTTAGCTGAACCAAACCCTCCATCACGGCCGGCCGCGACCCACAGACGGACCAACAGACCGGCGCAGGTCTAAAAGTAGAGCTGCTTCGGTGCCCTTTTGTTTCTGCGCGTCATGTGAGCGCTGTGGTTTGGTTTGAAAGGAACCGCGTGGAGCTGGAAGTGGAGCACAAGAGGATGTGGAACCAAAACTACTCGTCAAACATCGACAAACAGGAAAGACGACGGTGACAAAGAAATGACTTTGTTCTCGATGCAGAGCACACGTGTGCGTCTGACAAAGGTAAGAGGTCATAACAACGTGGAAACGACTCGTTTATCTCAAAGAAACACGTCAGAACAGGTTCATGGTCCGTGAGATAATGATAAACTGAAGCTGGGCCTGCAGGTCCCATGCACAGCCTGCAGACTGTCTGCATGCTGTAGCTGTAGACTGTCAGCAGGGGGCGCTGTCACACACAGAGCTGAAGTCAGAAACGATGAAGCGTCCGCTGCGGCCGTCGCCTTCGCTCCTCCCTTTCCTGTTCCAGCCTGCTTTTCAACCAATCAGCATGGACCCGCACACAGCATCATCCACACGGAGCTACGTGCAAGCCCGCGTGTGTGTCGCGTACCTGTCTGCACAGGTAGATCCATACACAAACAGACAAACGCAGAGACAAGCTTTATTCACCTCACAGGGACAACAAATGAAAATCCTTTGGACCCCAGACAAAGCTTCTTCTGCTCTAAAAGGACTTTTCCTCTCATCATCGTTAGAAAGCTGCAGGTTCTCTGGCTGATGATGTGTGGTCTGAGCCCACTACAAACACGTGGCAGCGCCCCCTTCAGGCCAGTCGCTTCAGTCTTACTGCCTGAAGGAGCCTGAGCCGGCTCTCCGAACACGAGCAGCAGCACTTCCTGCTGCGTCTCTGAGCGCTCAGGTTCAGCTCACGCTGTGCTGACACGGGCTGTCATCACAGGCTGGGTGACACTTGGAAAAACATTTTTATTGACTTCATAGATTTTATATTAGTGACGGCATCACTGCAGCCCCTCTCTGCGCAGCCGGTCATGTGACCGGCAGCCTCTCCTCCCGTCTGGAGCAGGTGGCGAACCGTGACTCACCTTTCTTCGGTTTTAAGCCCTGAAAGTTCATTCGCCATCACTGCTGCGGGCGGGATCGGTGGCAGGACAGGAAACGACGCAGCAGACGGACGAATCAAAGGCGCCGCGGGGAGGAAGCTGCCGCCGAGAACAAACGATACTCCGGTATTTTCGGTTTATGGTACTTTGAAAAGTTACTTTGACTTTATGATACTTTTACTTCGGAGGACAGTGCTCAGCAGATGGCCCCTCCCTGAGCCTGGAGGTTTCTTCCTGTTAAAAGGTGTTTGCTCTGTTGGGTTTTCTCTGTATCATTGGAGGGTCTTTAACTACAATATGAGCACCTTGTTGTGATTTGGTGCTGTATAAAAAAAACTGAGGTTTGTATGAAGCTGTAAATGTTTAAATTCAGCATAAATCTGGGACAGAAAGGGTTAAACACAGAAACACGAGCTGGTAATGAAACTAATACGTTAAACTTTTCTCCTCGTCGTGTTTCAGGCTCGCTCTCAGGGAACGCTCGTTACCTCCAGACTGAAGGTTTGATATTTTCAGGTGTGGCTCAGCGGGTGAGCGGGCGTCCTGTGGCTAAATGGAGCAGCTCAGGTTCGAGTCTGACCCCCCAAAGTAAAAACTTTATATTTTTCGATTAGTTTTCATTTCTATTTGTTTTTAATTCGGTTTAGTTTCAGTTTTCACAGCTCACATCAGTTTTTATTAGTTTCACTGTTAGTTTATTATGATGAGGATGCTTCCGTCAGGAGCAGGTTCAAAGGTCATACAGACGGCTGCTGGGCTGACAAACGTGTGGCGGCAGATTTCAGTCAGCAGTTTTTCTTCTTCCTGTGATTCCAGTAACTGAAGTAACTGTAACTGCTGTCAGTTTGCAGATTACTTCAGGTCACTGACTGAAGTGTGTTAGTTAATGAGGCGTGTGTGAGATATAAATGCTGCTGCAGTTTTAGTGTTTTAATGAGCCGAAGCCGTGAATCACACCTGATTATTACTCAGAATTAAATGGAGGAAAATAAAATGAGGTTAAAAGCAGCTGCAGCAGGAATGAAGGCTGAACCAACCAAAGTCTCCAGATTTAGAAAAAGACAAAAAAAGTCTCTAAAAAAATGTCCTGACTGAGCAAAACCCCAAACACAGCATGTCTGCACTCTCAGGCTACACACACACACACACACACACACACACACACACAAACACACACACACACACCAAACTCGGCTGTAAGCACATTATGTGTCTTTGCTGCCACCTTGTGCCTGATCTGTGTCACTGCAGCTCTCATCACTTTAATCTGCAGATTACGTCTCTGAGCTCACATGAACTAAAGTTAAAGAATTAACACAGCCAATAACTCCCAACACACACACACACACACACACACACACACACACATTGATACGCAGACCTCCAACAAAGCTCCTTACTCCACGATCAGCGTCTAAAAGTAAGTGGAGACTTTTAAAGCTCTTGAACGTCACATAAAAAGCTTCTCTGATCAGAAAAACAGACTCATTAAAGTTACATTACTGTCCCATTCCAGCAGGAAACATGACAGTGATGTAACAGCAGTAATGTAACAGCAGTAATGTAACAACAGTAATGTAACAGCAGTAATGTAACAACAGTAATGTAACGGAGGAGTTTGTCGGGCGTTAACGTTTGGATGGAGAACTGGATGTTGGAGCAGCTCACACAAATCTAAAGCAGCTGCAGCAGAAAGCCGAACTCTGACAGGAAGCTGTTAAAATGCCGGACATGTGAATGACTGCTAACGACTCCCAGACTGAGACACTTTGTCCACATCGCGTCAGAGCGACAGCAGCCTCGGGGCGGCCGTCTGCCGCTCCCGTTTGGTATTCCGGCCTCGTCTGGGGGTCGGATGCAGAATGAGCGAGCAGACGGTCTGACTCACCTGGGGCTGCTGTGGAGCGCCGGCGTCGAGCTCGCCTTCCTGAAGCCGTCCTTGAGGATGGAGCGACGCCACGACTCTTTCTCTGACTTGGACCTGACCGGAGGGCCGGAGTCGTCCTTGGAGCCTCCTCGGAGCCCCGCCCCCGAGGCACTGAGGGCAAGTTCAGAGCGAGACGTCTCTGAGGAGGTGGACGGGTCCGGACGGGCCAGCGGGGCAAAACTGAGCTCGATGATCTGCTTGGCGCTCTCACAGATCTGACTCTGAGCACACAAACGGGTTAGTGTTACTTCCTGCCGGCACACAGGAAGAAGTGACATAACTGCCATCTCTGTCCTACCTGGATCTCCGGGGTGAGGGTGGGCAGGTCGAAGGTGAACACAGATGTGGATCCTGAGGTCAGCAGGTCCACGCTGTCCAGGCTGCTGTACGAGGTACCTTTGGCCCGATGGGACTCCATGATGCTTTCAAAATGGCGGCTGAAGGAGTCCAGGTTGCTGTCGGAGGGTCGGCGGGGGCTGCCGATGGAGATCGGAGACTTGAGGCCACCGTGGGTGTCGGAGGACGCCTCCAATGACCTGATGAAGACAGAGTTAAACGGTGTTAAAGTCTGTTGGTGTCCTACCACAGGCAGCAGAACTGAAGTGACCAGGCACATGGCCACGCCCCCTCAGTCTCATCAGTTCAAAGTGAAATTTAAAGAGCTCAGATGGATTGACCTCTGACCCTGCTTAAAGCATGGACCGTCTGGGGCCCCCACAGGGGAAGAAACATGAATCTGGGGTCTCTCCTCCTCCTCCCATCTCAGGTCACATGTTTGTTCCCCCCAATAAAAAGAATCAGACAGAGGACGGCCTGCAGCACAGACAGGCCTTTTCCCTCGGCTGTGGGTCTGAATAGAAATGAACTCGTACAGCATTAAGTGACTGAACCTCTCATGATAAAGGTAATTATGCAGTGAATTTGTGGACAGTTCAGTTCATCCACAGATTTCTGAGACATGTTTCTGACGTGCAGGAAGTTCTGAACATGAGCAGAAATCTTGGTGAAACTCATTTTTTAAGTAAGTTTATAAACTCAATAAACAGATAACAAATATTTAAAGCAGAGAAGCATCCTGATATCAGACTGAACGGTTAAATCCTTACAGTCCGACTCCAAAATATAGATTTTAATTGAGATCCTGGTCGCAGTGTCAGAGAAGCAGAGTTCCTCCAAAGGTTCCTCGTCCCTGAGGAAAGACGCCGACAGACGAGCTTCTGTGCGCTCGTGTTAGCTCTCGACTAGTTTTTAGCCTGTTACAAAATAAACCAAAGGAAGTGAACTTACGCCCGAAACCCCCCAAAATAAAACATAATTTGGTTCTTTCCCTTTTAAAATTAGCTCAAAGAAATTTGAGTATCTTGGCATATGGATAACACAAAACTCCAAAGACTTCTATAAAGCCAACTATGGACTCTTGTTATTTGGTCCCAAACAGGATGCTGAGCGTTGTTGTAGGATCAAGAGTTAAATGAATGCCCCGCCCCTTCTCTCACCCCTTCAGCAGCAGGCTGAACACCTCGTCTTCCTCCTTCGCGGCTCTCTGTCTCTGTCGGTCTCCCTGCATCCTGACGCTGGCCCAGCTCACCACTCCTCCTTCTTCCTCGTCTTCCTCGTCTTCTTCGTCCTCCCCATCAACCTCATTCCCGCCACACGCGTGAGGTTTCAGGGAGGGGTCGGCGGGGCTGAATCTGGAGTTTCCCAGGATGCTGCGGTTACTCCCGAAGGCCGAGTCCGCCTCCTCGGCTGCCTCCGCCCGCATTACCTACACGTTAAAAAAAACGATGATGTGGGTGTGTTTTATACGAAGCCGAACGAGATGCAAACAGGTGAGAGCAGCTCACCTCGTCCAGGTCGGTCTCACGGTAGCAGCGCAGCGGCACGGCGTCCAGGTCCGTCTCAGAGTACTTGAGGGTTCGCCGGATGATGCCCGTCTTGGGGGTGGAGCCTCGAGAGTCAGCGGTCACCAGTTCCACCTCAATTTGCTGGACTTCGTGATGTGACAGCTTTTGTCCCTCACTGTCCCGCCCCCTCCTCTGATTGGCTTGTTTCAGATAAAGAGAAGAGGGTGGGGTGGGACTGGGCGAGCTGCTGGTCGGAGGCGTCGTGGGCGGAGCGTCTACAGGATGAACATATATATAAACAGATGTTTATGTTCATAACCATAAAGTCTCAAAGAGGACAAAACGAGGTTCCACAAAGTGATGAAGCTGAATTCTGATCGAAGTACAAACACATCTGTACACAGATGTTACCTCACGGTAAACGTATCCACCTCCAACACGGCTCTCACACCGTGTAGTTACAAACTTAATTTAAATAAAATTAGCATCTTTCTTCAGTAACTTTGACCTTCATACTATCAGTGTTTTAGATTTAAATAATAGTTATTCTAAGTATGGCAGCGGATCCAAATTTGGAGCTTTGTATTCATTTTTTCCTGCATGTTTGAGCCGTCATAACTTCACACATGAAACTCTCTGACAAACACACTTAAGCTCTGTTAAACAAACAGGACGCAGTAAAAGCTTTTCCTCCGAGCGCACCAGCAGAAACATTAAAAACAATAAAATACAGTAGAGAAAATAGAACACGAGTGTGTGTTTTGTTTCAAACTGAGAGCCGGTTTCGAGCGAGGACGTAAAGAACAGGAAGTGAGTGGTGATGTGTAGTAACACTGCTAAGCAGAGTTGTACTCTCTGTGAAAGCCTTTCAGCTTATGTTAAGCTGCAGCTTCGGCTAATTGGCTTAAAGAAGCTGGGAACTCGTGGAGCTCCGTGTTTCCACCACAGGCAGCAGAGAAAAGACAGAACGGCCCTTTAACCTGCTGCTACAGTACCACTACTACTACACTACAGTACTACTATTACTGCTCCCAACACTTCAAGATGTCTTTTGTCAGTAAGACACCGTAAACAGTGATTATAGCATCAACACTGTTATTCACCTGCACCGCCCCACCTGGTTAACAGAAAGCCTGCTGACGCTGTGATTTACAGGTAACGCCAACAGCACGTGATGTTTAACAACACTCTGGTTTAACTTTGATAGCACCGCCTATCCAGGTGACAGCACTCCTGCATGCACCTGCTTCAGTTTTCTGTCATCACTTCTTCAGATGGAATAAAAATCATATTATCTGCATGAATGAGTCATTGGAAATGCTTCTGCACGTTATCCTGTGATCAGGACAATCGCTCCAAACAATTTAGAAACATCAGGATTGATCAGAATCTTTGCCAAACAAAAGCATGATTATTTCAGAGGTTCATCTCAGGAAAATGAGCAACCAGCACCACACGTTCTGGATCAGAGCAGAAAGTCGTGGATTCAGTCCACGGGGTCACACCTGAGGAACATCTCCCTGAAGCTGGTTTGGACTGTTGTAGCCCTTTAACGCCGGGCGATTGCTGCTGAAGTGCCCGTTTCTTGCCCTCAATAGCGGCGAACAGCTGATTGAGACGTGGCGTATCAGCTCGGAGTCGGCTGATCAAAGGAACGTTGATCAGCTGGCGTATTACCGTAACTCCGCAACCGTTTGTCCTATCGAAAAAATGCAAACGCTTCCTGAAAGCCCAGAAATTGCGCGTCACAGCCATATAGGGGTATTACGGTATTTGTTGCCAGAAGTCCGCAAACGGCAGCACTTTTGAAGTATGTCGTGTCACATGGGACACATTCGGTGTTAAAGGGTTAAAGAATACTGTGGAGAGAAATCTCAGGCCTGAGCTTTCTGCACACCTCCATTCATCAGTCTGAGCTCACCTGAGCTCCACATTCACAGAGCCTCAAACATCTCAACCACTTTTTCCTGCATCATGGAAAGCAGAGCCTCAAAGAACGATGCTGGAAAAACATCTGAAAACAGGCCAACCTTCATTCCTTACAGAAGTATTATTTTTAGAAATCAGCTACGTCCACCTTCTTCTTTCAGCTGCTCCCTTTAGGGGGCGCCACAGCAGATCATCTGCCTCCATCTCCCCCCATCTCTAGCCTCCTCCTGTCACACTAACCCCTGCGTGTCTTCCTTGATTACATCCATGCCTGACGCGCCTCCTCGTCTCCTCTTGCTCTGTCTTCAGCCCACAGTAGCAGTTTCCACCGGTGTCCCGTCAGCCAGCAGCACCGGAGGCAGTCGTTAAGCCGGCCCTGACCAATCCAGTATGGAAATCTTGGTCCCTGACTGAGCAGCACTCCTTCGCTCCAGACTTTTAAATAAGTTTAATATGCTGCCTTTGTACAATTTTCAGTGGTGAATCCATAGTGCAGTGGTTTGCACATTCAGTTGTATCATGAAAGGCACGCAGCAGAAAAATCTGCCAAATCAAACAAATGAAAGTTTTTTGTGCAATTTTCAGTTGAATCACGGCATTAAAATATGCAAATTATTGCATTCTGGTTTTATTTGATTTTACACCTCATCATCTTTGGGTTTGTATTGTCTCTGTTAAATGTGAACATGGGTTAAAGGTCATGCAGAAAGTGCAACTCAGCAGTATCTGTGGTACCTTTGCTGCAGCGCCTGTTCTGGCTTCCAAACAGGAACTCCCACTTGGCCTGGGCGATCTTCTGTGATCTGGAGGACAGAGTTGTTGCTGAACCGATGTCTGACTGAAACGGACAGAAAGTAGTGTGATTACATGTAGTGTGTGTGTTTATGTGTGATTTGTGGAGGTACACCGTAGGACAGGCTAACAGCTGTCAATCACTGATGGCCAACGTATCTGTCCAATCACCAATAGGCAAAAGATGCATTTGAAGACACCTTAAAGTGGTGGAGCTGTGAGTCAGTGCACAAGCTTTGTACTACTTTTTAAAAAAATTGTTGGGATATTTTAACGAAATCTTCATTAAAACGATGCGCGGTCGTATTTTAGTGTCCAAACGCCGTTTCTTTCATGACGGAAACCATGTGAGAGAAAACACAAAGAGAAGCTGCTGAAACACCGGCTGATAGCTGGAGTTACGCTTTGCTTTCATTACTGATTTACTGTAATCAAGGTGAAGATGACGACTTCACCAGCTGACAGTAAAGCTCGCCCTGCCTACACTGACTCGTCACCAACATACGGTACAAAGTCTACTTGACGACTTCCTCATACACAATCGAACCCACAGCCCCCTCCCATCCGGCCAACCTGCATCCCAGAGCCACCATCTGCCGTATCGTGGCTCGACTGGCTCGAGGTTTCAGGAGACAGACTGTCCCTCAGGCTGCCCGTCACTCCACTGGAGCTCTGAGAGGACGACCCAGCGCCCCCGCTGTGGTCATGAACCTCCTCTCTCTTATCCTTGGTCATGCCCACACCCAACCACTGGCGCTCCTGCACCGATGTCTTCGCTCCTTTATCGCCTCCATCCTTTTTATGACACTCCTCTTTGCTTGAAATGTAAACTCTGGAGGATGACTGACTGCAGTTTTCTTTGAGTTCACTCCTGTCCTGAACCGAAACACTCTCCCTCGACTCCTGCTGCCTGGAGGTCCAGCTCGCAGGCAGAGCTTCAACATTTGGTCTGGAGATAGGCTTCCTGGTGAGTTCAGGGCTATCCCTGGGTGATCTGTCAAATAGGTGATCATAATGCCGCTGCTCCATGGCAGGTGATTTGCGACCGCCAGTGTACTGTGGCGGCTGATAGCGATGCAGGGAGGATATCTCCTTACTGGGTGAGGAGCTCCGTTTCTGCCGTGGGTCCAGTTCAGGTGACTGAGAAGCAGTTGCACGGTGCAACCTAGCAGGCATGGCTGGAGATGCTGGTGAGGAGAGGCCTTTCTGTGAGGAGATGGGAGAGATACGTCCCGGTTTAGTATGAGGTCCTGGTTTGTCCGTATTCCAGCTGTGGTTCCGGTTGTCCACCTGCAAAAGCTCTGGGGAGCTCCGTCCATGAAGAGCAGTGTATGGTTGTGATTCTTTCAGGAATGGACCTTCAGTCCTGGGCCTCTCAGACCGCAAGGACTCAGCTTGAGGAGGAGCTGGAGAGGGACTGCGTCTCTCTGCAAAAATGCTGGAGAGTTTGGTAGCCTCCAAAGCTAACTTAGAAGCCACATCAACGTTTGAGGATGGGGAGATGCTTCTCCTGCCACTGACAGGACTCGCAGTATCACTGGCTCTGCTACTGCAGCGTGATGACCTGTAGGGACTCCTGCTGGTTAAATTCAATTTATTGCTTGAGCTCCTGTGTGTACCATCTGTGGAACTATGGCTGGTGTTGGTGGTATTAGCATTATAGGTGCTATTAGCACTGTGATGGGTGTTCCCAGGTCTGGAGGAAGTGCTGGTGGCTAATAGATTAGTTTGAGCCTCATGCTGGATGTCCGTGGGTCTCCCTGCTGGTAATGGTGGGTGAAATTTACTTGACTGTCTGGGGCTCTCATCGCCTATCCATGGCCTCTGTTTGCTTGGTGTTGGGCCATTGGAGTGAAGTGTTGAGGCTGGATCTGCTGAGGATGAGTAGTCAGTATGGGCACACAGATGGTCAGAGGCAGGACTTCTGGGTAATCCATTCACTGAACAATGGGAGAGCCCTCTGTCGAGTTCCATGAGCTGGGTCTTGGATGGCAGGGTGAGGGTGCTGCGGGGCAGGACAGGTGACCCCCCCCAAGACCGGCAGCGAGGAGGCTGATAATGCCTTGGCAGGGTGGGACTCTGACTCTCCAAACGATGACCTCCAAATCTATGCTTAAGTTCTGGAGATCCAAACTCCTCAAGGGCCCTGTAGGTGGCATCTCTGGCAAGTGCATCGAGGTTAGCTTTCTGCAGGTAAGGCGGGCCTCGTGGGGGTTTATTCTGAGTCGGGCAGGGGTGACTGAGGAAAGGGTCGCCCTGTGACAGATGACCGTTGTACGACACTGGATCACTGAGCCTCTTCCGAAGGTGAGCGGGCAGCACCTTCCCCTCCATCCTAAAAGGATAGTCTGGCTCATTTTGGCACAGTGAGTTTCGGCGGCCAGCCATGCTGTGAACGTTTGCTTTCTCTATGAAGCTAAAGGACACCACAGATTTCTTCCCCTCCTCACCCACCACCCCTGGGACCTCGCAGGACCTGCGACTGCTGACTGGTGTGGAGGGTACAGTCAGCCTCCCAGAGGATGTTGATGACGGGGAGATAAACACCCTTCTCTGGTAGGGATCCATGTCAGAGGAACTGATGTGTCCAAGTGAGCCATGGTGGCCTGGAGTGCTCATTCCAGGTGCAAGGACTTCAAGTAACTGCCCAAAACTGTCATATAATACATCTTTGTGGTGGAGCTGGGTGTTAGACCCTGTAGAGTGAGCGTTCTTGAACTGGAAGTTGTCCGACTGCCTGAAGGAGGTCTTTGAGGGGGGTAAGCTGTGGTTCTCACCCCCCATGTGATGCTGAATTGGGGAGAGATCTGGACTGGGGTTACGGCTGGAGTAGGCAGAGCTCCTCTGAGAGTGAGGGAGAACATCGGGACACTGAAGCATCAAATGACTCGTCTCATCTTCTTTGCCTGGCACCTTTCCTTCCTCCTCAGCAACAGACCTCACCTCAACATACAGGTGGAGGACTTTACCGGCCTGGGACATGTCTGCCCTTCACTTAAAATGCTCCAATGTGCCTCCTACTGTGGACCTATGCTATACATGCAAATGGTCCATAGACGTCCTGGTGCCCAGCGCAGAACTCATCAAACATCTTCGATGAGGGTCGGAGGTAGGACTGAGTTCCATCCTTCATCTGCACATCATCTCTTTAACCTACAGGAACCTGCAGGAAATGCAGACAAAGAGCTAAAAGTTAATATTACAGTTTATCTTCTAAGAAACTTTGAATTCATGCTGATTTGCAAATATTAGTTTTGTTTTAAGGCTTGCATTTCTTCAAGATCTCAAAGCACCCACATCAACCTCTAAACCATCCACTATGCCAACCTCTGCAGGGTTAGGTTTCCTTTTTGCACATGCTAAACTAGAAATCAGACAATGTAACATCTGAAATAAAGTCTTGTGCATTTCTTTTGGTATCACTGTGTTTGTATTCAAAGCTTTTTTACATTTTTATTTTATAAAGAGGTAGGCATTATCCAAACCCTCCAAGCCTGGATTGGTCCCTAGTGACGTAGTGGATGTTAAGAGATTCAGGTTGCCTAGCATTCCCCAAAAATCAGACGATAGATTGAGAGAAAAAAAAAAAAAAGTCATTTACAAACAAAAGTTCAACCCAAGTGGACATTAGCACATTCAAACATGCATTCAAACACATTCAGGTTGGAGGCAAAGCCAGCTAATATACACAAACACCACATTTTTGCCTTTTCTTGGTCCTGGTTAATGTTTTAGGGCAGCTTCTCTTAACATCAACAGGAAGTAGGTATTATATTACTGTTGCAGATGATGTGAGTTTGACTGTACGTGTAAATCTCATGTAGTAAAGTGTGACTGAAAGAGGCTTTCCACCCCACTAACTATACACCTTCAGGCTGATGATCATGGTTGACCGCACGCTTCATCAGCTCTCAGTGAATCCTGTATTTAGGTCAGCATGTGTCCTCAGACTAACTGGTTCACTGATACAACGAGAAACCAAAGAGCTCTCATGAGTTAGTCATCAGAGTCAAAGCTCACAGACCTCCACGTCTGTTATGCGAGGGCAAACCACCTCAGTGAATGACAGACGTTACAGTTCTGCACACAGTGATGCAGTCGTGTTCAGCCCGTTAGCTTACTGTGATCTAATGTTGTGCTGTGGTCGTTAAAGAGGTCCTCGTGGACTTTAAAGCAAACTCGGGATTGCTGATGAGGTATTTAGACATTTCAAATCAAGCATGCATGCCAGGAGAATCAGGCCGGGATATTTTTTTATATACTTCCCAAACATCTTATTTATTTATATATTTAACAGGAACTATTAATTTTGTTTTTTTCTCCAAGGGATACCTGACCAGACTCCCCATAGACTCCCACATTAAAATCTCCAACTTTAAAGTATCCCTTTGGAGGTTCTGGGGGCTTTGCAGAGGTTTTAGGTTCTAGCCGTTAGTGAGGTGCTCGTTTCCAGCTCCAGTTATTTTGTTTTTTTGGCCTTTTGCGGCTTTATTCAGTAGGTTACAGTGGAGAGAGACAGGAAGGTGGGATAGAGAGATGGGGAAGACACGTAGTAAATGGCCACAGGTCGGGACATGAACCCGGGCCGCAGCACACATGCTCCATATTTTTATTCCTGGACCCCACCACAGTAGCTTTGCATTGTCATACTGGGCCACACCTGACACCAGATGTTTTAGCTCCTCCCCTTTACTGCAACATTCTACTGATTTTTTTTAAACCTTTATTTTACCAGGTAAAATGTTTGAGAACCAGTTTAATTCATTTACAAACACAACCTGGCCCTGATTGACTGCCACTAATAAACAGATGGGCCAAAAATGACCATATTAGGGGTATCCCCTCTCTATGACATCATTAAGATCCAAGAGTAGAAAGCTGTGATAAACTGAGTGTTTAGAGCAGTCTGAACCTTTGGCTCACAGGGATTACCGTCCTCATTGTTAGAAACATGCTCAATATGAACATCCAGCCCTGAAACGGGAGATATCTGAGAGGAAGGAGACGCAGGAGAAGTCCACTTTAGGACCACGTTACTAGGTTTCCCGAGAAGGAGTGCTGGAAGTACTTATAAGACTTTCAATCGCTCATTTAAAAGTTTTTATTTACATTCATTCATTTTGCAGATCAGTTAGTCAGTGAGGATAATCTACTGCAGCTTTGAGATGTTATTATGGCTAAACATGAGGCGATGAGGGGCCTTAAAGGAGGCTCTGGTTGGCTTTAGGGATATTTGAAGGCACCCATGGGAGATCTCAGGAGCAAAGTCATCAAAACAGCAGCTGAGGAAAGCTCTGTTGGTGGTTCGTGTGTAGGTAATTATCTGGCAATGCTGAGAATGGAAAAACTGCCGCCCTCGTCTTCAGCCTAAATTCTGTGGTAATTACATGTGCACTCATGCCCTTGGCCGTCCTCCAACAGGCCGGCAGGAGAACGGGGGCCAGCAGGCTCCAAGTGACACATGTGAGTTTGATTTGTCTAATAATAGAGGAGGAAAAGCAGCTTGAAGGGTGTTCAGGTGAGGAATCAGCAGCTACTTTATGACCTCTGATGGCTTCTCCACAGCCTGCCCAGAGGACCTTCTGAGCAGAAGGTCTGTTTCACATCACGCTCCATTTAACTGCCTCATAGAGGCCACTTCAGTTTTTCTATTCTCGTCTTTTTACAGTTCCTGTCTGTGTCTGTTCAGATTTACAGTAAATCTAAGTTTCTGTGCTGCTCACTGAGGTAGGTCAGCAGTTTGGATCACGAGGACAGGCTGAAGTCACATGAAAACACAAGAGGCTGCAGGAAACAACACAATCACACACAGAGCAGATGGCTGAGCTCCTCGGCTGCCCCGACCCCCCTCGGCTCGGGGTATGCAGGATGTTAGAGACACTGAGGTTATCGGGTGAAGTCATTTTCTGTCACTTAAGCTGCTGTCAGCCTATTTCCTACAGCGTCCACCTTCAGCTACCTGCAACATCAAAACATCTTCCATCCATCGCCTCCAGCTGAACTTTGACTTCTTTAATCCACGACAGCTGCAGCCACGCAGCTCTTATCAGTAATTATAAAGCAGTAACAGGAGAGCTCACAGATTTTATCTCTGTAACTGAACAGACTGACTCCTCAGCCGGACTTTGGCTCAGGCGCCCTGCTCGATCTGATTTGTTGTGTTTTTGTTCTGCTTATATTCCTGTAACTTTGGGCTTGAAAAAGCTTCTGACCTCAGGTGGGGGTGTGACGCTGCTCCTGCTTCATTCTGGTGTTTGTTACCAAAAAAATGACTAAAATAAGTGTGAAAAACACTGTTGCCCCAGCCCTGATCTCGATGTAGATTCTACACCTGTTCACCTGTTACCTGAACAGTGTTTGAACACCACAGCTTTCACCACGGTGGCATCAGCAGCTCCCCGCGGGGACGGCGGTACGGGACGATGGGACCACGTCAGCGTAAGGCAGGCGTTGGTGCCGATTTCAGCCTCGGTCTCAGTATTACTCTGTAGTTCTCATAATGAAACTAACTTTACAGATTATACGACAGAAGGATCAGCTGATTAACCCGTCAATGAGCTTTAAAGTAACACAATAATAAGTTGATCAGTAATAAGTTTCTTTACTGTTTTCTATTGTTTTTGTCTTTAATGGGATGGCGTTTCTGTTCTCCTCCTCATAAACTGTATTTCACTCACTTTGGACACAAATTTGTCCTCCTGTCTCGGAGCGAGTGTGTAACATTTTAATGATAATTAAACTCAGATTATTCTGATGTATCGGAGCTGCTGCAGGCCGCAGGGTGCTTCAGCTTCAGAGCGGGATCATCAGAGCGCCGCTTCACTGCCCCACACACCACTTTCTGCAGTGACTCTGAGTTTATTGAATGCGACGACTCCGCTGCTCAGACTTCAGTCCTCATCACTGTCACAGCAGCTCCCACTTTCATCTGATGACCTCCAAAACGGAGCGGGACGGGACCTGGGGGGGTCCAGCTGGGGTTTCACTACAAAAACAAAGCTTTAACCCATGGGCTTAAACCTGTGCCAAACCCTGCAGTTCCTCTGCAGTCCAGCAGGGGCGCCACAGTGAGTCCACATGTTTACAGCTGATACAGAAACTGCTTTGGTGTCTGGAGGTAATGTCTCCTTCATAACAGCTGTACGGGGAGGGGGGGGTTTGTATAACTCATCTGGTTAAATAAAGTTTGAATTATTAGGGGCGTGGCCTCTCTGACTGACAGGTGGATGGTGTCACAGGCGGCTGTAGCTGCTAGCTGTCTGCTAGGCTTCACCTCAGCTAACTGGAGTCCCTGAACTGGACCTCTGGAGCGTGTTTGTGCTGTTGGAGCGTTTTTATGACATTATCTGACCAATCATACGGCTGCTGTGGCTTCATTGGACTCGTTTTGGTGAGTTATTGGGATGTTTCTGATCAGCAGGTGTGTGTGATGCTCCCGTACAGCCTCCGCCCTCCCATCCATGGCAGCCAAAGCGTGAACGCTGAAGCCTCAAAAAGGAGACGGTCACAGTGAGAGGATCAAGTGTTTTATGTCCTGCTGAGATCTGAAAGGTTTCATGAGTTATTTTCTGTACACATTAAATCCATACTTTACACTGAGTAAACAAAAGTGCTCCTAAGTGAAATCAGACGCTGGTGGAGTCACTAATGAAACGATGTGAGCTGCAGTCTGTAAACTGTTTTCTCTATGAAGTCATTATTTTTTCCGGGCAGCCTGGAGACGGACGCCTGTCTCGCATTTAGAAGCTGGAAAACATCGATTTCCATCTGCAGCAAATTAAAAGAAAAACAAGCGATTTGCTGAGCGATCAGCACAAAATGAAATTCTTCATGAACGTGTCTTTAAACTCCTGCAGCTGCTCCGGGCACTGACACGTCGCAGGCGTACAGATCCACGAGTCCTTCCTCGCTCATGAACTCAGAGTTCCTGAGCTTTCAATGAGGCCCGAGAGGACGTGAAGGAGACCTCTGCTTCATGCTTCGTTTATTAAATCAGGTCTGTTTCAAAGACCAGGACAGAAATGAGCAGCGGCTCCTCCTGACCTCTGACCTCGGCCTGCAGCCGTCTTCACCCTGCCTGATCCACGCTCGCTGAGAGAACCGAGGTTAGGAAGAGGTTCAGGGAATGAAGTGAAACCTGTTTACTGAGTGAAAGCTTGGTTCAATGATTCATGATATTATAGCCATGTTTGAAACGTCCCTTAGCTGCCACTGTAACTGTGCAACTATTATCAACTAGCTTCATTTCTTGATTCAACTAAAGTTTAATGATAATACTATAATGATTTCTTGTACTGCTCATTAGTTTCAAACTGTTTTAAGTTCCTTGTTTAGACGGTTTTATTTTCAGCCTCTTTGTAAAACTCTCTGAAAGGCGCCATAAAATAAAGTTTAGTCCCACAGCGACCACTGCAAAGGACCCCCATGGAGCTAAATTGGGGCCATAAAGTTTGTTCGAAAAAAAAAAAGTTCTGAAACTGAAAAAAGAAAAAAGATGTGAGACTAAAGAAAAAAAAAGTTCAAAACTACTTTTCAGATTCAAGTTTTTTTTGCACTTTCAGATTTTTTTTTTTTGCACTTTCAGATTTTTTTTTTTTGCACTTTCAGATTTTTTTTTTTTGCACTTTCAGATTTTTTTTTTTTGCACTTTCAGATTTTTTTTTTTTTGCACTTTCAGATTTTGGCCCTGTTTTGGCGTGGAGGCAGAGCCTCAGATAACGGGGGTGTGGAATCATGACTGACAGCTCAGCACAGTGGCTGAACAACATGGTCCCAGCTGTTGCATTCAGGGACCGTGGGAAGAAGAAGAAGAAACAGCCTTTATTGTCCCACAGAGGGGAAATTTGGGTGTAACAGCAGCCGCAGTTATTATAAATATAAATAAAGATATAATAATTCACACTATTAAGAAAAGAATATATATAAAATCAACAAACAATATTAACCTTAATACTACTAATAATGAACTGGAAATGTCTCTAACGCATCATTGATATTCTAAATGTATGTGATTGGTTTTGAAAGATAATATGCTTCACTGATACAAGCAGCTTATATGAATACATGACTCGAATCTCAGAGGAAAAAATATGAGCTTGACAGATTTGCACAGCATTTTAAGTCCGTGTTGGAGATTTCCCACGCTCTCAAAGTAACGCAGAAGCCTCCTTCATAGACATATGCTCGTCTTCATGTGCGGGCGCTAGCAGTGATCAGGTAATAAAAAGAGATGGAGAGAAAACAGACACATTCACTGTTGATACCTGAGCAGTTACAGAAACAGCATGACATGGACCGCGTCACTGTCATACGTTGGCTAGTCCGCCATATTGGAAGTGGCAAGTGAGCCTTAAATCAATGAAACCACATGCAAAGGGAGTGGATTTTCTGAATAAAAACGACTGACGTTTAAATTTAACTTCATATTTTAGATGGTCCGACGCCCACTGAAATATTTACCGTTCTTCGGGGAGGGTCCCTGGGGCCGTGCGAGTGAAAATGTTCTCATTCCGGCTCTGGGGGAGCTCGGGGCTCCAGGGCGGGATGCTGAATGATTTCGCCCGGCCACAGCTCACTTCCCTGTATCCGAGGATGGTGAGCCGTGACCGGGCAAAAAAAAATCTGAAAGTGCAAAAAATAACATTGAATCTGAGAAGTAGTTTTGAAATTTTTTTCTTTAGTCTCATCTTTTTTTTTTCCCCCAGTTGCAAAACTTTTTTTTTTCCTGTTTAAATTTTTTTTTCCAGGTTCAAAATAATTTTTCAGTTTCAAAATTGTTTTTTTGGAACAAACTTTATGGCCCCAATTTAGCTCCATAGACCCCAACCACACGAGTACTCGATAACACTTATTAATCATCTTTATTTATTTTAATTAAATGTAAATTAAATTTCAGAGGAGGGTTACGGACAGTTCCCCTCACCCACCACACGAGGCGCTGTGGCAGCTCCTTCACTCGTTGGTACCCACTGTCCCCGGCTCCATGACAGCAGCAGCCCACATTACACAGACAGTGATTAGCATATGCTAATAAAAATAGACTCATCACAGCTTCTCTGGATACTTAAACATCCACTGCTAACGGATGCAGTGTGTACTTGTTCTTTATTTAGATTTATGTAAACTCGACAGCTTTGTGTCGAGTCCCGTTTAAAAGTACACAGCACTGTGCAAAAGTTTTGAGCCTCCCTCAGTTCTTTATATTTTGCCTCGGAGCAGCCAGACGTTAGGGTTCTCCAGCTTTCTGAAGCTCTTCAAAGTTCTTCTTTGGACATCGGCTGCTTTTTCACTCATCTTCAGTCCAGTCCTCGTACCTGACCAGTTTTTATTTAAGCCTCTGACCTCTGACCTGTGACTCATTGAAGCATAAAAAGGCTCCAAACTCAGAGGATGAACCAGTGCTGTGTGTGCACGTCACAGACCGCCGAGCCAAGAACCAGTTTGAACTGGATCTTTGGGCTGTTTGTTCCCAGCAGCCTGTCACAGAAACATCATCTGTTTCTTTAGTTGAATCTATGAACAACACCAAAGATCACATAAAATAGGATTTTTGCACCAACAAGCTGATTCCCAAAGAGCCGTTAGCTGCAAATATCTCAGCATGGTGTGCTTCAAAATCAGAGGAAACTGGACACGTGGAGGACAGAAGAAGAAGGGTGAGGCCTAAAAACTCCACAGCAGATGATCCGGATCTGAAAGTCACGTCCTTCAGAAACAGGAACAAATCCAGCAAAGACCTGACAGGACCTGAGAGCTGCATCTGACCTTCAGCTGATCATCTGCTGCTCACTGAAGCCTCATCAGAGACAGTCTCAGAGGAAGGGCGGCTGTCGGGAAGCTTCTTCAGGAAGGGGAGCAGGGAGGAAAGGCTGAGGTCTGCCACATTACACAAGAACTGGGCTGAACATCAGCAGCAGGTCTGATGGATCCAAACCATCATCAGTGTGTACAGAGGAGGTCAGGAGAGGTCCAACAGTGAGAGTCCGCAGCCCGGTGGAAGCTCTGTCATGGTTTGGGCTGCATTCAGTCAGTGAGGTTGGAGATCTCATTAAAACTGATGTTATTATGAACACAGAACAGTACGGTCAGAGTTTGATCCTCCATGAAATAAGATCTGATTGGCAGCAGCTTCACAATGATCCCAAACACACTGTAAAAGCATCCCTGGATACAACAACACAGGTGACCTCCATCAGTCATGGATCGGCCTCCGCAGAGCCCGAACCTCAGCATCACTGCAGCAGCGTGAGATCCTCAGAACCAAAGGCAGAAACATCCAAAGGAGAGCTCTGAAGGTCCTCCAAGAAGCCTGGAGAACTGTTCCTGCAGACTGCTGAAAGAAACTGCAGGAAGCTCCTCAGAGCTCAGAATAAAGGAGGTCACAATGAACACTGACTGTAAAGCTCTGAGCAACTGTACACACTCTGTGTTTGCCTCATAGGCTGGATTTCATATGTACCTTTCAATTAGTCACTGCGACCATTTCCCATGTTCCTGTAACATATGAAGAAATGAGGGGTGGCTCAAGACTTTTGTACATTACTTAAGGAGTTAAGGTTAAAATTATGCATCAACATTGGCTGAAGTTTATTTCTTGTGAAAATCTCTCTTTTTAAAGCTGCTGGACTCTTGACACAAACATAAATCTGGATGTTCTCACACTGAGTCACTCCTGTTTAAAATCGTCTGCTCGGACCCAGAATAACCGCTGAAACCAAATAAACCAGCCAGGTAACCAGCCAGGTAACCAGCCAGGTAACCAGCTGGTTACAGCACCCGCACTCTGAGAGGCAACGTTTGTGTTTTCATGAATGTTTCCTGAAAACTGCAGCAGCTCCTGACTGAGAAAGCAAAAGCCTCAAAATGAGTTTTATAATCACAGCGTTTGGACCGTATATTAATGAGTCATATGTGGTGGAAACTGCAGGTATCAGCCAGCCTTTGGTCACAGGTGGTATTTGCTGTGGAGAACTGAAGCTGCTCAGCTATAAGTGTTACCTTAACATTTTAGATGAAGTACTTCTATCGCACTATTTTTACTTCAGTAAAAGGTTGGATTACTTCCTACCTACCTTCATATTCCTGCCATGCTATCACTGTGTGTGTGTGTGTGTGTGTGTGTGTGTGTGTGTGTGTGTGTGTGTGTGTGTGTCACACTGATAAGCACTGTTAGCCCTTCTTTTCCTGGACTCTGCTAATAGGATTCCCTCATCACTCCCTCCTCCTCCTCCTCCTCCCACCATGCACAGCTCAATCCACCACACAAAACCACACACACACACACACACACACACGTCCGGCTGTAACCTTACCTGTGTGTCCTTGCTGCTGCAGTTGCCGTGGTAACCTGCCTCTCTCTGTGTTACAGCTGGTTTTATCCTCCCTCGGCCTCCTCTTCCTCTCTGAACACTTGTTGTCTGCAGCAGAGCCGGCTCATCGTGGATTTACCGACTCCGCTGGGCTCCTCCTCTTCCTCCACCTCCACTTCCGATCTCTAACAATCAGCTGATGTCCCCGCCTGCCCCTCCTTCTCCCAGACAGCCTGCCAGCCAATCAGGCCCTCCGCTGCTTGCAGACACGGCTCCTTCACAGCCAATGATGGGCAGCTGTGACAGAAGGCAGCTTAGGAGAGGTGGGGGGAGGAAGGGGGGGGGGGGGGGGTGTGATGACCTGGTCAGAGCGTCCAGTATCGGGATAATATGCAGAATTACAGGAGAGCCCCAGGCTGATTAAACTGTGATGTCACATGTGACCGCGGCAGGATTGGCTCACACGCTGTGACCTCATCACACTGTGGATTACATCATAATTCAGAGTCTGCACCATTCTTACACCACGGTGCAAACCTCTAAATCCTCATCAACTGCTCCACAGGGGGCGCTCTTCTGGGACTCCAGACTGAATCGTGCTCCGAGTTAAATTCGGGCCGTGTGTCACATGACGCCCAGATGTGCATGACCCCGGCTCGTCCTGTCCTCCGCAGACAAACACGTGCAGTAACTCATACTCCTTCATTCATGGCCTGAGTGAAGCCTTTAAACGCGGCGCAGTGAGGTTTGTAACACGAGGCCGAAACTCGATCAGCTGATCGGTCTTTAACTTTTTATTCCTCTGATCGCATCAGAGACGAGCCGAGAGGACGGGAGCCTCCGACACAGCCTCCAAACACACAGCTGCAAATTACAGTCGACATGCAGACGGTTACACACACATCAAACTGCCCTGAACGTGTCCTCTTACCTGCCTCAGAGCTGCTGATCCTGATGTGGAGCAAAGATCCTGGATCCTGAAGAATACTCAGAACTTTTTACAGCGCAGGTTTCCTGCTGTTTTTGTCTGAAAATTAAACTCCAGCAACTTCGCTTCTATTTCCCACCAAACTGCAGCTGCTACTTATTAGGAAACGAGGACAAATGATGGTTTTTGTCTTTATCAGACAGTGAAGAGAGACAGGAAGTCACGCAGCAAAGGGCCGGACACGAGGCGGCGTACCCGCTCACCCACTGGGCCACCCCAGCGCCCGGGATACCAGGCTTAAAGATTTAATTTTTGCACGATGGCACACACGTTTAAGCACAGCAGGACACAATGTGACGATCTTCTGACGACCAAAGAGACACAAAATGGCAACAAAGAGGCTTTTTTTAAAGGGTCACCAGGCTCCTCCTCCCGTCGGCGGGCTCCTCCTCCCGTCGGCGGGCTCCTCCTCCCGTTGTATGACATCAGCGACTGTATTCATGCTGAAACTCTGCTTCACGTGGCGTGTGAGCGAATCACTCAGGTGACTTTTAGTGAGGGACTGTGTTGGTTCTCGAGCATCATCGTTGCCTCCTGTTAGACTGCAGCAGTGAGAAGGAACAGAGCGGTTTAACGGTTCTCTTCCACCACGTTCTCCTCTAAAGTGTGGCGTCCTTCAAAGGTTAGCCTTGGGTCCACATTCCTCGTCCAAAAGGTGCAGAGGGTTTCTGGCTGGATGGCAATTTAGAGTCACCAGGTAACCTAACTCCACTGACTGCATGTGTTTGGACTGTGGGAGGAAGCTGGAGTACCCGGAGAACCCACGCAGGAACGGGGAGAACATGCAAACTCCACACAGAAAGGCCCCGCCCTGGGCTGACAGCCATTCACACCTCTCACATCAGGCCAGCGATTCTGAGGGCGGGCTCCTGAAACCTCTGCATTCATCTTCTATAAGACTTAAAACTTCCAGCAGAACACATGATTTAAAAGCTGCTCCTTCAGGATAAACTTCAGATGGACTTCTTTAACAGGCTGAATGAAATCATTTAGATTCACCTCCAAAATAAACGACGAGCCTGTATGGAGGATCTTCGAGTCTTTTATCTGCTCCACAAACTAAAAACTAAAAGTGACGGGTCGTTCGTGTCGGAGCCCCAAAGCTATCGAACGACGTGCCGCAGGAAATCAGATCAGCAGAGTCAGTGACCTCTTTGAAATCTCCTCTGAAGGCTTGTATCAGAGAGCTTTCACAGAGTCCTCGGGACTCTAATAATCTGCTTTTATTTTTCTGATTAAACGCTTTATTATTATTATTATAGTAAAAACCTGATCACAGAGGGTGTTTTCTAGCCTTACATGGAGGGTCATGATGATTTAGTGCGTGCTTCAGCTGAAGGACCCGACGGCATTAACAAAAATTAAAAACCTGTCTTCCAGTTTTTTCATTTTGTGTTGAAATAAAAATGTAAAACATGCAGTCTGATGATTATTATTTCTGAGATCAAATGATAAGCATCAAAAAGAAACTGCATCAGTAATGAAAGTGATACTGAAATGAACTGTGAGCCTTTGGGGAGCGAGCCCACGGATCCGGGACAAATCACGGAGACCAAACAATATCTTCATAAAGTCTCTCATGCATGTCGGAGTTTCCCACTTTTAAGATTATCTGCGGACTATTAGCAAACCCAAACTGACATTTTGAAGGTGGTCCGACCGCACATCCCTGATCCTGATCCTGACGGGGACTCGCTCCAAACAGGCTGTAAATTACCTATAATTTAATCCATAAGACGCACGGAAACTTAAACATGCTCACGGAAAACTTTATTTAAGAGTCAGGAGCTTTTTCGAGAACAAAAAGTCGGTTTTTGCTGCTTTTTTCCAGCCCTGACAGCCGCTGCTCTGGGCAGCAGACAGAAACCCCGAACTCCTTTCAGAAATGCGTGTTTTTAGCACGCCCTCAGTAAAATCCACACTTCGCACCGCTTCCTGTCACATTAAAGCTTCTCTTTACACCGCAGGCTCACGTGTTCCTATTCGGCACGTACTTCATGGACTCGGAGGCACTGACCTGTTTGAAATGTGGGCTTTTCCAGAGTCTGGCGTTGCTGTTGGCACCGCTCAGCAGGGTGAACCATCATCCTAGAAAGGCACGGGGAGGGGTGCAAAAGTTTAAAGTGTACTGAAGGAAAAGCTGTTTTCTGGCTTAATGTGTATCCCGAAATAACCGGCAGCTGCTGCTGCCCCGGGGCACACCGGCAGCTTTGCTCCGCCTCCTGTTTAACTTCATTAATGACGGAATTATCTTAAAATTTCATGTTTTTCAAAGGAGATTCGCACGCCGTGCACTTACCTCCGGGACGGGACGGGCTACAGCGGGGTCTGCAGCTTTCAGAGACCCGCGCGGCAGCTCGGCAGCACCGCCGCGGACTCCGGGTCACGCGCGCGGTCCATTTCACGGTAACGGTGTCGGTAACGACAGATGTAAAGGCGGAGTGCGGGAGGAGTAACTGTAACGGCTAGCTAAGTGAAGCACGGTGCATGGCGGAAGCAATGAAAGTCCAGCGGGAGGTGGAGAGTCCGCGCCGCTCCTTCTTCTCACGCTTCCGCCGCTCTTTGCTCGGTTTCCAGGTGCTCGCTTGACATTAGTTTACGTTCTCCACGGTGACTTCGACTTCCGCATCGTTCAGGTGACGTAACTGGGACGTAAAGAGACGTCAAACCGGCTCGACCAGAACACACGCCCACAAACGTTACGTGTACTAACTTTCAAAATAAAACGCTCGAACAAACGTACACACACAGACACACACGCACACACAGACACACACACACACACACACACACACACACACAGACACACACACAGACACACACACACAGACACACACACACAGACACAGACACACACACACACACACAGACACACATGCACACACACAGACACACGCACACACACACAGACACACATGCACACACACAAACACACGCACACACACACAGACACACATGCACACACACAGACACACACACACACACAGACACACAGGCACACACACAGACACACGCACACACACACAGACACACACACACGCACACAAACAGACACACACACACACGCACACCCTCTGCAGGCAATAAAATGCAAATTTTATTCGGGGAGCTGAGACAGAACAAGGCAGCCTCTAAATTCTGCTCCTATAATCATCAGCATGGAGACGATGACACGCCTCCCTGACACCAAACTCTGCAGTCATCGGGGATTTTGTTCATGACCGCACCTGAAATATTAGTTTCATCATCTGCTAATGTGTGTGTTATTGTTGTCTCTGAGTTTAGGGTCTGTGGACACTTAAACTTGCATCATCACTGTGACATCACACCAGTGCAAGTTATAATACTGTAACCTGAGAGTGCAGCGGGTTTATCACCGTGTGCACAGTTCATTCATTTTCTTTTTCTGAGTCTAAAAGCTTTTAAATGCATGATGTGTGTGATTAACTCATAAAGACTACACACTTTAGGAAAGTTAGATTAATCCAGTACATGTGAATTATTATGCCGTAGCTTTGTAGCTAAAACACAAAATAAATAAAGTGTATTTCTCAAAGATAAAAGTACTACTTTAAATACAATTTCAAGGACATGTACTTAGTATTTCAAATTGATGTCTTTTTATAAGTTTCCTTTACATTTCTATCAAAAGTTTTATTTTACTGTGATCCAGTAAAATAAAGATTTCAGTACAGGATAATAGTGAAATACACGTTATACTTCATCCCTGTTTGGATGTAAGTCAGAATTACTGCAGTGCTCGAAATCAGCGGTGAACACTCACATGATTTCAGTCCGGCAGCAGTGTCCCGAACCAGGAGTCACCTCAATCTTCTTGACAGTCTGAGGAGGAACCGGTCTCAGGGTCGTCCGTCTGCAGTGGCACGCGTTGATGCTAAAACCTGGGATATATGAATAAAATAATCACCTCAAGATAAAATGGTATGTTGGAGGTATTTGTCCACTTCAGTAGAGAGATGAAAATGTATCAAATTTGGTTGAACTCAGTAATATTTTCTCACCATGCAGAGAGGCGATGCAGCAGCAGAAAGTCAGAGCAGCCAGGAGGAGCAGTGGTCTGCTCATCTTCCTGCTATTTTTTGATCTTTGAGGAGCAGTGAGGATGTGAGCGCGAGTCTGAGGCTGAACGGGAACTTTGTGGTAAGTTTCTGGTGTTTTCTCCTGACTGACATAAATTTATCCAACAGCCCATTTCATCACCACCTACAGAATAATGCTGTGGATGGATAATTATAAATAACTTAAATATAGAGTACAATTAATACCAGACTTCATCAGGTACACATTTCTAATACTGAGTTGGATCCCTGTTTTCTTCAAAACTGCCTTTTATGTGGCATAGATTTAACAAGGTGCTGGAAACATTGCTCAGATATTTTGGTTCATATTGACATGGATACAGTGGCTGCAGATATGCCAGCTGTACACAATCTGCCAAAGGTGCTCTATTAGGGTGATACGGTACTATGAGGTCTTTGAGATAAGATGGAGCCTGATTATTCAAGACCTTGTAGGTGAGGAGAAGGATTTTAAATTCTATTCTAGATTTAACAGGGAGCCAATGAAGAGAAGCCAATATGGGAGAAATCTGCTCTCTCTTTCTAGTCCCTGTCAGTACTCTAGCTGCAGCACTCATTTATGAAGAGGAAGCTGTGACTGGATTTCTGTCCTGTGTATTCAGACCGTTTACAGACATACAGAACATCCTTCACTTCAACAACCTGATAAATCAGTAAAAAGAGACAGAAGCTTCCTGCAGACTGTCACAATACAAACACACAAAACCAGGTCCTCAGGTGAGCTTCTATAAGAGGACGAAAGCACAGGCGTCGCCTCCTGCTGGCTGCTAGAAATAATGCAGGGTTTAGGTGCTTCACATTGGCTTCATTTGGTCTGTTGAAGGTTCCCAAATAAAAGATCATCAGCATCAAACCTGCTGATCCAACTCCAAGGATAGTGTGCTAACAGTAACCAGCAGGGGGCTCTGTGGGTTGATGTTATGGGATGCACTGTAAGGGAGCGTGTTAGAGAAACCCAGAGTACCCACAGTGCACCTGCTGAGGGCGCTGTAGAGGTCAAAGGATCCTCACTGATGTGTTTGTCCTGAGGACACAAGATCCACTGATTAACTGGCAGGAAGATGTTCAGTAAATCCACATCACTGTATCATCACAAACATAAATGAATAAAACTGTGTGCATACACAGTTTCTTTCCAACGCGGGGAGCAAACATAACAAATGAAGCCGATTTGTCCCAAAAACAGCTGAAAAATAAATATTTGTGCATCATATGACAAATGCAGACATGATCACTGGACTTTTCTCTTACTCATCTTCATTTCTCAGAAGCAGGATTTCATTCATTCACTGTGTGGCTGCAGCAGCCTCTCAGTGTGCTGCAGTCAGTGAGCACAGCACGAATCGCTAACCAGGTGAAGCAGCCTCACACCTGTCAGCATACAGACTGAGCTGCAGCTCGCTGTCTGGCTCCAAATGTCTGTTGATCATAATTATTGATTGTTTAGATCAGCGCTCGTCTGTGTTGCCGTTTCACAGCAGGTGACGCTGCGGGGGTCAGACAGCTAAGCCCCGCTTTGCCCAGCAGCAGGTGTGAGTGGTGCATGCTGGTTATGGACGATGGTGTGGCCTGCAGGGATACAAGAACCAAAATGAGCTGATCGTGGAGCATGATCATGGAGAAGAAGCTGAAGGAGAAGCAGCAGGATGCAGCAGGATGCAGCAGGGACTCATCAGAGAAGGAACTTCACCGACTTATGTTGTTCGGGGACACTCCTCATCCCCAGAGTCCACCTCTGCACAGCTTTCTTCTTGCAGACCTTTGTTCTTTGTGTTGTTTGTGTATCTGGGAAGAATCTCCTGTTCTGTCTGCATGTATTGGTCTCATCTTTTGTTCTGTCTCATCTCGCATCTCATCAAACAGACCATCTTTGGTGCAGCTGCTATCAGACTCTGAGATCAGACTGTTGGCACCTAATGACCTCATGCTGGAGTCTGGTATGTGTTTACTGTTGATCATATCATTCTAGCAGAGCTGCTCTCATGAAGAAATATGAGAAATATGTCCTGAAAGCTCAGAAAGATTTGATGTGTTTATCAGCTCTAATGGAAGAGATATTAATCTCTTCCATTAGAGCCTGTTTTAAATGCCTGATCATTTTAATGTATCATCGTTTAAAGGAAGGAGTTTGACAAAGACCTCGGTGATGACTGTGGGAATTATTTGCAGAGAAATGGGAGGCTGTGATTGCTCAGCTGAGGCGATCACAGGGAGGAGGTGCAGCGCTGGCTCAGGTATTTGGTGAATGTCAGGTGTCCTCAGGTTTGACGCACCTGATTTTAAAAAATGAGCAGATGTTGCTGCGTGTGCTGCTTTAGGATAAACACTGCACAGCATGCAGAGGGACTCACACTCAGCTGCTGCCACTCTTATTTCAGAAATATTACTAAACAGATGTAACATCTTTGAGACTTGCTTTTCATGCCTTAATGAGGAAACACAAAGATAAGCTGTGAAATTTGATGCATTTTTAACTTATTTGGTTTTAATAAAGATTGTGAGGCTGCACCTCCTTTAATCATCTTTAAATACTGCAGACATATTGCAGTCATTCATATCTAATCAAATATTTATTGAGTCTGAACAGCATCAGAGTAACTGAGAGAAACGTGCTGCACGTGTCCTGCAGCTCGGTCGCATCCTTCTGTGGATGATACCATGCAGATGTAGATCTGAGGAGGGACGCGTGCACGCTGACCTCTGCCCCGGTTTAAGGATGAAGGATGCAGAAAAACTGCTGTGATCTAACTGAGCGAGCACAGACTCTCTGACAACGAGTCACTTTAAATATTTCCTCTGAGTCTTTGGGGTAAACGCAGCTGTCGCTGCAGCCGCTAACTGAGTGGAAGCTCAGACTGAGCGGCACAGGTGAGATGCACCTGAGGCCCACAGGTGTTTGAAATGTCTGAAATCTTACTGAAACTCATCTGAGAGATGAAATCTGGGATTTCTAGCAAAAAGAAATGAATTCATCATTGATATGAATCAATAATCAGATTACTTCCTGCAACAAAAGCAGCTGATCTCAATCAGCTGCAGACTGTGTGATGGTCTGAAACCAGGAGCACAGAGCAGCAAAACATCAGGAATCATATTTCTATTAAATATATCTCTGAAAACTGAGGCCGAACATTAAACACAGGAAGTGTTGGTGGAGGAGCCGTGCTCAGAGCCCCCGCTGCTCAGGAAACCTGCGAGCATGAAGAAACTGAATGAATCATTCAAATAAAGAGTTTAATGAGTCAGTCTGCTCAGTGACTCCATGATTGCAGGTAATTTTCCTCCACCTGAGCGAACCGTCCCTGATCACCTGCAGCCTCCCTGCAGGTGTGTCCTCCTCACACTGCTGCTGAGTCACGTTTCAGTTTGGTGTTCAGAGCTCTTCATGGTCAGATCTGTGGGTCAGCTGCAGGTCTCTGAGGCCTGCTGAGACTTGAACATCTGGACACGGTTGATGCCTTTAAGAAGAAGCCTGAGACCCACCTGTGCAGGTATGCTTTCATTCAGTTTCACTGTTGTATCGATACCTTTTCCTCTACTGCATTTGTTACTGTGAGGCTCTTTGTGATCTTTGCGCTTAAATTAGTGTTACTGACACACTAACACAGACCCCTGTGATAAACAGAAGCCTGTCAGCACAGTGTGCTCCATCCACTGATAATATTCTGATCTGGAACAAACTGTTTGTGACTGCTGATTATCAGCCTGAAAGCTTCATGCAGAAATCTGCTGCAGTCATGAAGTGCTCAGAAATGAGAAATCACTGATTCTGTGGGTCAGGGACAAGTACTGCCCGAAGCAGTATTTGTACTGTGATGATCGTCAAGGATCAGATTACTTGTTACGAACACGTCAGTAAACTATGAATGAAACGCAGATCGGTGACTCCTGGAGGTTCCGCCTCCTCCTCGCAGGCTTTAATAGGGACGCGGACAGGTGCGCGGACAGACCGCAGGGAACCTCCGAGCCAGCTGTTTTCCTCTGGGTTTACACATTTATTAATCTAAGCTGTGAGAGTAATAATGATGCTGCAGGTGAACGGGACGGACTTCCACCTGTCCGAGTACAGCTTCGAGCGGCACTTCGACGAGCGAGGAGCGATAGAGTGGATGCAAGCGAACTGGTGAGCAGCGTGTCCCCTTTAACTTGGACTTTAGGGCGTAAATAAACTGATTTAGACTTAAATAAGTTAGAGTTAGTCTCAGCTTCCTTGACCGAAAGTTTAAAAGACTCTCGGCCAGTCGGCAATAGTCGAAATATCCGGATAAACTGTCTCTACACTTTAACGAATTCCGTTAAAAATATTCCCTTTTTTAGTGAATCGTGTGTTCTTTAAAGGTGCTCACAGTTCTGGATGAGTTTGGAGGAAGTTTCGGGACATTCAGGGTGCAGCCTTTGTTTCGGCACCCACCCAGTAACCCACAGACCCCACCTTCCTCCAACACACCGGCACCTTAACCGGTTCACTCATACCAAAGCTGGCTGATCCGCCAGGTAGCAGGTCCAGGACGACCTGCTCGGGCTTCTTTTAACTGTGTTTGAACTCCGCGTCTTTGTGTGTTGTTAAATCGATGAGGGGATGTGTGCGACTCAGGAGATACAAACTGGTAGCGGAGTCTTACGCAAGAACGCGCGGCCGCTGCAGGACACAGGTATACTGCAGGTGAGCCGCTGGGCCAGTGACGTCACCACGATTGTATTTGCGGGACCCGCCCTTCTCGAACTACGATACCGTGATGCAATATAAAAATATGTGCGGAAATATTTGACCTGTTCATCAGCTGTGACGGAAACTGCACGTGTTAGACTCCACATTAGACTCTGTAGGTCCATCAGCTGTTAAAGCAGGTCAGAAAGCTGAGCTCCATCACTGCACAGATGTTCCTCAGCAGATGGGTGCTCGGGTCTGTGACGACGTCAGCTGCAGCTTTAGTTTAAAAAAAATCTTTTTCCTCATGTTTCTGAGGAGACTCAAAACTCATCCCCACACCAACGCGTGGCTCTGCCGGGATTCACAAAAAAAGAGAAACCACAGAGACCCCGGGAAGACCTGCAAATACCACAGAGAGGCCAGCTGATGGGTTCACACTCGGGACCTTCTTGCTGTGAGGCAGCAGTGCTAACCACTGTTCCACCACAGGATTAGGTTACTGAGACATGAAACAACTGTGACAAATTTAAATCCATAATCTTTTTAATTTAAACTTCATGATCTTTAAGATCTGAACTAAAATAATTTCACGTTTATAATCTTTAATTTTCAGAAACCAGCTGAGAACATGCAGCTAATATTCTCAGGTATCAAACACCTGTGGGTGACGGTATCTCCTGTTTTCTCCCGCAGGAAGAGCTCGTTCGTGTTCAGCGCTCTGTACGCCGCCCTGGTGTTCGGAGGGCAGCACTACATGAAGCCTCGGCCCAAACTCAACCTGCGGTGGCCGCTCATCCTCTGGTCTCTGAGCCTCGCCGTCTTCAGGTAAGTCCGAGTGTTCATCCTCCCACACTCATCAAGCGTAACAACCACACGCACACACACGCCACGTGACCGGAAGTTCTTTGGCCTGTGATTATTGCATTAAAATCAGAGAAACTGGAGCTGTGACTGTAACTGTGAAAACGGCTCACAGCGATCATGTTTTTTTATTTGACGGAAGCTGTCGCAGTAATGTGACAGGTGCAGTTCAGGGATCCAATCAGATTCTCTCATTAGTAACTGGAAACACGGAGCGTAAAGAACAGCTGACGGCGCTCAGTCCTCATCCATCCTGTTACGGAGGCCGGTGTTGTGCCAAAAAGTGATCGTCTGCCAGAAAGTGATTTTTGATGTTTCTATGTGCTTTTATGTGTAATGTATTTGCTCATATTGGTGAATAGAGTGTAGTCAATAGGATTTATGAAGGGCTTAGATATAAAATGAAGAAATGACCTGTTATTCAAGTATGTTTATGACTCTGCATTATTGCACGTACGTATAATAAATCCAGTCCTCTTTGGTCACTGAAAATATCTTTATAGAGTGTAATGTCATATTTGTTCTGATTTCTGCTGCCCTCCTGACCACATATCTCTTTAAAAATCTGGCCAATCGCAGTTTTTACCCTGATAAATAAAGAATATATAAAAGTCTCTGCCAAAAACTGATTGCAGCTTCTACCTTGTGACAGAAATGTTGTTTGTTACTCAAAATGACTTGATATCATTCACGAGAGATATGTTTGACATATTTTTCACAGATTATAGATCAGCAAGTCATTTACAACAGTTTAAATATGGGCAATCACTTTCTGGCAGACGATCACTTTTTGGCACAACACCGGCTCTCAGTGAGGTCACTGATCACGCCCTCAGGCCCCAAGTAAAGGAAATGCTCCATCAGAGACGCTAACGGGCGGGCACACGCTGAACACCACACCGGACGGTGACACCTACCCCTCCAAACAAGCTGTGACAGTCTCCATGGTAACCACGGGCACGCTTTGCATTGTGTTCATGCCGACTCAACATTTCTGCACATGTCGTGTGCCAGTGGCATGCCGTTTCCACAGTAACCAGCCCTGAAGGCACCTGCAGCTCAGGTGTGTTTGTTTTCTCACCTGTGTGAGAACAATAGACAGGTGGGCAGTGGCACGCGGCCGTTACAAAACAGGAAGCTGCCATAAACACAGGCGACCCGAGAGATTAAAATTAGGGGAACAGTCCTACAAACAGAACAGCGCTCAGGTCATTAAAGGCCAGCTCACCTTCATTCCAGAGCACCTTACAACACACACACACACACACCCTGTCTGAATAATGCAGAATAACGAAACCACTGCTGATTCATAATTAAGAGAACGTGAAATAAGCCATCTGATATCTGAGCAGCTCTGAGGTGAAACCAGGCGGTTTCAGGACCGGGAGGGTCTGGTCACATGATCGAGCAAGCTGCCTGAAAAATAAAAGTTCTGCAAGATGTAAACAAGAAAAAAAGTCAGTGAGGCTGAAGTCACATCAGTGCGCTCTGACAGTTTAAAGGCTGCAGTTGTGTGACCTATGACCTTCAGAGCAGCGTGGAGTGAACTGCAGCATGATCTCCTGCAGGGCCTCAGTAACTCGTGTTTATCCGGTCTGAATGCATCAAATCTTTTAGCTGAGAATGTCCCGTAATGTACTTTCAGATTTGCTGCTGAGGTTCAGGGTCCTGTAACGATGTGCAGCCACTAACGGCTGCACTGACCTGTAATTCGAGGCCCGTCGTCTCCTCACGGCAGATTAAATCCTTTCGTGGAGTCGTCGTCCTCTCGCGGTGGATTTCTTACACTGATGGATTTATTGTTTCTTTCTTTGCAGCATCATCGGTGCGACTCGGACCGCTCCCTACATGTTCCACATCCTGATCTCCAGCGGCTTCAGACAGTCCATCTGTGACCAGAGCTTCTACAACGGCCCGGTCAGCAAGTTCTGGGCCTACGCCTTCGTCCTCAGCAAAGCTCCAGAGCTCGGTCAGTCCTTTAAACCGGCACCATCACTGCCCCTCCAAACTGATCACTGCTGAAATGAAATGTTTGAATCATATGATTGATCGCTGAGATGTTTGTTTGCAGGCGACACAGCGTTCATCGTGCTCAGGAAGCAGAAGCTGATCTTCCTGCACTGGTACCACCACATCACCGTGCTGCTGTACTCCTGGTACTCCTACAAAGACATGGTGGCTGGCGGCGGCTGGTTCATGACCATGAACTACATCGTGCACGCGCTCATGTACAGCTACTACGCGGCGCGTGCCGCTGGCCTGCGCGTGCCCCGCCCCTTCGCCGTGCTCATCACCAGCGCTCAGATCGCCCAGATGGCCATGGGGGTGACGGTGAGCGTGCTGGTGTACGGCTGGATGCAGCAGGGGGACTGCCCCTCCAGCCTGGACAACATCACCTGGGCCTCACTCATGTACTTCAGCTACCTGCTGCTCTTCTCCAACTTCTTCTACCAGACTTACCTCCGCCGCAAGTCTGACCCCAAGACCACCAAGACTCAGTAGAAGCAGGAGCTCTGAGGGAGGTGTTAGTCTGGGGGTCTCTGAAAACTGAAGCTACAATAACAATCGGACCTTTGCATGGCAGAAGAATCTGAAGAGTTTTTACTGAACAGGATGGAAAAACCTGTGATGGACACAGCGGGGGGGTCAGAACAAACGCCACAGTCTCGGTCTTTATTACAGATGTGAGACGTCTGCTCCTCCGGAGATGATTTGGTTTTTCTGAGATTATCATCTAAGAACAAAACAGTCGCTGAGTGATGAAGATAAGCTTTTAGTTTCAGCTGTGTCCATGCGTCCTCTTCATCACTCTGGAATGTTCTTTCCTCTGAGCTCCCCCAGCATTCCTCTGCATACTGGTTAGACTGGTTCCTCCTGCTCACCGTACCTGCCCTCGGTCACCTGGGTGGAGCACAAACGGGTTTTCTTTCACTCACAGGGTGTTTGGTGCTCTCTGCCTCATTCTCAGAGTTTCTGGTTTGTGACGCAGAGCTCAGAGGAGGAAGCTCGGAGACTTTCAGGCTCTTCCCTCTGACTCTGTGATGCCTTCAAATGTCATCGGGAAAAAAAGTCACGTTCTGTCTGAAATTAGAAAAACCTCAAAGCTGCAGACACGGCGATTAAAGTTCTGACCTCACACTTCCTGTGATGTTTACATACGTGAGCGTGTGATCAGGAGGGTTTTCCATCCTGTTCCATCACTTTTCTTTTTCCACACTTTTTAAAAAAAATCTATTTATTGATAATTTTGTGTTTACCTGACGTATGATGGCACCCGATTGGCTGCTGGAAACGTCACTTCCTGTGGTGTTTCACCTGCTAGAACATCAGTCACATGTTTATTTAAATCTCGTCTCGCAGAGGCGTCCTCCTGTTTGCAGCTCTGTGATTGGCTGCAGTCATTTGACGCGTGATTGAAAAACTGAGCTCTGAAGGAATCGAGCGGCAGTTTGACACGCCGACCCAAACGCTGACCTGTGTCTGTTTTTTATATAAAGTCTGTATTTTATGTCTAAAACGCTGTATTTATTGTACTGAAGGCCAAGAATAAAGAAGCAGTTTGTATGTTTGTAAGTCGTGTTCTCAGTTTCAGTTCCTTCAAGATGATTTTCCTGGTTTTTGGTACCAACAGTTCCCACTTAGGAGCACTTTATCCTCCAACTGTCTCTAAATCATCTTTGGATTTTCTAACTCAATTCACATGAAATGTTTTACTCACCGTTCATTACGCCTGCACACCTGCGGGCCCCCGCACACCTGCGGGCCCCCGCACACCTGCAGAGCATCCTGCTGCAGTCACATTCATCATTCATTGTGACCGCTGTGATGTCAACAACATACAGAAAGTACCATTTAAAGTATCAGGTCACATGTGACCTCTGACCTTTCCTTCAAGGTCAAAGTGAGAATGCTGCTGCACACAGCTGTTTGAAAAACTTGTGATCAAAAACGTATTTATCACTAAACATTTAAAGTAATTTGACTAAACAATGAAATGAATGCTACACGTACAATAAAAATAAAATCTAATTCTACTGTCAGGCATATTAAAATGGGTTCAAAGGGCAAACGACGAAGGCTGCACAAGTCTGTTTAAAAAGAACAAAAACTCAGATGAAGATCTCCAGCAGGTGTAACATGATGACAGGTGAAGAACACTGACTGTCCATCATGGCTCCTGGTAGGGGGCGGGATCTCTCAAGGAGTTAGACGCCTGGGTCAGAGCGTCTCCAAACTGCAGCTCCTGTGGGGTCTTCCTGGTCTGCAGGGGTCAGTATCTATCAGAGCGGTCCCAGGAAGGAGCAGGGTCATGGGGGCAGAGGGTCATGATGCACACGGGGAGGGAAGACTGGTCCGCGTGGTCGATCCAACTGACGAGCTGCTGAAAGAGGTCATCTGGTTCTGATAGGATGTGCTGGATAAACCAGTCCAATCCACGATTAAATATCGATCCAATATTTGATGATTAACTGTAGCTTTGAATGAAATGTTGTCACGGGTCCATTAAAAAATTCCCTGCTACAGTTACAGTAGGACTACAGCTGCAGTGATCAGCACTTCAGAACTGGGACCATCTATAAATAATCAGTTTATTAACTGTCCAATAGGATCACAGGGCTGCATTCTATCCCAGCTGTCACAGGGTGAAAGGTGGGTACACCTGAACAGGTGAACAGTCCATCAGCAGTTAACATCACCATCCTGTCTCTGCACTGTGGAGAACAAACTCCACAGGAAGGCTTCAGCTCACCAACACGTGAACCCAGATGCTTCCAGCATTAAGCAGTGCTGACCCCGATCCACCCTGACCTCAGGACAAATACTGCATTTCCTCCTCTTTCACTACAGCTGCACTGACACTGGCTGGCAAACACTGCCACCTAGTGGTGAAAGATTGTGTTGCGTTTTACACATTCTGATGAGAAACGGCTCCTTTAAAGTCTTCGTCCATCCCTCCTCCTCCTCCGTCTCACCCTGCATCCCTGCATACTTCATTTAAAGTGATTTACATAATTTATAATAATGACTCAATAATTATGATCCAACACAAACCTAAAAAGATTGTGACCTCTACATACAGCTGTGTTTTTAACCTAGCTGTGTGTGTGTGTGTGTTCTGTGGGGGGACCATAACATGGTCAGGACAGTAACTTCCTGGCATTAGGTGTCATTTCCCCCGCAGCCATAAGATCAGGGCTGCAGGGATGTGGCCGCTGCACCGATCTGTCGGGGTGAAGAGGGAGCTGAGTGTGAAAGCAAAGCTGGTCGATCTACATCCCTGCCCTCACACCTATGGTCACGAGCTTTGGGTATCACAGGATCCTGCAGGCGTCTCACAGGGATTTTATTAGAAAACCTAAATGTGACTTCATTTGCAGGACAAAGTGGATTAGATCAAGTTTTTCCTCTCTAACTAATCTCATACAGCGTCAGTCTGTCCCCTCAGTCTCAGCAGCTGTCTCTGAGTGTTTGCATGTCTGCTGCTCCTCATGCTGGACTCTAAGCTCCGTGTTAGCCTCGATGAACGGCTCATTCGGTTTTAGTTGACACCCCACGACAAGCACAGACCTGTTCTCTGAGTAAAAGCCCAGAAATGAAGCTTGAACAAACTGAGACACCAAGATTTTATTCATGTTCAAAAGACAACATTAGCTACGAGGTGCTCTCAGGTGAGGGAGGGGTCCTCAGAGGTTGTTGTCTGTCCAGTCCTTCAGGGCACGAGTGCAGGTGCTGGTCTGGTGACTGTTTGCTCCACTGCTGTGTTTGAGCCACTGGCCAAACCTCTGCGGGTCTCTGTCCTGCACCAGGTAATGACCGAGAACACCGGAGGCCTGAAAGCACAAGAAACACGGAGCAGCTGAGAAACAAAGCCAAGCTCAGAGGAGACAATCCCAACAGGCGGCTTTTCAACAGGAAGGTGAGCTCAAAGCCTGCTCACAGGTTCTAATGATGAACAAAGGGCTGAAATCAAGAAGCTGCAGTCCACACACGCTTCCTGAGAAGCACAGAGAGCTGCAAGCTGAAAGTCTAAGAAAGATCAGCTAAAAGCTGAAGACAGCAGAGAGGGGGATAAATGAGCTGGGATGGGATCCCAGTGAGCAAACAAGGGCAGGAAAAGACAGGTCTGAATGAGGAGGGAGGCACTTCAGAGGAAACAGAAAGCTATGGAAGCACTGAGGAAAGCAGGAAAACATAAGCTAAGGTCTGCCAGCAGGACGAATGAAATGAATCCCGGAGAGCAGCAAAGAAAACAAATAACGTGAACAATGAATACAAAGATGGATGTGCTCTTTTATTCCTGACTTACAATAACGTCTGACAGTGAAGTTGGCCCTCTGAACATTAAACAAAGGTCATGACTTCATCCTTACCCTTTGACCTTTGTAATAACACTCACAGTTAGGGCATTAAATGTGACATTGTGAGGTCAGAGTGACCTTTGTTGATCCCTGAGTCTGAGTGAGAATAAAAGCTCCGAGGAAACGTTCCTGCAGCAGGACTTTCCTCAGCACAGACACTTTCTGTTCCCTGGAAGTGAAACTTTGCTCAAACCAGCAAAGTTTCACTTCCAGGGAACAGAAAGTGATCAATGCAACCACACATTCAGCATTTCCTCTGAACGCCTCCATGACAGGCATGAACCGAGCTCCCGCATCCAGGATCTGGATCTGGGTTCCTTTGGGAGTTCTGATTCAGTGGTGGAGGTGAAAAAAGCCCCCACCACACATCAGGTCTGAGCCCATCTGATCTGAGACTGTGTTTCCATGTGTTTTCTGTACCTTGTTGATGCCCTCCCGTTGCAGCTCCCTCCCCAGCATTGGTCCGATTCCCGGGAGCGCCGTCACCGGCTTGTCTCCCATGGGCTCGCTGACAAAGTTGCGGTGCTTCTGAGAAGTATTCGACATCCTGAAACAGAGTTTTGGTCATTCGTGGCTCATTTTATTACTGCTTGTATGGAATATGCATCATTTTCACAGTTATCCTGCTAACAGACACACGCACACACCTGTCGGTGGGCGAGGTCATGGTGCTCACCTGCTTCTGTGGAAGAGCTCCAGTCAGTCAGAAATAGCCGGCTGCAGTCTGTGCTCCTGAGCGAACTCGCCAAATATGAATGAGCAAGAATGCAGCAATGAATTAAGTGCGCTTGGTATTAAGGAACGCCCACAGCCTGCCTGCTGTGGGAGGAGCTATCACGGTCATTGATGCAGCTGAAAGAGGCGAAGCAGCTCCGTCACACAGGACTGTGTCTGAGCATCATCACAGCTGCATTTTACTGGCTTTCCAGGAAGCATCACATCTCTGGGGCTGAAACATAAGGCTGCAGTTCCTCTGCAGGCCAGCAGAGGCAGCAGTGAGTCAGCCCCCATAGACTCCCATGTTAAAACTTTACAGCAGAAATAAACATGTTTACAGCCTCTTTGTTTGTTTGTTTGCATATTTGTCGCACCTTCAGATCATTAAACTGATTTTAATTCTGGACAAAGGAAACCAGCATAAATGGAAAATGCAGTTTTTCAATGATGATTTCATTTATTAATGGAAAAGGCTCTCCCAGCCTACCTGTCATTGTCTGTGGTGATGGACAGGCTGACAGATGAGGTCAGCAGGAGTCTCTGTGATCTGTAGTGAGAGCAAGGAGCAGGTGGAGGAGAGCATAGAGAGGTGGAGGTGTGCTCTGGAGAGAAGAGGAATCTAAGTCAGTAGATACAATTGTGTGAATGAGAGGGAGGCAGGTGGAAAGGTGAAATACCTGGGGTCAACCATCCAGAGAGAGGTGAAGAGGAGAGTGCAGGCAGGGTGGAGCAGGTGGAGACGAGTGTCAGGGGTGAAAGGGAAGGTTTCCAGAAGGGCAGTGAGACCTGCTGTGATTTTTGGAGATAGTGGCTCTGACACAAAGACAGGAGGCAGAGCTGAAGACACTCAGATGTTCATTTGGAGCAGGATGGACCAGAAATGAGTCCGTCAGAGGGACGGCTCAGAGTCAGAGAGGCTGAGAGGGTTTGGACATGTGCAGAGGAGGGAGGGTGGAGATACTGGAGCTGCAGGCAGGAGGAAGTTCATGGATGAAGGAGGACACGCAGAGTGTTGGTGTGACAGACGAGGATGCTGGGAGAGGGGGAGATGGAGGCAAATCATTAAAACACATGCTTTAATATCTGTTCTATTGTGTGCCTGATTCAGATGTGAATGTGAGGAGATGAATGTGTCAGGCTTTACAAATGCAGCAGCAGGTGGCGCTGTAACATAATATTTGCATGAGGTTTTTTGGACATTTCAGCAGTTTTCTTTGTGACGTGTTCAGCAGGAACCAGCAGGAGGTTAGATTACAGAAGCATTTGTGAGAAGGTCCTCAAACCCTGAAAGCTTGGCTCAGAAAGCAGCAGACCGCTGACACAAGAAGCTTTTATTCATGTAAACTTTCTCCAGTGACACAAGCTCATGAAACAGGTAAACAGACACCTGGCAGATGGGTCACGTGGTAATGGCTGCCTAAGGACGTGTTTTCGCTGAGCTCCCGCTCCTACACAATAACTGTCAGAATATCCGAAGAATAAGGTACCCTTCTATGCATAACTTTCAAATACAGTATCTGTTGATCTAGTGACAAGAAGGAAAGCGACGACAAATAATGTCGAAACAGACCAAAATTCAATCATGGAGATGGGCTAGCATTGCAGCTGCTAATGTTAGCAAACCAACAGACTCTCCGTCACCAAGTAAGGAGCTCCCAGAGACTATGGACACTGCGGCTCTAATTCAGGAGGTAACTCAGAACTTCAGCGACATTGTGGAAGGAAAACTTTCTAAGATTTCCGAGACTCTGGAAAAAATTTCCACAACCTTAGAGGGCCAGTCTAAACGCATCACCGAGGCGGAACAGAGAGTCTCGGATGTCGAGGATTATATGGCTGGCCTGGAAACCAGACTGGCCGAAACAGAAAAGAAAGTGAAGCAAATGGCTGATGTTATGGACGATTTGGAGAACCGCTGCAGACGGGACAACATTCGCGTCCTCAATCTGGAAGAAGGCACGGAGGGAAAAAATCCTATTCAGTTTTTTGAATCATGGCTACCCACTGTGCTTGGGTTAGAGGGGAACCCTGGAACTAAAAGTCGCATTAAAATCGACCGGGCACACCGTAGCCTGGGATCGCGGGGAGCACACCCACGGCCGGTGATAATTAGACTTCATAACTCCAGGGATAAACCGAGGATACTGGCAGCGATGCGGGCGAAGCCTAACCTGGAGTATGAAGGAAGGCGGATCTTTATCCATGAGGATCTGTCCTCCGCGGTTCGAGAGAGGCGTAGAGCCTTTAACAACGTTTGCAAAGCCCTGATAGACAAGAGGATCCGATTCAACATGCGCTACCCGGCTGTCCTCGGCATAAACCTCAACGGCACGGAGCATCGGTTCCAAACACGGAGTGAGGCAGAAGATTTTCTGAAAACGCTTGAATAGAGGTACTAGACAACACTGGACTGAGATCTCCGATCACTGCGGGTCTTGATGGCCACACTTCACTGAGGACTGAGTAAGTTTCACCAAGGGTACTTCAGAGACAACAAGTTCAAATAGTTCCTGTAAAACGTAAAACTTATATAAAAAAAAAAAAAAAAAAAAAAAAAAAAATCAGAGCTGAATCGTTACATTTCGGGTATCTTATGCACAATGATGCAACTACTTTGTGTTTGACATTTTAATATGGTGAATCTGCAGTTGAGAGATGTCATTATTGATCACCTATATACTACAGGTAGTTCAACTGTTAAATTTAAATGACATGCTTACTAATGACCTTTATGATGTGGGAGCGGGGGTGGGATATGGAAGGCATCCTGACCCTCCAGAAGCGACTACTCCCTTGGGGGACATGCACCCCTGTAACACCAACCTCTGGGTTGCTTTTTTATGTTTTGTTTTTGTTTGTTTTTTTTCAGACTCATTCTACTTTCATATTTGCACTGTTCTCTGAGCATGGAAAAGTTCTTTGTTCTTCCATCTGTTGGAGATGGCTTTGTTTATTTCAGCACAGCTTTTTTTTTTTTTTTCATTATGACTATGACTTGCACTTTTCATTTTGGGAAGCATATCTGGTCTCTCTTACTGATAACATGAGAGGTAACTTATTTTATGAGTAACACAAAAATCACTACTTTGAACGTCAAAGGTATCAACCACATAGTGAAGAGGCGTAAAATACTCTCCATGCTCAAAAAGGATAAAACACAAGTCGCATTACTGCAAGAGACACATCTCACTGATCTGGAACACTTAAAACTAAAGCGTGACTGGGTGGGCCAAATATACTTTTCCTCATTTAACTCAAAAAGCAGGGGAGTAGCTATACTCATCCATAAACATCTGTCATTCACACTTGACAAAGTCATACAGGATAAGGAGGGAAGGTTTGTAATCATTACAGGGCATCTATATGGTGAACGTATTCTTTTAGGAAGTGTCTATGCCCCCAACACTTCTGACAGCACTTTTTATCCTAAGTTACTGGCTTTTATCTCTTCCAGCTGTCCTCCACTAGTAATAATTGGAGGGGACTTCAACTGTGTTTTGGTTCCAGAAATAGATCAGAATCCACCCAAAACTACTCCTCCTTCTAAAATGGCCAAAGCTACGATAGAGCTATGTTCAGACCTAGGCCTATATGATGCTTGGAGGACTATAAATCCACAAGAGAAGGACTTTACATTTTTCTCACACCCCCACCAGTCCTTTTCAAGAATTGATTACATCTTTGTTTCAAGAATGATTTTAGACAGGACCAAAACTTGCTCTATTAACACATGTGCTCTCTCAGATCACTCATCAGTCAGTGTGGAACTCCTACCACCTTACTATGACCCCTTATGTAGACACTGGCGTCTAAATCCATCTCTTCTCAGCAACCCTTCATTTTTAGCATACATAGAATCGCAATGGAAACTTTTCATCTCCACAAATGACACACCCGATGTCACTGCATCAACTTTATGGGAAACGGGGAAAGCCTTCCTGAGGGGCGCTATAATTTCGTACACCGCTGCACAAAGAAAAAATATGTTAGCCAAACAATTAGAACTTGAACAGCAAATCACAATTTTGGACAGAGATTTTAAAGCCAATTCCTCAACACTTACTTATAAAAGATTAGAGGCGGCCCGATCTGCTTTAGATCAGTTGTTAACTCAAAGAGCAGAATCAGCAATATTTTTTGCCAAACAGAGATTATTTGAATCTGGTAATAAACCCGGTAGGCTCCTTGCTCGCTTAGCCAAGGGTCGTACAGGATCTTGCACAATAGCATCACTAATGGACAGCTCTGGTACACAACACTTTGAAACTAAATCTATATGTAAAATAATAAAGGATTTCTATCAGAAATTATACTCATCAGAATGCCAGAATACATTAGAGCACAGGAAAAAATTTCTGGATAGAATACACCTTCCCACATTAGCTGCAGAATGCAGAAATGATTTGTGTAAACCAATTACTGAACAGGAAGTCCTGGAGACAATAAAATCTTTACAGGGTGGGAAAGCTCCCGGCCCGGATGGGTTTGGCCCTGAATTTTATAAAAAAATGGCCAAATTAGTGGTGGGACCTCTGACTAATATGTTTGTTGAGTCTTTCGAAAAAGGTATGCTTCCACCAACTTTAAACCTGACCCACATCTCTCTGATCTTGAAGAAAGGTAAACCCTCTGACCACTGCTCATCTTACAGACCAATAAGCTTGCTTGGAGTGGACTGTAAGATACTGTCAAAGCTCCTGGCACGGAGATTGGAGAAGGTGCTACCTACCCTAGTCAGGCCAGATCAAACAGGCTTTGTCAAGAACAGATACTCTCACTCCAATATTCGCAGGCTCCTGAATGTTATTCAGTTTGCACACAGTACAAAGACAAAGGCCCTTGCAGTATCTTTAGATGCTGAAAAGGAATTTGACCGAGTAGAATGGGAGTTTCTTTTTGATGTTCTCAACAGGTTTGGTTTGGGCTCAGTATTTATTGAATGGGTCAAGCTTTTATACAGATCCCCCACTGCCAGAGTTCTGGTAAACAGCTCAGTATCTGATGCTTTCCCATTGAGCAGAGGTACACGTCAAGGATGCCCCCTCTCACCATTATTATTTACACTTGCAATTGAACCATTAGCCGAGACTATTAGAAGCCACCAGGGCTTGTCTGGTGTCACTCTGAGGGATGAACACAGAATCTCACTTTATGCTGATGATGTCCTGCTGTTCATTACCAACCCAGAGAGCTCGGTACCCATTTTAGCATCTATTATTAATGAGTTCGGTCAGATTTCCGGTTACAAAGTTAATTATAACAAATCAGAGGCTCTCCCATTGGGAGATTCTGGGGATTGGACAAGTTCTATCAATCTCCCTTTCAGATGCTCGCCCTCAGGCTTCACCTATTTGGGAATCAGAGTATCCGCAAATATTAAGGACTTGTACAAATTAAATTTCATACCAACTCTGGTGGCAGTTAAAAATGATCTTAATCGTTGGTTCGATCTCCCCCTATCATGGCTGGGCAGGATCAGTCTGGTAAAGATGAATGTGCTCCCTAGAATACTATACCCAATGCAGATGCTGCCACTTATAATTAATAAGAGAACTATTTCTGACATCGAAAGATCTCTTTCAATTTTTATATGGCATGGAAAGAAAGCTAGATTGAAAATGAAGACACTACAGCTGCCAATAAGTGAGGGCGGTCAGGACTTCCCTAACCTTCTTTATTATAATTGGGCCTGCCATGCCCGGATAATATCAGATTGGCTGAAACAATTTTTACATCAGGAGGAGCTCCCCATGGATGCTTGGTGTTGTGCCCCTTTCTCCCCTCTCAGTTTTATCTCAACCAAAATAAGTGAACTTCCTGCTGGGATAAAAAATAATATCATGGTTAACACATTTAAGATCTGGCGCAATATTACCAGGCATGCTAGCCAGGGAAGGTTTTCAACAGTGCTACAGCCTCTAACTCAAAATAAAGCCTTCCCTCCAGGTGTAGAATTGGGTATATTCAAGAAATGGCACTCAAAGAATTTAAGATTTGTAGCTGATTTATTCAAGGATGGTAATTTTATGTCATTTACACAGCTTCAAACAAAGTACGGATTACCAAATAACCACTTTTTTGGTTTTCTCCAGGTGAGACACTTTGTAAAATCGAATTTTCCAACGCCAACAGATCTACCAATAGAAGGCCCACTTGACAGCTTCCTTCTCAAATTTAATACAGCTGCTCAGAATAGCAAGAACTTCATCTCCCGGTTCTATGCTGAATTACACTCTATCTGTCCTGTTGCTGTTAACAGGAATATAGAACTATGGAATAGAGACCTGGAAACTGAACTTGATATCAGTGTATGGTCAAGGGCTTTTGGATCTGTTAAAAAAATGAGTACTTGCAACAGACTCGGAGAGAGTCAGTACAGAATACTACATAGACTGCAGCGCACCCCTTACTTTCTAAACAAAATCAACCCCCAAATCTCTCCTCTCTGTGTGAAGTGTAAAAAGGAGGTGGCAACCTTCTTTCACTGCATCTGGCAGTGCCCGTTAATATCCAGATATTGGAAAAATATTACTAGAGAGCTCAGCTCAATTTTCCACAAAAAGCTAAAGGCAGAACCAGTTTTATTTCTTCTAAACGTGCCCACGGGTCAGCTCTCATTATCTGCGGGACAGTTGTCTCTAATGGGCAAACTTCTCCTTCTGGCACGGCGATGTGTTCTGTTCCAATGGATCAGAGAGAAACCCCCTTCAGTAACTCAGTGGTATAGAGAGACATTCAAGGTGTTTCCAATGGAACGTATCAGCGCCACACTAAAGGGCAATGATGATATATTCTATTCTATCTGGCAGCCTTATTTGGCATACCTTCCTTGTGATCTTGCAGACTTCTTGCAAAAGGGGCAACCGCATTTAGTTTTCACAAATAAATCATAGTAATGTAACTTCTTTCCCTGGTAGAGTACCAGTGCAATTTGTGTATGTATGTGCAATTCATGTAATGCATATATTTAGTTATTTTTTTTTACTTGTTTCATTCACTTTTGACTGTCTTAACCTGTGCTGAAGGTTTTGTTTTCTTGTTTGTTATTGCAAAAACCAATAAAAAACATATTTATAAAAAAAAAAAAACAGACACCTGGCAGGTCACTGTGACATCACAGTTACCCTGCAGGAACTCCACCCCAAACATTTATCAGCAGCAGCAGAAGAACCGAGCGATCGGCTCTGAAGGCAGAAGCAGGAAGTGAGCAAACCCAGGAAGTGGCATGGTCTTTGGTGAGGAGGCGGAGCCTCAGAGGAAGGCGTCACACCACTCCTTCAGGCACTGAGCGCAGGATCCGGCCTGGCGGGAGTTGGCGCCACTGGCATCTTTGAGCCAATCGGTGAACATCTCACTGTCTTTCCTCAAGAGCAGGAACTGACCGAGAACCACGTAGGCCTGAAAACACATTTAAAAACATCAACATGAACCAGGAGGAAAAACACCCCAAAAAACACACAGAGAAAAAAAAAAAAAAGCAACAATCATCCTCAGGGGCAGAACACTGAAGGACCAAACCCTGCAGTTCCTCTGCCGTCCAGCAGAGGCGCCACAGTGAGTCAGTCTCATAGACTTCAATGTTAAAACTTTCCAGCAGAAATAAACATGTTTACAGCCTGAACGCTGGTGAGTCCAGCGTTTTCTCGGAGCTTTTACCGCCTGACTGTGGCTATTTTAACTCCCCACGGACATCAGGCCGTGGAGGAGGAATAGCGACTCTCTTTCGGAGTGTGTTTAAATGTAAACCGCTGTCTCCTCCATCCTCATATTCAAGCTTTGAAGTGAGTCTATTTGAGCTGGGCCGCTCTCACCCAGTGCTGTGCGCTGTTATCTACAGGCCACATAAATACAACAAGGATTTCATAAATGATTTCTCTGAAATATCAGCTGAATTTTTGCCTAAATATGACCAAGCCCTTTTTATTGGAGATTTTAATATACATGTGTGCTGTCCCGATAAGCCGATGGTTCAGGACTTTTTAAATTTAACTGACTCGTTTAATTTTACTCAGTGGGTGTCGGACCCCACTCAAAAATGTGGACACACTCTGGACCTAGTTTTAACGTATGGTTTGTCTATTTCTAACCTGTCAGTTTGTGACGCAGTGTTTTCAGACCACACACCTGTGTTAGTTGATCTTACCTGTAACGTTGTTAAACCTCGCGCTCCGGCGCGACGCGGTCGTGTTTTTAACTCGTCTACTGCTGCACGTTTCTCCGCGCTTTTTGATTTGGATGGTGGCATTCCTGAGTCCTCTAATACAGAGGTGCTCACTACCTGGTTTTATTCCGTCTGCCAGTCTGTTTTAGATACAGTGGCTCCAGTGAAGCCCAGGAGGCCCAGGACTAAAGTCGAGCCCTGGTTGAACGACACAGCTCGTGCTGTGAGACGTGAACGCTGAAAGGCTGAGCGAAAAAGGCCAAGCTGCAGACATCTTTCAAAATATTAAAGGACTGCTGGCGTCGCTATCAGGCAACCGTGAAAGATACTAAACGAGAGTATTTGTCAAATATTATTGTGGCAAATAGTCACACGGCCCCGTGTATTATTTGACATTATTGACTCTGTTTTGAACGTCCCTCAATCCACCGGTGCTGATCCTTCAACTGAGGCTTGTGAAAAATTTCGAGATTTCTTTGTGGCAAAAGTGGAAAATGTTAGGCTCTCATTCCACCTCCCACTTCTGACCCCTCAGTCTCTGTTCCCTGCTCTGCTGCATTGTAGCAGTTTGAGCCGGTCACTTTGTCTTTTTTAAATGAGACTGTCGGTCACCTGAAGCCCTCAGGCTCCCCGGTTGATGTTATCCCACCTCGGCTTTTTAAAGAGGCTTTTCCTGTATTAGGCCCAGCTGTTCTTGCCCTTATTAACAGCAGCCTGTCCTCTGGTGTGGTTCCTGATACTTTTAAGCATGCGACAGTGTTACCATTGATTAAAAAACCTGGACTGGATTCCACTGTGCTGTCTAATTTTACGCCTATTTCGAGGCTTCCATTTCTCTCTAAAATTCTGGAAAAGGTCGTGTATAGCCAGGTGAAAGCCTTTTTAGGCGTAAATGATATCGTTGAGGTCTTTCAGTCTGGCTTCAAGCCTCTTCATAGCACTGAGTCTGCCTTGCTAAGGGTTTTTAATGACATTTTCCTGGCCACAGATGTGGGTGACTGTGTGATTTTACTTCTTTCAGATCTGACAGCTGCTTTTGATACAGTGGACCACAATATTTTAATATCTCATCTCGAGCAGTGTACAGGTTCAGGGCACAGCGCTAGAGTGGTTTAGGTCCTACTTGACCCAGAGAACTTTTACTGCCTGCTTAAATGATTTTAAATCTTCCAGTGCTCCTTTGTCGTGTGGGGTTCAATTCTTGGACCATTGCTGTTTTCTTTATATTTGTTGCCCCTTGGTTCTATTTTCAGAAAGCATAAAATTGCTTTCCACTGTTACGCCGACGATACCCAGATTTACATGCCCCTAAAACACAGAGATGCAAACTCCATACAGACCTTGACAAAGTGTCTCGATGAAGTCAAAGCTTGGTTGGCTTTGAACTTCCTGCATTTTAATGAAAATAAGACGGAGGCGATCGTTTTTGGTTCGGGCATCACTGGGGTGCCAACTTCTGTGGATCTGGGTCCTTTATCCCAGTATGTAAAACCCATGGTCACAAATCTGGGAGTTAAGATGGATGAGAGTCTTAGGTTAGAGGGTCAGATCACTGCTGTGGTGAAATCCAGTTTCTTTCACCTGAGACAGCTCGCCAAGATTAAAACCATCTTGTCGAAAAATCATTTTCAAGCAGTAATCCACGCCTTTGTTACGTCCCGGCTGGATTACTGTAACTCTTAGTATATTGGTGTAAACCAGTCCTCATTGGCTCGTCTTCAGCTGGTCCAGAACGCTGCCGCACGGCTTTTGACTGGAACACGTAAGAGGGAGCACATTACCCCTGTTTTATCTTCATTGCACTGGTTGCCTGTTTATTTTAGAGTTCATTTTAAAATCCTTTTATTTGTTTTTAAGCCTTTAAATGGCCTCGCCCCATCGTACCTCTCTGAGTTACTGCACCTACTCTCCCCTTCCCGCTCGCTCAGATCAGCTGATAAACTGCTCTTGGACGTGCTGAGGACTCAGAGGAAGCTTAGTGGGGACAGAGCCTTTGCAGTGGCAGCCCCTAAACTATGGAACTCGCTCCCATTGCATATCAGACAGGCCTCTTCAATGACAACTTTTAAAACCTCTCTTAAGACCCACTTATTTCACCTGGCTTTTGACCAGGTTTGAGATGCTGATTTTAGTTGTGTATTTATTTTGTATTTTAGTTCACCTAGTTATTTTATACTGTTTTATTATTTGATTCTTGATAAACTATGTATGTTATTGTTGCTTTTATCCTACGTTATTTTTATTTATTTATTTATTTTTATCTGCACTTCCCTTGTGTATTGTTGTCTTGTTTTCCTTGTTCAGCACTTTGGTCAGTGCTTGCTGTTTTTAAAGTGCTTTATAAATAAAATTGGCTTGGCTCTCTGACAGGTGGATGGTGACACAGGCGGCTGTGGCTGCTGGCTGTCTGTTAGGCTTCCCCTCAGCTAACTGGAGTCCCTGAACTGGACTGCTGCACCATGTTTGTGCTGTTGGAGCCTTTTGGAGCATTTTAATGACATTATCAGACCAATAATATGGCTGCTGTGGCTTCATTGGACTAACAGACCATCCAAAAAGGCGGAGCTCCAGTTTGAGTGGACAGAGATTTTATTGTTACTGATTAGCAGATATCTGTGTTGGTGTGATGCTCCCATTGAGGCTATAACTTAGCACTCCACCCTTTCACCCGAATATGGTCACTTCTGTCCATCATTAATATACAGTCTACGATAAAATACAATAAAAAAAAAACTGTTACACAACATCTAACTCTTGAAACTGAAGTTGCATGCCTTCAGACAAATTCTGAGAAAGAGGCCAACTACGACTCCCATGATGCATTTCAGCAGCATTTTTTCCCATGTGTTTTGTGCACCTGGTCGAAGCCCTGCTCCTCCAGCTTCTTCCCCAGAGTCTCGCCGATGCCCGACAGAGCCGTCACCGGTTTGTCCCCCATCGGCTCGCCAACAAAGTCCCGGTGCTTCTGAGACGTGGTCGACATCCTGACTGCAGGAAACAGACTCAGGGTTACTTCAGTCGCAGACACCCCCAGCTCTATCCAGCTCTCTCATGTTAGCAGTTCATCCGAGGCAAGCTGGATATTCCTGCCCTCCTGTGACACAATAATTAGTCTAAAAGAAAACGTGGATCTACAAAATCTGCTTTATGGGAAAATGAAAAACAGTCTGTATGTTTCAGGAGCAAAGAAAATATATGATGTGAGGCAGGGAGGGCTGGAATCATCTACAGAAGGAGCTGAAACCATCAGAGCTGCTCGCTGTGGAGACGTGAAGCCCACCTTAAAGAGAAACTACGACTCTTAGTGCGACTGCACTGAAACTGCAGTTTTCATCTGAATGTTTCTCATTGTTAAAGCAGCCGCTGCCCTCAGGTGCTGCTTACAAAGCAGATTTTTCCTGGAGAAATGAAGGACAAATATAACGGCAGTGAGCGGGCACCACAGTCCAGAGCAAACTGGCTCAAGTGGTTCCAGTCCTCATGCTTTCAGCACGATGGTGAGGCCTGCAGCTTCCTGAGGTCACTTCAGTGCTTTTCTGCCTGTGGACGCCTCTGTGAGCTGTTCTCCCACTGCTCCCAGTCTCTGCTTCAGACCCAGATAAAGTTCTTAACTGTGTGTGTGTGTGTGTGTGTGCGAACCCAGACCGGAGCTTCTGGACTCTCTCAGTGGAACCAGTAAAACCAGTGAACAGAAGCTGGAACAAACAGGGAATCTTTACCTGTCAGAGGAGGACCTGATCCTGCTGGTCTGGACCTGGACCGGACTCACGTGCTGCCGTGTGTGGGGGGGCACGCACACCGTGTACCTGTACGCACGAGAAGCTCACCTGAGTACAGCTGCGCATCAAAGACGGACAGAAATAGGTCGTTACCTGCGCTCCGACTCACCCGCAAATTCTGTGGAAGCTCTGAACAACTTTTCACTCTGCTGGAGGCGTTTTATTCTGAAACCCGGATACACGCCGACATCACTGACGCTCGGGGTGTGACGCCATGACGCGGAGTCTCAAAGATTGCTTGGGTAGAAAGAGGAGTCACTCCTCAGTGAAAACGGAACATTGTCTTATCACCCCAATAGAGCACTTCGCTGACTGCTGGCTTACCGCGTTTCCATTAGTACCTACTCAGCGTGGGTCGACTCGACTCTGCACGGTCTTGTTTTGTTAAGCAGTTTATTAAAAGTTCCCAGACATGTTCGCACTTTCACTGATTTTCATTTTCACTTGTATATTGTTTGAATGTTTGTCAATGTGTTGTCTTTTTACTGTTATTGTATACTCATGATGTCTTCTGTTGTTTGTCCTTCTGCCTAGGGACTACAGATGCAAATTAGCAAATATGCTATAATCTGGCTCATTTACAATCTATACAAAGTATTGGTTGTTTTATTAATGTGCATTGTCCCAAATAAATAAAATTGAAATTGAAATTGTTTACATTGCAAATGAGGTCCACCTCAATGTGGGTGGAGTCGATATAGCAGCCCAGGCAGTAGAGTCTTAACGTAATTTGTATGCAGCTCAAAACACAACACAACAATGGATGAGATAGAGGTAAGCTAACAGCTAACGCCAGTTTAATATTGTCACCATGCATAAGTCCCCCGTACAATGTTTTAATGGATGAATGTTATCATTGTTAAGTACCTATACCGCCGAACATGTCATAATTGACTCAGTGTACTTCAAAAGTGCCGCCTTTGGCATACTCCCAGCAACAATTACTGTAATAAAACCATAATAATACCCTATGTTGGTTGTGAAGTGCAGTTTCTCAGCTTTCAGGAACCGTTTGAATTTGGTGGTGTAATTACGGCAATTCAAAGTTCCTTTGATCAGCCGCCTCAGGCTCTGTGCTAACCAGCTGTTCAGCTAGTAGGGGCAGGTAACGGTGCCCGGCAGTATAGGGTTACAATATGTATGCTGTGTGTGTTTCAGGTGGCTCTCATGTTGCAAAACTACCACTGCAAACTGTCAGTTTGGGCATTCAACCAGTGCTTTGTGTGCCTCCATTTTCTTGCTGTTGAGTTTTTAAAATGGCGCGGCTGATTCTGGTGAAGGAGTCACACTTATGACGCAACTAGTGACGACACTCCCTGGTCAATCAGTGGCATGCTGTTCTTCCGCATCACATTTTCGGATTGCTTGTAACCCCTGAGGCGGTCTTAAAAAAGTACCTGGTACCTGGTACTAATGGGAACACCTTCAAACCATGCCAAGTCGAGTCACGCTACACTGAGTAGATACTAATGGAAACGTGGCTCTACTTGTGGTTCCTAGGATACTTAAGAGTAGAATGGGAGGCAGAGCCTTCAGCTTTCAGGTCCCTCTTCTGTGGAACCAGCTCCCAGCATGGACTCGGGAGACAGACACCCTCTCTATTTTTAAGATTAGGCTTAAAACTTTCCTTTATGATCAAGCTTATAGTTAGGGCTGGATCAGGTGACCCTGAACCCTCCCTTAGTTATGCTGCAATAGGCCTAGGCTGCTGGGGGGTTCCCAGTAAATTACAGTAAAAAATACGAAGTAAAATTAAAGTAAAAATGTGGAGTAAATTACAGTAAAAACACAGAGCAGAACTGGCGCTTGTGGGGCTGGCTGCTGATTGGGCCCTGGTTTCAGCGCAGAGTGACGCTTCCCTATATTTTCACCTCTTTGTCAGACATTCCACTGGTATCACCGCCCCCCGCCCATCCAAGCGACGCCCCTCTCCGTGTAAACCACGCCTCCATTATTTCCCCATGCAGGGTTAGGGGGAGTGGGCGGGGCCGCAGCTGTCTTCCGGCTGTACCTGCCAGGTGTCCCCACTCTCTGAGGGTCATCCCGCTCGGTTCTCCTCACTCCCTGACCCGGGTACTTTAGTGCAAACATGGCGGTGCCGCTGACCGACCAGGAGAAGCGGAAGCAGATCAGCGTGCGGGGCATCGCGGGGCTCGGAGACGTAGCGGAGATCAAGAAGACTTTTAACCGACATCTGCACTTCACCCTGGTGAAGGACCGGAACGTGGCGACCCCCCGGGACTACTACTTCGCCCTGGCGCACACCGTCCGGGACCACCTGGTGGGCCGCTGGATCCGGACCCAGCAGTATTACTACGAGAAGGACCCGAAGGTAGGAACAAACCCGCGGGCACAGCCGCGCTTCCGGCTGGCGCGGACGTGCAGAACCCCGCTGAGAAACACGCCGACTGGACGGTTCCTGCCTCTGTGAAAACAGGAAAGCAGAGAAAGCGTGACCCACGCGGTTTTTGGATGCTCTGGAGCCGGGACGTGAATTCGGCATACATTTAACCCCGAAACGTTTATTAACGCGGTGAGAAATTCCTTTTGGAAACCGCTGCAATGGGCCGTCAACAAGAGAAGTTCAGTTAAAATCACGATTTCATCCACACGCAGATATACTCGGTTCAGTCTACATGTGCCGATTTTATCGGAGGATCTTAGAAATGCCTGAAATGATGGTTTAGCAGCGGCTTATCACTGCTGTCATCACGGCGACATTAAAATGTCATTTTAAGAGTGGAGTTTGGCGTGACTTTTTCTGTGACCTTCCTCCGGGGAAAGCCGCAGCAGAGAGTGGACGGCACTCTGTTCATTACGCTTTAAAACCTTTCAGAGGGTCACAGTTTTGATTTAATGATCCAGTATAAATGGTGATTGACTTTATTGCAAAATAAGAATATTGTTTTCTGTGGCCAACCTATTCAGACCAAACTGGATTCAATTATATTGTAATTTTTTCCTTGATTGTCGGCCAGTAAACATGCCTGATCAGAAGAGCTGTGACTTTAGGATATTAGCTGAATCCCTGCTGGTGATTTGGCTGAACAACAATGATGATTAAAAGATCTGAATGTCAGTAAAACATTTATTTTTACACATCAGCGTTTTTCAGGTTTAACATCAACACGGCTAATGACACATTACAGATACTGAGACGTAGTTTTCCAGCTTTACAATCAAATCAAACCTCGACCACAAACTGATGACAAGCATGGAGCAGATCTGCGCTGAGGCTCCGTTTGCATCCAGCTGCAGAAGATTGTTTTACCAAAGAGACTTCCTGCTGTGCAGCTCCTGCTAGTCTGGGCTCAGGGCTGAATTAACCCGTAAAATGACTCAGGAATCCAGTTCCTCCCATTTCTGTGTAACTGATCTAATGTTTGTGCATCATCATCAGGATTTGTTTCTGTCTGCAAAGCATGATACAAAAATAAGAAAAGCAGGAAAGAAGAAAACTTAAATCTGATAGTTTTTATTTGACTTCTATTCAAAGTAAATTACCTGATAGATAAAAGAGAAGCTGTTTCACTCGCTCCACGCTGCCCCCTAATGCTGACACAGTGTTAGTGCGACATGTTGTTCAGGTGAGCACGGTATCAGCTGTGATGCATCTGTGATGCAGGTGCACCTTCAGGCTGACTCTGCTGCTGTGTGTCCTCAGAGGGTGTACTACCTGTCTCTGGAGTTCTACATGGGCCGAGCGCTGCAGAACACCATGATCAACCTGGGCCTGCAGACCGCCTGCGATGAAGCGCTCTACCAGGTAACAGCACACCTGTGTGTGTCAGCGCATCTCTCTGTGAGCTTCAGTGGGAGGATGAAGTATGACTGTTTGGCTTTATTTGTAACTGTCTGTTTACTTTTGAGCCCTGAAAACCATCTCTCTCTCTCACACACACACACACACACACACACACACACACACACCTGGTCTTATTGTTCCTGTGGAAACGCTCCTTCAAACACAAACTGAAGGAGACGTTTCTCACAGGTGCTGCTGAGCTCCTCCCACAGTTTCAGCTTCCTCAGGAAGTCACTGCAAAGATCACGCTGATAACACACACACTGATAACACACACACACTGACAGCGTACGCACAGATAACACACACTGATAACAGCCGTCCTCTGTGTGTGTAGCTCGGTTTGGACATAGAGGAGCTGGAGGAGATGGAGGAGGATGCTGGTCTGGGAAACGGTGGCCTGGGACGACTGGCAGGTAACGGAGCGTTTCCTCCCTCACAGCCAATGATCTTTGCTTTTATAACCATCAGCGATGACTCAGACCTGACAGCGTTAATAAGAGCATCATCACTGAGCTGAAAACCGTCGTCCTCGTACGTCACAAAAAAGTGTCACTTAATAAAACTTTGTCACTTTAAAAGGCCTCATTTTAGGGAAAGTCAACACTAAAATAAAGTCAGTTATAAACTTTTTCATCAGCTGGTTAAAAAATAAGATTTTGTACAAACGTCTTTTTAAAAGGTTTAACTTTATACAAATCCTCATTTTTACGTCATCACCAGTTTAAAAAAAGTCGTGACTTTAATAAAACGGTCAAAGCCTAGTTTAAAAATCAGTATGAAGACCCCCCCCAAAAAAAAAATCCCTGAGTTTAAACAGGACGACCTTTAAAAGGAGTCCCCACTCTGTATAAAGTCACTGTTTAAATAAAGTTTTCCCCACCTAACAGAAAGAATTTGTCTCTGTGAGGAAGGACTTGGTGACAGCGGGAAGAAAAACTCCTTTAAACAGGAAGAAAAAGGAGTTTTAAAAAAGGTTTAAAAAGAAAACAAGTTGCTGCTTCTTTTAAAAAGAAAGTGGGAAAAAGTCGTGACTCGCTTTGTTTAAGACAGTAAGTGGTGACGTCGTCTCGGTGTAACGCGTCCTCTCCCGTCCTCCCAGCCTGCTTTTTGGACTCCATGGCGACTCTCGGTCTGGCCGCTTACGGTTACGGGATTCGCTACGAGTTCGGCATCTTCAACCAGAAGATCAGAAACGGATGGCAGGTACAACACACACACACACACACACACACACACTGTTCAGGGTGTGCATGTATGTGATTGGTCAATATGTTGCTCCGCCCCTTCAGATGGAGGAGGCAGATGATTGGCTCCGGCACGGGAACCCCTGGGAGAAGGCCAGGCCTGAGTACATGCTACCGGTTCATTTCTATGGCCGGGTGGAGAAATCGGAGAGTGGACCGAAGTGGACCGGCACACAGGTGGGACTCACCTGCACTTTGATTTTGTTTCTACAGGTGAAAGGTGTCAGCGAGTCCAAAAACAGGAAGTTTGGTCCTGGGCTCCAGAAATGTGCTCACTCTGAACACCTGAATGACCTATGACCTCTGTTGACAGGAAACAGGCCCGTGGTGCCAGAGACTGTAGTTCAAGCTGAGATCAAGTCAGGCTTTTGTCTGGGTTAGGTTTAGATTTTAGGCTAGTCTGCAGGAAGTGATGTGTGTGTGTGTGTGTGTGTGTGTGTGTGTGTGTGTGTGTGTGTGTGTGTGCGTGCAGGTGGTGTTGGCGATGCCCTATGACACTCCAGTTCCTGGTTACCATAACAACACGGTGAACACGATGAGACTGTGGTCGGCTAAAGCGCCGAACGACTTCAAACTGCAGAACTGTATGTAGCGTTTTTCACACGCCCCCTGCTGGCTCACATACACAGTAGATTATTACTGTAGGTAATAATCATTAACATGTTTTATGGTAGCACAGGTGATAGTTAGAAGTGTTTCTCAGTCTGGACCTTCTGTCTCTGCTCCTCAGTTAATGTGGGCGATTACATTGAAGCCGTTCTGGACAGGAACCTGGCCGAGAACATCTCCAGGGTCCTTTATCCCAACGACAACGTGAGTGTGAAGGTGTCTGCAGGACATAGGCTGGAGGCTGGAGAGTCGCAGGTTTACAGTGGCAGTGCTCTCCAGATGGTTCAGTCACTCTGTCATAACAAAATCACATGATCAGCTGCAGGTAACCTGACAGCACACACCTGCTCACCTGTCCTCATATCTGTCCTACACCTGAATGCATCAAAGTGAAGATGAGATCTGATCAGGCGGTCACACCTTCATGCAGGCCTGGACTCTGATTGGATGGATCTCTTCCTGTTCCCACGGCATAACGTTAGGAAACCGTCATGTTTCTGCCAGTTTGACTCGACTCGGGGGTGCTCAGGTTCTGACATTTTGGGACACCATAAATTATTAAAGTAATTCCCATGATGTTACAACTTCCTGTTCCATAGCGATTGGCTACGCCACCATTTTCTGATGTGATGGGGAAGCGGCCCTTAGTTCAAGCTTTAGATTAGACTGAGCGGTCTGTGAGCCTCTTTGGAGACCCTCCAAGAACACGGTTCTTCATCGAGGGGTTCGTTTATAAAAACGAGCTCAAAATCAGGATAAAACGGAACAGGAAGTGAAGTTTCTGCTGTGGTTAAAGCCCAGAACCCGGTCTCTGAGACTCACCTTTGTGTGCCGATGACCTCGTGATAACTCAGGTTTGTGTGTTTAGTTCTTCGAGGGGAAGGAGCTGCGTCTGAAGCAGGAGTACTTTGTGGTCGCCGCTACGCTGCAGGACATCATCCGCAGGTTCAAATCCTCCAAGTTCGGCAGCAGAGACCCAGTCCGGACCTCCTTCGACACATTTCCTGAGAAGGTGAGAAAATGAGGACGAGGTGTCGAGAACATCAGGAACCGTGTGTGCGTGTCTGCAGAGCTCTTTATGTTTCTCCTTTAGGCTGCAGGAACACAGGGTTCATACGGGTGCTGGGAATTGGATTTTCATGTTGTGATTTCAAGGTTTGAAAAGTGCTTGAATTTTGGATATAGTGCTTGAAACTTCTTGAAATTGTAACTTTTTTTAAAATAAAAAATAACTATTTGATTGATTAGTTTACTTATGAAACGGAGAACGAAGATGAGTCATAAAATCTAAAAAGAAAAATTTTCCGCCTGGCCTGCACGTCTGCATGTGACCCCGCCCCTCCCCCACTACAGAGAGTCGCCGTTTTAATGAGTGTTGGCTGGAAAACCGCAAATTCCAACTATGGATAAGAATATGGAATTATATTTAGGTCAAAAACACGCAAGAAAAAAAAATCTTCCCAAATGAAGTCACTCCGCGAGCGCAGGTATTTATTCTTCAAGAGTAAATTCAACCACTCGCTGCAGCCGCGCCGTGAGGAAATATTACGGAGCTGAATTCTACGCCCATGAAGAAACTGACTTTTGACTGTTTGGGCGGAGCCTATGGGGCCTAATGTGATTGGTCACTTTGCTGAGTAGTTCAGGTTCCGGTGTTAGACTGTTATACTATGGCAGCAACATCAGAGCTGTTTGAGACCAGATCTGCTCCCAATCTGGAGAATAAAGCTTCCTGAATTAACTATCAGTAGCTATTGTTTTCTGTCAAGTGATTTATTACATAATTGTGATTAAAAAGTGTGAAATAATTTTGAGTATCTATGTATTTGTATAAATATGTATCCAAAAGATTTGATCTGAAAGTTTCTACTTTCTGAAGTTATGGTTTAACCGACCCTAACTGACCTCCACCTGGTTTGCTGGTGACCTTTTAGATGTGAGCAAACCAGTGAAGCTTCACTGAGTCCTGTGACCGCCTTCTCCTCTCAGGCATCTGTGTATTCTGATACGAGCCGGACGTGAAGTCCCATCAGGCAGTATCTTAAAGACATCGTGGCGTCACGCGACCCCCAGCAGAGAGCTCGGCGCTCAGGCTGCAGGCTGACTTCCTCTGAACTTCCTGTGAGAAAATGTCAGTCTTACGTTCAAAGCTTGTCTGAGCGACTCTGAGAATCGTCGGTTTGTAAAGCAGAACCGAGTTCGTTTAGTTTCTGTGGTCGCCTGCTCGTTCTTAAACCGTGAAACCGCTCCCTTTTTTAGAAAGTGGCAGCACAGCGGTGCGAACGTGTTTCTTCTTCTGTGGTGGTAACAGGTGTGCTTCCTGTCCCGGCAGGTGGCGATCCAGCTGAACGACACTCACCCGGCTCTGGCCATCCCTGAACTGATGAGGATCCTGGTGGACATCGAGCAGCTCGACTGGGACAAGGTGTGACTGACTGAAGGCACAGCGAGACTTTTAAGGCATGTGACCAATCTGTGTGAAATGTGTGTGTGTGCGCAGGCGTGGGACATCACCTGTCGTACCTGTGCGTACACCAACCACACGGTGCTGCCTGAGGCACTGGAGCGCTGGCCCGTTTATATGTTTGAACACCTGCTGCCCCGACACCTGCTGATCATCTACGACATCAACCAGAAACACCTGGATGTAAGACACCAACTACGAAACTTTACTGAGCTCTACTGAACTTTGCTGAGCTCTACTAAACTTTACTGAACGCTACTAAACTTTACTGAGCTCTACCAAGCTTTATTGAACTCTACTAAAAGTTGCTGAGCTCTACTAAACTTTACTAAACTCTGCCAAGCTTTACTGAGCTCTACTAAAAGTTGCTGAGCTCTACTAAACTTTACTAAACTCTGCCAAGCTTTACTGAGGTCTACTAAACTTTACTGAGCTCTACTAAACTTTACTGAGGTCTACTAAACTTTACTGAAGTCTACTAAACTTTACTGAAGTCTACTAAACTTTACTGAAGTCTACTAAATGTAGCTGAGCTCTACCAAGCTTTATTGAACTCTACTAAACGTTGCTGAGCTCTACTAAACTTTACTAAACTCTGCCAAGCTTTACTGAGGTCTACTAAACCTTACTGAGCTCTACTAAACTTTACCAAGCTCTACTAAATGTTTACTAAATTCTACTAAACTTTGCTGAGCTCTACTGAACTTTACTGAGCTTTACTACACTTTTGCTGAGCTCTACCAAGCTTTACTGAGCTCTGCTAAACTTAGCTGAGCTCTACTTAACTTTGCTGAGTCCTACCAAGGTTTATTGTACTCGACTAAACTTTGCTGAGCTCTACTAAACTCAGCTGAGCTCTACCAAGCTTTACTGCTTTCTGCTTTGGTTGATGCTGTGCTGGTTCTCGTGTTTCGACGCTCCTCTGCAGCCGTGCGTGCATCACAGCGCGTTTCTCTGACTGGAGTATTTCCTGTCTCAGAGGGTAGCAGCCTTGTTTCCCGGCGACATCGATCGTCTGCGGCGAATGTCTCTGATTGAGGAAGGCGACCCAAAGAGGATCAACATGGCTCACCTGTGCGTGGTTGGATCTCACGCCGTCAATGGCGTCGCTCAGATTCACTCGGACATCGTGAAGAGCAGCGTGTGAGACGGAGGAACCACCGAAGCTTCTCGCAGTTGGTGGCGAGCAGCCGGCGATGATCCTCTGACGCTCTGTTCTTGTTCTCCTGCAGGTTTAAAGACTTCCACGAGGTGGATCCAGATAAGTTTCAGAACAAGACGAACGGCATCACTCCTCGCCGCTGGCTGCTGCTGTGCAACCCCGGACTGGCTGAGATCATGGTTGAGGTACGGCACACTTTACATTTAAAGATCTGCAGGGTCGCAAAGGTCAGCTTTATAAGAAATCAAGTTTTTCTGTGGAGGTGTTTTCTCGAGCTCTCGGTTTCCTCGTTTCACCCCTCAGAGAATTGGAGACGACTTCCTCACCGATCTTTACCAGCTGAAGAAAATCCTGCAGTTTGTGGACGACAGCGCCTTCATCAGAGACGTGGCCAAAGTCAAACAGGTAGACTCGGATGCATCGACGAGTCCCCCGTCCCCCCGTCTGTCCGTCCTCTGATGGTTGTCTGTGTGTCCTTCTTTCAGGAAAACAAGCTGAAGTTTGCCGCCTTCCTGCAGCAACACGGCCAGGTGAAGGTGAACCCGGACTCCATCTTTGACGTGCAGGTGAAGAGGATTCACGAGTACAAGAGGCAGCTGCTCAACTGTCTGCACGCCATCACGCTCTACAACCGTAAGTCCCGCCCACGATCAAGCCGCGGCGCTCTGCAGCAAAAATCTGTAACAAAGTCCAGCAGGTTCCTGAGAGTGAAGATCTGACAGATCACATCCCGTCAGTAAAAATATCAAACAGGAATTTAATGAGTTGTTACTGTGAGGAGATCGACTCCGGGTCAGCTGACATAGGTGCACAACCACATAAAGGTCACGCCCAAGGTCACGCACGGGTGACAAATGAAAGGAAAAAAACAGCGTCCTTCAGTGACTGAATGTGTGAGTCAGGATGCTCTGCATGAAACTGACCTACGGAGGCCCGAAACTGCAAAAATGAGAAGGTGACTGTAGAAAAATGAAACAGGATAAACTGAGAGGGAAGAAGATCAGACATGAGATAAATGTAAGAAGGAAAGACCTGGATTGGTTAGTAATAAAGAAATATTAAAAAATAAAAAACCACATCAGATTTTAGATTTGATTTTATATTACATTTATTTTTTATTATGCTTGGTGCAGTTTTGAGTCCTTTATGTGGCAGTTTCCATTCTGCATACCTTAAATGGAAGATTATTTTTATTGATTTTTTGATTATGCATGTTGATATTTTTGGACTTCCATATTTAACTCGGACAATGCAGAAATTAAAAATCTCCAAATTGTTTCCTCTTCAGTCGTAACTGGACAGATTACAACTCAGAGATTCTGTTCATATTTATGAATGATTAAAATGAGCTCGTTTTGTGTCGTTTGGTAAATATTTTCGTCTTTTTTAAAACTTCGGGGTTATTCTGCTGTGTTTGCTGCCCCCTGCTGGAGAATCTGTCAGTTTCTGCTTCAGTCTGACTTTTTGTTTCTTTCAGGAATCAAACTGGAGCCGAAGAAATCGTTTGTTCCCCGGACGGTGATGATCGGAGGGAAGGTGATTCCATCTTTTTACTGAATAAAAATAAAACACAGATTTGTTCCTGTGATGGTTTAACCCTCTGCCCCCTGCAGGCGGCTCCCGGGTACCACATGGCGAAGCTGATCATCAAGCTGATCACCTCTGTGGGTCAGGTGGTCAATAATGACCCGGCGGTGGGAGACAGGCTGAAAGTGATTTTCCTGGAGAACTACAAAGTGTCTCTGGCTGAGAGAGGTGAGAGAACGTCAGAACTTTCTTTGGTACGGGTTTCTCTCGGAGCACGTGCAGAACACCGAATGTTTGTTTCTGCAGATTGTTTTAAGCTTCTCTGGTAGAGTCGGAGCAGAACGCTGTTTCTTGGTTTGGAAACCTTTGAGGAAGTGAAACTAAAGTCGGTCTCTTCGTGCTCGCTGGTGGTTCACGTTCCTCATAATGAGTCCTCGTAATAAGACCTGCTGGTCCTTTGGGTTCTCTGACTCTGGTGGTTCTTCTGGTCCAGTGATCCCAGCTGCAGACTTGTCCGAGCAGATCTCCACTGCAGGAACGGAGGCATCTGGAACGGGGAACATGAAGTTCATGCTGAACGGTGCCCTGACCATCGGCACGATGGACGGCGCCACGGTGGAGATGGCCGAGGAGGCCGGAGAGGAGAACCTCTTCATCTTCGGCATGAGGGTTACAGACGTGGAGGAGATGGACAGAAAGGGGTGAGATCACTTCCTGTCACCAGAGAGATGAAGTTAATCTGTCAGCGCGGTTTGAACTCCTCCCGCGGTGCATTCAGGGACACGCTGGAGCATTCTGCCTCTGATTATTGATCAGTTATTTGGTTCATAAAGGTGATGTTTTCACAAAAATTACCTAAAACTAAAAGATGGTTAGCATAGCTTAGCACGAAGAAAACAGGAAGTGGAGTTTATAGCTTTTCCACCTGTATTTTCTTCAGTTTATCCAGTTTCATCATTTTAAAACTAACCTGTGAATAATGTGGAGTTCTGACAGAGGTGGCACCAAAGAGGAGTTATTAAAAAAATGCACTTTTAAAAAGTGACATCACTTCCTGTTTCCTGCAGCTACAACGCCAGAGAGTACTACGACCGTCTGAAGGAGCTGAAACTCGCCGTGGACCAGATCCAAGCTGGCTTCTTCAGCCCCGGGCAGCCGGATCTCTTCAGAGACCTGATCGACATGCTGATGAACCACGACAGGTAAAATCCAGGTGATGCCGTCCGTCAGCCGAGCTCAGCTGAAATCTGGAGGGCATTTCTGAGCAACCTCCCTCCTTCCTGTCTCCTCCTCCTTCAGGTTTAAGGTGTTTGCAGATTACGAAGCCTACGTCAAATGTCAGGAGCGAGTCGGCGAGCTGTACAAGGTAATTCGACACCATTCTTCCTGTTTCAGGTAAAGGTGTGGCTTCAGGTGGATGGCACGTCCTCAGGTAGCTGCCTGTGAGGCTTTCGTTACACCAACTAACTCCTCGCTCCTCCCCCCCAGAACCCCAGAGAGTGGACCAAGATGGTCATCCGCAACATCGCTGCCAGTGGGAAGTTCTCCAGCGACCGAACCATCTCCCAGTACGCCCGCGAGATCTGGGGCGTGGAACCGTCCAGCGTGAAGATCCCGCCGCCCAACGAACCGCCCTTTGTGTCGCAGAGCTGAAACCGCGACGGCGCTCCCACAGCTTCCCGACCGAGGCCGGACTAGAATGTGAACCTCGCATCGTCTTCGTACTGTACGTCCGCACGTGAGCAGGAAGCCACGCACTGACCTTCAACACAGCTGCAGTGAAATGAAGTCCACTTCCTGTTTCTCTGAGCATGTTCCTCATTTCTGTGGAAACTCCTTAAAGAATCAAAAACAGGAACATCTCATCAGCTCTGTATTATACAAATGTTGAATTTTTCTTCATCAGCTTTTAACCTTTGACCTTTGCAGTATTTCGGTGACCTTTAAACCAGTTTGGCTCATTTGAATCAATCCAACATTAACTGAGTCCTGCATTGTAAGCTCATTATTGTTTAAAACCGATGTTCTAACTGGAGCTGCAGATCTTCTCTGCTGGAGAACGTTTCCAGCAGGATTGGAAACAATCCTGAGTTCAGCGTGCTGATGTTTACGCGTCGCCGACCGCGAACCTGAATACCAGTAAACGTGTCCATGTTGTCCCAGCGAACCCAGCACAGACCCCTCGGCTCAGCTGGGAGTTCATAATGAGTACTTCATCAGATCCTCTGCCGAGCATCGCTCACCTTCAGAAAGAAGTCTGATTTTCATTCCAGGATCAGCATGTTTTTAACGGCATTCCCACCTCTTTATTACAAACAGGAAACACAGCAGCAGCATCCGGGGAACTCGGCAGCTTTAAAAAAAAAAAAATCAAGCTTTTAAAACCTTTTTAGTTTTCAAAGAATCGGCTCGATTTTGGAACCGTGGAATTCGCCTCATTTAATGCTGTTAAAGCATCTCCGGTCCCTCTGACATCATCACCCTTCCCTCTGACATCATCACCCTTCCCTCTGACATCATCAGTGACGTTCTGCTGCGTTCATGTCGCAGCAAGAAGTGAAAAGCTTTTGGGTTAAAGTCATTTTAACAAAAAAGTTGAATTCAAATGTTTTTAAATTCTGCCACAGAGAAACGATGGCTGCACAGCTGCAGCGTCATCATCACTGTTATTACTGTGCATTAAAGTTAGTTTGGCATTAATAACCTCAGAGTGGCTCCCAGGGGCCTCATGGGTAATGGAGTCCAGCTGAGTCGGTGATCATAAAGTTCTGTGTGGATCCTGCTGCAATAAACGCTCAGTGTTTGTTTCTAACAGAACCGAAGCTGTTTCTACTGTTTTTATTTTAGCACAGAACGCTTCCTCAGCAGGAGGTCCAGAGGACGAGGAAACGACCGCAGGTGAAATCGTTTAAATCAGGAATGATTTCTGATCAGCTGATTCCACGTTTTTATTCATTTTTGGACACGTGCAGATTATTTTTGATATTTTATTAAAATTTTGACAAACTTGCTAAAAAGTTTTTTTTTCTTACATTTTATAAACAATTTAATATGTTTGAGATTTTCTTTAAATATTTTTACATTTTCTGATAAATTTTGTTTTTTGGTCCTTAATAAAATCGTTTTGGACATTTTTTACTTTTTAAAACATTTTGGGGCATTTTAAAGGCATCGTTTGTATTTTATTCATATTTAAATACAGTTTGTTCACTTTCTGTCCACCATCAGCTCATACTCAGATCCTGTCTGATGCACTTTCTCCATTTTTACAGTGAACTTAATTTAAAAAAAATCAAAACAAATATTTAATTCATAATTCAAGTTGTAACCAAACTTCCAGTGATAAAATTCAGACACAGACAAGAAAACAGAGATAAAAACGTGACGCCGCCGCCGCTCCTCTGCAGCATCAGTCGCCATGGTAACCCTGCGTGCCGCTGTGGGAGGAATGCTAACAGGAAGGAGGAATGACGAGTTGAGTTCATGCGAGGGAGCTCGGCCGCCGGAATCGAACCCGCAGGGACGCGTCTGTTTGTGGAGCGCTGAGAGTGACCGGAGCGCCTCCTGCAGGTCATCACTGCGCGACGGGATGAGCTGTGCCGAGGAAATCACTGAAAGAGAAGACGGAGAGGAACGTGAGCGTGGCCTTCAGTGTGTCGCTGTGATGTCCGTGAGGAGTTTCCCGGTCATACCTGAGGATGTTTGGCAGCTCCGGGCTCCTGTAGATGAACTTGTGCTTGTAGGCGAGGGCGGAGGGGAAGGGAACGAACTGGACCTTGTGACCTCGGAGGCTCTTCGACTGCGACGCCAGCGTGTAGAGCTGCAGGAGGACCAAGGACTGGGATTAGTTTGTTTCTTCTTTAAAAACATGCATGTTTCTAAAATTGAAATAATATAGAAATAAAGCTTCTAAAAGAGTTTGAGTTTCCCAAAAGCATTTTTGTGAACCCTGAATCGGATTCGGGAGCTTCCAAATTAAGTGGTTCCAGCTCCAGTTACAGAACACGTTCCTGTGATCCCGAAATTCCACAAAGTTCTTTCAAAATTCCAAACTTACAAAAGTTCCAGAGATTTTTTTAAATCTACATTTTCAGTTTCATTGAAACTTCTTTCTGAAAGAGTCCCGACTCCATGGAAAAGGCTCCACGAGGTCAACACGTCAGAAAGTCTCAAACTTCCTGCTTCCAAACTCCTGATCCCAACTTTACAAAGACTCCGATGTTTTCAGCTCCCGACAAACTGACTTAGAAACACTTCATGAAATCAAAAATGTGACTGAATTCATGCAAGAGCATTAAAGTCAAACTTTTTAGGAAAAATATTCCAATAAAACCCTTTTCCCTGAATCCTGGAGCAGATTGGCTCTGTCTGTCCTTGAGCTTCCTAAGTTACTGAACGGGTTTCCCACTGAGGTTCGGAGCTCCTGCGATATCACAGCCTGAAATTATCCTGCATGCAGAGCAGCAGCTAATGAACGAGGACATTAATGAACGTTTTCATTTTGCTCTGAGATCTCCGAGCTCGGAGGTTTCGTACCTTCTTGCCGAGGTGGAAGGGAACCACGCTGTCGTCCTCGGCGTGGAGGATCAGCACGGGGCAGGAGATGTGGTTCACGCTGCAGACACACAAACATTTGGGGACATTAAATGTCTCTGCTGGGTTCAGGTGCCTGCAGTTCCTCTGACAGCCACTAGGTGCTAAAATAAAGCAGCAGCACAGCATGTGCACACATCCTGAGCCACCTGCAGGGTCAAAGGTCAGCAGTTGCACACAGTCCACTGATCAGTCTGTTAATTGCCCAATGAACTGCTTCAACATTTTAAGGCTATAGAAACAGATGAAACGCTGGCACTGAGCAGGTCCAGGATCAGCTTTTCCTAAAAAGGTGAGGCTTCCCGGAGCCTCACGTCCAGGAAACATGTCTGCATCTAAGGCTGCAACTAAAGATTATTTTGGTAGTTGAATAATCTGTCAGTTATTTTATCAATGAGTCAATGATTATTTCAATCTCACCTCACCTGTTCAAACCTGCCCACCTGTTAACATCACCTTGTTCTCTTCTCACAAAATAATGACCCATAAAAATACAAGTTTGAAAATAATCCAAATACATTTTAACATCACGGTGGCGCAGTGGTTAGCACTGCTGCCTCACAGTTAGAATACCATCTGGAAGGCCTGGGTTCGATTCCACCTTGGCCCAGGCCTCTCCCTCTCCCTGTGTGGAGTTTGCATGTTCTCCCCGTGCTTGCGTGGGTTTCCTCCGGGTACTCCGGTTTCCTCCCACATTCCAAAGACATGCACTTACTGGGGTTAGGTTAATTGGCTAATCTAAATTGCCCATAGGTGTGAATGAGAGCATGAATGTGAGTGTGAAAGGTTGTTTGTCTCTCTGTGTTGGCCCTGCGACAGGCTGGCGACCTGTACAGGGTGTACCCTGCCTCTCGCCCTATGACAGCTGGGATAGGCTCCAGCCCCCCCGCGACCCTGAACAGGATAAGCGGAAGTGAATGGATGGATGGATGGATGGACATTTTAACATTAATGTGACATCACAATAAATATCAAATTAAAAATGCATATTAAAGTGAATGAATTTTTATTTTTGAATGAAACTATGATGTTCAAATAAATAAAAATGGCCTCTGTCCAAAAGTTCAAACAAGGCTTCAAATTAAATGAAAATATTTTTCCTTCCAAAACAAAAGTTTGCAGATGATTCAGTTCCTGCAGAGGTTTATTATTCAGGATGAACGCTGATATTAATGTGAGGAACAGGAGCCACCGCAGCTGCTCCTGTTCTCCTTCACTCGTTAGCTAACATCACGGAGATGGTGGCGCTCAGCAAACATCATCCATGAGAGCTCGTTTCTGACAGGTAAGCGAACAGAAACATACCTGTACAAACATTAACAGGTATCAGCGACGCACTGACGTACCCTGACGTCACAGCTCCAGGGTGCCGGCGTTTAAACGCTCAGCACTGCAGAGATGCTGCTGGAAGGAAAGCTCTGCATGCAGCTGCTCCACAATCAGCTGCTCCACCATCGTTATGTTGTTAGTTAGTTTCTTCTTCGTTAGTATTGTTTTTATTGGCAGACAATGGAGGCAATACTGCCCCCACATCTTCCTGTAGTGTATTGCAGTTACAAAATCACATAAACAGAACAAACCAGATGGATCGGTTATAAAATATGACGCTTTGACGTTCAAATTCCACGTTGACTAATTTTTGTAGTCGACATCATTGATTACACTGATGAATCGTTGCAGCCCTATCTGCATCAAAACAAAAGTTCTTAAAGAGGACATATCGTGCTTTTAAATCCTTCCTTTTCATATGTAAATCCTTCATTGTGGTCTATATAAAGTAGAACTTTAACGCTTTGGTCTGAACTCCTCGGTATTGCAGCTCCACAGATCCCTCGTTTCCACCTGTTCTGAGGCGTCTTAGAGCAGCTCGTTTTGGTGCGGCCTCTTTAAATGTCAACGAGACGTTTCAGCCCCGCCCCCCTCCAGGTCGCAGAGCGTTCCACTCCACCCCGTTCGGCCATTTTTGTAGTTTGATAGCAGAGATACGATTATTGACCGGCAGAGAAACAAGCACTTCAAAGAGGCTCTGATGCCGGAGGGCGATGTAAGGAATCATGTGGGTTAATACACCAACAACCGAACAGTTTGACTACTTGAAACTTCGACATAACTGAACTTGAACCACAAAATCACTGCGAGAAAAAAATGGCGGATTCACGAACTCGGTAAGCCGGAAGTCCATGACCTTGTTTAGCAGTTCCACAGTAAATACTGTGACGTAAGAGGAAAGAAAATGTGACGGAGAATAGAGAAAACTGAACAGACTGAAAATTATGACCCAGAAAGAATATAAAGATATCTACGCAGCACCGGGACAGAATGCAATTTCCTGCACTGCTACACACTCAGAGTACACAACAAAGTGTATTTAAGGGCTAAAAAAGTGGATTTGGCATGATATGTCTCCTTTAGAAGCATTTCTACTACTACAAAAAAAGCAGAAATGTGTGCAATTAAAAGACGATCGTCCGGTTCCTGAAAAGGATGCTTTTCTGTTTCCACAAAGCTGACGTTTCCGGTTTTTAAAGATTGGGAAAAATTAATTTCAAAAACACATTTTTCCAAAGACGGGAAAATCGTTTCTAGCTTTGAACATTGGCTCTGTGTTCAGAAACGAGCTGTGAATGTTTCAGCTTTTCCCCGAGAACGATCGATGTTTAATGAGCCGGTCCAAAGCTCCTGACGCTCCTCAGTCGAGCGTGCAGTCCAATAATCAGGAACGCTTGATGCTGATTTGAGCTGCCGTCAGCGTCACAGGAAAAAGCTTTTTCTCCGTTTTGGACCAATCATGAAGCTGACCTTGGAGACCTCAGTGAATATGAGCCAGATCTGAATGGACTGTTAGCGTGACCTCTGACCTCTGCAGTCTGTCGTGTTCACAGGACAACGCGCTCCCAGAAACACGAGCAGCTGCGGAGGTAAAAACGAAAGATTGGAAAACTTTTCCAGAGTTCCTGGAAAGTTTTTGGAGCCTGAGAAAGTTCCCTGAGGAACTTTAATGAGGGTACGCACTTCTCATCGCTGCTGAAGCGGATGTTGTTGGCAGTGATGGCGTCCAGGAAGAACCAATCAAAGCCGGGCAGGTACCTGTACACCTGAAACACACACAGACTATGAGACACGCCCACAGGAAGCAGAGCGCGCGCGTGTGTGTGTGTGTGTGTGTGTTACCATGGAGAAGGGGTGGCTCTTGGCCTCTTCCCTGATGTTGGTGAAAGGAGACTCTAAGATGAGTGCGTCAGGAGGACTTCCTGAAAAATAAAGTTACCCTTAAAAACGCAGCACATCAGCTGTAACTCTGACACTACTGTGCAAAAGTCTTGAGCCTCCCACATTTCTTTATATTTTCAGCCCAGTCCTCAAACCTGAGCATTTCCACATGAATCCTCTGAACTCTGACCTGCAAATCCTTCAAGCATAAATAGGCTCCAAACTCTGAGGATGAACCAGTGCTGCTTCTGCACATCACAGACAACTGAGCCAAGAACCAGTCTGGCTGAAGATCTCAGCTCCATGTGCAGCAGGTCCTTATAAACTAGAGGAAACTGCACAGTACTGTGTGTGTGTGTGTGTGTGTGTGTGTGTGTGTGTGTGTGTGTGTGTGTGTGTGTGTGTGTGTGTGTGTGGTTCCGCTGATCTGAGCTCGTTATCTGAGAGAAATCAGAGTTTTTCTTCATGTTTACATCAAGTCTCATATTTCTGATGAGATCAGAGCTGTGAGATGTGACCTGAGCAACAGCTGCTCCTAAACTGGCTGAGACTGCAACCAGCATGGACCAATCAGAGCCATCTGTGTGTGTGTGTCTGTGTGTGTGTACCTCTGTCACACAGCCGTCGCACCACATTTGTAGCAACTCTGGAAGAAAAAAAAGGTTGAGTCATGCTGTACGGCTGAAAGGTGGAGCAGGCTGAACAATTCAAAAGCTTCACCAAATAAGACACCGCCCACCCCACCCATGAGCCCAGATTATATCACACGCTGTCCATCAAGCACACAGTGAACTGTGTCAGTTTATCACAAACAAGCTTTTTGTTAATAGAACAAACTGTTAATCATAAATGGCTCACTGCCACACTTTCAGAGTTATTAATTATTCACTTTTTCTACTTAGAAGATCTTCTGCTCTCACCAACACTAGCTCAGTTTGTAGGGTTTTCCACCAGGGGGCAGCACCTGGTACCAGGTACTGTTTTAGTACCCACCCTATGGCAGGCCGTTTGAACATAAAATCTGTTTGTCTGACTCTCCATAATTACATTTCAGATATCTAAAACTACATTTTGACTATCCAGAATGGTAATTTAAGATATCTTAAATATAAAAGCCGTCTAATTCAAGATATCTCTAATTCATTTGGAGAAATCTAGAACTGTAATTTTGACTAGTCAAAATTACAGTTCTAGATTTCTCTAATTTAGTTTTGCTGAGTCGTTATTTGCTTTCAAGATATCTAGAATTTAATTTGCACTAGTCAAAACTATTTATCTATCTAAAAATACATTTAAGATATCTTTAATTAGAATTATGAGTAGTCAGAACAAAAAGTGATATATCTGGAATTTACTTTATGACTAGTCATAATTTAATTGTAGATATCTGAAATATGTGTTTCAGATATTGTATTCATTGTAGATATCTTGAATTGAAGCCTCCATCCAACTCAGTGTAAATCCAACGTCATTTCTATGTCATTGTAATTAGAGTAATTAGAGATATCTTAATTTACTAATACGTCTAGTCATAAATCAGTTTCAGATTTCAGATATTGATGTGTAAACGGCCATAGCCACTCAGCCGCAGATCCAAGCGAGCTGAATCGAGTCAAAAATGTGACATCAGCAAACTGCATGCCCCTGATTGGCCAGGCAGTGATGTTATTAGTGTCATTATGATGGACTCAAACTAAAATACAGCACATACTACATGTGATCACACGGTTCTCCTGTTGACAGTGCTGCGACCCCATTGGCCCATTTTAAAGGGCTGGGTCAGTGGAGAGAGAACACAGTGGTGGTGCGACTGCACAGGTAAAACAGGTACACAGGTGTGTGCTGTTACCCCGTCCCCAGAGAGTGTCCCCAGATGTGAAGTGGCAGCGTTTTGTCTATCCGCTGTTTCAGCCAATCGTAAATGAAGAGAGCGTCTGATGTCATCACACTCTCCGAAGGCGAGCCCTCTGAATCCCCCCAACCTGCACACACACAAACACGCACACACAGAGGTCATACAGGTGTGCCAGCTGCGCTCGTTTGCCTGCTATATGAAGCCCGTTTCTCACCTCTGTAATCAAACGTGACCACATGGTAGCCTAACGAACTGAGGACCTGAAGGAAGACAGGCAGACACAGAGTTAGTCACCTGACTCAGTCAGTCTGTCCTCAGCCAATAAGAACAAAGAAAGAAAAACACCGAGAACGTTCACAGACGCCAAAATACTGAGAGGAAGAGGAAGCTCAGAGCTGTTCAGGTAACTCAGCTGATCCTGAAACATCCTGACACACACACACACACACACACACGCACACACACACACACACACACACACACACACGTGTGTGATACAGAAAGTCTGAGTTTACCTTGTACAGCTGCACTCGGTGGTCTCCTCCTCTGCAGAGAAACAAGGGGTCAAAGGTCAAACATTACATTTGATCAGTGACAAGGGTGTCTGTGTGTGTGTATGTGTGGGTGTTGGTGGGTCACCTGGTCCCTGCGTTTCCATGGAGATAGAGGATGACGGGGTGGGAGGAGCTAAACTTGGACTCGTACCAGTCGCCTTCTTTCCCCTGAGCTTCTCTCCACATCTGAGCAGGAACCGTGTGCCTGAAACACGCAAACAAACACGTGAACGAACAGATGCAGGCCTCGCTCACCGAGGCGTCCCCGGGCCAGCTGACACGTGCCTGTCCTGGGTCTGCTTTGAAGCCTGACCAGGAGGGTGCGGGAGGCGTCCCGGTCAGACGAACCTCCTCGGCTCCGTCTGAGTGGGAGGGGAAGCGGCTCAGAGCCCAGGCGCCCTCACAGGCAGCCCGCATCCTCCAGCTCATTGCTCGGGTCTCTACCCTTAGCTCACGGTCACGGATGAGCAGAGGAATGTGGAAAAAAACGCACGTGCAGTCCGGTCAGGAAAAGAATGCTTTTTACCCAGAGTGCACCTGTGTGACCTCACAGCTTCTATGAACCAATGAACTCGATCAGTGAGTTCACTGGTTCATAGATGAAGGAGAGAAGCCCTCACGCCTTAGCGACTTCATCTTCTGCTGCATCAGGAGCTTCAGTGTTTGTCCACAGCCGTCCAATCAGAGGACACGCTCCCCTTAGAGGGCGGGAAAACCCAAACCTCAAACAGCAAACCCCCAGGCTCCGCCCACACCCCTACATTCTGATGTTCACCTCAGAGACTCGACTTTAACACAAACACGTCCTGACAATCATCACACTTCACTGTGTGCATGTGTGCGTATCTGTGTGTGTGTGTGTGTGTGTGTGTATCTGTGTGTGCGTGTATCTGTGTGTGTGTGTGTGTATCTGTGTGTGTGTGTGTGTGTATCTGTGTGTGCGTGTGTATCTGTGTGTGTGTGCGTGTATCTGTGTGTGTGTGTGTGTATCTGTGTGTGTGTGTGTGTGTGTATCTGTGTGTGTGTGTGTGTGTGTGTGTGTGTGTGTGTGTGTGTGTGTGCGTGTGTATCTGTGTGTGTGTGTGTATCTGTGTGTGTGTGTGTGTATCTGTGTGTGTGTGTGTATCTGTGTGTGTGTGTGTGTGTGTATCTGTGTGTGTGTGCGTGTATCTGTGTGTGTGTGTGCGTGTGTTACCAGACTCCGATCTTCAGCCCGCTCTCAGGTTCCAGGTAGAAGTTGTGTGTGTGGTTCAGTCCCTGGTCCAGAGGTCGCTTCAGGTCGATGAAGTACGGCATCCTCACTGAGGGAAGAGGGAGGTCAAAGGTCACACACTGGTCACATGACTGCTGCCTGACACACCGGCACCTCATTAGTCGTGTCATCGTTACAACGTTTGCCGTCATTAACGGAGCGTCAGGGGGTTATTTATAATAACACTGTGTGTTTGTGTGTAAACCACACACACACACACACCACCAACACTAACAGAGGCTAAACAAAGTTTATTTATTCCAAGAAGCCGGAGGATCGGTCTGGGTGAATAAATAAACTTTGTTTATGAGTCATTAAAATGCTGCAGCGTCACTTCCTGTCCCACTCGTGGACGCTGATTTGGGCGTCTTTCTCGTCGTGGCCTCAGCTCAGCTCCCGGTCCTCCGGCTTCTTCTTCTGCTGAGCCTCTGTGAGCGTCTCAGGAAACCTCAGTACCTCCATGTAAATGTGTTTCCTTATAAGGAGAAAAGTGGGCGTGACAGCGTGCAGTCTGCAGGTAGCAAGTTCGAGGCTGCTTAAACACACTGATGCGGACGGTGGGCGGGGCTTGTGGATCTGATGGTGATGCTGCACGTGCACATCTCTACACACATGTAGTGAATGTAACGAGTGTGTTCACAGTGATCTGTGATTGCCTCATGCAGCTCTACACACGTTCACCTACAAAACCCTGACCCCATGAGACACACCCGCAGCACGCTCAGGCTCCTCCTCCAGGATGCCGCATCCCTGCGTGCCATCGTGTAGCGGGGTTCGCTGTGGCTCCAGCACCGTCTCAGGAGTGTGGAGGAGATGCCAGGACACCACGCTCTGGGAATGATCCCTATTTTGGTCCCCCTTGTTGCCTGTTCAGTGCTCCTGTTGTCACTCTGATTTGCACCTGTGCAGGTGAAAAGGCTTCACCACGCCTCCTAGCTGGACAGAATGATCTCCCTGGAGTGTGACTGCGACGATCACATCTGCTTCCTGACTGACTGATGCTGTCTGATTGGAGGATAAACGCAGCATGATGCTGGATGGTGCTGATGTGCTATTCTGAACCTAACAATGAGAGCGCCCCCTATGAGCAGCACGTGGTGACAACAGGAAGGAAGAACTCCCTATGAACAGGGTCAGAGTGAGGAGTGGAGGGTTTGTGCTCGACTGGCTCGGTCAGGTTTATCGAACCGCTCACCTGTTAGTCTTTGGATGAAGTCTGGGAGTTTGTGATGAAATGCCTCTGACTGTGTTTTGATTGGCTGTGCTGAGAAAACGAAGCAGAGCGCCACCTGCTGTCACAGCCGTGAATCTGAACAGAGAAACGACCTCACTTTGTTCCTCGGGTGACAGCAGACGGTTTGTTTGGACCTGCTTCCTCTGCTGAACGCGCGTACGGTCGGCGTCTGCGTGAACAGATGCTCTGATTGGCCGATTCAGGCTGAAGGAACTCACCGAAGTTGAGGAAGACGAGTTTGGCCTGGATGGACGGGCACAGCTTGATGATGAAGGGAATGGAAACGTAGATGAGCAGCACCAACAGCACGATCCTCTTCAGCTTCCCCACCACGCCCAACCTGAGCGCATGCACACACACACACACACACACACACACACACACACACACACACACACACACACACACACACACACACACACACACACACACACACACATTCAAAAGCAGCTTTATTTAAACCCCGCAGACTCACACAGGACAGGACACCACACAAAACGCTGAAATACACAAAGTCCTTCATACATGAATTTACAGATTTTAATAAAAGCTGAAAATCTGCTGTATGAATGAAAATAAACTAAATCATTAAACTTCACGAAGCTCCTCCTCTTTATCACACAGGAATAAACCTGTTAATCACAGCGTTCAGTGTTCCATTTATTTTACTCTCCTGATGTTATATTTTCATGATTTTTGGTCTGCGAGGACCTTTATTTCACCGTCCTGGGGGGCCAAGTACACATGCTGCACCCTCCCACTATAAAACTCATTTATTGCAACAGCAGACGTTATGATTTCGTTTATGATTTAACTCTGATGACCTTGATGGGGGCGGAGGCGTCCTCGCCACAGACACCTGCACACCGCCTGACTGACGTCTCAGTCACCTGTCTCAGGTGGTTCACCTGAGACCCCCACCCCCCCTTTATTAATCTGCATCTGAAAATGAATAAAATTGATCAGTAAATGTGGAGCTGCCAAAGATGAGAAACATAAACATCTCAGAAATATGAATAAAAATCCAGAAAACTGCCAGAAATTAATTTCAGAAAAATATAAATAACCACAAAATTAATTTCAATGTCTGAATTTATCTAAAAATATTTTTAAAAACATAAAACATCAGAAAAACATGAAAAAAATGGGTAAAATCTTCTAGACTTTATGATCCAGCTAACGAGGCTTAACGAGGCTGCAGGTTGACCTCATTCCTCATTGGTCAATAATTACAGACCAATCTCCAAACTCTGTATTTTAGCCAAGGTTCTGGAAATGTTGGTTAGCAACCAACTTAAGAGCTATTTGGATCAAAATAATATTTTATCACCCTTTCAATCAGGTTTTTGGAAACTGCACAGCACTGTAACTGCTTCATTAAAAGTTCTCAACAACATTTATGAAGCACTGGATGCTAAAGAATACTGTGCTGCTCTTTTTATTGACCTATCAAAGGCCTTCGACACTGTTGACCACGGCATCCTATGTCAGAGGTTGCTGGAAATAAGTCTTTCAGACCAAGCAGTTGGTTGGTTTTCTAATGACCTTTCTGATTGTCAGCAGTGTGTGCAGTTTAATGGTTCCTCTTCTGGATTTTTAAATGCCACTAATGGGATTCCGCAGGGTTCTGTGTTAGGACCTACATTATTTACCATTTACCTCAATGTGTGGGACAAAATCTAAATGCATCTACCCATTTTTACACAGATGACACAATTATTTATTGCTGTGCTCGTACCATTGACAAGGTTTTAAACACAGAGAAAACCAAAGCCATGCTGTTCTCAAACAGAAAGAGGCTGCCAGCAGTTCTTCCCTCTCTCGTATCAATGCAGGGTACTATTATTGAAACCATGCCCTAATATAAATACTTAGGTATTGTGATTGATAACAGTCTTTGCTTCAAGTCACATATTGACCACCTGTTAAAGAAACTGAGGCTGAAACTGGGGTTCTTGTTCAGAAACATCATCTTTCCCTTTTGCTGCAAGGAAAAGACTTATTGCTGCCACTTTTTGACCCCACCTGGACTATGGTGACATCATTTATATGAATGTCCCAGTTTATCACGGGGCACTAAGATTCATAACTGGCTGTAAACCCCTAACACACCACTGTTCTTTATATTCACTGGTCAACTGGTCCTCATTGACCTCACGCAGGATGGTTCATTAGTTTCATTTTATCTATAAATCTGTTTTTGGTTTAGTCCCTTCCTATTTATCAAACTACATGCTATGTAAACAAAATGGTCACAATCTACGTTCCCAGAAACGTATTACCTTCGTTGTTCCATCAGTTCGCACAGAGCTCGGAAAAAAAACGTTCTCCTTTTCACGAACCTGCAGCTCTCACAAATGACCTCACCCACTGACTTTAAAATACTTGTAAACAATTTTGTTACATCATCACTGGGACCCTGTTCTTGTTTTATATGACTATGTAAACATTTGGCATTTTATTTACTATTTATTGTATTATTTTATTGTTGTAAATTTAGTATGTTTTGGAAACAGGGCTCTCTTGCAAATGAGACACTGAGTCTCAGTGGGATTACCTGTATAAATAAAGGTTAAATAAAAAAATAAATAAGGTTATCGGCCGTGATCAGCTGATCATTTCTAATCAGAAGAACCAACCTGACTTCCTGTTGGTGACGGAGGAAAGAGAGCAGGAATCCGACGAGTTCATACACTTCCTCTTTGTTTCCACCTGCAGCTCAAATACTGCTTTTATCTATCAATCAATCAGTCGGTGCAGAGTGAAGCATCTTCACTGCAGCTAATTTTCACCACAGGGTGAACACTGTTTAAATAAAGTTACCTCATTAACTTTATTGATCAGCAGCTCAGATCAATCAGTGTGAATGAAATCCAGTAGAATTCAAATAGAGTTTAGTCAGAGCTGCTTTCCCTTTGGATCCAAACATGTGAAGGTGATACCTGAGCCCACTGTGTGTGTGTGTGTGTGTGTGTGTGTGTGTGTGTGTTTGTGTAAGCTGATCATTGATAATGCTGCTGTAACAGGATGCTGCAGCTCTATGGATCTGAATTATTTATTGATCAAAGTGAGAGTCGCAGCGTCTGCAGCCCTTCATCCACCCGCAGAGGACCAGAACACACACACACACGCACACGCACACGCACAGGTCTATATTTTCTGTGACGAGCAGCAGCTTCAACATAAACAGCTGATAGTTGTTTTTAATCATCAGTTTTTGGACGTTTTCACCCCCCCCCTCAGAGGTGAAGGTTCACTTTAAGCTTCAATGTGATTTCATTTCATTTATAATCAAACAGTCGCCGGCAGCTGTAGATGCTGTAAGACTGCACGTTGAACAGGACGTACAGCAGGCTCAGACACAGTTTAGGTTCACGGCGCATCTATTTTATAAGATTAATAATTATTAATAACATTATTAATAACATACAAAAACAGACTTTTCACTGCTTTAAATAAAACCCTCCGTGCAGCGCTGGTCACAACACACGAGGTGAAGCAGCTTCAGCAGAAACATCACGTCCTCCTCCAGCCTCCACTGAGCGACCTCTGAACCGTAACACGTCTCTTCAGACTGAACAGGGATTGGTCAGTGAGAAAAACCCTGCTGTGATTGGTCAGATGATAAAATGATATTTAGTCTTATTTATTTTGAATGACCTGAAACACAGGCGGCAGGAGTGGGTGGACCCCAGCCCCTTAGCCCCACCCGCCACGCCACGCCAGCTCCACCCCCTCATAAATGACCTCATATCTGAACTATCTGTTCTGAGCAGACACCTTTCCCTGAAAGTTTACCCAGAATGCACTTGGTGAACGATCAGAACCAGATCAAATATCAGGTTCCTGCCGCTCTGCGTCACAGACGTCAGACCGTGATGGATCCTCACGCTGATGCTCACACCTTTAGTCTTCAGACTGAAACTGATCTGGGTGCAGTTTAATGTGGTTTTCAGCCCTGAAACTTTCATGTGGATTTAAGTATTTGAAGAGCTGAAACGCTGTTGTTCACAGCAGCGGGGGCACAAAGGATCAATCTCATGGAAGGAGCCACTCTCAAAACCAATCAGACTACAAAACCGTGACTGAGCATCGTTTTTAGCCAAGCACAGGTGTAACAGTGACAGGTGTACATTCGGTTCAGGTCGGGCTGAGAGAAACTGGAGCTGAAGGCCTCACAGGAACCTGCGACGCTGCGAGCGAGCCTGAGACGCCTGAATCAGCTATAATTCATCAGCTGGAGAGCAGCGAGGCCTCCTCAGAGGCTGCTTCAGGTCCCCCCCGCACCGTCACACACTTCACACCACTGAGCGCGCTCTGTAGCGCTGCTTCTGCTCCCTGTGCGGGAAGCTCAGCTGCAGCTGACAGCCTGCAGCATTACAGCGTGTGCTGCAACCTGAAGGTCACGCAGAGGTGAGCTCACTGCAGAGAGGGGGGGGTGGAGCCTGTTGGTTACAGGAAATTAAAGGTGGAAACCTGCACAGGAAGCATGAAGACTGTTTCTGAAGTTAGACCCGGTGCTGCCGCTCTGCACACCTGGAGAGGTTACCTGCTGCTGCTGTGAGCCTCAGATTTAACAGGTGGTTGAAGACCTTTAAGAATTCATGATCCCAGAGTTACAGCTGTTCCTAAACTGACTGTCAGCAACGTGAGGGGGGCGGGGCCTTTCAAGCCAGCGACTACTAATGGCAGCAAAGGATGCTGCTGACTGACATATGAGGGCGTTTCCTGTGATAGCACACGTTCATTAAGAGGTTCAGCCTGCAGCACTGTGCTGATGGAGCATCACCTAAATCAGGTGTCATTGGGGTGAGATGTGGGGTACACCTGGACGGGCTGCATCACAGGGCTGACACACAGCGATATCACGCTCACACCAACAGGCAGGTTCGAAGCAGCAGTTAACCCCTCGGGTGCCTCTGGCCTGCAGGACGACTCCAGGAGATCTGGAGCTGTAACCCTAAAACCAGAGTCCTGCTGACTCTGCTGTCGGCCTCCTGCGACACACCTGTCTGATGCTGATAGCAGTCAGACAGGTGCGTCAGTACCTGAGGAAACTTATTGCTCTTCACCAAAACCGCAGAATCACTGAAGGGAGTCCGAGTCAATCAGCTGTTTACATGGACACAGAAACCAGGTGAGAGCAGGTCACCTGAGGACACGTCCAGCAACGCTGCAGCTGTGACTCACAACCTCAACCTAAACTAAAAGGTGTGTTTAATAATGAGCTGCGTGAATACGGCTCAGTGACTCCTCCCCGCAGCTTTAGGTTTCAGAGCACCTTAAAATGCTGCCTGAATCGAAACACGTGTCAGAGGTCAGAGGTCAGGGTTGACTGAAGCCGGTTGAGGCCAAGACGCTGACTCAGACTAACAGAGTCCAAACTTCTTCTTTCAGATCGTGATTCTGCAGGAAGTGATGGCACATGGTGCTGCAGGAATCAAACCCGTGACTCACAGCTTTCGCACGCGTCAGCAGCAGCGAGGTCACTTCCTGTCAGCGCAGACGTCTCAGCTCAGATAAAAGTGATGCTGAATATAACCAGAAACCAAAGTAAAAGCTGCTCTCATTTCGTCCTGTTTCTCTGACGCCGTCATGTGACAGGTATAAATTTAGAGCTCACCTGCCTTTGAAGGCGGTCACACGCTGACTGCAGCGCCTGAAAGGAGCAGTCTGCTGTTTCAGCAGCCGGACCGCTGACAGACACATTTCACAGTTTCAGATTTATGCCGGCGTTTCGCAGCTTCCTGTTTAAACGGCATTCATGCTGATCGGCTTCGTCCGCTCGCCACAGCGGACACGTGTGACCTCAGTGTGGAGTGTGCACACTGTACACACACACAGGGTTATACTGTGTGAAAATTACTGAGTCACCTTTGTTTAAAAACAGAAATAAAGCACTCGGTATGGAGGTTAAAGTGTGCCCATGTGACCAAATCATAAACTGAATATAAGTAAATATGTGATCAATGAATGGATACAAGTAATGTATTTATATTATACACAATAAGTCATTATTTTATTGAACTGTTTGTTTTTTTTATTAAAAAAACAGTTTTAATTAAGAGTAAATAACACTGTTTAATCAGCAACAATTATAAAAAAAATGAACATCTGGATTAATTTTATGACAACTAAAAAATAGTTTTATATATAAAAAATAACTATATAACAAATTTTAAATAATTTGTCATTTATACAGTTTGAATAATTTTATTTTTTCCATCACAAATAGTTTTTAAAAATTGATCAAATCAATTAAACATATTTTCATATCTGGATTTATTGTCTTACCATTTTTAGTAAATCTGATTTTTTTTCCCCCCACTATAAAATGTATAAATGTTAGAAAAATATCCTCACTACACTGAAAGATTATCACACATAAATAAGTATAAATATGTGAGAAGCACTTTTAAAATGTCTGTTTGAGCTGAGCTCATTTACAGTGTTAATCTGAACAAACATCCGACTCTTGCTGTCTGACTTCAGAGGAACCACACACGTCATTAACATCCCAGAATGCACTGCGGCGTCTGTCAGAGGCTGACCTGTGCTTTAGGTGACCTTCTGCCGGCGTGCGAGCCGCACGGAGGCTCTAATGAGGATTAAAGCAAAGAAGCAGCGGAAGAAGAGTAAACCTGACAGGGCAGGCGGCCGCAGAGTTCAGCTGAGGTTAAATTTAAACTTCACCTTCATTTAATAATCTGACAGTTGGTTCAATTCTTTCATCTACTAAAAGGTCAAAAATGTTAAATTCAGTTCAGCGTCACATCTTATTTCTTCATAAAAAGGATGGTCGTGTCTGAAGGCAAACTGACTTCTTTTTCTAAGTTTTTGGAGACGTTTTTGAAACCACCCAAGAGTCTACTTCAGTTCCAACAGCTGATGGGGAGTCCCAGGTATTTAACCCTCAGTGGGGTCGTCACCTTAGAAATGGTGCTAAGAGGGTATAGGGTTTCTTAGGACCACCTCCAAGGTAACAACCCCACCAGGGGTTAAATACCTGATGACTACAGCCTTTAAAATGAGGTCTGAGCCAGCATGGCACACGTCTTCGAGCCTTAGATGAACAGTATTTTGCTCCCGCCCAGCTCTGGAGTACAGAGCAGCTTTCAGAAACAATAAAAAAGGTTTGATTTTATAGAGTTTTATCCAAAGAGTCCCCAGAAACATTGGCTGCACCAACATTATTGTAATTTCCAGTTTGCCCTGATGGTGGCACTGGTGTCTCGCTCTAACAGTGCCCACACTCGGACACACTGATGCAGAAATGCGTCCGTCTGCAGGAGTAACATGATGCTGTGTGCAGAGCAGCATCTTCACATCGGGATGAAGGCAGGTCTGAGGATGAACTCATGGTGAAGCTCAAATATCCCTCAGCTGTTCGAAAACAAGTTTTCCAGGATTTTCCATATTTATCATCATTATTAATCAAACTAACTGCATCAACTTCTCAGGAAGAAAGTAATTTCACGTTGATTTTAATTCTCTATGTCACGGGGATGCTGAATTTAAGAAATTAAAACTGAAATAAAGAAAGAATAAAAGAGGACCCAGCACTGATCCCTGAGGAACTCCAAACCTCATTTTAACTGAAAAAAGAGCCCAAATCCTTCATGCAGACACAGAAGTGCCTGTTTCTTCATCCTGGTACAACAAACGTTTTTCAGAAAAAATGTTTAAAATCAATGAGTCAAACTTTCTACTGTAACAGGTTAGAATTGGCAGCTTCATTCAACAGTTTCATTAAAATAAGTGAGAATATTTCTTGATGTTTTTAATAGTCGCTCATTAATTTTTCTGTGAAATTCGTGAGCTTCTACAGAAGACTCCTCCTCAGATCAGTGTTTAAGAGGGAATTTAAAAGAAATTCATAACTAAAAATAATTATATCACATTTCCGGCCTGTACGATGAGTCAGTGAACTGCTTCAGTCACCTATCAGGCAAATATTTTTAGTAACAGTAAAAGATTTCCATCACATAGGACAGAAAACAAAGAACAGTTTTGTGTTCAGTGCTGATGAGCAGATGAAGAAAAACTATTACCATCCAGCCTCTGCTCCATCAAACATTCAGTTTTGCTGCTACCAGGCATCTAAAATCTCGACTTTTTATATACGCAGCACGGTGGAACAGTGGTTAGCACTGTTGCCTCACAGCAAGAAGGTCCTGGGTTCGACACCATGAAGCCTGCATGTTCTCCGGCTTCCTCCCACAGTCACACATGCAGTCAGTGGGGTTGGGTTACCTGGTGATTCTGGTTACCTGGCTGTCTCTCTTTCTCTCTCTCTCTGTGTTAGACCTACACCAGACTGGCGACCTGCCCAGGTGTACCCTGTCTCTCACCTTATGGCAGCTGGGATAGCCCTCGCCCTCCCCCACCCCCACCCCCACCCCGCAACCCTGAACTGCTTCACTGGAGGAAAATGAATGGATGTTTATGCGCGCTCTGTCCACTCTGCTGCTGTATTAATCAAGGCTATCTTATCTTAAACTTTAAGAATGCATTTCAGGTATTTTATACCTTTGAATGAAGTGCCACAGAAATCCAGCGTGTTTAGTCTGACCTGCAACTTCCAGTCCGACCAGCTCAGCAGTCTCAGTGAAACCAGTCAAACCAGAAATGTCGCCCCGGAGACTGATCGGGCACAAGGGTCAAAAACCGGCACATGTAGGAAATCTCTATTAAACTCTATCAGTATTAAACAGTCATATTTTGGTGTCCTATTTTACTTATCTTCAAATTTAAGTGATTTTAATTAAGCCATATATTTAACTCCTGGTATTTAATTTTTTATGCATTTTATATTACATTTTCTTATTCACTTCATAATTTTTACTATAGATCTACTTTTTACTGATAATGTTTCTTTTTTATATTTTTAAATACTCTTTGTGATTTAGTTATTGTACTTCATATATTAATTTCTACCGTTTTTTTAATTATGCATTTTATATCACATTGGCACTGTTTCATTGTATTATTCCATTATTACTCGTTTCTATACAACCGTTATTTCCTGTATTCATTCATAAAAGGACCAAACGAAATAAAACTCGAGAATAAAGCATCTAAAAAAAAAAAAACATTAAAAGCATTTTTAGAAGACTGAAGTTACTTTTTTCTAAGAAGCTACTGAAATTATTTCACTTTAAATTAAACATTTTTATTTTCATCTATTCTGACCCTGTTTTAAGGTAAATATGATCTCCCCCCCTCAGGAGGAGGAGGAGCGCCTACCGGGCTCTTACCTCCTGAACGGTTTCGCCATGCTCCGCTCCTCTCCCGGGCCCTGCCGGCCGCCCGCTGCGGGCCCCGCCGCTCCTCTGCCGGTGCGCTGCTTCGGGTCCGTGTCGCTGTCCAGCAGAGTGCCGGTGGTCTCGCTGTCATGCTCCGCTGTCTGCGCGTTGCTCCGCTTTCGCATACCTGGAACCGTGATTAACAAGCAGATGTTATCCGGAGGACACCGACCGGACGAGATGCTTCAGTCGGCGGGAAGGAGGCCGCTGCGGTGCGGGTGACGGAGCGCTGAGAGCCGGTGAGGACAGAGCCGAGTCCCCGCTGTGCCTGCACCGAGATCCGCAGAGAGCAGCTGATCTGAAGCCGATCGCCCGCAGCCAATCACAGTACAGGAAATACAACCACGTGAGTGCACCGTGATGCGTCCACGGCCTCCACGGAGCGTCGGAACAAGAACATTCAAAACAAAACCGGTTTATGAGGATTTAAAAAAAAAAGAAAGAAAGAAAGGCGTGTACGGGACCTTCAGGAGCAGCTCGGAAAGTTCAGAAACCCAGAAAAACCTGATGAAGACGAAAGTGAAGCGCAAGAAAGTCTTTCAGGGTGATCTGCGTTTGCATGTTGGAATATTTAAACAGCTTTAATCATTATTGATTAATTGTATTTCATTCAAATACACAACACAGACAAATTCAGGAAATGGGCATGCAGTAAGTCCCAGAATAAGATGAAATCATTAAGATCACGTTATTTCCTCACGGTGAACTGACTGCATTGATCTCTTTGATCGGAAGTGTGTGTCCTGTAAATGGAATCAGACCCACAATAACTCCCTAGCTCTTTTCGAGCTACTTCCTTACCGGGAGCTCATTTTTCCAGTGGAACATGAATGCATCATTAGCTGATCGAGGCTAACCCCAAAAAGCGGCGGCTGTGAGGCGCTTTAAAGCGGCTTCATGAACTCACACAGAGCCCGTGAGTCCTGCTCATCCCAGCCCGTCCCGGTGCCTCCTGTCAGAGGCCGCTGTCGGTCGGACGGGTGTATTTCAACCGCTGCTGCTACCGGAAATCACGCTGCAGGATAAAACTGAGATTTTACGGTAAATTATTGCTTTTTGTCTCCGAAAACATCAGCATGACCATAGCGGACACACTCACCTCTGAGTCGGGCTCAAATGAACCACCTTCACCACATCTCCGTTCTCTTTGGAGCCCTGAAAATATCGCAGCTGCTCGGTTCGTGTCGCTGATGCCCAAGTTTGTCCCAACGCGGCTTCCGGAGCTGCGCATCGATTCGTCACGTGATCAAAACATAGTTTTTGCCGCGAAGGTGATCCGTCTTGTGCAGACGGAGCAAGGCGCGTTCACGGAGGTTTACCGGCGGGATTTAACGTGTTTCTGCTCGGTTTACGCGTGTCTGAGGCCCCACGATGTGCTGCGAGAAAGCCGTGGAGCTCATCCGAGAGCTGCACCGTATGAGCGACGGACAGCTGCCCGCTTTTAACGTGAGTGAGCCCGGCCAAGCGCCACAGCTACACCCGCTTTTCAAAGGCAGCGGACTTCAGTCACAAGGTGAAATTTTAATGTTTCCTGCTGCTCAGACCAAATGACCCGACTTGTCAGAGTAGGGACGGGACTCAAGTTCGGCTCAGGTCTGATGAATAGAAATTAGATTAAATTCAGAAACTGACTCCATCTGAAAATCGGACATCCGCTCAGAGCTTCAGTTAAATGTGCTTTGTCTGCCTGTCTTTCAGGAGGATGGACTGCGACAGGTGCTGCAGGAGATGGAGACGCTTTACGAGCAAACCAGAGCGGACGTGTGAGTTCATGAACCATAAAAACACTTTATTGAATTCATTTCTTTGGGTTTTCGGGGTCTGTGGTTTTAGATCCAGATTTCTGTTAACCTGAGCTTCATCGCACGAGATTAAATCTACCGGGGCCCCCACTTCTCCCTGAAGGTCTCAAAATAAGGTTCTGAAAATCATTTGATTCATTTATTTATCAAATGACCAGGAAGTCACGTGACGCTCGTGTTTGGGACAGGCTGCCCTCAGAGAGGCTCGGCTGTAAGTGTTTAGTTTACATTAATGATATTGGATCCAAAATCACATAAATATTCAATGCAGTGAAAGTTTCATTTCATAAATTCAGAACAGAACAAGCTGAAAGCAGAAGAACGGATCTAAGATTTCAATTTGTAACTTCACATTATATAATTAAAACCCCAAACGGTGACACGCTGAGAACGAGTCTAGCTTACTGTCACTGCAGGTACGCTCAGAGCCCATACCTGACTGCACCCCCCACAGGAACCCCACAGAGAAGCAGTCTCTCCACTAAGCACATGCAGACTGGTTGGTGAAAACACACACGCTTGAATGTCCTCGAGAGGATAAAGAGCAGGTCCAGGACCACATTGTTCCTCCTGAGGTTCAGACTCTCCTCTCCATGGACCTTCCTGGGGAGGCCGAGGAGTGTGAGCTCCTGAAGCTGGACCACAGCCTCTGGTCCCCCATTTTAAAAAGGAGAACCACCACCTCAGTCTGCCAGTCCCGAGGCAGCGCCCCAGAGCTGCACGCAGAGTTGTGGAGGCGTGTCAACCAAGACAGCCCTACAACATCCAGAGCCTTCAGGAACTCAGGGTGAACACCCCCACCCCCCAGACTTCCTCTTCTGTGGGGCTGAGATCCTTAAAGGTTTCCTCCCAGTGTGGAGGTCAACAGCACCCCACCCACGTCTAGCATCTTCCCCGCCACCTGCTCGGCTCCTGTCTTCACCTGAGAGTGCAGCACACAGGTGAAGCCCGACCGTGTCACTGATCAGCTGATGTTTGTTTGTGTTTCAGTAACGAGGCGAAGAATGAAAGTCGAACCGAGCTGATCCCCTCCATCAAACTGCGTCATTGCTGCCTGCTGAGGAACCAACGCTGCATCGCTGCCTACCTGTAACCACACCCCCACACCTGCAGTCATGTGACTGGCTCTCTCTCACCTTTCTACCTGCTGACCTTTGTTGATCTTTTTTGCAGCTATGACCGGCTGCTGAGGATCAGAGCGCTGCGCTGGGAGTACGGCAGCGTGCTGCCCGCCAATGTGCGCTTCCACATGTGTGCAGAGGAGGTCAGTCTGACATCACTTCCTGTGTGCCTCTCAGCTGTTCACGCTCTCACTGATGCTGCCTCATTTGAAAATGAATTTGTTTTCATTGACTGTTGTAAACTTCATGCAGTTTTTTCACTTTAAAAGCCTGAGTTCTTCACTTCACTGGAGGCTTTTATTGTGACAAAGGCTGTGTGTGTGTGTGTGGCTGAAGTCAGCTGACAGGTGTGTGTGTGTCCTGTGTGTGGTTCAGCTGCAGTGGTTCAGTCAGTATAAAAAGTCTCTGGCCTCCTTCATGCGCTCTCTGGGGGGCGACGAGGGTCTCGACATCACGCAGGACATGAAGCCTCCAAAGAGCCTCTACATTGAGGTGAGACCCCATGGCTGCTTGACCTTTGACCCACAGCTGCAGTGTGACCTCACGGTGCTGATGTCAGCATCCTGTCTTTTTTTTCCCAGGTGAGGTGTCTGAAGGACCACGGCGAGTTTGAGATCGATGATGGCACGGTGATCCTGCTGAAGAAGAACAGCCAGGTGAGGACAGGAAGCTGTTCTTCTTCTACTCTTTAATAAGCTGTAAAATCAGTCGTGCGGCCGCTGCGCCAATGTCAACGGAATATTTGAATGATCAGCTGCTTCACAGGAAGTCGTCACGGTAACATCTCCTCTGTCCTCAGCACTTCCTGCCGCGGTGGAAATGCGAGCAGCTGATTCGTCAGGGCGTCCTGGAGCACGTCGTGTCCTGACAGGTGGCCGAGCGGAGACGATGTAAAACCTCTGCTGTCACTTTTAATCTGATGTCTGATGAGATAATAAAGGTTTTTCAGCACACGGTTGCCCTTCAGCCTCTAACTTTATTTAAAAACACAATTCAATCAGACAAACCAGCACTTGAGCTCTCAGCTGGTACTTCCTGTTTTTATCTACCTGAGCAGGGAGCAAGTTCAGCATATCTAGGCTTTATCTGGCTTAACAGAACCTGACTTCCTGCGTGGATCAGGCGGTCTCCTCCACAAAGACAGCCTGATGTTTGTCACCTGACTCTTCAGGCACATTATCAGGAGCAGCTGACTGATCCAGAAGGAAAAGGACAGGACGAGGACCGCTCAGACACTTTATTAGGTACACCATGGCAGACCGGGTAGTACCACCTATAATTCTTCACGGCTCTGATTCAAAAGGAGCCACAAATGTTCCTCAGACTTGGTTCATGTTCACATTCAGAGATGCTGTGTGGGGAATTCATTAGGTGTACCTAATGAAATGGCTGAGTGTATTTCTCCCAGAGTAGCTTTGAAAATGTTTGCAGAAATAAATACACTTCTAAAAGAACTCAAACTTGATTTTCTGTGCGCTGAGGGAGTCGATCATCAGATTTACCCGAGGAGACGATGACGGAGGGTCAGTGACGCCTGCCGCTCTGAGCGGACTCTGAGGATTCAAACCAGCACAAAGTAAAAGCACAGGAACGCTCTGGGGATCAAACACAAAAATATGGAGTTTTAACTGTCCCGCTGACTCAGGCAAGAGAGAGCAGACGATGCCCCCCCCACACACACACTCTTGACAGTTTATTTTCTTTAAACTTCCCGTCCTGTGATGGAGGGGACGTGCAGTCGTCACGGTTGTTTTCCGCTCATCTCATATTGTGGGATTGATCTCCAAACACACTGATCAGTTTTGTAATCCCAGCAGCATGAAACAGACTTTTTAAAAAAAGCCTTTATTTTGAAAGCAGGTAACTTCCTGCTTGGTGTCATTAGAGCAGGAGAATCCCAGGTGCGCATAGAAACAAAACCATCAGCTGATTGGACACAACCTGCGCCATCAGTTACCATGGTGATCTGAGACACCTGCTAACCCACGAGTCTCCGAGATCTGAGGATTGTTCCACGGTCGATCTTCCAGTCAATCATCTTCTGTGTCCACAGGCCACAAAGTTTCCTTATTCATGCTCAGCTTCAGACTTTAAATTAGTTCAGGTATAAAAACATCTCAGTCTCCCTGAACATCATCAGGACGTCCTCATCATGTTAAGATGGTGCCAAATTTCTACAAGCTAAAAACTTTGAGACATTTTCACACCTGTGCAGTAAAGTGAAGCCATCAAAGACCTCCATCCACACAGCCCGAGGCCATTGGACCCGAGCGGACACTCAGGCAGGCCGGTTCTGGCCCCTGAGCCGCATGTTTGACACTGAAACTTATTTCACTGTCAGACTAAAAATGAAGAAAGACGATCAGTGATAAAAAATATAATTTAATGTATTACTTCATACACCGCACGTGTGTGTGTGTGTGCGTGTGTGTATGTGTGTGTGTGAGAAAGAGACTAATCAGGTGGGGGAGGCGGAGTCACTGAGGAGATGTGACTGAAAGAGACTAAAACTTTATTCCAACGATGCAAAAACAGAAACGAGTTAATACTGCAACTGTGTGTGTGTGTGTGTGAGTGTGAGTGAGAGAAAGCAGTTTCAGTAAGGAGACACAAACATCACGCAGAGTACGGTGCAGGTGAGGATGGCAATGACTCAAAGGCCCCACCCACCACCTGTTGGGACCTCCTCTACCTGAAATCTGGAAGCTTGATTGGAGAACGTGGAGGCCGTCACTGCTGCTTCGTGATTAGAGCGTTGCACCTTTTCTCGGTGTGGCCTCAGTGTCCGCCCTGCTAAGCTAAGCCCTGAATGTGCGCGCCGAACCTGCTTCCGTGTCAGGGGCGTGGTTATGTGGCGAGCGATGCTGGGACGATCTCCCTCAGCAGCTTGTTGAGAGCCCCGATCTTCTCCTCCAGTAGGAAGTTCTTCTTCTCTGCACGTTTCTGCCGCTGCTCGGTAACCTGCAGCGCCTTCATCAGCTGCGAGTTCTCCAAGTACAGGTCCTTCAGCAGTGCGCTCGACTTGGTGTTCTTCGCCAGCTGCGGGGAAACAGGGACAGCTCAAAATTCGGCCAAACATGTGCAGACGGCGGAGAAGCTGCTGCAGCACTCACCTGCTCTTTGAGCTGCTGGACCTTCTCCTGCAGGACCAGACGGACGCCCTTCAGTTTTGTCTCCAGGTCCTCCATCCTCTGCTGCAGGGCCGCCATGGCCTTCTCGTACTGATCCTGAACACAAACGCACAAAAACACACTGATTTAGGGCTTTAATGCAGTGCCATAAATCAGACTTTAGCCTCCATCTGCTGAGGCCCATTGGGGCTTCCAGCCCTCCATAAAAACAGCAGCGGGCTGGATGAGGCTGTCACAGTGTGTGTGGTGGAGCTGCAGCCTCTGACTCACACCAAAGAGGCGGAGCCTCCAAGACCTGGGACCCAGGTGAAGAAAGAGGAAATGTTTTTCCACAGTCAGTGCTCCTCAAAATGAATCCAACCTTCACAGGTTAAAAAGCCAATCAGAGCCCTGAATCAAAGCACCTTTTCAGCAAGTTTAAAAATGCTCGTCACCTGCTCGTTTGGTGACATCAGTGATCCGTGGACTCTGTTTCTAGGACCGCGTTAGCTCATACTGCTAACGTCTGGACCACATCAACACTAAAACCCCCTCATTTCACCACATCGCCCCAGTCCTACAGCAGCTGCAGACTCCCAGTTCAATTCTGAATTCAATTAAAAATTCTTCTGAATACATTCAAGCCACAACCTGGCCCCCACCATCTATCTGATCTTCTCATCGCCTCCTCCTCCCACTTCCTTTGTTCTTCTTCCATCTGCCTTGGTGTACCCCCTGCCCGCCTCAGCACCACAGGGAACAGAGCTTTTCTCGCTCCGATCCCCGACAGTGGAATAATAATATTGACTCTCTATCTTCAAACTCAAAACTCACCTGTTTAGAGCGCCTCCTCGCTTAGGTCCCGGTCAATTGAATTCTGTTCTTTTGTTTTTCTTCTGTGAAGTGTGTTTGGGTGTTTGAAAGGTTCTTACAAATAAAATGTATTATTTATTGTTATTACTGCTAACGTTTGGCCCAAGTTCGCTCGTACCACTAACGTTTGGAACGTCACTGTTTGGATTTGGAGTCCTTCACACAGACGTCAGTCCAAAGACTGCTTTTGAACTACTTTCAGATATTGAAAAGTGTTTAATAGGTGAACCCCATAGCAGAGAGCAGGTTTAGGGCAACCTTTGACCTATGACCTACCTGCTTCATGGTGATCTGAGAGCTGCTCTTCTGCTCCTGCAGCCTCAGGGTCTCCTCCAGCTTCTGACTCCTCGTCTGCTCCTCCACCAGCTGCACCCGCAGCAACTCCATCTGCTCCTTGCAGCCACCGTCCGTTTGCTCCTGCAGCTTCTGCAGCTGCCGCAGGTGCTGCGCTTGCACCACGCTGAGGGCGGCGTCCGCTCGCACCGCCTGCACAGACGCCACGATTTTTTAAGGTGGCCGCTGAGACTGATCCAGGCTGAGAAAACATTGTATGCTTTCTCCCTTTGCCTGTTTGACTTGCTCCAAAGCTGCTTTAAAAAGTTTTAAGTAAATGCAGCTGAAGTGTGTGTGTGTGTTTTCATGTCTTTATGTGCTGCTGGGAACACCAACACACAGATCGCTGTTTGAGGGTCGCTGTGACAATCCGATCTGAACCGTCTGAGGAGTCAAAACTTTGAGGTTTCATTAAACTCTGGAAACTACAAATTTCTCACGCCGATCTCGTGTTCAGTTAGGAGCCACCTAAAACATCCATCACAGAGGAGCGTCATTAAGGCCGAGCCTCGTTTGTAACCCTGTCCACTTCTTTCATTCGTCATCAGAACAAATACAAAACTTTGGCCCTGCAGGTTTTTGGCACAGCAAATCATCTGAGCTCATCAACCACCCCCCCCCCCCCACAAAACCCTATGGCACATAAGGATTGTAGTGAAATTGGGGTTTCCATGGAAACCAATGTTGGGTAACACCTGATTTGTAAACATCTGTATACGCTCAAATATTGATGCAATTATTTTTGGAAGCACAACACTTAGAAACATATTCAGTGATTGTGATGAAGTGAAGCAAACTCAGTCTCATTCATATTTCCCTGAACGCTCGCAGCGCCATCTTGTGGCAGCACCGATGTCGGGTCCACCGTCTGAAACCTCATACACGGGTCGTCAGTATGAAACAAAGGCGCCGATTCAGTGAAGCAAACGTCTTTAAAAAGTGCTTTCTACCACTGAAAGCTGCCTTTGTTAGCGCCTCACCTGTGAAGTTCACCGTGTGACACCTCACTGGTGTTTATACTAACAACACCTTTTGTCGAACTTTCGTAACTGGTAGCGACACTGATCGAATTACTCATGCAGGAGTCGTGAAATAGGAAATCTTAAATGCTACGACTTCCTGGTCAGGTCGCCAAAGTTGCCGTGGTTTTACCACCTTGTGGACTTAGTTTAGTTTCAGGTCCTTCGTCTTTCCTTCTTTCCCGTTTTATCTTGTTCATCTCTACAGTTTTTTTTATTCTCCATCATTTTATTTTTTCCTTCCATCTTTTTCTCTTTCCTTTTTCTTGCTCACCACCTCATTTTGTTGGCTCGTCTCATTTCACCTGTTTTCCTTTCTGGTCATAAAATCTGAGCTCTCTATAGTCCTGATCCAGTTCACAGACCTGGTCCTGAGCCTGGGTCCGGGCCGCCTCCACCTCAGTCAGTCTGCTCTTCAGCTTCTGCTGCTCTTCGCTCAGTTTGTGAACCTTCACATTTTCCACCTGCAGCTCTGAAAGCTGAAAAAAACAAAAAAAAAAAAACACATCAACCAATCAGCTTTAAGACTCAGTGAGTAGACCCCACCCCTCAGCTGCACCTGGAGAGTACCTGGTGTTGGAGCTCCTGGTTCTGGACTCTAAGTTTGTGTGTCTCCTTCTGCAGGGTGACAGAGGCCTGCTCCTCCTGCTCCTCAAGGGCCTGTCGAAGCTCCTCCTTCTCCTTCATCAGCTTCTTGACACCAGCCTCCATCTCCTCCACCTGAAAACAGGAGCAGTGTGATCAGGGGAACGATGGACACTGTGGCCTGCTTTAGAGCATCAAGGTGATGTTGGAAAGATGTGACCTAACCCTGATCTGAGCGTCCTTCAACTTCCTCTGCAGCTCCGTCACTTCCTGGGCGTGGCTGAGTTTCTCCTGATTGATGGCGGTGAGCTGAGAGCGAAGCAGCTCTGCCTCCGACTCCAAAGAGAACAGACTCTGCTGCAGCTTCTCCACCTGAAGACAGGAAAACGTCTGTCAGACTGAACTTTAAGCTACAGCAGGTTCAACTAAACCTCTGAAACAGAGACTAACCAAGGTTTGGTGATCATGTGACACAGGTAACAGGTTTAAAATGAAACATTACGCCAAAAAAAAGAGGAAGCCCCAAAACCTGCAGTTCCTCTGCAGTCCAGCAGAGGTGCCAGCAGTGAGTCAGTCCCATGTTAAAACTTTAAAGCAGAAATGAACATGTTTACAGCTGATACAACAACACCCATCACTGATGATCCCCATCTTCCCACGATTAATGAAGATATGAAATAAATGTAGAGGTCAGGATAACATTACAGCCCCGTTTAATAACAGAAACCCTTCAGCAGACTAAACTATTCTGCCCTAATTTGGAGGCCACGCCCTAAACTTACTCGTGTGTGTGTGTGTACACGTACAGGAATATCATAAGGCAACCACATTGTTTCCATATGAGCAATATTGCTGAGCAGTAGGTATGGCTTTAATATTGCTCAATGATGAGTCTGTACTATTTATGGCCACGAGTCATCCCTGACCAACATGTTAGACGATGCTCAGCCAATCAGAATCCAGCATCACAGGCTAACCAATCAGGCTGCAGCCTGGGACTGATGCTCCTATAAACAGACTGGATCTTTACCTGGAAGTTTCTCACCATCACCTGCTGCAGCTGTTCAGGGACCGAGGTCAGCTGATAGAAATGGGGAATCCACACTTTCTCCATTTCAGTCACTAATGGCCAAGTAGGTATAGCCAATCACACAGCCCAGTATGATCACATGATTAGGCTGAGCCAATCAGGCATGAGAAAGAGGCTGCATATGATTAGCATATATTATCATAGCATTAGCAGCCTGAAATCCTCCATGTTGTTTACTCTCCACTTCAGATAAATACAGCCAAAGAGCACAAAGCTGCTAAACATCCAGGAATATGAATATCATGCTGCACATGAAGAGTAAAGAACTCATAGGTAGGATTTCATGGCTCAGCTGCATGTGGATTTGGAGTCCATAGACCAGAAAGGTAAAAACCTCACAGATAGTATGATGACAGCATCCTCCTGCTGATTGAATTATTAGGGGCATGGCCTCTCTGATTGACAGGTGGATGGTGACACAGGTGGCTGTAGCTGCTAGCTGTCTGCTTCCCCTCAGCTCCCCTCCCTGAACTGGACCTCTGCATCATGTTTATGCCGTTGGAGCCTTTTTAATGACATTTACTGACCAATTATCTGGACTCCACCTTTTTGTCCCTTGTGGCTCTAAATGAAAACAAAAACCTCGGCAGTGGCCCAGTCTTGCTGAAATTGAAGGTTAACTGCATGTTTTTGTCATCATTCTGTTGCACGCAGTTTTTACTGTTCTTATATTTTTATGTCAGTCTGAGTTGTGACAGTGACCTTTGTGTTTCGGTCGTCGACGTCTCTCAGCAGTTTGGCCTTGTCCTCCTCCGCCCACTGCAGCTTCAGAGTCACAGAGCTAAGCTCCGCCTCCAGCGCCGCCTGGCTCTCCAACTGAGGAGGCGTAGCAGAGAGACAGCGAGGTTAGGGCGGGTATGTCTGAAACACCTCCCAGCTCTGAGCTGGGATCACGTTGTCCTGCAGACGGTCTGCAGCTTCAAACATGTAGAACCTTCTACCTTCTTCTTGGAGGTGCTGAGCTCTTTCTCCAGCAGCTGTTTCTCCTGCGTCCAGGACGCCTGAGACTGCAGCTTCTCCCTCTCATGCTGCAGCGCTTCATCCTGCAGCCGCCGCACCTTAAACCAGCACAGCAGAAACGATTCATCGGTCTTCATTTGATCAAACTCAATAATCTTAGGAAAATAAACCTCCTCCGTACGTGTGCTGAAACATCATCCGTGTTCAGCTCACCTTCTCTTGCTCCTCCTCCTGCTCCTTAGAAACCGCTGCTAGGCGCTCCTGCAGCATACGCACCGATTCCTGGTCTCCACGGAGACGGGCGCTCAGCTCGGCGTTGTCAGTGCTCAGCTGCAGGTTTCTGCTGCTCAGGTCCAGAACCTCCTCACGGTATTTGGAGTTCTGCAGACACAGAGGAGGAGTAAATATGGATCATTTCACTGTCTCGTTTTGGTTCATAATCTGGATTTCTGAAACCCGAATCAACCCTAATCCTGGTTTGGAGGAATCTGAATGTGACAGCTGATGTGTGAGTTTAATGTGATTACATTTAAAAACTCTTAAATCGAGTTTTTACAGCCTGGAAATTAAAGAAAGAAACCTGAGGAGGTCCTCAGTCTCCATATCCTGGATAACCTGAGGACTACGAGGCTGAGAAGAACACACTGCACACTGAGACGTGTACGTGTACTTTAATGCAGTGCTGAAGAACTAACAGATCTGATGTGGGTGTATCAGAAACAGCAAAGGTTCAGATGCACTCAGGTTGATGTTAAATCAGAAGATATTTGACTGGAGTTTGGTCCCTCAGCAGGTTCTCACCTCTCTGTGCAGCCTCTCTTCTTCTTCTCTGCTCCTCTCATGTTCTCTGTGCTTCTCCTCCAGTTTCCTCCTGCAGGAGAAGCAGCAGACATCAGGGGGCTCCACAGCATTACATTTTATTTAACGTTAAAGGGTGACGTCTGGTGGCTTTGATGAGAGGAACTAAAATTTCTCAAATTTAAGCTTAGCTCCTGACAGACGAGGTCAGAGAGTTTCACCACTGCTGGGGAAAAGAGATCAGAGATCATTCTTGTTCTGCCCAGAAACACCTGAGCCCCACCAGGCTGCACACCTGACAGCTCAGCCTCTGTTTCTTTGGCTTTGTATTTAGACATGTTCTTACTAATTCAGTATGAACTTCACTGTAACCCTCTGATGAAGGCGTGAGCTGCAGCAGCGTCCGCTCACCTCTTCTTGGCGACGTCGTCCTCCATTTTGTGGACTTCCTGCTGCAGGATGCCGAGTCTCTCCTGGAGAGCTGTGTTCTCTGACCGGACCTCCTCCAGCTGAGTCCTGCAGCCCAAAGCACAGAATCAGAACGTCCCTCACCTCAAACACGGCCTCAAATAATCAAACACGGCATCATGATTGGAGAGAAGCTCACGGCAGAGTGCCAATCCAGCACCATGAACGTGTTAGCCACTTTTAAAACGAGCAAACTGATCAGCTGAGCTCTGGAAAATTAACACAATGCTTTGAGGAGGTTGGACGAGGGCGCAGGAGGACGGTCAGAAACGAGAGGAAGCCAGGATCCTTAACGAGCTCAGAAATTGAGAGAGCAAGACGGCTGTTATTAATTTCTCCAGGCTTGCTGCTTTTATATAAACGCTTACCGCCGCGGGTTTCTCATGACTCAAATCTGACCTGCACAGGTGAGGAACTCGTCCATGACTACAGCCAAAAGCAGCAGCAGACGGTTCGTCTCGTTTCTGTCTCACCTCCTGCAGCAAGTTTTACAACATTTCTACAGATCATCATCATCAGGTCACGTACAGACTTCAACTATAAAGAAAGAATTTAAGATGAAAGAACAGACAGACGGGAGGGCGGAGACAGACAGACGGGAGGGCGGAGACAGACAGACGGGAGGGCGGAGACAGTGATGAGGATTTTCATGCGTTTAGATGTCGGTCATTCGGTTAGCGATGAGGTGAAGAGTCAGTCTGCAGCAGTGCATTGTGGGTGTGTCATTCAGTGAACTGTAAGATTCTGGTTCAGGCAGACGGAGGTTAGTCACCGATCGGGTTTCGGGTCTCTGAGTCCGACTCATGCGCCACAAACCTGTGTGGACTGGTCGGATCCACGATGCCTTCCAGAGCCAGAGCCAGCTCCTCCAGCTCCATCAGCTGCTGCATCATCTTACGCTTCTCCCTCTCAAAGTCCTCCTCCGCCATCCTCAGCTGCTTCTGGGAGTCCTGCAGGGCCTTCTGCAGCTCGAGGACCTGCTCGCCTGCTGCCCCCTCAGACTCGCTGGTTTTGGCATTGAGTTTTCTCCTGAGCTCCAGGACCAGGTCTGCGGTGTCATTGAGCTGGGAGCTGAGGTCTCGGAGGTGATCTCTGAGAGAAGAGATCTCCTCCTCCATCTCGACTATCTGGGTGGAGAGCTGGTCAGTGAGCCGGATGTAGGTCCCATTCTCCTGGCTCAGACGGCAGACTTCCTCCTCCTCCTCAGCCAGACTGGACCGGAGCTGCGAGGTCCTGGCCTGCTCCTGTTTCAGAGCCTCTTGCAGGCACTCCTCACTGCTCCTCCTCCTGTCCAACTCCTCTGAGACACCATCCAGCTGCAGCTGCAGGTTGTCCACAGCCATGGCCTGCTCCTTCAGGTCCTGGATCAGCCGGGCGCGATCTGTCTTTAATGAGTCTAGTTCAGCCATGAGTTTAGAAACAGACTCTGCTTTGAGCCTGAGCACCTCCTGCAGGTTCTCCACTTCCGCCCTCAGGGAGCTGACCGCGTGCTCTCGGGCTTGGAGTTGAGCCTGTTGCTGGGCGACGGCGCTGGAGAGGCGACTGCAGTTTCCTGCCACCTCCTCTCGGTCCTGGAGGAGGCTATCGGACGTGGCCTGCAGCTCTTCCAGCTCTGCCTTCATGTGGGACACTTGAACCACGAGCTCCTCCTCCCTGCTCTTCGCCAACCGCAGCTCTTCCTCCACCGAGTTCTTCTCCGAGGCCAGACGTTTATTCACAAGCTCGTGAGACTCCAAGAAGGCGATGCTGTCCTCGAGCTGAACGCAGGCCTCCTCCAGCCGAGCCTCCAGCTCACTGCTCCGCCCACGAGATGCTTCGAGATCCTCCTTCAAACTGGCCTCCAATTGGCTGGATGTCTGCACGACACCCTGCAGACTGGAGATCTGCTCCTTTAGGAGTCGGACCTCCTCCTGCCGCTGCTCCTCCATCCTCCTCTTCTCTTCTCGGGCCATCTGCTCGCTGCACAGTTTCTCCTGCTCCGACTGCACCAGTCTCCTCTCCCAGAACCCTCTCTGCTCCTGCAGCCGCCGGCGCTCCTGATGGAGCTGGTGCAGGAGGCGGCGCTGAGCCTCACCGTGCTGCAGCTTCATCTGAGCGAGCTGCTGCTCTGACTCCTCCCTGCTCCCAGAGACGCTCGACATGAAACCAAAACCAGCCAACTGAGTGTCAGCGTGTGTGCTGACAGGTCATCCATTCAATACAGAAATGTTGATCATAATAACTGGAAATAATAACTGGAATTTTTCAGCAGTTAAAAAAAACCAAACAAACATGTTTTTACAGCTTAGAGCTTTTATGTTGATAGTTTATCAGCCTTCCTGTAACTTTGTGGGAGATTTTATATGTTTACAGGTGTCGGGACGTTCTTCATGTGGCTGACGGCCCGAGTTGATGCTGTTTAAATGGTTCTGATGAAGAGGACATACACGGAGACGCGGAGGCAGCCGTGACGTAAAAACGCGTTCATAAAATGTGAACTGTGACTTGAAAGATTCAGGCCGATAAAGTGGAAAGCCTCGTGATTGGTTTAAAACTTCTATGATGTTTCTCTGATCGTGTGGCGGTCACGCGGCTTTCAGAGGTGCTTCGGTGGAGGAGGATACAACAGGCTCAGGTTACACACTGGCACTATAATGTTATTCAGTGTTACATTAAACTTTGGTTTTAAACGCCATTTGATACAAAGTGTCATGTTGTTTGTGGTTTCACTGCATAAAGTTTCATCACACTATTTTTTTTTTTTTTGTCCAAATGTGAAGCTGAGTATGAAGAGCTTCATCAAAGGAGCCACGAGGACCTTTTTTTTTTAAACGAGATAAAGAACAATGATGGTTTCGTGAGGTCACCACCCACCTGACCAGCATCACCTCCTGGTCCATCTTCAGCTTCAGCTCTGCCTCCAGCTGCTCCTTCTCGGCGCTCAGCCTCTGCACCAGGTTACTGATCTCTCTGGCAAAGTTCTGCTCAAGCTCGGCGCGCTCCCGCTGCATCCTGGGAGCACAGATGGGGTCAAAGTTCAGAAACAGAACGGCCAGGAGAAGGAGCACTGCAGCCCGAGGTACAAGCGATCAGAGGCGAAGTCACCTGCGCTCCTGCTCGCTGCTCCGCCCTCCTCCTCCTCCCTGTTGGATCTGAGTCTGCAGCTTGTCCACGGTCTCCTTCAGCTGCTTCACCCGCTGCTCCGCCTCAGACTTCTGCTCCTCCAGCTCACTGATCTCCAGCTGACAACAGATCAAAACCATAAATACGTGACCACATAAAGCTTTTCTGTTCTGCAGCCATCGAGAATCCCCCGCTCCACGACTTCCCTGAGGTGGAATGAAAGGAATGAGAGGAGGAATGTGGACGATGGGGGAAAAGCAGGATTAGATCACTTTAAAGTGGAATGTTTGAAATAAAAGTGGGAATATATGTGGGCACGTGTGGAATAAAAGCAGAAATGTTGGAATAAATGAAAGTAAGAACACTGGAAACATTTTGCGTGGAGCTTCTTGATTCTCTGAAAGCTTCCAGGTGTAGAATCGGACCTTCATTTCTTCCCGTTTCTGGAGCGACAGGTGTAAACACCTTCCTCACCTTGAAGGCCTGAGAGATGTCTTTACGCTCCACCTCCATGCTCTCCCTCATCTTCTCCAGGCTGCGCTCGTAGTAGTTCATCTGAGGAAGAGAAGGAAGGTTTGACCGCTCGCTTTAAACCAGCAGTCTAACATCTGTGACGGCGAGCGTGTTACCTGCGTCTCCAGCCGGATGTTCAGCTGCTGCAGCTCCTCGTTGTGCTTCTGCTTCAGCTGCTCCAGGGCCAGCTCGGTCTGGATGCTGACGGCCGGGCCGGGGTCGTCGTCCAGTGAGCAGAGAGCTGAGGGAGAGAGGGCGGGACACCAGCTGCTCAGGCTCCAATCAAAATCTGCCAGATGCTGTATCTGAGTCTTTCAGAGGGTTCATGTGGAGGCTCCTCCACTCTGAGCTCCAACCATGCTGAGGTTACACCTCCAGCACTAACCACACCGTGGAAGAAGCTCCACCCATTATCACCATGAGCTGGGAAACATTCACTCGTGACACGCCGACTTTGCGTCACCTGTGGTCATTTTGCCCGTCACCTGGTCCTGGGTCACTTCCTGTGTGGAACTGTCTGTCTTACATCCACCTGATGGTGTATAAACCTCCACACGCTCCTGCTTCCACTGCACAGAGGTTCCTACACCTGAACTAAGAAACCTGCCAGCATCTTCGTCCTGCTCTGAGGGTGAAAGTTTAATAAAGTTTGGCTGTTTAATTTCACAGGTCAGTTACTGGATGCTAACTGAGGAACTGTCATCACTTCCTTACTGTGACATCACGTTTCATGGTGTCGCTCTGCGTCCTCACAGTAAGGAAGTGATGACAGCTCGAGCTAGGACAACGAGCTGGTTCATTCAGCGTCTACCTGCAGAGACCAGGTGAATCAGGTAACGAGTAATCTAACGTGTTACTATTTGCAGTCCAGTAATCAGATTACAGTAACGTATCCAAGTCACTGCGTTACTATTTTTGTGATTTTCCTCAGTACAAAGATATATGTTTGCTTTCTTCTTGCGTCTCGGGGAGTGACGTCTGACCGTTTTCATCATGAGGACAAAAACAGCACAGCGACACAAACGGAAACAATGGAGGGAGGAGAGAGATGCACGTTTTCTAGCTGAAATACAGGAACTACTGTGAGTCTGTGTCAGCTAAAGATGACAACATCAAGGTTAGTTGTGCGCTCTGTGCTGTGACAAAGTGCTATCTAGCTTCAGAAACACAACATCAGGTTTAAAGAAACATCTGGAGTCGCAGCACAGTCACACTTACAGAGCGAGTCGAGCTGCGGCAATGCAGGAGCCCCCCAAACAACAAAAGCTGGACTTCAGTACAAACCAGTAACGGGGGGGGTGCCAAAAAGTGATCGTCTGCCAAAAAGTGATCCTGATGTTTCTGTGTGTGTTTATGTTAATGTCTTTGCTTATATTGGTAAACAGAGTGCAGTCAGCATGATTTATGAAGGGCTTATATATAAAATAACCTGTTTTTCAACAATCTTTAGGAGTCTGTGTTATTGTACCTACATTATAATCAATCCAGTGATTTTTGGACACTTCAAATATCTTTATAGATCTGTGATGTCATATTTGTTTCTGCAGCTTTCTGAGACAGATTTCTGTTTAAAAAGACATTTTTAATGTCAGACAGTTTTTACCTTCATAAAAAACAAATATATAAAAGTCACTTTGCCAAAAACTGAGTGCAGCTTCTACCTGTGATAGAAATGCTGTTTCTCTCTCATAATGTCCTGATATCATTCATGAGAGATATGGTTGATAGATGCTTCATAGATTATAGATCAACAAGTCATTTACGGCTGTTTAAATACAGACGATCACTTCCTGGCACACCAGCAGCTGTTGAATGTAACTCCTAAAGTAATTTGTAATCTTACTTAGTTACTTCTAAAATCAAGTAATCAGTAAAGTAAGTTACTTTTTAAAGGATTAATCAGATTACTTTTTCAAGGTAACTAAATCATCACTGGTCATATCAAAGCTCGAGGGTCACACAGTGTTTCACAGGAAACAGGAAGCTGCCAGGAGAGAAACCTGGTGAGTCAGAGACCTCTTAGCAAAGCACGACCCCACGCAGAGGTCACAGAGAGTGGGAGGAGCCTGAATGGCTGAGTGAGAATCATCGCCAATCACAGTCAGCCCCGAGTAACAGCATTGTGTGACAGTGTGTGTGTGTGTGTGTGTGTGTGTGTGTGTGTGTGTGTGTGTGTCACCTGCTTTATTAGCCGGCTCCAGTTTCTTCCTGATCAGCGGAGACGAGCAGCGCTTCACATCTAACTCATCTGAACACAAACACCAAAAACAAACAAAAATAAAATCAACTCTCAGAGACACACACACACACACACACACACACACACACACACACACACACACACAGCAAAGACTTACCCAGAGACATGACTCAGATTTTAAATCCTCACCAAGACAGAAAGCTGTGGACTGACACCCGTAATTAACTCTGTGTGTGTGTGTGTGTGTGTGTGTGTGTGTGTGTGTGTGTGTGTGTGTGTGTGTGTGTGTGTGTGTGTGTGTGTGGGCGTGTCCACACCTTCACATGTCCAACCTGAAAATCCAGTTAAAGTGTCTCAGCAGAGTTTGTGACTCACAGCAGGTTTCAGTTAAAATTCATGTTCAAATCTGGCCTGAAAACCAATGATCGGATTGATCGATAGACTGAGCCGATCGATCGAGTACCTGGGGGTTTCTGCTTTTCTCTGATCTTTGTAGATGTTTTCAACACTTTGATTAAAGGAAATCAAACTGAATGATCCACTGACGTCAATCTGAATCGAGTGTTTTTATTGGACGGTTTCCTGGAACCAGGCGCAGTGGCGCCCACACCTGACAGGAACAGGTTAACTTCAGGTATGTTGTGAGTAATGAATGTGGGTGTTCAGGTGCACAGCATCACCAGAATAAATCCTAATGAAAGCTCCTCAGAAGGTGTGTTCAGGTGAGAACCTGTGAGCAGGATTTAAACCTGAGGGGGCTCTCCTGTCAGGAGCCATCTGTGTCGGTCAGCAGCGTATTTGTGTGTCGTTGTGTTACCGGAGTCTGACTCTGAGCGTTGCTGGTTCCAGCTCAGCGCGGCGGCGGCTCCCGTTCGTCGTCTGCACTTCCTGCTTCTCCTCTGATTCTTCAGCAGCTCCAACTCTGAGCTCAGCTCATCGTTTCTGTCCCGCAGCTCCTGAACACAACACACATTCTCAGTGCTCACACAGTCCTGAATCTGCAAACACACACCAGCAGAGGAAACCCCTCGGCTCAGTCTGCAGGTGAACAGCCGGTCACACACACAGCACGTCTGAGGTGCAGTTACAGCAAAGCTAAAGTGAAAATGTGGTCACTGAGGCTTTAACTCTGACACACCAGCTTCCTCCAGCTCCTGGAAACAATCTGTTCCAACCACTGATGATCTTTTTACTGCTTTTTCCCCTGGGATGGACGGATGGATGAGAAACTCCCCATCCATCCATCCATCCATCCATCCCCCATCCATCCCTTGTCCAGGTTGTCTGAGCAGAGATGCCCACACTTCGCTGTCCTGTTGGACTCGGGGGAGACTGGCTGCACCATCTTGTGGTATAAATGGGTACTGCATCAAAGCCTGCTCCTGCTCTAAACACACTGAAGTCATTCAGACAGATGTTCTGGATGTAACGCCACAGCTGCTGCGTCTGTCTGTAAACTATCCTTTACAACGAGCACCTTAAAAGTATAAAAACATAATTCAGTTTTTAGTGTGCCGTGAACATTTTGTCTGTTAACTCCTCACAGCCCTGACTGCGAGCTGGGAGAAACCCTGCAGATGTCAGACACTCGGGAAGGAAGCACGTTTCATCCAGCTGAGAATAAGGACAGTAAACAAAAGCCACACTGATCACAGAAGAGCTGACAGAGCAGACTGCAGAGGTGCTGCAGGTACGAGCGGCTCTCACCTGGATTTTCTGTCCCAGCAGCCGTGAGGCGTTCAGGTGCACAAACACAGACATGAAAACCGTTTCAGATGGTGATCTAAAAACTGAAATATCACCGCTCTCAGCTTTGACATCATTTCACTGCAGCTCAGCATGAGAACACTTCACTAAAGTTTGGAGGAACAGGAGAACGTCACAGGTACCTCCTGAATGATTCATCTCACTGTTCCAGCCTCCTTTACACCAACGGGAACCTCCTGTGAGTGTTTCATTCCTTCACATTTAAAAGAAGCTGAACTCGCAGCGCTCCCACTTCATTTGCTTTAGTACAAGAACTTCAGTATATTTAACAAAGCCTGGCAGAATATTACCTTCAAAGTCAATATTTTCTTCCAGGATTTCTGATAACTTCCTAAGTACAGGAGATATCCACATGATTTACAGGAAAACACATTTAGAGAGGCTGAGAGGGTGGAGCTGCAGGCCGGAGAAGAGAGGAAGACCTCAGAGGAGGTTCATGGATGAAGGAGGACATGCAGAGGGTTGGAGTGACAGAGGAGGATGCTGGGATGGGGGGGGGAGATGATCTGCTGTGGCAGGACGAGGAAAGGCAAACTGTGCAGCCGCTACGAAAACAGAACTGACTGCAGTCTACTGACATCTACTGACGAGATTTTACACACTGACTTCAATGTTTATTCTGACCCGTCAGACTCGAGTTTATCATTACTCTGCATTTTAATGGTTTCTTCACTGAAAAAGAGATTTTAATCTGAAAGGACACCTGACACATCCGCCTGGTTTCCTGCTGCGGTCTCCAACATTAGCGTTTCCTGCCTGCTTCCTTTCTATTGGCTGAGAGGGCAGTCATCACAGCGTGTAAGCTGGCATTTACACATCCATATGAAAAACACAGCCCAGAGCTTCAGAGCTGGAAGCTTAAATTAGAACCTGCAGGAAGCCTGCTGGACACTCCGTGTCTGAACATTCATGTCTGTGAGCTAAATGTGCAAGAAAAATCTAACAGATTCTTTCTGCAGCCAGAGAAACACCAAGCCCGTCAAAATAAAAGCATGAGACGGCTTTAAGCTTACCCGGCACTGCTGTTCGTACTCTTTGATGATTTCAGAGAATCGCTCCTCGTGGCTCAGACCGACGCCGGACGGGTCCAAACCGCCAAACTGCAAAAACAAAACACCCGTCAATCAAACAGTCCATCGATCGATCGGTGATGGATCATCAGCTGCTTCAAACTGAAACATAAAAAGTCATCGAGGACAAGGCCAAGAAACCAAGTCAGAGGAAACCATCATCAATGATTCAACAGATACAAGCAGGAGAGTTACCCAACACCAGCCACACACACACACACACACACACACACACACACACACACGATCAGGTTTGTTGTTTTGGATCATTTACAGCAGTGACTCCCAAAGGATGGCTCAGAGCCCCCCAGTGGACCATGAAGGTACTGCAGGCAGGCTGCGAGGGCTCAGTCACTTAAAAAAGGAACGTGACTTCCAAACTAAAGTTACTGTTGAGTCCTGAACTCGTCTCTGGCTAACAGCGGCCGTCAGGAGGAAGTCCGGCTGTTACTGCACAGCAGGGAAATCACAGGATCGAAAAGTCTGAACACAAAAAGGAGGAAATCCTTCGTCTTCAGTTCTGTGAGTAAAGTTTGGGGGTCTTCTGGTTTATGTCTGCCTCACCTCTCTTCTTTGTTCCCCCATCTACCCCTCTGAGCGGGGCTCAGGTGGAGGTCAGGTGATCTGACAGGTGCTCTGGACCATCGATGGTCCCTCTGAGCTCAGGTCACGGGGTCACGCCTCGTCCTTCCTGCTCTCATTTTCAGATCTTGTTGAACAGGGATAAACTTGCCAAACAGCTGATGTGATTTTTGAATTAGGTTTTGTATTCAAACCGGGACCTGGTCCCCTGCAGCTGCCACAGAAGGTGGTGCTGATGCTGCTGGAAGCTTGTTGAACAAAAACAGGAGAAAGTACGAGATCAGTAAAGTGAGATCAGATCTGAGTGTAACTCAAACATCCCCCACTTGCTCTGAAAGCTCTGCTGGGCTGCTGTTTACTGTAATCTGATTACTGTAATCTGATATGAAGCCCCTCAGTGAAAACGTGCCTGATCGATGAAGCTGTGGATGATTTTTATGGCTCAGAGCGAGCCCTGACCGGGACACCTCTGATGTCTAAGGTTGGTCACCTTGTCGTGCAGCAGCTGGTCGAGGTCTCTCTGCAGTCGGCTCACCGAGCCTTCGGCTTTACTCAGCTCCATCTTCACGGCGTTCAGCTCCTCCTCCAGATGACCGTTCTCCTGTAAGCAGAGAACATGTTCCACACACACACCTGAGCACTCAGGTATATAACCCGAATATTAAAAATGAAAGAATTCAACTCAAAGGAGACGAACGAGGAGGAGGAGGATGTAGCACACCTGCACGGCGCTGTGGAGCTCCTCCTGTAGCTCCGCCTCCTGCGCTCTGAGCAGCTGCAGCTCCTCCTGCAGGGCACCACGCTCCGCCTCCACCTGCTGCAGCAGCGTCTCGCTCTCCTGCTCCGTCTCACATCGCAGAGCCGTCAGCCTATCACGGAAGTCCTGCTCCAGGTCCCTGCCAATTACAAAGTGACTCATCAACACCGCCGTCTGACCCGCTTACACTGTGTTAGTGCCTTTAATAAATCCTGACTGAACCTCTTGAAACGAACCAATCCTGTGCAGCTAATTTACAGTTTGGTCTGTGATTGGACGAAAGAGCCGGATCAGGTAACGCTCTGATTCCTTTAAAGCTAACAGGGAACATTATAAAGTGCAGGCAAAAGCCCGACCCTGACCTGATCCTGCTCTGGTTGAGCGTCTCCATGCTGGCGTGCCGGTCGTCCACCTCTCTGACCAGCTGCAGGTTCCTGTGGTCGGCCAGGTCCAGGTCGGCCTTCGCCTTGTCGCGCTCGCTGCGGGCCTGCTCGGCCAGCTCCCTGAACACAAACCGACAGAGAGCACGGCTCAGGAGCTGCACTGCATCACCTCAGGAGGTCAGAGCAGCTACGAAGGGAGCCCGAAGCTCCCAACATTTTACCTGCACGATCAGAAATCAGTGCAGACTAACTCCTCACTGACTCAGAAATACATCAATAATCAAGGTTCTGTCTGAGGAGGCCACAGATCAAAGCAGGTCACACATCTCTGATTCTGGGATACTTCAGAATGTGACGGCTCACCTGCCTCGGCTCACCTGCCTGCTTTCAGGCGTGATCTCAGTTCAAAGGTGTCTAAATGCTGTGGTGTTCTGTGACCCACCAACAGAAGCCGTTAGCACAAAAACACGCAGGACACAAAATCCTGAGTCCAAAGGTCACAGCGTTCATTTTTCATTAAGACTGTAACTCTGATCAAATTTCAGTTTTCTAAGGATCTGCAGACGCAGCACGGGGCGCTGAACTCTCCACCTTCAGCACGTTAAAATAAGAAAACTTACTGCAGGTGCTGGATTTCGTTCTTGTAGGAGATGAGCGCCGCCTGGTGGATGCCGTTCCCGCTGACCAGCAGCTCGTTGTCCAGAGCCAGAGTCAAGTCTGCCAGACTGAGGCGCTCCTCCAGGGGGAAGTCCAGAGTCTGCAGGGACACAAACCCACACCCCAAACAGCTGATGTTACTCATCAGGAACATCTGTCCAGCTGAGGCCGCCTCAGTTCTCAAAGGTGATTCAACAGGAAGTGCATAAATCTGCTGCAGGGTCAAACTTTATTTACTTTATTTGTTCTTCGTGTATCTGTGTCTTATGGCCAGCTGACTGTAAACACCTTTATAAATAAACTTTTCTGTTTGATTGGTGTCTTAGTGGCTCTCAGAGTATTTCAGAGTATCCTGGGAGTAAATGCTGCTGGCTGTGCTGCGGTTCCTCCACAGTAAAGATCATAACTTCAGCGTTTGTGCTTTCTTTAGCTCACAGCCTTCACGTTAGCAGCGAACAGACAAACTGAGCCTGCAGGCAGCAGCAGCTTAAACAGTCACAGAAACACTTCTAACACACAAACGTCTCTAAAGACTGAAAAACGTCTTTGTTAATCAGATTCAGAACTTTTAAAAACTAACTGACAGCCTGCGGCTCAGCTCTGGGTCCTGCTCTGCACTGACCTGCAGGATGTCCCGGCTGTTCCTGATGCCCTCCTCCGTCCACAGGGTCATGACGCGCTCGGGGCTCGTGCATCCGGAGCCGTCGTCCAGCCGGCTGAGGACCCTCTGACCCGCGGCGGCCGTCAGCAGGGAGGGCAAGGTGCAGCGAGCCGAGCGCTCCTCCGACACTGCCGGAGGCTGCATGGAGGAGCGGAAAACAGAGAGTGAGCGACCAGATTCCAGAGTCCTGAGAAACGCCTGCTGCTGCAGTTAATCTGGATTAACACACGGAGGAACACCAGATTTAACCTGCACGCTCTCCCTCACATACAGGCCCCCATTTCTCTGAGAGACACACTCACATCCACAGTCATCAAACCTCGTTTAACCATCACAGGAAATTTATCCTGAGGCGCCACCTTTTATCCACGATATCAAGTTTTTAAACCGTCCATCAGTTTTCATTTAATCAAGCAGCAGCTGGAAAAAAAAGCTTAAAGACTTTTTTAAGGACATTTAGGACCAAACAGCCAAAGTTTGAACATCTTTCCAAAAATGAACAGTCAGCGTCTGAAGGACATTTTCTAAAGTTTGATCAGGAATGAGCTGAAAGATGAGACGTTTCACCTGCTGACCGATTTCACCTGCACAGAGACATCGATCACCAACGCAGGTGATCCACACGGAGCCTCGACTCACACCCAAACTCTCTCGTGCTGACTGTAACACTCGTGAAGAAGTGAGGCCTTCATCATCAGCATGCTGCCAACCCTGCAGCTCAAACACGTTTTATCAGCCGGCGCGAGCGTTTCAAATAAACGAACTAATGAACACATTAAAGCTCCCGCTGCCTCACGGTGGGAACATCGAGCTTCAAATGAAGCGCTGCTGAGACCCGTCAGAGAGAAATGTGACACAGCTCCACAGACATCACACACACACACACACACACACACACACACACGTACAACACGAGGAGGGGCAGCTCTGAACTCAGATTCACAATCAGACAAACCAGAAACCAAACCGGCCTCTTTAGAAGCTGTTTCAGCATTTCTGCTCAAACTGAAGCGTCAGGCTCACGGCCTCGGTGACCGCACCAACCCCCCCAAACTGCTCCGCAAGCCGCTTTGGAACCCGCCCCCGCCCAGCTGCTGATTCTGACTTAATGCCGTATCTGCTGTCTGTGAGAGCTGCACTCCTGCCTTCAGACTTTACAGCTACACACACTGAACAGCTGGCAGGTCCCAGAACCTCATTACAGAAGGAAGCATGAACCTTTCTCTGACCGCAGTGATCCTGTAACTGTTCTCCACACCATCGCCGTCTTTGCACTGAACAGCGTCATCGACGTTCCCCTCAACTACACATGAATTAGTGGAACAGACCCCCGTGTGGCTAAAGCTAAGTTTGCGTTCATTCTGCTCTGAAAGGAGCTTCCAGGTACGTGGGGGTGTTGATCACCTGAGCGTAGCAGTGCGTGGCGGCCCTCGTCCTCTCCATCCTCACCCACATTTACAGCCTGAGCTCACAACTTTTACATGCATGTGCATGCGAGCTGCTACCTGTTCACCTGCAGCCACCCCACCCTGATTGGACTGATGACCTCCAGCTGCAGCAGAGCTTCCTGACTGGCTGAAAGGAGGAGGTGAGGAAAGGTGGAGCTACGTGCAGCAGCTCCTGACATGCTCATTCTGAATGCAGCTCAGTGATCCGACTGCAGTCATTTACAATATCCGATCTCAGAGCTTCTCTGTCTGAGACGATTACGATAAATGCCAGCTGACAGAACTGAAGCTCACATGCAGTCATTTCAATAAAACTTCAAAAACTTTCAATAAAATATTTTCTGTAACAAACAGGTCACTGAGTCAGCTTTTCTTTCAGCAGTGAGACGTTCAGTCAGGGTCAGGTGGGTCAGAGTCTGAGTCAGGTGGGTCAGGGTCAGGTGGGTCACTTAAACTGATTGGCTGGTTATGGCAGTGAATGGAAAACACTGTTCATGAACATCAGTGTCCTGAGTGGGGGGGTTATGTGTCCTTCAGAAGGAGGTGATCCAGGAAGCACTGACGCTCTTTTCCTTATTTGGAGAATTTAACCAGCTCTGATTTTGGCTGCAGACCCTTCAGGAAGTCACAAACTCTCTGAGCATGTGCGTCTCACCTTGTGTGGCGCCCTCTGCAGGTCAGCTGATCGTACGGGGGTGGAGCAGGTGATGGGGGTGGAGCCACACAACACCTTCTTGAACTCGCTAATGCTGACTCTGCCGTCGAGGTCGGGATCCAACCTCCTGAGCAGCACGTCCACTTCCTGTTTACAGCCGCAGAGGTCAATGCAAATACTGATATTATCACAAATAACGTGCCGCAGAGGTGACAGCAAACGCCTCGCATGGAGCCTCACCTCACTGTGCAGGTGCTGCAGACCCAGGTGATCACACACCACCGTCAAGACGTGTCCTCCTGGCTCCTCCCCCTGCTGGTGACCTGCAAATAAACACGTGAAACCAAGCTTCAGATTTTCTTCCTGAGTTTGCTGCTGGTGCACACAGGTGTGAATAACAAGCATCTACACTTCATCTCTACATCTGAGCGCGCTCCATTGCAGGATGGATGGACACCATGAGATGATGCTGAGATTTCAGACAAATATTAATCGGCTGATTAACACCTTTCAAATGTTTTATAGCTGCTGGATGTGTTGCTGCCTGATCTGTACCCTAATCCAATTTAATCTCTTCCTGTCCCTGCCTTTTACAATAAAAGCTGTAGATATACGCGGTATGGTGGCTGTGCTCCTGCAGCAGCAGAGCAGACTCTCTCTGATCACCAGCTGATTAAAATGAACTTCCAGAGGTTCGTATAAACAATTTACAGCAGCCTGTAGGCTGAAAATCAATTTTACCTTTCTGTCTCTCAATAAATATATAAATACTTTTATTTTTTGTCAGTAAAGTCTAATAAATGTCAAACAGTTTGGGTAAAAAAAAAAAATTATCATTCATGAAGAAAAATTAGATTAAAAAGTGAAAACTTTGAAAACCTTTTAAAAATTGCTCATTGATAATTAAACTCTCAGTAATATGATGTCTATGATTAATCTTTTGGTGGTTTTATGAAAGTCACACTAATCATCAGCCCAGCTGATGGGGCCTTCAAACGTCGCTGCACTTGCTGGTATTATTTTATTAACGTACCGCAGACGACCTCGCGGATGTTACGGCGTGACCCCCCTCCCGCTGCGACCCAAACAGGTCACTGAGACAGGAGCATGTGACCAAGCGAGGTGGGAAATAGGCTGCAGGGCTTTGATGTGAAAAATAAGCAGCTGTATGTCAGTCAATCCTACTCATCACATCTTTCATTAAACGTCTAAATATGTTTCAGTAACAACATAAAGTGTGACCTTGTTTTACGATTTCCTGCTTTTAGGAATAAAAACAAACAAAGGGAGAGAAAAAGTTCTGCAACTTTAACAAGCCATGAAAAACAGCCTCTTTATAGAAACAGGTCAGAGCAGTTCATCGGTTTGAATTCAACACCAGCGAGAAACAAGAATTTTAAACTACAGCAGCAACAGGAAGTGCAAACACTTCTGCACAGATCGAGCTGCAGGAACGAAGCAGCTGGATGAACTGTGGAGGTACCTTTAGACTGAAAGGGTGTCTCCTTCTGACTTCCTGTCTCCTCATCAGACTTCAGGCTCTGCAGAGAAAACATGGAGGTCAGTGACTGCAGCACACACATGTGCACACAAACACACACACTCTGTGTTTTTCTGTGTTTACCAGCCTGTTAAACGAGTTTGAACTAACACAGTGTCCCAGTATCCTCTTCACACAGTCTTTCAAAACAAGGTGTGTGTGTGTGTGTGTGTGTGTGTGTGTGTGTGCGTGTGTGTGTGCGTGCGCGCGCAGTGGAGCCATTAGACCAAACAGCTATTTGAAGGAATTCCTGAGCGGCCATTACTTCTGCTACGCTGACCATATTATATGTGTGTGTGCACGTGTGTGTGTGTTCACGTGCACACCCCTGACTGTCATGCTGAAGAGCTTAGCATGTAAACCCTCCTCCTCCTCCTCACTGTCAGGACTTTCATGGGAAAGTGAGGCTGCAGCAGCTTTGCATTTCCCTGTGAAAATCAGCTGATCGCTGCAGCTGGTTTTATCCAATAAATCACTTAAATGTGATCAAACGTTAACGACACAGGAGCTGAAGAATCCTGCAGATTAGCTTTAGATTCATGAGTGTAAAACTTAAATAATGCTGTCCACATTATAAAAATCAAATTCAGCATTAAAGAATACACAAACCACTGGGCTCCATTAGCCCGACTCGTGCTGACAGTTAGGAGCGATCAATGAGCTGATCGATCGGTGCTTTATCAGGTCTTCCTAACACGGAGCAGTAACAGCGGCACTGCAGGAAGCAGCCTCTGAATGTGAAGTATTTACTTAGAGATGTCACAGAGACGACAGCGCAGACTTACAGAGAAACTGTTCACACACGGCCGGTCTGACTCTATTCTGACTCTACTCGGCTCTACTGCCCATCGGAGCGCCGTGTTCAGCGTGACCGACTGAAGCGGCGTTTCATGAGCAGCTGTTCTGTCAGTCAGGATCTTTGATGGCAGCCGGAGGCAGTGACGTGCAGCCTGACAGGAGAATAACTGATCATCAGGTAGCAGGAACGCTTTATGGGACATCACAAAGATTTTGATGTCCAAATTCCCGCGCTCTCCATCGGATCACTGAGCGGGAAAAAGTGCAGAGCAGCTGTGGAGGTCTGTGGCATCGACGGGTCAGAGGGGGCCGACTCAGGGAGGAGGTTTAAAGCCCGATCAAGAACGCTCACACGTGATACAGTTATAAAGGGCGCTTTATTTTAGTTTACTGCATTCAGGGATTTGATCTGGAGACATTTCAACTGGTGGGCAGAAAGTTTGTTAGTGCTATCAAACGTTCGTCATCCACCCTGAGCTTATCTGAACACATCCGCCTGTCCTCCGCAGCCTGACGCAGTCACAACAGCTGATATACAAATGAAACAGTGCAAGATTTGGACATATGAGGGATAAGCATTCATCTATTAAAGGTTCATTAGAATTGACAACATTTGGTAATCAAACAGACTGATACTGGCTGCAGGAGCGGGCGCTGATAAACATACAGCAGTCAAATTCCTGAACTCATATGGAAACGTCCTGTTTTACAAAGCAGCTGAAACAGACACAATTATTCAGCCCCTAAAATCACACATCAGGTGGCAACAGGCATTCAGGTTTCTGTTCCTACACCACACACTCATGCCTGAACTCCAAGAAAGCTCAGCTCCGGATGCATCCAGGCGAGCAGCAGAAGATTTGGGATACAGCCCTGCAGGGCGATGAAGCAGAACTCAAACATTTTGGGATCAGCAGGAGGAAGAACGAAAGAACTCTCCCCGCAGTGACCCACGATGGGGTGACTTTGGTTCCTCAGGAACTAGAACCTACAGGAAATCCTGTAAGAACGTACGTCAGGACGTGAGGTTTGGGTGGGCGTGGACCTTCCAGCAGGACAATGACCCCAGGTATGCCTTTAAATTCACCAATCCTGGAACTTTGTAGCAGTCACATGACCTAAACCCCAGGACATAACAGGAGCAGAGATGAACTGACTCCTAAGGAGCTGGTGTCTGGCTGTGCATCACCTTCACTGCTCTAAAGCACTGAGGACACTTACCAAGAAGGTGCTTACTGATGTGTAGACTGCAGCATTCAGTAAAACCTTCAATATCACTTTCATTATGATATTTACACCCCACTGCCTACTGCCATCGTTACAATGGGGCCTTCCAGCTGTAGCTGCCGGTCCTCTCAGAGATGCAGTCACGCTTCAGGACAAACATGAATCACTGAGTCTAAATCCTCACCAGAGATCTGCTCATATATCAAACATCCATCACACAGACGAACAGCAGAGGTGGGAATCAGTCCACTGAACAACACGGGGGGGGGCCTTTCTCATCCAGTTAGGCACAACACCACCAACACACATGAACATAGGAATATAAACACGTCCCTGCTGTTAAACTCACTCAGCACGCTCACCTGCACAAACTCATTAACTCAGTTTCCTGTTTCTAACAAGCTGAAGGATCTCCAAGCTGCTCCTGATGGGAGCAGAGCATCCTGCACCACAGCTGTGTGTGTGTGTGTGTGTGTGGGTGTGTGTGTGTGTGTGTGTGTGTGTGTGTGTGTGTGTGTGTGGGATGTTAAAGCGAGCTGTGTTAAGTGCAGTATCTGACCCCGGGAATGATGACATTATGGGAGGAGCTTTTATTCTGATAAGCTGAAATAAAATTTTATCTTCAAATCGTGCAAATGTCCCTGCACCCCCCCCCCCCCCCCCCCCGTGTCTCAGGTATAATGGTATAAAGGAGTCTCTGTTTCACAGGTCCTCACAGCAACTTGCTGAGCATCAGGTTCTCTGACAGATCGTCCTTCAGCAGCAGGTGAGTTTGAACTTTTATATGACTGCATTAACACCACAGCTGAATGAATGCATCCTCCTGAGTCCTCACCTGTGAACACCTGAGTCACCTAACATTTTTTAACCTGTGTGTCAGAATCATGAGCAGGAACTTCATCAGCACTGACCAGGAGCTGTACCAAGGCGATTACCTCGTCAGTGAGAATGGAAACTACAAAGCTGTCTTCCAGGTAGATCAAATGATTATTACACAAATAACTGATGACATTAAAGAGCTGCAGAGAAATAAGTCAAGTTTATTTCTAAAGCACATTTAAAAACAACAGCAGCTGACCAAAGTGCTGTACAATTAGAATAAATAAAATAACATAAAACACAAGATAAGAAGACCGTTAAAACAGGAAACAAAAAATAATATAACACAAGTAAAAGAAAACAGCATCACTAATGTATCCAGAACTCAGGACTCATTCTGATTTAAAAGCCAAAGAATAAAAATGGGTTTTCAAACAGGTTTTAAAGGTGTGAACTGTAGCAGAGGTCCTGATATGAAGGGGCAGCTTGTTCCACCGTTTCAGAGCAACAGCTGCAAAGACTCGACCACCTCTGTGTTTTAATCTGGACCTCGGGACAGTTAGGAGCATTTGCTCAGCAGACCTCAATGATGTAGTGGGAGTATGCAGACTTATAAGATCAGAGATGTAGGGATGTGCTAACCCATGCAATGCCTTAAAAACAAATAGTAAAACCTTAAAATCAATTTTAAAACTGACTGGCAGCCAGTGTAGGGATGCTAGTATGGGGGATATGTGGTCTCGTTTATGAGTGCCGGTTAGTAACCGTGCCATCCGTGTTTTAACTTCCTCCAGACAGTCCAGTAAGGCCTTCAACGGACTCGCTGAATTTAGTTTCAGTGGCAGATAGATCTGCGAGTCATCTGCGTAACAGTGAAATGGGATGCAATGTTTTTTAAAAATTCAGCCCAAGGGGAGCATATAAATTGAAAAAAGGGCTGGGCCAAGAATGGACCCCTGGGGCACCCCACATGAGAGCAGGCTTTCAGGAAGAAGTATCTCCCAGCCTAACTGTAAAACTTCTGTTTGTTAAATAGGATTTAACCCCTTAACTGGCAAGGGCCCGGTGACGGGCCGTTTGTAGTCCCTTTTATATGGCAGGCTAGACCCTCCCATTTTTATTGACACGTTATTCGGCCAATCATGTAACTGGCTGCACCAAATCACCTGACAAAGCTACGTGATGCCCTCTGAGTATTATTGGCTCTGGGAAACCCATTTCTTAACATGATTGGCCGAATGAGGTGTCAGTCAAAATGGGCGGGTCTAGCCTGCCATATAAATGCACTTCATTCGGCCCGCGGACCAGACGCAGCCGGTTAATAGGCTATGAAATGGGTCGTTCAGAGCCAATAATAACCAGAGGGTGTTATGTAGTTGTTTCAGGTGATTTTTTTTGCTGCCAGTTAAGGGGTTAAACCATTCAAGTGCAACAAAGTGTTCCAGTCGAGACATAAGGATACCATGATCTACAGTATCAAAGGCAGCACTGAGGTCTTAAAGTACTAAAATGGCAGAGTTCCCTGAGTCAGTAATAGTTAAAAGGTCATTTAAAACTTTTAAAAGTGCAGTTTCAGTACTGTGGTGTGCTTTAAACCCAGACTGAAATACTTCAGTAATACCATTATGGTCTAAGAAGGTCTGGAGCTGAAGGAGGACAACTTTCTCCAAGACTTTAGAAAGAAATGGCAGTTTAGAAATCGTCTGAAGTTGGATAAAACAGTTGGGTCAAGATTTTGTTTTTTAAGACCAGGCTCTACCACAGCCTGTTTAAAATCAGCAGGGACACACCCAGAATTAAGACTGCTACTGATCATAGACAGCACACTCATTCCCACTGTGTGAAAAACATCCTTCAGTAGGCGAGATGGAATAATATCTAAAGGACATCTCGTGGGTTTCAAGTGGCGGACTACTTCATTCAGCAGTGAGAAAGACACGGGCTCAAAGAGGTCAAAGGTAACAGAGGTTAGTGTGAGCAGATGGGTCAGTGACAGGAGGGATAATATGAGACCTAATATTAACAATCCTATCAACAAAAAATCTCAGTAATTTTTCACACACAGCTTTAGACGCTACAAGAGGAGGAGCACCGGGAGGATTAAGAACAGAGTTAATAACAGTGAATAAAATGTGGGGTCTGTGACAGTTATTAGACACAATCTCAGAGATACGTTGTTTTTGCTGCTCTTACAGCTCTCTGATAGTTCAGCAAAGGTTCTCTAAGTACACCTGAAGTTTATCCTTGTTCCATTTTCATTCAGCCTTTCTACACATCTGTCTGAGTTCTCTGTGACTCTGTTCAGCCAAGGCTCAGTTTTAAGTTTTGGTCTCCTGACTGTGAGAGGAGCGATGGAGTCAAGGATTTCTGATCAGGTGAAACTGAACAGAGAAAGTAACTCATCACTGTTCAAAAGGCTGGGCCTATCATAAAGTATGGCATGGTTACTATTTTGATAACTACAAACAAAATGATCAGCAGTAACCAAAGTAACCGTGTGAGATTGGTGTGCAGGCACATCAGGTTTGGCTGACTGACATGAAAATGAAATCTCAAATATTACAGGCATGTGATCAGAAAAATTAACTTCACAAATTTCACTGTCACAGAGAGGGAGGCCATTAGACAGCACAAGATCCAGAGTATGTCCACGTTTGTGTTTTGGGCCTTTAACTAACTGAACAAAATTAAAAGAGTCCATAATATTTAAAAAAAAATAATTCGTCAGTGGCGCATTTAACCAGCAGACATGAATATTAAAATCACTTAGGATTAAAACACTGTCATATTATGGTGTAACTCCTGCCAAAAATTCAGAAAAGTCCTGGATAAAGTCATTCTTGTATTTTGGTGGTCGGTAAACCAGTGCACACAGTACAGGAGGGGACAGCTTGATTTCAAATAACTGCAGTTCGAAGCTGGACTAAACATCAGCTGTTAGCTGCCGGCATTTGAAGCTGTTTTTATAGACAGTAGCTAACCCTCTGCCTCGGCCGGTTGACCGAGGAGAACTGAGGTAGTGACAGCCTGGAGGGACAAGTTCAGAAAACGGGCTCAACTCACCCAAGCTTAGCCAAGTTTCTGTCACCAGGAGAAAATGCAGGCGTCAAGAGGTGAAGTCATTCAGAATAAAAGTCTTATTGGCTAGAGACCTAGCATTAACCAGGGCGAGCCTGGCTAAAACAGAGTCGCTATCCGGCTGCGATGCACAACCCAGGGGGCGAAGATTCTGGTGATCCACTCCACCTCTATGTAGACGGGGTGAGGGACACCAAGGAAGCTGGACAGTAGGCCGCAGAGCCACAGGTACAATCCACTGATAAGCGGGTTCTAGTGACCGCCAGGATATGGTCCACCTGGGATCCGGGGCAAGTTCATTCAGAAAATCACAGGGATTGACCATCGGGGAGGCTGCCAGGTAGTGTTTAAACTTAGCTAACACACCACCTCGTTTCCCCCGTTTTCTGTGGCATTTCTTGTTAGTAGGAAGACAAAGTGGGCCGTGGCGAAGGTACAGCGGTACAGTCTCCAGCTCGGGCGGGATTTTAAAATCCTGACGTCCTGGAAGCAGTCGATATTGCTCTTCAACGATGACTTTGATAGTCAGGAATTGGCGGTCATAAACCAGAAAAGTGGAAACATTATTGAAGAAAAACAAAGCAAAAATAAGCAAAACAGGTAACAGCTGACGGCAAGCCACACACACATCTTGTTGTGCAGATGTGACGATGAATTTAAAGACTGTGCTCTACTGTTTTCTGAAGGAAAATTTACTAGTAAATATTTTTGTGTCAGTGAGGTTTAAAAATAATATCCTCCTTCAGCTGTAGCTTCAACTGTCTCTGTTGCTGTCATCTGCAGGAAGACGGCAACTTCGTCATCTACGGCTGGTCTCCTGTCTGGAATACAGCAACATGTGGAAAAAAGCCCCATCGAATCCTCCTGCAGGGGGACACGAACCTGGTCATGTATACAGACGACGATACTCCGGTTTGGGCCACTGGAAACCACGACTTCCATGACAACTCGAGGATGCGCCTGACCCTGACTAACCAGGGTCATCTGATTGTTCAGAAAAACGGAAAAATGGTCTGGAGTTCAGCAAACTCTCGCGGGACTCTTTAAAAATCCTAAATTCAGAGTAAAGTCACATGACTGTACTCTGAACCATGTGCTCTGCTTTCAGGTTAAAATACGAGATGATTCTCCTGTGTGTGTGTGTGTGTGTGTGTGTGTTACTGTGCAAGGTTCACATCTGTGTCCATTCTGAAGACTTCATCATCACACTGTTAAAAATAAACAGCGTTGTGTTAAAGCTGGTGTTAGATCTGTTCTCTGCTGCTTCCACATCAGCTGATCCATCAGGACAGCCACAAAAAACAAACTGAGCTCTGACAGAGACACACACACACACGCCCTGGTCGCTGCACCGAGGAAAATGTGTTTCGTCTGAACACACACTCAGGCCGAGCGGGAAAATGTTCAAATGTAATGCATCCCAACATCCTCAACAATCTTCAGCAACTGTGAGCTTAAAGGTCAAATTACTCGAGGCGAAGGCTTCGGTCCAACTGTTTCCTAATGAAAAACAGTGAAAGAAATGAGCCGAGGAAAAAGCGACTTCAGTGTGAAGAAGTGATGAAGAGGAGTTGCAGCCATCGTCCTGCAGCAGTGGCCTGAAGCAGAGCAGCTGCAGTGAAAAGTGAGAAACCAGCAGCCAAACCAGCAGAACGTCTGCCAGCAGCCGCATTCCTCACAACCCCACTTCCTGAAAGACCTCCACCCCCGAAACCACCAACCTCCTCCCTCACTCCTCCTCCTCCCCCCTCAGGTATTCGCAGTCTCGGCGGCCCTGAAACCCGAGATGAGCGGGCCCCACCCAGCCCGCACGCAAACACAGGGAACCGGACCGCAGCTGGAGCCCAAACTCCCACAGAACAGTCAGAGGTCAAAGGTCAGAGCATCCTCACACAGTTAGAGAACAAAGAGACAGAGAACTGTGCCCCCCCCGCACTGACTCCACCCTCAGTCTCCAGCTCCAACCCTAAAACGAGAAACTCTAATTACAGAGCCGCTGCTGCACACAGCCTACAGGCACACAGACACACACACACAGGGAGGAGGCGACTGTGGCAGCACTGCAGGTGCTACACAAACACAACAGCACGGATACACAAACACAACATCAGGAACAAAGGACGTTTTAGCTGATTTTGATGTTGTGGGTCTCACAGACTCTCCATCATTTTCCAAGGTTTAACAAGCTGAACTGAAACAACTTCCCTGTTCTGTGAACGTTCTTCTCTCTGATAATGAGAGGATGCCTGATGTGTCGATAACAGACTGATCGATCGGACTGATAGAGACTCCAGAGTTGTGTCACATATTCACGTTTGCGGATCATATCCTGAACAAATGTTCGGCAGGTTTAGAGGGAGAGTTTTTGTTTTGTTTTGCTCTGGGTCCAATCAGCTGTTTTTGCTTTGACCTTCATATTTGACCTTAAACACTGTTCACCTCACCTTGTTTGGTTTCACTGTTTTCAGCACAGCCTCACGTGTGACTGCACAGTTATTGTTTCACTTTGTCTGGATTAACACACTGGACCTAAAATCACATAAAAATATAAAATCCAAGTAGAAAAAAGTTCATTTTTTCCTGTGGGTATGACTCAGACTGATGGCTTTGTTAACAAGCTAACCAAAAATAATCCTCTGTGATAAACACACCAACGCAGACACTGAGAATGATGAATGAATAACCTTTGAACTAGAAGGATGCAGGAGACAGCAGAAACAGCTGATCCATCAGAGTCTCACACTGGTTTCCAGCCTTTTAGGTGGTTAAAGGGATCATATCCAAACACTAAATGCGTGTCAGTGTGTGAGAAGCAGCAGCCTGTATGGAGGCATCAGCTGCTGAGACATACAGGAAGTCATGCTCTGGCACAGGACCACAAACCTGTCCTCTGTCTCTGATTGGCTGCTGTCAAAGAGCAGACGATCCCGATTTTAACTCCTAAATGAATCATATTATCGAGACATTCTGGACGAGTCTGTGGGCACTTCAGGACGTCTGCGAGCTCACATTCAAAGGCATTTCCAGAGTTTTTAACTAAAACCCAAACCACTTGAAAATTGCTCTAAAGTTCAGCGTTCTAATTACTGTAATTGTGGGCCGACCTCCAGCCTCCATAAACATTCAGAGTGAACCGAGGACGGTCTGAGTCACATCTGCTGCTAACTCTGGCTAATGCTGCCTCAGATTTTCACAGCACGGTAATCAAACACCGTTTCCAATAACCGAGTCGACCTTCTAACCAAATACATTATGAAGCAGACAAAATGAGGCTGATCGGGGTTTGAACATGTTTCTGTCGGACCGCGAGCCTCTGCGTCTGTCACCGTGGGTTTGGGGGAAATCGCTGGCCTGTGGTTCCACTTTGATCGTGTAGACGTCAGCGCGTCTGAGCTTTCTGCTAATCGTGAAACATGCTGCGGTCCAGCAGGGGGCGCTCTGAGGCGGTCCTCGCTGAATAAGAGTGAATGGAGCTAAACGGCTGAAATAATTATTCCCACCTCCTTCCAGACAGAAAATCCACATTTTATTTTTTTGTGTTTTCACACATCCGGCATCGATCATGCGTCTGAACTGAACGACTGTCCTTTTATATATTATTATAGACAAATATAAAATTCTGCTAATGTGGGCTGATTGGTCAGTTCAGGATTCAGGACAAACTCATCATTTTGGCCCTGCGAGCACACAAAACACCAAGAAAGAAAAACTCATTGTTGTGTTAACGTCTCAAACGCAGTCAGCGGCACGCAGAACAGGAAGTCAGCATCTGAAGATAAAACCAAGAGGGAGGAGATAACCCAGCTGTCTCACCTCCACGCTCTCCAGAGACGTCGCTCGTCTCAGTTTGGCCTTTCGGACGCCGCTCGGTGATGAGTCTGAGGCCTCCGCTCTGGACGGCGGCGACTCCTCTGAGTCACAGGTAAGCGCAGCGTCGGGCTTACTGCGGCGGCCGTAACGCTTACTTCCCTTCACGAACTTTGGTTTCACCTCCTCTGGAACAGCTGCAGAGAGGAAGAGGAGCAGACTGAGAGGCCGAGGACATTTTTGTAAGTCAGCAAGTCGTCACTGCGAGGCTCAGAGCCAGAAACACGAAGCAAACAAGCTGGAAGCCTTGAGTGCACGTGCACCCATCCTTCTCTCACTGCACCAAAACCCTGAACGTCACACAGTTTAAACCCTGTTATAAATAACATTAAATTAAACAAGTAAAAACAAACCTGTATTTTAGAGCTGAGCAGAGGAACGCTGTTATTTACACAAATAAAAAAGGTTTACTGCCACTAAATATGATTTTTTCAAAACAAAGAAGCAGACAAATAAATATCATTTACCTTCAGATGTTCAGCTCTTATCTGTCCATTTACGCTCCCTAATCACAGGCTGAGCATTCCCGCTCTCAGCGTATCTGAGGTCTCAGGTGTAGCCCACCTGTGGACTGTGGGGTACTGCAGGTGAATCGAGTTCAAGTCACTCCATGTAAACTGGCTCTAAATCCTTTTCTGGTGGAAATCCAGATTTACTTCCTGTGCCGTCAGGGAGGCAGACGTCACAGAATATTGACTGAGTGTTAGAAATCTGCCCACAGTGGGGCTGAAATACAATCACTGATCTGTAGTGGACTGCATGATGAACTTTATCCTAATGACGCTGTCGCTGACCCCGGGGTTTCTCTAAGTTCCTGTGTTTATGCTGTTTTGAGTTCTTAGTTCTTTCCTGCTTATGTTTTTATAATTATAGTCCCGGTTTAGCCTCGAGGATTGCTGTGGTCTGCAGTCTAGTTTCAGGTCACAGTTACAGGTTCATGTATATCTTTGCCTGCCTGCTGTGTTTCTCAGAAAGTCTCCGTCTCATCTTCCTGTTTTATTTTGGTAGTTTTTCATCCCTTCTGTCTTGCTTTGAGTTTTACTCCCTTAACCCTGTAACACCGGGCGATCGCCGCTGACCTGCCGTTACCCGCCCTTTTACTTGCCGCGAACAGCAGGTCAACACGGAGCGTCTCACCGCTGAGGTCGGATAATTACGCGACCGTTTGTTCTATCAAAAAAATTCCAACGGTTTCTGAAAGCTGAGAAATTGTACTTCACATCCAACACAGGAATATTACAGTAATTTCTGCTGGAAGTCTGCGAATGCCGGCACTTTTGAAGTACGTTCTGTCGCCGGCAGCAGGTTCAGTATTAAAGGGTTAACTTTGGCTGATGGGAAGCTGAATGAGCTCAAAAATAACCTGGAGCTGAGTATAAAGGACCTCTGCTGGCTTACTGAGAAAAGTTAGGATACACTGACGTCAGTGAGCTACGGGTACTTTTAGCTGCTTCCTTATTTTCTGAGGGGTTGCCACAGTGGGCCGGGGACCGGCACTATGAGTGCACTACCTTTGACCCCTTGAGGCTGGATTTCTATCCTCTGAGTCGACATCAAGCGATGACGAGCTGGTCCTGATGTTTCTAAACAAGCGGAAGAAGAAACGGAGATTCGGGGTTCATGGCTCGATCCAGGAGCTGAAGCTGGATCATCGTCATATTTCAGGATGTCAGGGGGCACTTTGAGCTCTTATTGGCAGAGTTGGGACCACATCTGAGGAAGCTGAGGAATAACAGAGAGCCGACTGACCCGGAGCAGCAGCAGCTGTGTGTCTGAGGTGAAACTGGATTATTTTATTTCCACATCTTTGTATAGCGGTGCACATTCTGAGGTACGGGCCAAATGCAGCGGTCTGATTGGTCAGATCTGTTCGTTCACACCTGAAAATCTGAAAAATCAAACTTGATCCTAAAAAATAAATGCAGCAAATTCGTCCTGTGAAATGACGTGGTTGGTGAGAACGGCCGCATTAGGAATATGGAGTCCAAAAATTATTTTTAATACATGAAACATTCACACAAATTTTTCGCGTCCAGAGTGAAGGCCTTAAAACAAAGAAGACACACACACACATACACAGGAACCTCTCACCCCTGACCTCTCCAAGCCCGCCCATTTCTGTGTCTCACCTGGCTCCAGGTAGCTGCTGTCATCCTCTGATGTGCTGAAGTCCAGAGAGCGCGACAGGACGGCCACAAAGCCTTCCTTAAACTCCTCGAAGTTCACCTGAACCACAAACACACAGTTTTTATTTCAAGATATCAACAGAAAACCCAGCAGTGTGTGTGTGTGTCTCTGTGTGTGTGTTACCCGTCCATAGTGCTGCTCTCCCAGCAGCGTGCTGAGCAGCAGGGGCAGGTGAGCCTCCAGCTGCAGTTTGCGGCACAGCGCCGTCAGCTCCTCTCGGTCCAGGAAGCCGGTAGCTGTCGTGTCGCAGCTGTCGAACTCCACCTTCAGCTGAGAGACGTAGCGGCTGTGCTCCGCCTCCTCCATGCCGGCGCATCACGCTGCGACACCAACACTTGGAGAGAAAACAGGGGACAGGCTGGGGCGGTTAATCAGGATACAGGTGAGAAAAAATTCCTCACTGAAGAAAACAGTGAGTTTCTTCACCTCAGAGTCAGGCCTACGTATTGTGTTTGTACACCGATGCATTTTTGGTATTTTAGCTAGGTATTAATTTTTTTAAACCTTTATTTTACCAGGTAAAATGTCTGAGAACCAGTTCTCGTTTACAAACACGACCTGGCCAAGAGGCCCCAATACAGTTTGGAGCATCTGATTTGATCCCAGCCATGTGGTTTTAAGGGTGCTTTGCTAACCAATCCTGTGAGGGCTGGAACAACTGAAGGTCTGCAGCTTATATCTGCTTCCCTGAAGATGAGGACATATGGGACATAAACCTAATTTTCTCCTTTACCATAGTAAGGATGCTGGGATCATCCACCACTGTCGTCTTTGAACATCAGAAGACTCGAGCCTGAGTCAGGTCCAAAATGTAAGTAGTATTTAATGAGAGAATAAACCATAAACGCAGCGGCATGGTGGCGTGGTGGTTAGCACTGCTGCCTCACAGCTAGTACTTTCTTCTTCACTGGTATTTAATGACGCCAGGGGGAGATCCTGGAAATCTCTCTTCAATGAGAGAGAGAGGTTATTCCACATGTATGACCCTCAAACACGTCTCAGCCCCTCCCTCCCTCGTCCCTGTTATATCATCAGCAATCAGTGCTCCTCTGATCTCTCTGCCAGCTGTTTCACCATCATCTTCATCGGCACTTCTTCACCCTGAAAACTTTTGATAATGTCTCAAACACACTGATATTATCCCTGTGCAGTTTTCTCTAAAACGGCCAAGAGCAGAGCTGAAGCCCCGTGTCCGTCAGCTCTGGTGGTTTGTTAAACAGGACACTTTCCTCTCTGAGTGTTTCAGTGATTATTTCAGACCTTTTATCAAAGAAAGAAACATTACACACACTGTATATAAAGGATGGACACACTGACATCACCAGTTCGCGTCTGGATATCTTGAAGCCTCAACATTAGCATTTTGGCCGCTGCAGTGTAGATTTTTTTTTTTGACCATATGTGGTTCGGTCATCAGTCTGCATCCACAGACTGTATGGGAGCACCACTCAGACACAGACACCTGCTAATCAGGAACATCTAAATAAAATCTTCAAATTTCACTCAGCCGTATCATTGGTCAGATAACTGCGTTAAAAAGCTGGAGGTCCATTTCAGGGGCTTCAGTTAGCTGAGGACTGACCACTGCTGGAGCCTCTGGTGGACATTAGAGGAACTGCAGCTCCGAGTTCATTTTTCAGCCTCAAACCTCCTCTGAGGTCTTCCTCGGTTCCTCCTGTCTGGCTGCTCCATCTTCAGCACCCTTTGTATAATAATGTATTCTTATTTTTCACATTAAATGATGGGAATGGGGAGTTTCTACAGTCTGTGGTGGTTCTCTATAGTTAAACCCAGCTCATTTTTTAGCTTCCTGTTTAAAGATAAGATAAACTTTTATAATCCCACGATTGGGAATTTGCACATTGCAGCAGCTCAAGCACAGAGAAGAAGGATGAAATAAAATAGAATAGAATAAACTAGAAAACAGTATATACACAAAAACACCGAACTAAATAAAAAAATCTATATACATAAAAATGACCCAAATAATCATCTGATTGTTATCGACAGTGACCTCTGCAGCCCTCCTACAGCTGCTGTTATCACAGCTGCTTTGTGTTTCTGTGTTAAATGCCTCCGCAGGTGTGGCACACCTGAACGGCAGTCCTCAGAGAGCGCTTTAACGTCAGCTACGGTCAATGTAAACACGAACGTTTCCGGAAACCCCCTCGGCTCTGTCCGGAGACTCGCTGAAGAAGCTTCACCATGGGAACGGACTCGCGAGCGGCGGGAACAAAAGGCTCGCGGCCCCAAATGAGCGAATAAATACATAAATAAATAAATAAAAATAAACATTTGAAAGGAAAAACGGGCTCCCCGCGCCAGCTCACACGGCCTTTAACCCCCCTTCTAACGGAGAGTCTGCCCGGTAACCAGCTGAAGTTAACGGTAACCGGGAGCTCGGCCGGGTCGGTCAGTCTGACTTACCGCGGGAAAAGTTCTCCTGCTCCGGTTAAACTTCACGTTTCCTCCATGAATGTCCTCCCGAAGTTCCGCCGCCAAACCACCGAGCACAACTTACCGGATCGGCAACACCAACCGACCTACCGACACACCGACTACCCCCAAACCCCACACTGGCATTTCCGCATTGCCTTCACAATAAAAGCCCCCAACTGTAAGGCATTTTAACAGGAGCAGTACCTTTCAAAATAAAACAAAGACAACAGAAGAAAACACTTATTAAGATTAACAATGAGATTAAAACTGATATGAAAGAAAAACGCAATTTAATTTTTGATTACAAACACATACTTTACTTTACTTTATTACATTTAGCAGACGCCTTTATCCAAAGCGACTTACAATAATATTAAAAGCCAAAACAAAATAAAACATTAAAAGAGTTAAACATTAAAAAAACAATGGCACATTAAAAATGTATGTCTATACAGAATACAGAATAAACTACAGGGGTTAAACATGAAATATTATCCAAAAAGAAATCAATTATAAAATTAATGCGGGGACATGCCCACACAGAGAGCCAAAGGAAATTCAGTTTGATTACCTGCTGCATCTTAATCAAAAATATTAAACTCTTTTTAATATAATTTTTGGAAATAACAATAAATACTGTAAGCCAGCTGACTGCTGTCACACATCAGAGAGCCACCTGAACAAACTCAGAGCTCTGACACTTGCATCACATGCAAACTCATCAGGGAAAGGTTCGAACAACACCCTCTGACAGGAACGGGTCTAAAGAAGATGCTGACGTCACTCTCATCACACCTGCAGCTGCTGTGGTACCTGTCCTCGTCAGGTGTCCCACTGATTATGGCTCCACTCTTTCTGATCATGTTTAACTGAAGTTCTTCAAGTTCTTGTTGTACTTTGAAGGAAGCGTCACATTAATACACAGGCAAATATTCCAGTTACAGTTTAACCTGCAGTTTGTCTGCATGAATACAGAACAAACATAATCTCATAATGTCTCAGTAAAAACAGAAGAAACAGAGACGATGATTCTAATGTGACCGATGAAGAAACAGAAACACCAAACAAACATGTGGGGGGTGGTCATCTGCCTCACAAACACTGAATCACAGCGATGACACACACACACACACACACACACATACACACACACACACACACACACACACACATACACACACGTCCACGGTTTAAGAAGCTGAACTACAGTTTGTGAGGTTTGAAATGTCAGTTTCATTCATTTAGTGCTCCAGACTTTTATAACCATGATGTAGCACAGAGAAAGGTGTAGTTCATGTCTGCAGACACACACCTTCAGCCTTTGTGGAACTGCAGCTTTGCTCTAACTGCTTAAAAATGCGGTTCATGTGATGCTGAGCAGGTCACTTTGTTAGGACATTGTTGAGCTGCTGTGATTAAATCATAAATATATTGTGATTGAAGTATAAGCTCAGTGCTGGGTTATGGGAACGCTGCTGACACATTAGAAATGATTATGTCTGTATGAAGCTTTTAGCCTCACAGTGAGCAGAGATATTTGTGTGTCTGTGTGCGACACTCAGATCCTTAGAGATGATTTGTGGATCAGCAGCTATCGCCAAATGAAGCAGTAAACCTGCACTGCACAGAGCAGAGGAACGGCCCAGAAAAGGAAAGACTTCATTCACTGAAACAGGATGAAGACACAAGCTAGTGGTGATCCAGAGCAGCTGGAAAAAGCCTGACCACTTTCTCTATGAACCAGCTGAGCTTAATGTTGCGATTGATTTCAGGTATATGTTTTACTTCAGAGGGCAGCACAGTGGTGCAGTGGTTAGTACTGTTGCCTCACAGCAAGATCTAAGGATCTGAGTGTCGACACAGCTGCTGCAGATGTGTCGGCCGTATCCCTGATGGGGATCTCCCGCTCCTCCACATCCCAAAGGAGCTCTGATGGACTGAGATCTGTGACTGTGGAGGCCGTCTGATTGCAAGACAGCAGTTTGTATCACGGTGTGTTCTCCTGCTGGACGCAGCCATTAGAAGATCACTGAGGTCATAAAGGGATGGACATGGTCAGCAGCAGGTAGGCTGTGGAGTTTAAATGATGCTCAGCTGGTACTAAGGAGCCCAGAGGATCCATGCTTTCAAACTGAGCCTACCATCAGACCAGGCAACGTTCCTCCAACCTTCTGTTGTCCAGTTTTGGTGCTCTGTGTGAACTGTAGCCTCGGTTTCCTGTTTCTTTGCTGCTGTGATCCAAGCTTCAGAGATGCTCTTCTGCAGACCTCGGTTATAACGAGCGGTTCTTCCTCTCAGCTGGAGGCAGTCTGTCCATCCTCCTCTGACCTCTGACCTCAGCAGCAGTTTCACTCTCTCTCAGACCTGCTCTGTGAACCTCAGAGATACTGTGAGGAAAATCCCAGCAGATCAGCAGTTTCTGACACACTCAGACCAACAACCACACCACGCTCATCTAAATCATCATCAGTCTGAGGCTCAGTTTGAACTTCAGCGTGTCTGAATGCACCGAGCTGCTGCCACAATACAGAGCAGCTGAACACATGTACCTAATGAAGTGGCTGGGGAGTGTAAATAACATAATAAGCCCTTGGTATCAGAAGATGGTATCAGAGTTTATTATTATCATCATGCCAAAATCATAATGAAATGAAGCGCAGTCCCACTCAGTTCAAAGAAAAGCAATCTGCAACTTTTATTCTACGTACAACAAAATAATTGAGAATAAATTCTTCTTCAAGTTCAGTGAAAGGGTTCTTCAGGAGAACTCTTCAGGAGAACTCTTCAGGAGAACTCTTCAGGAGAACTTAAGAAGCCTTTTGGCTGGGAGGTGAAACGTCTTCATGAAACTTAAAGAGGTCCAGGCACCATTTTTTCTGATGCCCCGGAGACGGCGATGACCTGGATGACTGAGAACCTGCACAGACCTCTAATAAAGACATGCAGTGTAAAAATATGAGTGTACACGCAGTTCTGTATGCGTGTGTGCTTCAGTTGGATGCTGCACAGCTGTGAAGCTGGGCAGACCTCTCAGTGTTCATCATGTGCTGCTTGAGCTTTTATTGGCCTGCAGCGCCTCCCAGAGGGGAACAGCTGGAACAGGTGATGTTCTGCACAGGTAACCTGTGCTCCGTATTACAGACCAGCAGGTATGAAATCACCTACTGACAATCAGATCTCCAGAAATCTTGTCACTGTTCCTGTATCCCTCAGACCTCTGCAGGAGAGCTGGAGGCTCTGAACTCTTCATGTTTCCCTGATCAGCATCAGGAAGAATCTGAGATTCTTAGATGAAACTTGATTCATTGATTTTATTTTCTTTGTTGGCAGCGAACGATTTTACAGCAGCTTCATTGTTCTCAGATCTGATCTTGAAACAGCCACGCTGGGTTTTCTTCTGTTAGGCTCATTGGGAGTAACATGAGCTGAAGCACTGCAGTAAATATTTCCTCAGATTTTTGGGTCTGTCGCTCACAGCGAGGAGTCGTCATGATTGAACCTCTCTGACCTTTGCCCTCAGCTTCATGAAGAGGCAGAAAACTAAAGAAAGTGCAGCTCTGAGACTCTGAGATTTCATAACAGGGACATGAAAAGTCACATGAAATCAGCAGGAGGTGAAGGGTCGGCCCGCCTTCATCAGCCCTCCTCCTCTTCCTCCTGGACTCCCGCTGTTACCTTCAGTGGCTCTATGACAAGCTGCAGGAGTCAGAGCTGGATTCATAAAGTTTCCTAAAAGAAGATTTTTTAACCTTCACCTGAGGAGCAAACATCCGCAGAGAGCTGCAGTGAAAGCTGCGCTGATCAGAGCCTCAAACTTTACCCAGAATGCACTTTGTGATCGTCCTTCAATCATGTGAGTCTTCAGGGTAACAGGGTCACGTGAGAGTGGGGGCCAACGACCCCAGCTATCAGCCACGTCCCCTTTTAATTGCATTATAGTCGTTATGATTCACAACACATCGTGATACACAGGACCGTGGGGGGCAGGCTGCTGAGGTGGCCCCACTCAGCTCTTCACTACTGACTGCCCCTCAACTTTATCTGCACCTTAGCCAGCCAGGGTTTGGGGGGGGGTGAGCACTGACAACCAACAGTTGGTGCTCCTGTCACAGCTAAATTTTAACAGCGCACAGGTCGGTGGCATCCTGGGGTCACTGTTGGCCCAGGGGGTGCCCACTCACCCCCCGCTTCAGAGGGTCGTCGGATGTGGATGAATGTGTGTCTTTGTGCATTTGTCTTTATCTCTGTTTGTGGGTGGGTAAATGTGTGTAGATATAGGTGTGTGTGTGTGTGTGTGTGTGTAGGCTTGTTGTGCCTTGCCACCCGTGCACAGAGTTGAGGAGGGCCAGAGTTTCCCTCCCTACTGCTCGCTGCAGTTTCTGTATCAGGCTGTAAACATGTTGATTTAACATGGGAGTCTATGGGGACTGAATCACTGTGGCGCCCCTGATGGACTGCAGAGGAACTGCAGGGTGGTGCTGGTTCAGCTTCCAGTCAAAAGGATCAGATTTGATCCTCCAGAACAAACTGGAACAAACTGGACAGTGAGCTCAGCTGATTATAAATCAAAGGGCCTTAAAATAAAATCAATTTAAACTAAATCTGTTTATTCTTTTTTTTTTTTTTAGCTTATTTTCTGTTTTTCCTGTTGGACTCTTTGATAAAAGTGTCACAGGCCCCTCCCACCACAACAAAAATGCTTCATTAATGGATAAAAGTGAATTTTCCTCCAGCGCCTGAAAGCAGCACGAGTGCTCCTTCGCCCTCTCGTGGGGTGCTGGGCTGTGGTTGGTGGAGAGCAGAGGAGGAGGAGCTCAGCAGGAAACCCAATGCTGAACTCGGACAGCAGAGAAGAAGAAGAGCGGCCTGAGGAGACTCGTACCTGCAGCAGGTGAGTTCACGTCCTGTTTGTTCGGTCAGGTATCAGAGAGAGGGGCAGACAGCAGCAGTCAGCTCACGGCCCTGAAGCCTGAGCAGGAGGCTCCCCCAGAGTGATGAAGAGGAGGAAGCAAAAGGAGTTCTGACCCAAACACAGAAACCTGCAGTGAGCCGGAGTACTTAAAGCAGTACTCTCAGTAGAATGTGATAAATGAAGTAAAAATATTCATGGGTTTGGATTCAGTCTTGGGCTAAATTTAAAGGCTAAAAGCAGAAGTAAACTTCCAGCTGACAGGTGCTGATTTCAGCACTGAGACCTTCACTGATGGATCAGGACAAACCAGAAGCTCAGTCCAGGATCGAGCTGCAGATCTGTGGCGCCTGTTAAATCAGGACCTCACTGATTTGTGAAGCTCCATACACTCCATTTCACCAAAAGCTCCAAGATGGTGATTTAACTTTACTACATGGTGATCTTCAGATCGCAGTTTGAAGTCATCTTGAGGAGTTCATAAATAAAGGGTCTGTTGATGAGCCCTCTGGGATGCAGTGAATGGATTTATCAGGAACCATGTCGTACTCGATGACTCTGATCTGAAGAAATCCCGTTTTCTAGGAGCTGCAGCGCGAACAAACACGAACAGCCGCAACTGTTACAACAACTTGATGACACTATTGCCCTACAATATGATCTGGTGAGGAAGGATATTAATGAAGTCGTTTAACAGCAGGCCAGATTTTTAATGTGCAGAACTCGACAGTATTAATGGATCCAGGCCCATCGCCTCAGCTAGTGGCTCCATACTGACCGAGCCTTCTCAAATTAATGATTCCTTCCATAGTTTTTATTCAGAGCTTAACAGCTCAGAGGTCATCGCTAATAAGAATACAAGGGATTGTTTTCTGGATAGTATTGATCCCCCAAGTCTAGCTGAGATGGAATCACTGGAATTAGACCGCCCCCTCACTTTGAATGAAGTCAAGGAAGCAGCTCTGGATATGCATTGTGGTAAATTCCCGGCCTTAGGTGGAATTCCCCCAGAAGTGTATAGCTCACATTCAAATTTGTGCTAAAATGCTCGCACGACAACTTCAGCTCTTTGTGACCAAACTGATCCATATGGATCAAACTGGTTTTATTAGGTCTACATTTCCTTCAGATAACACGAGAAGATTCCATCCATCCATTCACCTCCACTTATCCTGTCAGGGTCGCGGGGGGGGGGGGGGGGGGGGGGGGCTGGACATAGGGTGAGAGGCAGGGTACACCATGTACAGGTCCCCAACACAGAGAGACAGACAACACTCACATTCACAGCTATGGGCAATTTAGAGTTTCCAATTAACCTAACCCCAGTAAGTGCATGTCTTTGGACTGTGGGAGGAAACCGGAGTACCCGGAGAACCCACACAGACACGGGGAGAACGTGCAAACTCCAGAGAGAGAGAGAGGCCCGGGCTAAGGTGGAATCGAACCCAGGCCTTCCAGATGGTATTCTAACTGTGAGGCAGTTAGAATACCATACCGTGCTCCAAAAATAAAAAATGCTATTTGATCTTTAACCTTCTTCTTTTTCAAATGCTTTTTGGAAAAATAGTGTTGTGTACACCTATATTATTGCATGTATAATTTACATATGTATATGTTTTATAATCATAAGACGTGGGCAAATCACCATATAAAACTGTTTGAGTCTTTTATCAAGCATAATGACCATGTCATTCCAGGCTGTACGCTTACTTTATCAGGTGGCTGCACTGGTACCAGTAAGTTAAATATTTCAGTAATACAAAAATAATTTAGTAGCAGTAATAGTTTGATATGTCACAGCAACATTCCCGACAGACCGTTTTACCTCATTCAAGGAGTTTCTGACTCCTGCCGCTGTCTCCGCCTCCCAAACACTCATACCCCTTTTCCACCGCAGGGGTGCCGGTGCCCGCTGTTCCCAAAATAACTAGCAAAAAGCTTAGGAACGGGCCCGCGTTTCTGTGAACTGCTCCTTTACGTATGAGTGTGGGCGGGTCCTCGTCTGGACACGAAGCCGAAGCGCACAAACGTGGGAGAACACGCTCCCCTTTCTGTGCTGCAAATACGTTTTAGGGTCCAAACCAAAGTACTGCAGCATCTGTGTGCAGCACAGAGGGAAACACAGACAGCGATTAGAGCAAGACGACAAGTACGCACTTTGTGTCCTTTTATCTGTGATATGAACTGATACAAAGCAGCAAGTTCAGCCTTAGAGCCCAACCTAATTCACAGCTGTGAAAATCGCTTCGCTTTTCTCATGTAATACACATGTAATATGGTAGAAAACTGGATGTTGAGATGGCAGAGTCACGCCCTTCTGCTGCTTTCATCATGCGTTCTTGGTATAAATAAAAGTACCCGCGTAAAGATTTTAAAATCAAGTATTTTTCTCGTCCGCGGTGTAATTTTTGAGTGGAACAAATGTGCCTGTCTCAAATACTGTACTGCGTACATGAAGAAGGCAGGCTGGTCCGGCAGTGCCGTCGATCATTTGGCTGCCCGCTTCGGTTTTGGCAGCGCTGTTTTAAACGGGGAGATGCCGCCCCCTTCTGGACACACAGCAGAGTTATGGTTTCATTCAGTTTCCTGCTGAAATGCATTCAAAGTTGCACCAACTGACAGAAGAGTTCATTTCCATGAAGAAATATGTTTCTATTTTTTTTACTTTTTGTCATGAGCCTGGGCAACAAGTAACTTGTCAATCACTTTTTAACCCCACCCTGCTTCCTCTGACAGGACCATCATCTCCAGAATTAACTGCCTGTTTTACTGAGTCAGGTTCTAGAGAAGGTGGTACTTATACAGCTACAATCCTATCTTGATTCAAATGGAATCTCTGAGAAATTCCAGTCTGGTTTCAAATTGCGTCACAGCTCTGGTTAGAGTTTTTAATGACTTACTTTTATCTCTTGACACTGGAAAATCTGCCATATTGGTGCTGCTTGATCTATCAGCAGCCTTTGATACTGTTGACCACAGTATCCTTATCTCACGCCTAGAATCTTGTATGGGCATTAGAGGAACTGCCCTTAAATGGTTTCAATCCTATTTATCTAACAGGAGTTTCTCTGTTCAGTCAGCCCAGTATTCATCTGCTGTATCTCCGTTTAAACGTGGTGTTCCCCAGGGCTCTTTACTAGGCCCTATTCTTTTTTCCTTATATATGCTCCCTCTAGGTTCTATTATTGAAAAACATAACATTTCTTTTCATTGCTTTGCAGATGATTTACAGATTTATCTCCCCCTTCAACCTAACAATCATTCATCTTTGAATACCTTAGTGGATTGTTTAAGGGATGTTCATTTATGGCTGCAGTCTAACTTTCTTAAATTAAACAAAAATAAAACAGAGATTCTCCTCTTTGGTCACCCTCACATATTGGATGGTTATGACAGTGCCTTAGGCCTCTTATCCTCCTCTGTGCGCCCATCTTCTAGAAGCCTTGGCGTCATTTTTGATACTGCTCTGAAATTTGATAAACAGATTAGCTCAGTAGTCAAGACATTTTTCTTTCATCTAAGACTTTTAAGTAAAATAAAGGGATATCTCCTGCCACCGGACCTGCAGAGAGCAAGTCATGCTTTCATCACCAGTCGTCTGGACTATTGCAACTCGCTTTATGTGGGATGTGAACAGCGTCTTTCCAATCACCTACAACTAGTTCAAAATGCAGCAGCACGGCTGTTGACAGGCACTAAACGGCGTGATCACATTTCGCCCATTTTAGCCTCTACACTGGCTTCCTATTTCTTTTTGAATCCAGTTTAAAATACTATTTCTAGTTTTTAAGAGTCTAAACGGATTAGTACCTGTTTATTTAACTGAATTGTTGAGGCCCTACATCCGATAAGAGAACTGAGGTCCTCCGATCAAAAACTATTGACAAAGCTAATTTGAAGAGCAGAGGGGATAGAGCCTTTGCCGTGGTTGCTCCTAAACTCTGGAATGACCTTCCTCTCCACATAAGAGAAGTTAATTCCCCTACTTTAAAAAACTTCTTAAAACTTATTTATTTGCATGTGCATTTCAGACTGCTACATAGACCTTCTCGGCATTACTATTGGCACTACTATTACAGTCCTTCATTGTTTATTGCATTGTTTATGGTTTTATTGTGTTTTTATTTTTATGTTCTTTTGTTTTATATTATTTTATTTGTTGTTTTATTTGTTTTATGCCCTGTGAAGCACTTTGGTCAACAGCTGTTGTTTTAATGTGCTATACAAATAAATTGATTGATTGATTGATTGATTGATGATGAGGTGTGAACAGAGCTGTGATTTTTGGACCATCTGCAGTGCGGTAATAAACTTTGTGTGTGTGTTTGCAGAGATGGGGGGTCAGGTGTCTGTCGAGGGTGTCCATGTGGTGGTGGTGGGCGGAGGATTTGGCGGCATCGCGGCGGCTCAGGACCTGAAATATCGAGGATTCAGCTTCACTCTGATCGACATGAGAGACGCGTTCCATCACAACGTGGGCGCTCTGCGAGCCTCCGTACAGCCAGGTTTGTAATTTAAATTTTTATTAATATGACCTCAGTGACCCTTATGAGAACTGTTTGCCCTGCCCAGGATCAGGTTACCAGGGACCCACCCTGGAGCCAGGCCTGGGGAGGCAGCTCGAGGGAGAGCGCCTGGTGGCTGGGCCTTAGCCCGTGGGCAGGCAGGCGCAGCCCAAAGAGGTCCGCCCTCCTGAAGGCCCACCTCCTGCAGGAGGCGCCATAGCTGTCGGTGCAGTGTGTGTCGGGCGGAGGCCCTAGCGGACCGATCCCCGGCTATGGAACACCACTTCTCTGGTGGGGAGGAGCCTGAGCTAGTGCGGGAGGTTGAGAGATACCAGGTAGATATAGTCAGGCTCACCTGGACTCTGGAACCAGTCTCCTGGAGAGGGGCTGGACTCAGTCTGGAGTTGCCCTCGGTGGGGTGGGTATTCTTGTGTCCCCCCGGCTTGCTGCCCGTACGTTGGAGTTTTCACGGGTGGACGAGAGGGTCCTGACTGTTGTCTGCGCTTATCCACCAATGAGAGTTCAGCATACCCACCCCTCTTGGAGTCGCTGGGCAGGGTGATCGTCCTCCATCGTCCTGCTGGGACACTTCAACGCTCACGTGGGCAATGACAGTGAGACCTGGAGGCCCGATCTGAACCGAAGGACGTTCAGTTATCGGACTTCTGTGCAAACCACAGTTTGTCCATAAGGAACACCATATTCCAACATGAGGAAGTTCATGAGTGCAGGTGGCACCAGGACACCCTGGGTCGCAGGTCAATGATCTGCGGCCGTATGTTCTGGGTGACGAGAGGAGCTCTTTTTTCAAATTTCTTCAGTTTTCTGTTTTAAATTTTTCTAACGTACAGAAATTAATTTTCCCTTATTTTACAGTTGAAATGTTTCCTTTTATTGCTGCTATATTTGAATGTTGTTGTGACCTTTGTCCGGAGGCAGTAATAAACAGTAGGTTTGTGACCTCTGACCTTTGGCCCTGTCCCGTGTGCAGGCTTTGCTCAGAAGACCTTCATCCCGTACGCCACGACGTTTGGCGAGAGCTTCGTTCAGGGTCGAGTGGAGCTCGTCGACACCGACAGACAGATGGTCATCCTGGAGGGAGGGAGGGTGAGGACGGCAGCAGCTCTGCTGGGGGGGGTCTTTGTGCTGAGTCAGCCTCACACATCAAAGCGAAGCTGCAGATGAATCCGTTTCCTTTCTTTGTACTGCAGGAGATCCGGTACTCCCACCTCATCCTGTGCACCGGGACCGACGGGCCGTTCCCCGGGAAGTTCAACGTGGTGGCGCCGTATCACACGGCCGTTCAGAAGTACGAGAACTTCATTGAACAGGTACGATCGGGGGCGGGCCCGGCCGAAGCTCGAGTACTAATAAAGTTTTAAGTAAATACTTTTTTTTATTATTGAACAAAATACTACCATAAAAAATTACAATTATTTTAATGTAATAAAACTTCCCCAAAACGTTGACCTTTGTTTAAAGAAGAACATCAGTAACACAAAACTACAACCACAAAATGTATTTTCACATAAATCAAATATCATTCATGAAATTATGTGAAAAATGTTCATTTAGTTTTATAAAAAATATTTAAATTTTTTCTTCTTTGATTCAAATGTTTTAATTTGACATGTTTGTATTATTATTATTGTTTTTGTATTTCTGATCAGTTTTAAGATGTTTTCTCCAGTTTTAATAATCAGTTCAGGTTTATTGAGCACCAAATTATTAGTTAATTAATTAATTAATTAAGATATTTTATAGAAACATTTTGTTTAAAATGCACAAAGTTCATCGTATTTGATGTTTTTACTGCAAAGTAAATGGTAAATGAACTAATTCTTATAGAGCGCTTTTCTACTCTGAGCACTCAAGGCGCTTATACAACACCAAGTGTTCTGGTGTGTGTGTGTGTCTGTGTGTGCGTGTGTGTGCGTGTGTGTGTGTCTGTGTGTGTCTGTTTGTGTCTGTTTGTGTGTCTGTTTGTGTGTGTGTGTGTGTGTGCACGTGTGTGTCTGTTTGTGTGTCTGTTTGTGTGTGTGTGTGTGCGTGTGTGTCTGTTTGTGTGTCTGTTTGTGTGTGTGCGTGTGTGTGTGTGTGTCTGTTTGTGTGTGTGTGTGTGTGTGCGTGTGTGTGTCTGTTTGTGTGTGTGTTTGTGTGTGTGTGCGTGTGTGTGTGCGTGCGTGTGTGTGCGTGCGTGTGTGTGCGTGTGTGTGTGTGTGCGTGTGTGTCTGTTTGTGTGTCTGTTTGTGTGCGTGTGTGTGTGTGTGTGCGTGTGTGTGTGTGTGTGTGCGTGTGTGTCTGTGTGTGTCTGTGTGTGCGTGCGTGTGTGTGCGTGTGTGTGTGTGTGTGTGTGTCTGTGTGTCTGTGTGTGCGTGCGTGTGTGTGCGTGTGTGTGTGTGTGTGTGCGTGTGTGTGTGTGTGTGTCTGTTTGTGTGTGTGTGTGTGTGTGCGTGTGTGTGTCTGTTTGTGTGTGTGTTTGTGTGTGTGTGTGCGTGTGTGTGTGTGCGCGTGTGTGTGTGTGTGTGTGCGTGTGTGTGTTTGTGTGTGTGTGCGTGTGTGTCTGTGTGTGTCTGTGTGTGCGTGTGTGTCTGTGTGTGTCTGTGTGTGTGTGTGTGTGCGTGTGTGTCTGTGTGTGCGTGTGTGTCTGTGTGTGTGTGTGTGTGTGTCTGTGTGTGTGTGTGTGTGTGTGCGTGTGTGTGTGCGTGCGTGTGTGTCTGTGTGTGTGTGTGTGTGTGTGTGTGTGTGTGTGTGTGTGTGTGTGTGTGTGCAGGTTCAGGCTGCAGACTCGGTGTTGGTGGTCGGAGGCGGATCGACTGGTGTGGAGATGGCTGCGGAGATTAAGACAGAGTATCCTGATAAGAAGGTGAGGTCCTCTGACCCCTGACCTCTGACCCTGCTGTTGTTGTAGAGGAACTCACGTCTCCGTCTCTCTCACGTCGACTCGTTCAGGTGGTTCTGATCCACTCTAAACTCGCGCTGGCCGACCCGGAGCTCCTGCCCAGTGTCAGACGGGAGGCCCAGCAGGTTCTGGTGGAGAAGGGGGTGGAGCTCGTGCTGGGTGAGTTCGTACCTGAGGACAGGTGAGGACTCGGGTGAGGACTCTGGCGAAGTCGGGGTTTCGCTCACCTGCCGCCGCCGTGTGTTTCAGGTCAGAAAGTGAGCAACCTGTCGGAGCTGCCGCTGAACGTGATGAAGAAGAACACGGAGGTCGTCACGGACAAAGGAGACACGCTGGTCACGGACCTGATCGTCTGCTGCACCGGGCTCAGGGTCAACTCTGCAGCCTACAGCGCCACCTTCAGTAAGAACCGCAAACAGCTTCGCTGAGGTCACTTCCTGTTTCAGCTTTCTGGCCACACGAGGTCACTGGTTTTAGTTACACTGTGACAGGAAGTAGATCAAACCGAGTCCCGACTCTGACCTGAAAAATAATGTTACCGTGACAAAGGTCGTTGTATTGATCGGTGATTGATCAGCGATCGGTTTCTGTTCACAGAGGAAAGCATGGATGAAAATGGGGCCTTGAAGGTCAACGATCACATGCAGGTCGAAGGTTTCTCCAACGTCTACGCCGTGGGCGACTGCGCCAACGTCAACGAGCCCAAGATGGCGTACCACGCTGGCCTCCACGCTGCTGTCGCCGTGAGCAACATCGCCAACAGTTTGAGCGGGAAGGCGCTGGCGTCGTATGGCACAGGTACACGTTCACCTCCGTGGGCTGTTGGTTACTCGCCTCTGTTCTCCGGCTGACTCGTTACTCCTGGTTGCTAGGTAACGTCACCATGCTGCTGGCGATGGGCCGAGACGACGGCGTGGGTCAGTACAGCGGGATCAGGCTGCCGCGCTTCCTCGTCGCCTGGGGAAAAAGTCGAGATGTGCTGGTGTGGAAGAGCTGGAGGGACATGAAGCAGAAACAGCCCTGAAACACACACACACACACACACACACACACACACACACACACACGTGGTTTTTCTCCTTTTACACGTTTATTTTCCACAGACCAGAGTTGATAGTTTCAGAATATCATCCACATATAAAATACAGTCCACAAACAGATGTGTGTGAATTGTGTATAAAGATCACATCATCATCTGCAAAGAAACGTGATGTCTTCAGCCTGTAGCAGATGTCCATATAAGGACATGTCTGAACTTTTTTTGTCTCTCAGGGATTATTACCACAAATGTTTACCTCATCGTTAGAAACTCTGACACATTTAACATGAGACACTGTTACAGGAAGTGATGAAAAGGTGGGCGGGTCCACCTTAGAACCTTTAAACGCTGCCTGACAGAAACTCACAGGTTTGTCGCTGCTGCTTCTTTAACATTAAAACTGATTTCTGGAATATCAACAACTTAAGTCCATTTTACAGGGAAGATTTAACCTTAATCAGTTGAATCTAGAAATACCTACATGGGTAACAGAATTTCTTAACCTCTATACCCCAAAATTGTTGTCAAAATTGTATAAATTATTAGTGAAAACTGATGATTCAGTTTCCCTCCCAATTGCAAAATGGGAGCGTGATCTTTCTGTTAACCTAGATCAAAATTTATGGACAGAAATATGTTTAAATATCTTCAAAATGACTAAACGACCCCAAGTACAACTTTTACAATATAAAATTCTCCATAGAACACACTATACTGGACAAAGGATGTTCCAAATGGGCCTTACACATTCAAACATATGCACCCACTGTACAAGCAATTCAGAGGAGAATTATCTACACGCTCTGTGGTCTTGTGTACCTGTTCAGAGATTTTGGCAAAGGATATGCAAAGACCTATCCACGTGGTTTAGCTGTCGCGTCCCAACTTCCCCCAGACTATGCATCTTAGGTGACATCAGTGAATTAGTGATGGAGTCAAATATGTCACACATAGTTCTCACCGCCTTGTGCATCGCTAAGAAAACTATCCTTATGAATTGGAAGTCAAAAAATAAACTATGTATTACTCAGTACAGAAATTTATTAATAGATTATGTTAGTTTAGGGAGAATGTCTGCTTCATCTAAAGATCAATTGGAGGAATTTGACTCTCTTTGGTTCCCACTGATCAGCTCCATTACTTAGTGGGGGTGGTTGGCTGTTGGTTCTGCCCCTGAGGTGCTTTGTAGGCGGTCGGGTGGGAGCTCTGGGGGCCTGTGTAGCTGGTAGCCTCCTGAGACTGGAGTCCTGGGGCGACCTTCTGGTGATGTCTGTGTGCCTGTTCTAGTTGATGGTGGTGGGGGCTTGGATGGTGCTGCCTTGCGGTCCTGGGGTGTGGTCCGGGGTGTTTGGGGTGATGGGTGCCGGCCCCCGGTCGGTTGGCTGGTCTTCCCTGGGTGGCGTAGGGGCTGGGCCCTGGGGCCCCGGACCTGGGGCCGTGCCGGCTCCCGGTGGGTCCCCCATGGCGCTGGGGGGTCTCTGCTGTCCCGGGCGCGCCACCGGGTGGGGTGGGTTGACCTAACCTGCGTTGGGACGTCCGGTCTGTGCTTTTGGGGCCCTGGGGTGCCTGCGCTGCCGGGGGGTGGGGTGGGGGGTGGGGACGGCGGTGGGGTGGTTGGTGGGGACGGGGCACCGTATTTCCAACTCAGGCCAGCATGTCCTGTCGCTTGTTTGTGTCTATTGTTGAGTGAATGGGCGTCTAGTGAGAGTGGGCTACCCTCTATTATGGGGGCGGTGGCACCAGTCTCAGGTGCTGCAGTGCTCTGGGATGCTGTCACCATGGCCCCGGGCTCACCCCTCCCTGCCCTGTGCTGGGGTGTGGGAGGTCGGGGTGCCTACTGAGCCAGTGGACTGCTGGCTCTCTTCTTCCAGGTTGGGTGGGGTTTTTTTTTTATTTTTATTTTATTTATTTATTTTTTCTTCCACCTTCCTGGTCTTACCCCCCCCACCCACACACACACACACACACACACGTAGGGTGTAGGGTTGAGAGGCTGCGTGCAGAGTCACGCGGCCACTTGCATCTCCTTTTTAATTGCACTATAGACATTATAATTCACAACACATGCACACATACTACACGATACATATAGGACCTTTGGGGCAGGCATGTTACACAGAGGTTGATGAGGGGCGGCCACTGAGGTGGCCCCATTCAGATCCTCATTTCTGTCTGTCCCCAAATTTTATTTGCATTTTAGACATGGAGGGTTTTTGGGGGGGCAGTGTGGGCGAGCACTGACGTCCAGCAGTTGGTGCTTGTGGCACAACTGCCCCCTCAATTTTAACTGCACCCTATACACCTCATTCATTCACAACATAAACACATACACTTACAAGTTGGGCGGGGGGAGGGGGGGTGGGCCATCTCACACCCCGATTTCTTATGCCTCGCCCGGGGTCGGGGTCGGGTGGTTCCTTGGGGACCGGGCTGGCGGCATCTTGGGGTCACTGTTGGCCCTGGGGTGGTTTCCGCTCCCATCTTCAGAGAGTGGGTAGCTATGGATGAATGTGTGTCTTTGTATTTGTCACAGTCTTCGTGAGTATGGGTGGGCGAGTGAATATGGTGTATCTATGTTTATATGTGTGTGGGAGAGTGTGTTTGTGCATGAATGTGTACATGGGTGTGCTTGCCGGTGTGCGTGTGGTTGTATGTTTGGCTGGACCTGGGTCTGGGCCGGTGGCTTGCCTCCTGACCGCTCCTTGCTGGTTGCCTCTCCCCCCCTGCCCCCCTGGGGTGTGGGTACCTCCTGGTTCCTGGGTGGGGCCGGGTGTTCTGATGTGGGTGGTGACCTGCTCCCCTGGGGGCTGCGGCGCGGGGCTGCGTTGGCTTCTTCGGCGTGGGGGGGGGCCCTGTGGGGGCTCAGGCGGCCCGTGGGTGCCGGGGGCCCTGGGGCCCTGCTGCCGGCCGTGCGGGGGGCTGGCCGCTGGGGGGGGGCTGGCTTCTCGTTGCCTCGAATGCTCTGGTGCCCTTGCTCCTTGGCTGCTGGGACTCCATCTGAGACCTCCGTCCTCCGTCTGCTGGGAGGGGTGTACGGTTGTCTTTGGAGTGAGTGGCCGCGGGTCTTCGTAGGTCTTGATGGGCTGCTGGTGGCCTGGGCTTCCTGGGATTCTCTTTGCCTGCCTCTGGGTTCTGATGGGCGGGGCTGCGGCTTTCTGCCTTCATTGGTAAGTACATTTCATGACACAAACACATGCACCCACATAATGACACAAAATGGTTGGTTTGTATAACTATTCTTCTTTTATTTTTATTTATTTATTTTTTTTCCCCACACAATCTTTAATTTTGCAGATATTGTCAATATCTTAAGTTTAACAAGTGGCTAACTATTTGGTTTACTTACTTGCACTCTTTCCTGTTTCTTTTTTCTATTTTCTCTCCTTTTTTTTCCCCTTTCTTCTTCTTCCTCTTTCCCTTTCTCTTTTCTTTCTTTTCTCTTTTCTATTTCTTAAGCCTGTCATTTCTGGCACAATTTGATAAATAGCATGTTAAAAATAATTCAAATAAAATAAAGGGTTACACAGTAACAAGAGGAGCCTATAGAGAACCTATAGAGCTCATCTTGAAATAGCAAATATGTTTGGCACAACAATGCATTCAGATCACAGTTCTGTTTGCAAGATCTGCCAGACATGAAAAAAAAACAAAAAAAAACTGTATTTTCACAGCTCACAGCAGGATTCACACATCATAACCCAAACATCAACCTTCATCACAGCAGATGTTTCAGTGACACCTGAAGGAGGAGCTTACCTGTTTGTGTAACGCTATTTTTACTCGATATTTTGTAATAAAGGAGATGACTCAATCCTGAGTGTTGAATCTTCTGGTGGTACTGAGTGAAGGTGGAGGTGATGGAGCAAAGACATTTTACTAAACCCCAATTAAACGTGTAAGTGTCTCCGTCTGCATCCAGCCACGGCCGTCAGGTGCGCTGTTCCATCTGTGTCGAGCAAAGGGGGCGTTTCCAAATGAAGCCCGCGTCGAGGTTCATATTGTTTTTCAGAGTATCACCCCAAACATGGCCGTTTTCTGAAATCATGTGACTACCTCGTTATGTGGTCCAAGTTGCTGAAAAAACAGTGGAAAATGATGAGAGGTGAGTCTGAAACGCTGAAGCACCTGTGTCCTCACCTGTACACACTTCAGGTTCTGTGCACCTGCTGCTTCAGCCCTCTGACATTTTCTAAGGCTGGGGCACTTACACAAAAAGGACTGGCCACCCCCACCCAAACACTTCCTGTTTATCCACACACACCACACCATCTATACACAATACTTCACTGATATACCACAGATCTACTGATACTTTTATATCAGGATAGATTTATTCCATCTGGCTTTACCTCAAATGGAGATTTTGGCATCATATTTGCAGAATTATGCTGAGATCCACCAGCTGCAGGAATGCTGTACACCAAATGTCCAGCAGGTGTCAGCACTCTTGAATGAGCTGTTAAACAGGGCTGCTGGACTCACACCATCACTAACTGTGTTTCCTGAACATTTAACTAGAGCTGCAATGATTCATCAATAACTCAATTATAAATAAAAATAAGTTTCTCCAAAAATGACCGATTCAGGCCCAGCAGCTGTCCACAGTTTAACTTGGAGCCGGTCTCAGGGTCCAAAGTGGGTCCTGGGACCCCTCCGAGGAAAACCTGCATGGAAGCTGTGAGACCGGATGCAACGACTGCTCCAGGAGTCGCCGGATTCACTGGGAAAAGTTGCTGGATTGTTGTGAGTCGATTTTGGAAAAATGGCTGACGTCAGCCTCCAGCTTCATATCAGTGAGTCCGGCAGCACGCAGGGGCGAGCCTAAAGGGGGGCACGGGGTGCGGGTACTCGACCACAGTTATTTTAAGGCTTCAAAAGCATTATTTTACAGATTTAGTCATATTAATACGACATATAATTATAGTAACATTTTTAAATAAATGTTTTTTTTCTACCCTGCCCAGTAGACCTCTGAGCCACTGACTCAGGATCTGTTATTAACATTAATTATTCACATGTAAACCATCAGTCTTCATTACACCCACTGCGTGCTCCTTTAAAGCTTCAAACCATTGATTCTCTAGCACACACACACAGACCTCATCCAGGAGACACAAACACTGATCTGAGCTGAGTAAAGGTTATTTTATTGTCTGCTCTAGTTTAGGTTGTATGTGTGCCTGACTGTCCTGTGAGTCTTCAGTAGGATTTTATTATGGGATGTAGACACAATGAAAGAAACACTGATATTTCTACAGTGGAAACCAAACAGCAGCTCATTTTAAAAACTGGCAGTTTTTCTGTTTTGAACATTTATTATTGCTCATTAACAAAAGTTTTTGTCCGACTGCTCGATTCCTAAAATAATCGATAGCTGCAGCTGTGCGTTTATCACAGTTTTACACTCGAAGGTCCTGAAGTGTGTCGGAGCAGCTGGAGGACGATGAAATGAGGAGGAGAGGAAGCAGCTTCTCAGGGTCACAGCTGTTCTTTGGTTAAAGGGCTGCCCGAGCACTGAAGGTCTGATTAAAGTCCTCAGGCTCCCTGATTTTATCCACCAGATGTTCCAGTTTCCCACCCCAGGCCGAGCGCTCGGGTCAGCAGCAGCTCCAGTCTCCACGGCCGCGGCTGACTCTGGATCAGTTTTTAGACCTCAAATAAAAATGGCTCCTCTGCAGCTCATAAAACAATCATAAAACAAGTGCGCAGACAAAGTTTCATTTCTGCATTCATGTAAAAATCTGCCCCAGAAATCAGACTCGTTAAGGTGAACGACTCTGATCTCTGCTTTGTCAGGTAACCATGGTGACCATTAACACTGGATGATACATACGACACATCTGGAAACTCTGAGCCAGCAGCAGACGACGCTCTGCAGGAATTTTACAGGAACTGAAACATTCAAATATGAGCTGCCCGTCATCAAACTGCAGGAATACAAACAGGAAGTCCTTCAGAACAAAGACAGTCGGAGTCGCCGTGGAAAAAAAACGATCCGGGTTAACAGACAAACTGGTTTAACCGGACGGACGAGCTCGTTCAAACGGAGACCAGTTTAGTGTTTAAACAGCCGAGAACAGGCGAGTCCGAGGAGTACTTTAAAAACAAGAGTTCGGCTTCAGACTTCCAAACTGGGAGGTCGGAACGCTTTCACATTTTAGTCCCACTTTTCTGGATTATTAGAAGAAAAATGGAAACAAATCAAATAATTGAATAAAAACGGCCTGATTTACTCAGTTAATACACGCGCACGTGTGTGTGTGTGTGTGTGTGTGTGAAGGGTTTCTAGAGAAACGGGCTGCATTCAGAGTCTGAATCAGCAGGATCCAGAGCTTTTCAAAATAAAAGCTCGGAGGTTTGTCTTCAGTGCATCTTCAGGGTCTCCATGTAGTGGAAAGTGGCCCCCAGAGCCCAGCTGGTCTCCACCTGGTTGATGGTCCTCGCCAGCTGGGAGAGACAGAGGACGTCAGATCGATTGTTTGAAAATCATCAATAAAAGCCGAGACAGGAAGCTCACCCGGAACTGCTTCTGTGGAGGGAAGCCGAGCTCCTGCAGCAGGACTGAGATGTAGACCAGGTCCAGACAGAGGAAGGGGCTCTGCTGAGGACTGCCGGACACCCCCCCGCACACTGCGGGCAGAAAAACAGACACGCAGGTCACATGATCAGGCTTCGAGGTCACAGAGCTCAAACTAAAGCATGAATCACTTTTGTTTGACCCTGTCAGCACCTGCAGCAAGCAGGACCTTTACTGTGCCACGAGCAGCCTGCAGACTCTCTGCAGACTCTCTGCAGGCTTTTTATTTATTTTAACTTTCACATGAAATTATCGCGACTTTCGCAACGTCTGAGTTCACAGCTGGAGAGACGGCGAGGGGCAGATTAGCAACAAGAGAAACGTTAAAACGCTGCATCTGTAAAGAAACACACTAAAACCCACAAACAGCAGCTGAAACAACACAAACTGATGCTCAGACATACAAACAGCAGCAGCGAAGTGATGAAAGCAAACTGATTATTGATTATTTTCTAGTTTCATTAATCATCTGTCTTTTGGAGCCACTGAGCGCAGCTCTGAACCTCGGCCAGCAGAGGGTGCCGCCTCACCTCTTTTAGCTGCTTGGATGTAGTCGGACACCTGGATGGTTCCTCCCTCCTTCTCATCTGAACACAGAGAACAGAGAGGAAGAGGAGAGTGAAGGTTTATCCTCGTTTAGGCTCAGAGTTAAAACAGCTTCCTGTCTCGTGCTGACCCACAGCGGCTGCTTAAAAGGGAACATTCCTGGTTTTCCAGCTTTTCTAGGATCAGTATCATCAGCTGTGGGAATAACGGCTCAGTACGTACCACCAAATCACACAGAAATCTCTGAAAGACGTTCAGTGACAACCAAATAAATGTAAAGACAAGGACAGAGGCGTCTGAGCCAATCAGCTCCAATCACCAGGACACAGGAAGTCATGGCTGAAATCGCGACTCTGAAATGCAGCTTTTCACCTTAGAAATGTGAGCAGATTTAACCTGAGCGTGCTGCTCTGCAGCTGTGAGCTGAGGTTTAAATACACAGGTGTGATTCCTCTTTCCTGAAGTAACAGTACAACTCATTAACAGATTTATATTATAAAATCTGCAAAGAGAGGAAGTAAAAGTACAATAGTTACTTCCAAAATACAGAAAGCAGTGGACTGCTCTCATTGCTTTGATCTTTTTGCCAGCCAATCGTTCCTGAAGCTTCCAAAGACGGATTATTTGTATAGTTGTGTTTGGAGCTCATGGTTTAAGTTTGCATCATCGTGTGCCGCTGCCTGCAGGCGGGCGGCAGGGCGGCAGCGTTTCCCCACCTATGGCGCCGATGTCGACGGCGCGGTCGTAGTAGAAGGAGAAGGCGTAGAAGTCCATGTTGGCCACGCCGGACACCTCCGTCACCTTCTGGTACAGAACCTTCTCCACTCTGCTGAGGCAGGCCTCATAAACCAGCTCCCCTGGTACACACACACACACACACACACACACACACACACACACACACACACACACACACACACACACACACACGGTTCCTATGAGCCACAGCTTCATTGTGAGTAACCACAGGGAGCAGCTGACCAATTAGAGATCATCTGTTTACCTGTCCTCTGCCCCTTCACAGTGTATGTGATGTCAGCATGCTCCCAGCTGCCTGAGTACTCTGGAGCAAGACAAGGGCTGACCAGCTCAGTGCTGCCCCCTACTGCACACAGACAGACACACACACACACACACACACACATTAGTATCGGCATCGTTAAAAGAAGAACTCAGTGCAACAACAAGCAGCAAACTCCAGATTTATTTGGACTGTTGTCAGACAGACAGACAGACAGGCAGGCAGGCAGGCAGGCAGAGACAGACAGGCAGGCAGGCAGGCAGGCAGGCAGAGACAGACAGGCAGGCAGGCAGGCAGGCAGAGGCAGGCAGGCAGGCAGGCAGAGAGAGAGGCAGAGTGGATCTGAGCTGCAGCTTCTTGCAGCAGTTAAACCGCAGCAACAGCTGGCAGGCAAGGAATTAATCTTGCAGTGTGTTATTAAAAGATTAGATAATGGCTTATTTATCTGCCGGGGTGGGGGTGGGGGTATAAAAGGCAGAGATGAAAAGCTGAAAACTGAAAAACAGTGAAACAGGGTCAGGTACGTACAGGGCGGGGCGTCCACACCTCCTAAGATGGTGAGGCGAGCCGACATCAGACCCAGACCCAGATAACTGCAGAGAGATCATTGATAATCAATCAGCTGATTATCAGAAAATGAACCAGCAACATCACTGAACTAAGGTTATTTGTGCCTGTTACAGAGACAAACACCAAAAACACCAACGACTGTGTTAAAGTGTGAAATCTGATGATGTCATCAGTGAGGGACGAGCAAACACCTCTGAAAACCTTCTGAGGAGTGAAAACTGTGTGGACACGTCTACAGACCGTCTCACCTTCAGTCTCTAAGTTCGGCTTACATCACATCAGCCAATCGGCACACGCAGTGTGCGGTTTGTGTGTGCGTACCTGTGAGTGTAGACCAGGTGTGTGTTGTTGAACATCTGGAAGGACCGGATGTGGTCGATAGGTGAGGTCTGGATGGTTTTCTGCACGGAGAAACACAGAGCATCAGATTCATTCATGGATCAACCTGCCGCTCGTCTCTGAGCCTTCAGCCCATCCACACTGTGATCTCCCATGGTCCTACATACACTGCTGTGCAAAAGTCTTGAGCCAAAGTCTTGAGTCATATATATATATATATATATATATATATATATATATATATATATATATATATATATATATATTAGGGGTGGGACTCGATTAAAAAAATTAATCTAATTAATTAGAAGCTTTGTAATTAATTAATCAAATTTAATCGCATTTAAATATTTAACATGATAAATATTAATTTAAGTTTGGTTGATGAATGAATCAATATACATAAGCTTAAACTTCAAAATGTTGTTTATTTTCCCACCAGTCTACTACACAGACCAATGAAGGGTGGAAGTGCTCCTGTGATAAGCAAACTCCTGAAATTAAAGTTAAGCATCATAACTGGATAGTTTTATTCAACATTAATGTCTCACTTAATATAGTTGGAAATTAATCATTCTCTCAGCTGTATTCCTTGATGTTGTTATGCTTGTTTTAACAGCTTATTTTGAATAAAGACTTAAAATTAAACCACAAAAAGGAGAAAAAGTTCGTTCTCCGTTTAACAGCTGTTTTTACACAGCTGTGCTTCACACTCACGGTTGCTAGGCAACATGAGCTAAGCAGAGGTGATGCTGATATGAAGGCGAGCCGCTCACTTCCAGCCTTTGCGGTCCGGGTCTGCCTGGAACTCGTGCACTGAGAAATGTTCCACGGTGCAAAGTGCGATTAAAATTTTTAATTCATTATTTTCCCCGTAATTAATTAATTGAAATTAACGCGTTAAAGTCCCAGCCCTAATATATATATATATATATATATATATATATATATATATATATATATATATATACAGAGTGTGTACAGTTGCTCAGAGCTTTACAGTCAGTGTTCATTGTGACCTCCTTTATTCTGAGCTCTGAGGAGCTTCCTGCAGTTTCTTTCAGCAGTCTGCAGGAACAGTTCTCCAGGCTTCTTGGAGGACCTTCAGAGCTCTCCTTTGGATGTTTCTGCCTTTGGTTCTGAGGATCTCACGCTGCTGCAGTGATGCTGAGGTTCGGGCTCTGCGGAGGCCGATCCATGACTGATGGAGGTCACCTGTGTTGTTGTATCCAGGGATGCTTTTACAGTGTGTTTGGGATCATTGTGAAGCTGCTGCCAATCAGATCTTATTTCATGGAGGATCAAACTCTGACCGTACTGTTCTGTGTTCATAATAACATCAGTTTTAATGAGATCTCCAACCTCACTGACTGAATGCAGCCCAAACCATGACCGAGCTTCCACCGGGCTGCGGACTCTCACTGTTGGACCTCTCCTGACCTCCTCTGTACACACTGATGATGGTTTGGATCCATCAGACCTGCTGCTGATGTTCAGCCCAGTTCTTGTGTAATGTGGCAGACCTCAGCCTTTCCTCCCTGCTCCCCTTCCTGAAGAAGCTTCCCGACAGCCGCCCTTCCTCTGAGACTGTCTCTGATGAGGCTTCAGTGAGCAGCAGATGATCAGCTGAAGGTCAGATGCAGCTCTCAGGTCCTGTCAGGTCTTTGCTGGATTTGTTCCTGTTTCTGAAGGACGTGACTTTCAGATCCGGATCATCTGCTGTGGAGTTTTTAGGCCTCACCCTTCTTCTTCTGTCCTCCACGTGTCCGGTTTCCTCTGATTTTGAAGCACACCATGCTGAGATATTTGCAGCTAACGGCTCTTTGGGAATCAGCTTGTTGGTGCAAAAATCCTATTTTATGTGATCTTTGGTGTTGTTCATAGATTCAACTAAAGAAACAGATGATGTTTCTGTGACAGGCTGCTGGGAACAAACAGCCCAAAGATCCAGTTCAAACTGGTTCATCCTCTGAGTTACAGGTGACCCCTCCTCCTCATCTGTTCCAGCTTCCTCTCGGGTGTCAGGCTGTCTTTAAAAGAAGCTCTAACTCAGTAAGAAGATAACTTCATCCAACCTTCTTGCTCTGGAGCTTTTTGCTGCCTCAGTTCCTCGTTTGCATCCCCCCTCCTGCCATCATTTAACCCTCTTCCTCTCACAGGCTGAAGAAGAACTGGCCAATCCCTCGTGTACAAAGCCTGACCTAAATAGACCCCCTTCATTCCCTTTTTCCTCCCCTGCCTGATGTGAGGGTGTTTATTTGGGATTAGCGTGGCATTTGCAGATTAAAACCTCTAAGATGGAGCCATCATGGTAGTTTGACAGAGGAGAGAGAGATCTTCCTTTCTGAGTCTTCCTCACTCTCCCAAACCTCATCCCTTAACCTCTGTGAGTGCTGGTCATCCTCACCTCATCCTGAGGGCTGAAGGTGATCTGAGTCGACCCGCCGCCCAAATCCAGCATCCCCACCGTGGGCGAGTGAGCACTGTGAAGACCACCTGAAAAACAGCGAGAGAGGGAGGAAGAGGAGGGGAGAGATTAGGAGAAACAGAGAGAGCTGCTGTATAATCCAATAACAGGTAATCACTGTTTCTTGTCCACATTAATCTGGTTTGAAACACACACACACACATGCACCATAAATCACACCAATCTACATCCACTTCCTGTCTTGACCTGAGCAGAGGTTTGTTTCTGTGAGGGCCAACATGAGGTTTAGGGCTTCCTGAGCAGACGTCTGAGGGCAGAGAAACGGTCACACACGATGCAGCAGTCTCAGCCTAAAGTTCAGGTGTATGTGTGAACCCGGGGAGTCCTCACAAAGGCAAAGACGTGCGTTTAACAAGACATCAGCCACCTGTCGGGGTTTTCAACTCAGAACGGGCTTCTGTCACCGTACTAACCGACATCTCTGCATCTTCCTGGTTGATGAAGACAGGTTGCTAACCCAGTTGGATCAACAATGGTGGAGTATGAACACATTACCATCGAAGAGGTTCTATGAAGATGTGGTTCGTGCAAACTCCATCGCCTGCAGAATCCGGCCGCATCCTTCGAATGGAGAACCATCAGATCCCAAAGACAGCAATGACACAATGCCTCCTGATACTAAAGCCGCATTTCCATACGGGACGACTCGGCACGGGTCGCCGCGGTTTGACGGTGTTTCCATTAGTAACTGGTACAAGTTTGCCGGTCCTTTTTCGTACCCACTCACCCGAGGTTCTCAGCGATACGAGGCGATACAAAAATGTGACGCGGAGGACAGCATGCCAGGGAGTGTCGTCACTATCGGAGGCATGAGAGCGACTCCTTCACCACAATCAAGCCTGCCATTTTTAAAACTGGAGGCACAAATCACCGGTTGAATCCCCAGACCGACAGTTTGCAGCGGTAGTTTTGCAACATGAGAGCCATCTGAAACACACACAGCATACATATTTATAACCCTATACTGCCGGGCCATCTCCGCTGAAGCACCGTTACCTGCCCCTACTAGCCGAACAGCTGATTAGCACAGAGCCGCCCGGAGGACTGATCAAAGGAGCTTTGAATGACCGTTGAAGTACACTTAGCCGATTATGTTCGGGGTATAGGGTTATAGTTAACAATGATAACCTTCATCCATTAACACATTGTACGGGGACTTATGCATGATGATGATATTAAACTGGCATTAGCTGTTAGCTTGCCTCTATCTCATCTATTGTTGTGTTTTGAGCCGCGCGCGAGTCACATCATGAGACTACTGCCCACGCTGCTGTATCGACTCCACCCACACTGTGGTGGTCCTCAGTTGCAATGGAAACACAACACGACCGTGTTGAGTTGTGTTGACCGAGTCGACCCGTATGGAAACGCGGCTTTAATGACCAAGAGGACCATCTTGTATGAAGAACATTCAAGACCTAAAAGCGCCGAGCATCAGCTGAGATGAAGCCGAGACCTCCACAAACAAACGGAAACGGTGGAAGAAGCTCGAAGTGCTATGAAGCACAGGATCAGCGTCTATGGCTAAGTAAGTCCTGGTGAAGCCAAAACTTTTAAACTGGAACTAGTACAAAGTAGCAATTATAAAAATGTGTTTACTCCACTGTTTAAACCCTGAGGTCATTTTACAGAATTACAGCAATAAGATCTCAATGATCTCTGGTTTTTGAGATAGTCACAAATTCTTAGTATCCATGAGGATTTGCAGATCAAAGGAATAAAAAGAGGTTTTTTCTCCAAATTATTACAGGTTGTAAATATAGTTTATTAATATTCGTCGTTCTCTGTCTAACTGCTTTTTTTCCCTGGGAAATATAAAACCAAAGTTCTCGACTTCCTGGATCCTGTCGTTGGGTTTGTGTGTTTCTGTTATTACTGAAGGGTTTCTGCCTCAACGTCATCGACCTTCAGAGTTAGATGTTAGATTCAACTCACTGTCGTTGTGTGCCTTGTGCCTTGTGCGCACAATGACAATGATCGTTCCAGATCACTCATCCAGAGACGAGCATCTGCGGTCATGCAGCCAGAGACCGGCGCTACCGTTAGGCAATGTGGTTTAAGTGTCTTGCCCAAGGACACAACGCAGTGCAGGGACAGGGGCTCGAACCAGCAACCCTCCGGCTGCAAGGCGAATGCCTACCCACTGCACCAGTGCCACTAAAGTGCATGAAGAGCAGGATAAAGTCTGAAGATGTTCACGTTGGAGCAGCACTTAAAGCATGAAGAGCAACTTCATGATCTGACTGACAGGTTTTAGCATGTGGCTCCATCAGGGTCCTCATAAATGATTTTAAGAAGCATCCAACACAAACATCCATCAGTGAGGCACCAACGAGCATCACCTGGGCGTATAATGATGTGGTTTAAAGATGATCACTGTCCCTGGAGTCACGCAGTACCCAAGAGGAAATCTGAGTGGCTCCTTATTTGTTATAAACTGATGGGATTTCTGGCTTAAACCACATGATCACATGTCCAGCCTAGGCCCGGCCCTGCAGCTCTTGTATGCAGGGATGATTCAGGCATATTGTTTAGTGTAAAGTTCAATAACTATGGGTAGGATGGTAAGGGGTCTCACCTGTGAGGAAGTTGACAGTGATCCAAGCAGAAATCCCTGAAAACAGAAAACGAACAGATTAAATGACTGCTGGATTTAACACCTGTATGCAGACGATACTCAGCTATTCACCAGCTTTGGGCCACACACAGCTTCAAACTCTGTACTGCACGAGGCTAACGTCTGCATGCCGGCACATTCACGGTCACAATAATGATCAATAATACGGTTTCATTGGGTATTTAAAGCCAATGTGCGACCACAGGAGTCGGCCCAGTGAAAAATCACCACCTCCCACCGTCCCACTCACAATCGGCTCATTTCCTTTCCACTAGAAGGCCACTCCAAGCACCCAGACCCCCCCACCGCAAATTTTCAATGTGCTGATGCTACGCTGCAACAGATACCACCCAATGCTGTCATACTCTTAAATTAGTAGATCAAAGATTAGAAATGTATTTTATTTGCTTTAAACAACAGTAAAATATGCTTTTATATTTTTATCTAAAAAATTAGATGAACAGATAATAGCATATAGAGTCTGGATATACTTTATTCAGTTAATGTATCCCAACAGCATGCTCCAAACAAACATTTGCTGAAGTATGAATTTATTTGTGTGTGATTTTTGTGTAGGGTTTGTAGTTCATTTTGCATTATTGTATTTTAATTTAAAATAGAAAAACAATAAATGATCAATTATTTATACCTCAGTAACAAATTTAATCACAATTGATGAAAAATTCACTGAGATATGAATTTAAAAATTCCTGCAATGAGAGAGCGGGATATTTAACATTTTTTTGGTGACCTTTGACATTGAAAATGAAATCATGTGTTCTTGGGCCCCTAAGAGATATTTCCACAAAGTTTAATCAATTTTGGTTCAAAACCGTTTGAGACGTGCTGTCGCACAACAGTAAAGAATCCATTTTTTATTTTTTTAATTTTTTTGGCCACAGCAGATTTTATCCACAGTAGAGAAACAGGAAATGGGGGAAAGACATGGGGCGCAAGCTGGCGACAGGCCGGGACTCGAGCCTGCGCTGCCCGCACCGCAACGCGTCGTATGTATGTGGTCCTGGATCCAGATCGTGATCCCCATCAACACCAAAATGCAATCAACTGTTCCTTAAACCGCCCCCAACAACTCCAGAAACTGTCTTTGAAACCTGTTATCACACCGAAAGCATGAGCGCACCGCACCCATCGGTGGGTGGGGTGATAACTTTACTTAATGAAGCCAAGCACGGTCTGCATTCATGCTGTGAATACGTTCAGAGTTTCAGGGCCGGGTCCAAATCTGTGTTTAATGAGTCCAGCAGAGATTAACATTAAAAACACACCCAGTCCTTTGAGGATCCATCACAGCCTGATGTTGATCTGTTCCTGATCATTCACTGCAGGAAGCTTCACAAAGTGCTTTCTGGGTAAACTTTCAGGGTCATATCAGCATGTGGGATAGGTGGCTGCTCAGAACAGGTGAGAGCAGGTGAAAGGTCCCCTTTTACCTGCATTTAGAGACCAGGATCATCTTGTAGCTGTGACTGCTTCTGGGTGAAAATCATTTTCTAATTTGAAGCATCAACGTAAAGCCTTCTTCTTAACGCGCTCGATAACATGTTAGCTGTTACGGAGATAACACTGAGCTGAGGTATTATTCTCAGACCCCTCCCTCACAGAGACGTCACTGAAACACCTTTTGATGCCATTTTTCTGAGTGCTCCTAAAACAAAGACACACACTGCTGATATATCAGCTGTGTCTGACCTCCAACCTCATCACAGACGAATCCTGAAGAAGCACGATGAAGGTTCTCGTGCACGGAGGTGATGTCCCTGCTCAGTCTGTGTGCACGCAGCTTTGTGGGCTTTCAATGACCAAACAGTGATTTCTGTGTTACTGTGACTTCACATCTTTCTTCAGGTGTTTCAGATCAGAACTGCACTGCTGACTGTGACCGACGGGTTATTTTACTCAGGAAGCTCGACCTCCGGTGACCCCGAAGAGTCTCAGAGCCCCTAAAACTGGGTAACCTTCACAGTCACAGACTGGGGCAGCCATGAATGCTCATCACCCTCAAACCCCTGTGTGACCACAAGTGAACATAGTTTATCATCAAGCACACAGTGATTCTGAACACATCAGAGCTCCTTATTCGTAACTGGGGACCAACAATAAAGAAATGCCTTAAGTCTGAGTCGGTTCTTCATCGGTGCAGCCGTACTGACAGGATGCTTCAGGCTGTGTTCACCTAACAGGAACAATAAACGTGTTTGAGCAGCTGCTGCTGACAGTGACTCATCATTAGTGGTGCTGGTGCAGCTGCACGTTACACTGCATCATGGAGAAACCTGCACAGTAAAGCTGCATGAAGAGGGTGGAGGCTGTCAGAGACGCAGCGCAGCTCTCAGTGTGACAGCCCGACCTCACCTCTTTCTTGAGCTAAACTTGACCTCTGACCTTGAGGGCACATAACTGGTATCAGTTTTCGTGTTCTCAAAGTCGGTGTCCACGGCGCCCACCTGCTGGGCGGGGGTGACGACACCCCATCTGCCTTTCAGGGTGAGGGGGTGAAAACGTTTGTTTGGACCAACGTGGAGGAGCAACACAAACACGTAAAACTTCACTTCTACAGTCAAACAGGATCTTTTACAGCGTGTGCAGCTGGATCTCTAATATCTCTGGATGATTTAGACTCTGAGGTGAAGCCTCGTTCACACAAATGACTCTTTACACGGTCCAGGCTGATATGAGGAGCTTCATGGAGCAGCAGGTGGAGGTCACAGCTCTGACTGCTGTTCATACGAACTGTCAGCATGTAGTAAAAACAGCTTCACTGACCCACAGGGAGGCTCTTTTCCCTCACTTCATTTACAGACAGTGTTTCAGAGATGAAACGCCCTCTGACCCCCGGATCCTCACGGACCCAGGAGGACGCTAAAAAGTAGCTGTGAAGGAGAAAGATGAGCCTTCCTTTAAGCTCAAAGGAGCATCAGATGTATGTGTCCCTCCTGGATCCAGATGTGACCCCTCAGCTCCAGATGTTCGACCCAGCTGTGAACTTTGTTCCTCTAATACCTCTGGTGGTGGATATATGTGAATGTAGGTTCAGCGCTCTAAAGGCTCGCTCTGTATGGACACGAGGCTCGCCGCATATAATCCAATCCTTTTAAAGTAGTTCATACAAGCAATTATGTCCATGTGGGATAATGTCCCACTTAATCTTACGGGGGGTGGGGGTGGGTTTTCATGTTTTCTCCTTCTCTGCGAGCGGGATCAGCTCGTTACTCGTCCGTAAACGTCTTTTAATGATCACTGAACCACTTTTCTGCTCGCCGCTAATGGACGAGTCCTCCCACGGAGCTAAACGGTCCTTTCAGAGGTCTGCCCGAATTCCCGCAGCCTTATTATCGCTCAGATATCGTGCCGTTCTTGGCCTGCATGCTTATCCCCGGCTGAGATTACCGTCCACTCGTCGAGTGGAAGCGACTTATTGTTAATGGAGACCTCTGAGTGGTCAGTGGGAGGCGGCAGGGTGCTAAGTGCCGGTGTTGAGCCGAGTTTCTCCGGCTCTTGTTTGTTTTGTTAGGAAATTGCTTCTTAGTGTATCGGGCTAAGAGTTTTATGGTAAAGCCCCTATGATACAGTCCCTACCAAGCTCCGTAATCACCCACTCCTGCATGCCCAAAGGTCAGAGGTCGCTGGTAAAAGGCACTAAAGACACTAATGGATGCAGCTGAGTGCAAATACTCCACCACGGACACTAATGTCGTCTTTGAGTTGACCTGAATTCGCAGATCCTCGCTGCACTTTATCTCTGATCGGTAAATTACTTCGTTTGGTTTCCTGCAGCCTGATTAACCTTCGCTCTGCAGGAACATCCTGATTGGACGTTTTACAGGGAAACATAAACATGTGCACTTTAACACCAACACCTTCTCCACTCTCTGGTTCCTTCAAACAGCCTGCGGACATGAAGGTCTTTTCCACTAAAATCCAAAATCTTGAGCGCCTCTCGTCTAAAGCTAACGCCATCTTAAAGTGGAGTCCAGTAATCGTGGGCAGCTGTGGCTCAGAGGGTCATCTATTCAATTCAATGTTATTTATATAGCACCAAATCACAACTGTCGCCTCAAGGCGCTTTGTATTGTGGGTAAAGACCCTACAATAATACAGAGAAAACCCAACAGTCTAAACGACCCCCTATGAGCAGCACTTGGTCACAGTGGGAAGGAAAAACTCCCTTTAACAGGAAGAAACCTCCATCAGAACCAGGCTCAGGGAGGGGGGGTCATCTGCTGAGGGGGGGGAGACACCAATCTATCAATCAGAAGGTCAGGGATTCGATCCCCAACTCCTCCAGGATTTAGACAGAGCCAACATTAGAGAGAAGCTAGGGTTAGCCTGCTAGCTGCTACGCTGGGATGTGAGCGGCCTTCCTGCCTCTAACAGGACGGTCTGTGTGCGCCTCATGGCTGCTCTGGATGATGCGCTCACACACAGTTTAATGAGGAGCTGTCGGGGAATCAGCACTGAGTTGAAGTATAAACTAGATGAGAACAGAGGTGGAGCTGGTGGGGCTCAGCAGGTGTTTCTGACTCTAAAGCCTGCATGGCAGCCATGGGCGGAGCTACAGAACCAAAGGTGACAACCAACTGGCGTCTTGGCTGCACAGCAGTAAAAGCAGAGAGAGAGCCTCTGAGGTGTGGAGTAAGCCTCCGTCAGGTTGGCCTCCACAGACCTCTTCCTGAAGTCTCTCTGTCCCAGCTCAGTTTGAGTTTCAGGGAGAAAACAGGAAACGGGCGCGCTCGATTTACAACACACGACAAAGAGAGCTGCTTCACCAAAATGACTCAGAAATCACACTTGTTTCATCTCCGCGCATCTTCACTGGAAACCAGAATCACAAATTAAAATCAGATTCATCTCCCAGCGCTGATGCTTCTGATGAACATCCTCTGAAATCACTTCCTGAAACAGCGTCTCACACCTGATCACCATCGCACTGACCATCACTCCTTTATGACACTGCTACTCTTCGAGCTTCCCCCACATCGTCAGTAAATAAACATCCAATATTCTCATTTCACAGTTAACGGTGTTCTCTTTATTTCCTTTAATAGTCTGATGCTGTTTTCATATTTATGCAGATGTGATGTTGGCAGCATCCCTCTGCCTGTTCCTCTCCGGTCTTCCCAAAGCTCCCCTTTCACCTCCTCCTTAATCCTCCATATTGATGCTTTTCGTTGGGGAAATCAGAGAAGGGGACTGAGGATGGACTCACTGTTCATCATCATCATCTTCATCATCATCCCCATGTGACTGCTGCACAGATTAAATCCCGAGGAGACGCACAGATTCCCTCTAATCTAATAAAGTCATAAAGAGATGAGGGTCCCGCTCAGGAGGCGACCTCGTGAGGGGTCACGACCCTCCAGGAAGTCACCCCGGTTTGCACCAAGGTGTTGGCTACCTTCAGGTGGACATACTTCCTGTTACTTCATTTTGTTCCTGCTCTGACCGCTCTGCTCAGCGCTCCATCCAGGGTTCCTACACGACCAGGAACCACATTTAACCCCGGGCACCAGAACCAGCCCACAGGATGGCGCTGCAGAGTAAATCTGCAGTTTCATTCCTTCAGTGGTGCTGCAGCAGGATTTGACATGAAATAGTTCTGCTGCTGTTCGGTTACAGAGAGTCTACATGTGGAGGTTTAGTGTCTTTCCACAGGACTGAAGCTGGTTCGTATGAGAACGATAACATCGATGAATTTGATGAAATGATCAGAAACATTTAAGGTCTGCCGCCTGATCCAAGATGTGAATTAAAATACGCAAAGAACCAGTCCACCTTAAGAGCTGCCAGCTGCCTTTAAGCAGCAGTTTCTCACAGCCACATGTTAGCCAATGAAACAGGAGAAGGCAGCCGAACCCCCCCCCCCCCCCAATCCTTTGCCAACACTGATCACATGACCCTGTTTCTGACCTCTGCTCTCTTCAGCAGCTGCAGGTGACTCACCTTACTTACTCCTGCTGTGTGCATTTCAAATTAAAAGTCCTCGAGTTTCAGCAGACAGAGCAATTAATGCCACGTTTCCATTAGTACCTACTCAGCGTGGGGCAACTCAACTCGCCGCAGTCGTGTTGTGTTTCCATTGCAACTGAAGACCACCTCAGTGTGGGTGGAGTCGATATAGCAGTGCGGGCAGTAGTGTCTTGACGTAATTTGTATGTGGCTCGAAACACAACACAACAATAGATGAGATGGAGGCAAGCTAACAGCTAAGGCCAGTTTAATATCACCATCATGCACAAGTCTCCTGTACAATGACGAAGGTTATCATTGTTAAGTATTAAAATCTGTATGCTGTGTGTGTTTCAGATGGCTCTCATGTTGCAAAACTACCGCTGCAAACTGTCGGTCGGGGCATTCAACCGGTGCTTTGTGTGCCTCCAGTTTCTTGCTGTCGGGTTTTAAAAATGGTGCGGTTGATTCTGGTGAAGGAGTCGCTCTCGTGACTCAACTAGTGACGACACTCCCTGGCCAATCAGTGACATGCTGTTCTTCTGCGTCACATTTTCAGATCGTCTCGGATCCTTGAAACCCCGGCTGAGTGAGTACTAAAAAAGTACCTGGTACCTGGTACTAATGGAAACACCTTCAAACCCCTGCCGAGTCGAGTCGAGCCGCACTGTGTAGGTAGGTACTAATGGAAACGCGGCATAAGTTCAGAGTGAGGCTTTTATTGTGAAATATTTTCAGGAGCTATTGTTATTTGCACAAATGCAGTACAGACATTATCTGTGATGCTAAGAGGAGCTTCAGCTGATGTTCCACTATCAGGATGTAATGTGAGGAAAACAGGAAGCGAGCAATCAGATCATCCTACCTTCATCAGTGCCGTCCATGATGGACACACTGTCGTCTGCGGACAGGAAGGGAGACGCCAGGAACAGCGCCCTCACCTGGACACGAAGGAAACAACCTTTAGTTTTGGTCTTTGACCTTCGTGAAGTGAAACTTTGAGGAGGCAGAAATGAAACTGAGCTTCCATTCCTGCCTCCCATCAATCAGTGATCTCTATTTAAATCTAATCTTACATTTTAATGATGTATTTTTATAAAAATGACCCCCTCTCCCCCCTCCCTGCATAAGCTGCTGAATCAGAGCCTGTCTGATAATAAGGGCAAAGCCTCAGATTAAATCACATTTTGGCTCCCTGCTGTAGTCCTGTTATTACTGATTACTTAAAAGATTTAATAGACTTTTTCTTTTCTGGCTCCAACATGACGATGAAGAGGAGGAGGATGAAGAGGAGCAGCAGCAGCTGTGGACAGGCTTCCTGTGAGGATACGAGCTGAAGTCATTTACTCGGATAAATCAGAGCTGCTGAATGTGGGGGGGCGGTCATCGATACCTGATCGATAACTGATCACCTGACTTTAAATACCTGCTCTGCAGTTATTGCTCTGTTTTTAAAAACAAACAAAATTGATTGTAATTTATTTACAAGTTTAAAAAAATAAAATCCAGGAGGAGAAAATCAGAAAAAACAGAAACAAATTATAATCAACAAAATGTGATTAAATAAGGAATATGAACTAAATTAACATTTTTAAATAAATTATTATATTTTTAAAGGAGATAAGAAAATAAAAGAATAAATAAACCTCAATAAATTATTTTCAAAAGATGGAAAACATTAAAAATGAAAAACTAGTTCTAGAAAATATAAAATACAAATATTAAAAAATGTTTAAAAATAGAAAAACATCAAAGAATGAAATAAAAATGAAACAGTGAGGGGCAGTGTGTGTTATTTAAGACTCAGATCAGGTGACGTGTGTCTCACTCTGTCCAGCAGCTGGTCGGCCTTCTGTCCAGGAAGTAGACGCAGGCCGGCCGTTGCCTTCAGGACCACGGGGGTGGAGGTCCAGTACAAAGGGGGGATGCTGGACTTGGCGACTTCCAGGAGCTCCACGATCCCTGCAGCACACTGGACACAGAGGAACACTCTGAGCATGCTCGGTCTTTACTCTGTTCCTGCTGATGTTTTCAGCATTTACACAATTTTGAATAGAAAGCCTTCAGAAATGTGTCGCTCAGGACTTCCTCCCCGAGCGTCTTAAATCGATTCCTGTAAGAGACGAGGAGACGAGGAGCTCACCGCGTCCTCTGCTCCTCCTTAAACCTGATTTTCAGCCCTGAAAATTTCCTCGGGATGTTTCCTGGAAGTTAAAAATGCTGGAGAAAAAACAGCTATGCTCCATGTGAGGCCTGTAAATATTCATAGTATGAAGGTCAAATTTAGCATGAATATCAGTTACTGTGGATAAAAATGAGCTGATTGTGAGGAGGTCGGGGGAACTTCGTTGTGTTATTATGAGCCCCTTAAAAAAACGATGACTGGAGAAATGCTGAATATCATCGCTGACAGTCACACGATTCCTCAGCAAACATCATCTCTGTCTCTGTTGCGCGTCAGCAGCTGTTTAAATGTCACCTGTGTCACAGGTACCTGCTGGGGCTCGTCGGCGTACGCAGACAGCCCCGGTTTGATGGCTCTGAACGTCTCGTGGGCCAGCGTGGGAGCTCCTGCAGGAAAAAAGATTAAAAATATTCAACCGTGAGCTTCAGCCTGATGAAAGAGGCGATACGCCGCCACATTTAATTGAATTTCACCAAGTGACCGACTGACCCTGGACCTGTGCCTACATTTGAGCTGTCATTAAGCTGTTAATGACAATCCCAGCATGCATAACTAACAGGTGCTGCCATTAGTCCAGTTAGCTGTGATGCTAACAAAGGAGCCAAGACAGCACTCAGCCTGTGTGATTTAGCTTAGCGGGTAAATGCGATAACGAAGGCATTTGGCCGAGCGCTGCAGGAAACTTTCTCTAAGCCCCAAAACCAAAAAGCTCTAAAACACACTAATGAGTTTGTGTCCATTTGAACTGGCAGCAGCTCCCAGCTGCAGGACTTAAAGGCTGAAAGCTCCTCTTGTCTGCACGGATTGGTAATTAATGTTTGGGGCCAACATGTGTGGATTTTAAATACACTAAAAGCAGTTCATAAAGCAGGACTGTATCATCTGAGAGGATGTATATGAATCCATTTAGTGTGGACGATGGAGGTTTAACATCCACATATCCCCTTTAACGGCTGACACGTTAATATCAGCTGCTGCTAATACAGCAGCGCACAGACTCAGTTAATGTTCATCATTCAAATTCACACAGAGGCAAACTGACCTTTGATCATCTTTGAATGCAGTTTGGTGTAAGCACACACACTGATAACCCCACACTAAACTTTTAACCTGAGTAACTGAAACATGTTCAGGAATCCGGAGATTTACTGAGTTTGCCAGAAATACATCAGCACTGACGGGGAAGCTAATGTTAAACTGGCCGATATGTGAATGGAGTTTGGTGGAGGAGTGTTTCGGACTAAAGCAGTAAAATAAAGTATTAGACCCATCAGTCTGTGCACACTGACTGTTATGATGCTGATGCTGTTTCTGCTCCTCCTGAGCGCTCGCACTTTCTTGCCCCCTCCCAACACTCGCGCAGTCTCAGGTTCTCGGGACAGAAGAAGCCCGGCATCGAACCACGGACTTCCGATCAGCACGCGACGCTCTCTGCCTCCTGGGCCGCAGCTCATTCACAGATCTCTGAATGGAGTCTGATGTGTTTATGTGGAGCTACAGCTGACGGGTCACGTTAGCGCCCTGCAGCCTGGGTACAATACATTTATACTGTATGTCTGAAATAAGCTCAAATTTGCAGTGATTATACTTCAATTACTTCCAAAAGTATTTTAAAGAGACAATATTAACATGTGCAGGCATAATAATATTAAAACTGCAGTTTTTAATAGTTTGGTGTGAGATCAGAGGGATCACACAAATTATTTTGCATTTCCACACAGATGGAAAAAGGTGCATCCTGAGCGGTTTGTTAGCCTGGCAGATATCTGAATGGAGTTTGGTTGGAGTCATGCCGGCTCCTCGGCTGTACCTTTGTCCTCCATCTGGAACTTGAAGACATGGATTCTGGTCCCGGTGCTCCCAGCATCGAACATGATGCCGAACTGGAAGCGCCGTCCGGCGTCAGAGGAGACGGGCCGGCGGTGGGGAGGAAGTCTGTGGGCTTCGGGCCTGGAGGTCGAGTAGTGATGCTTCACGAACATCAGGTAGGTCAGCAGGCAGCACAGGAAGAGGAACAGTCCGGCTAGCTTCGGTCTCTTCATCGTCTCTCATTCTGTGCAGAGCTGCAACAGCTGGAAACCAGCACAAAGATACCCACGTTTATCGATCCAAACCGCGACAATCATACTGATTACGTGACAATCACACTGCTCAGGAGCACCGCGTCAAACATCTGAGCTGCAGCTCAACATCTGCTGCTACATGCGGGTCACTTACAGCTGCTGCTGGAACAAACTGCCGGAATCTCTGAGTTTGGTTCACTGCAGTCAACAGACGCTCCACACGGTCGTTTTTCAGCAGATACCTGAGCTGTAGGTGGGCTCACCTGTCAGGCTCACCTGCCGATCATGGAGTCAAGTTAGCTGCGGTGGGACAAATACAGTTCATACGGTCACGTTAACCGGTGCTGTGAATAGAAGAAGATCAAAATAAGCATTTTCGCCTGTTTAACTTTGTCACAGGCTAACAGCTAGCAGCAGGCTAGCTGCGTCCCGCCGCGGAGACGCAACAAACGGGAAACGAGCGCTGACGGACCGCGCGGACACCGTGAGCAGCGGCTCCCGTTAAGCCCAGACTCCGGTCACCGTCTTCCTCATTCCGAACCGGCTGCCAACATCACGGCGCCGCCTGATGACATCAGGACGTGCGCGGCGGGGACGTGGCAGCAGTAATAATAATAATAATAATAATAATAATAATAATAATAATAGTAATAATAATAATAATAACAATAAGATAATATGCCATATTGCACAGTGTTATCTTTGTAAATGTTAACGTGTTTTAACTCGTCTTTATGGAATCAGCAAACTTGAACATCTCTCCGTATACACTGGAATCCAAATATTTTAAACTTTTATCTATTGTATTCCTGCGTTTATTTTAATGTAAAGTATAATGTATTCTGGCTGCCTCACCTTTAAAACCAGCACCAAAAACTACATAAACAGGTGAAATTTAATGTTTAATTTTTCTGCTTTTACACCAACGATCAGCTGTTTCCGGACTGATGTCACACCTCTGTGTCAAATGAGACCAAACCTGTTGAGATCAGAAAGACGTCACAAAAGCCGCGTTTCCTTTAGTATCTACTCTGTAGTAGTATCTATTTTCCATTAGTACCAGGTACCAGGTACTTTTTTAGTACTCACTCAGCCGGGGTTTCAAGGATCCGAGACGATCTGAAAATGTGACGCAGAAGAACAGCATGCCACTGATTGGCCAGGGAGTGTCGTCACTAGTTGAGTCATGAGAGCGACTCCTTCACCTGAATCATCAACCTGACAGCAAGAAAATGGAGGCACACAAAGCACCGGTTGAATGCGCAGACCGACAGTTTGCAGGTAGTTTTGCTACACGAGAGCCATCTGAAACACACACACACACACAGCATACAAATTGTAACCCTATGCTGCGGGACGATCACCGCTGGAGCACCGTTACCTGCCCCTACAAGCCGTGAACGGCACAGAGTTAGAACCTGAGAACCTGAGTGCTAACCAGAGTTAGCACAGAGCCCGAGGCGGCCGATCAAAGGAGCTTTGAATGACCGTAATAACGCGACCGTTTGTCCTATCGGAAAAGTTCAAACGGTTTCTGAAAGCTGAGGAACTGCACTTCAAAACCACCATAGGGTGTTACTATGGTGTTATTACGGTAATTGTTGCCAGAAGTACACATACGGTGGCACTTTTGAAGTACACTGAGCCGATTATGACATGTTCGGGGGTATAGGGTTATACTTAATGATAACCTTCCTCCATTAAAACATTGGGGACTTATGCATGATGATGATATTAAACTGACATTAGCTGTTAGCTTGCCTCTGTCTCATCCATTGTGTTGTGTTTTGAGCAGCATACAAATTACTTCGAGACACTACTGCCCGCATATCGACTCCAGCCACACTGAGGTGGTCCTCGATTGCAATGGAAACACAACACGACCGTGGCGAGTCATGCTGAGTCGTTACTTATGGAAACACGGCTAAACACGGTGCTCCCACAGCTGCAGCATCCACAGACTCCAAACAGGATCTCAGGTTCTGATTGGTCAGTTTGCCTCAGTCCCCTGCAGCCTTTCAGTTTAATGTGTTTGTGTTTAATCCTGTTTCACACAGTGAATGTGCGCTCTTAAAAATAAATACATATTCATAGACAAAAAATGATCAGGAGGGAAAACAAAATGAGTGTAAGACCAAAGCAGCAGATCCACAGGAGCCTCACATTAACCTGGACATGGTTCAGAAATAGAAACAGTCTACAATAAACCACAAAGACTCACAAATCAGATGTGATGGTGCTCTCTGTCATTCTTAATGTGAACAAGGTCAACGTCACGCAAGTTTAAATTTTAGTGTCACAGCAACTTCAGGACCCCTGAACCGACTGCAGATCTTTATGAATGAATTTAATGTGCTGACCCCCCCCCCCATATATGTCATTTCATCTATAAGCCTCTAATAGCTGTTTATCAGTTAATGGCAGCAGCAACGTTAATGGTTCTGTAATCTTTCAGCTGCCTTTTTGTTTTCATCACTCTGATGGCGAGCAGGACAAAAGCAGCTCGCTGAGTGGATCCTAATCGTCCCGCAGATTTACACACAAATGACATTTAGAGACAATTACGTCAGTTTGAGACAATAATCCACCTAAGTTGTTAATCGACACAGGAACACAATGAAGAAGAAGAAACTTCCTGCACAGTTTCTCCTCTGGCTTCTGCTCGTCTGTTCACACTGATTTTGGTCTCAGTCCTGCGGGTTAACCCCCTTCATGCTCAGCCACACTCAGCCCGCTGGAGTCAAAACTCCACAGCAGAGAGTTCAGACACACACCGGGCTTAACGGCAGAGTCAGAGCGACGTCTGAAACCAGCCAACAACGAGGCAGACGTGCTGATGATGGACCTGCTGGAGAGGAAGTCATGTTAGTCACAAAGCACCATGAAATGATGGAACGCTTATCGAAGAAAACAGGTTGAAAAATGAATGTTTGCACAATAATTTATAGCAGCGTATCATTAAAGCTCCCAGTAATCACTGGGAACTGTTGAGGTCATGCAGCGTACCGCCTGAAAACACCAGCTGATGGGATTTATGTGAGGTGATAAGCAAACTGCAGAGGGTTACATGTTTGACCTTTGACCTTTTCTTCTTCTTCTGATGACTGAGTGAAGTTTGCGCTGATGTCAGGATGAAACGTGTTTCCAGAGTAGGAACGCTGAGCTCCTGAGCCGCCCGCGCTCTATCTGGGTCATGTGATCCCATCAGGAGGATTATTAGGGAATCATTTGAAGGATTTCTGCGGATATAATTCAGCATGTTAGGATAATAATTGATAGAAGATTCTACTTTCATCTTGTAAGACGCAGCTTCAGTGTGGATTAGACATCTGGACTGAGCTGCCTTATTTTCTGAGCCTTATTAGGCTGCATCTTATTTATCTCTTATCATCTCTGCAGCTCATCAGCTCTGATTATCATCTGCAATCTGCAGCTGCTGCGGTGACAACATGCTGCACGCCACCGCGCAGCTGAGTCACTGCAGAGGGAAACTGATGTGCTTAAACTGGAGAGAAACAATAATCATTATTTAAGGAGGAGTTACATCACAGCGTGCTTCTAATGAGCTCCAAAACACACAGAGTGATTAAAAAAATCACTTTAATCGATAAAAGGAAAACAAATCAATCAAAACACGATCACTCATCACAACAGAGCACGACATCAGAGGAGACCATGTGACCACAGGAAGCTTAAACACAGCAACCACAGCAACAACTGGAAGCACAGCAACTGAACCAAACATGACGCCTCCAGCATCTAAAGCAACAACACAATGGAATAAACAAACCACTGCAAAGTCTGCAACTAAACAACTGCAGCTACAGTAACTGCTGCAACTAAAGCAATAAAACTACAGCAACACTACTGCAAGCAGCACCACCCAACAACAACCAAACCAACACTGCAACTAAAAACACAATAACACAGCTATAGCAATTAAAGTACCACTGCCACTGCAGTAAGATCTGCAACTAACACCAAGTACAGCAACCAAAGCCAAGCTAGCAACCAACCACTGCACAACAAACACAGCAACTATAGCAACTAAAAATCAGAGCAACTAGCAACACCAGCTACAACAACTTTGCCCAACCCTTCAACTACAGCAACTAAATTAAGTACAACTAGAACAACTAAGGTAACCACTGCACAGCTAAATCAGCTACTGCAACTACAGCAGCTGAACAATTCACTGCAACTACAGAATATAAAACAACTACAAGCAGAGCAACACAACCTATATGTGCCAGCTACAGAAACTAAAAATCTCTGCAACTAAAACAAACACTGCCACTTCATGCAGTGAACAAACCACTGCAAGTACAGCAACTAAAGCAATTAACCAACTGCAGCAGCACTTGCAGATCACCTGCTGAGAGCAATATCTCAACAACACAACTAAACCCAACACTACCACTAACAGCTGCAAGTAAAGCAACCAAAACAACGCAAGCAGTGACTGCAAATGAATCAGCCACTGCAACTACAACAACAACTGCAAGTACAGCAACCGAACCCAACATCATGACTACAACAGCTAAGCTACAACACAAACTACTAGACTTACAGCAACTAGATCAACTGAATCAACTACAGCAACTCTTGCAACTATAACCATCTGAAGTAACTCAAAAAACCAACCAACACTACAATAACTATGGGAGCAGAAGTTCAGCAGCAAATGCTGGAAGATCTGCAACAAACAGCTGAAACTGTAGCAGCTGAGTCAAAGCAAACCCACTAGCCTGTAGGGCAACCTATGCAACTTCCAGCAGCTAGGGCAGCTTGTGTCTGGAGCCAGGGAAGCATAGCGGTGGAGTGTTTAACTGTCAAAGGAGCTGCAGAGCACAGGTTGATGTGGTGGAAAGGTGATTATTTTAGAAACAGGAGGCGAAGAACGACGTTCAGGATTCAGAGAGAAGATGTGAACGAGCTGCTGGTAAAAATGGGATTTTTGATCCTGGAGGAAGCGCCGCTCAGATCGACAGACGGAACGTTCTGCTCGCGCTCGGTAAATTGGGGTCATGATGGCATTTTATAAAACCATCAGAGCTTCTAAAAACCAATAAAGCAGAGTGAACGGCAGCGTCTCGCTCCATCCAATCCGCCTGCTGCTGCCGCTCTATTTTTGGAGGAGAAAAAGAAATGATGATTAATGTTATTGGATTATTTACATTGCCCTCAACATGATTGAGCCGCAGAAATGAAATTAAAATGTGTGTTGAATGGGATTTTCCAGGAAAGTCCTGTAAAAACCACGATGGTAATAAGGAATGACTAATTCTCCCAAAGTCGATTAAACACCATCTCATCCCGCAGGAAAACACAGCGCAGCCGCACAGCCTGGAAGACGTGGATTAGACGGCCGCGGCCACATTAAGAGGCAGATTAAACTGCTTTTATTATCGATTCTTTTATTATTATTCAGCCGGTTCTTGTTCTCAGGGCTTAACTCTGCTGCTTAGGCCACAAAACAAGTCATTAGACACACAACCTGCATGACTGAAGGACACGGTGGATTAGGAGGGAATAGGCCCCAGAGCACCATGTCAGAGGCCCCCAAGGGCCCCCGAGGGCCCCCAGTGGACCAAGAGCCAGAGCAGGTGGTTTTTCTGCTCATGCATTCTCACATCAGCAGCATTAATATAAATACCAGCACATCAGTCACAGTTACTCCACTCTGAAGCCTTTCTTCATGTTTCTGGACCTTCCTGACTCTCAGGCCTGTGGACCAATTTCTCTGAATTCTCCTCTAAAGGCCAAACGGTGTGACCTTTATGGTCCGAACACCTCAAAACCTCTCTTCTGCTCTTCTATTCAGCCTCACTTTTGCACTGAGATGTGAGAGGAGTGAGTGAAGTCGCAGGACTTCCTGGGAACTATTGCAGATACGTTACTGGAACCTCGTTCCAGATGTCGGCAGTGCTTCATGAATATTCGTTGCTTTCCTAAGCAACGCTCCAAAGCACTGATGTGGCTTCAGACTCGACTGTTGACGGACAACACGTCATGTTATGTGATTTGGGACCCAAATGCAGACTGCAGGGCAGGCTGGGTTAACAAAGGTGAACCTTTTATTCAGAGTCCAACGCAGACGAGGGCAGGGCTATATATACACACAGACACACTGATCACCTACACAGGGTACAGGTGAAACTAACCAGTGTCTTAAACATAAGACTCTAGAGGTAAATGACTATCAAAATAAAACAGGAAGAAAACAGAGAATCACCAACAGAGACAAAGACTTGACAAGAAACGAGATGAGGAAGGCTAATAAAACACAAAGAATCCAATAAAAATTCCTACGTAAAAACAACTGGAAATACTAAAATATCAAGGTATTCATAATACTGGAATAATTATGAAAATACACAGAAATCAAAGATTTAAGTCAGAAAATTATAAACAGTAATGAAGTCGATGCAGGACTGCAAAGACACGACTTCACAAAAACAAACCCACCACAACACCAGCGGGATGCTACAGTTAGCCAGCTAGCTGCTAATATCTGTAACTAGCACTCTCCAATGGTGCACTAAAAAGGTAAAACTGGTGTGAGCACCATTTTGTAGAGCTTATGAATTTATGAGTGATGTATGTCATATATTAGTTTAATTTTTGTACTTCATACAAAAAGAAGTGCATCTCATTTGTAACATTTTGGATTTAAAACCATTTGTTAAGAAAATATATTGTATGCGATTGAACTACAGAGGGCGCAATTCTGTTGTTAGGCCGACGGAGGAGAGATTGTTCTTGTGCTTAATGTGGTAGAAGAATAAATGATGGCTGATGGAGCAGCGCGTGCTACATTAAAATAAATGAGTTGTCACACGTGTAAAACAGGCTCGGTGTCAGAGAAGACACAAAGAAACTAAAGATTAGTCTCTACAACCGCAGTTCTGCAGTGTGGCAGCTGTTTACCTTTTCTATTGTTTTCTACTTTTCATAGAAAGTACTTCATCTGGTAAGCTAACGTTAGCCAGGAGAAATCCAGCTTGGACCTGTTAATGAACCTGTCTGACCAATCATATGGCTGCTGTGGCTTCATTGCACTAACAGACTGCCCAAGAAGGCGGAGCTCCAGTTTGGGTGCGCCGTGAAATTCTGGGATTTTATTGGATGTTCCTGAGACCTGATTAGCAGGTATTAGCAGGTGCGTATGAGGTGATCCCGTACAGGCTGTAATGTAGCGCTCCACCTCTCATTCAAATATGGTCACTTCCTGTTTCCAAAAATCCAGACGGGGCAGCAAAAAATGTTAAATCTTCAAAATGTGAGTCCAGATAGTAACGGGTGGCGGCTGTGTCCGTCGTTTATATACAAACGCAAACCTTTCAGCAGCCTGTCAGAGCGAGGGGACAGACAGGTGGGTTGGCCCAGGTAGGTAAGGAGACACGAGGAGCACGTCCTCTGCTATCAATAACAGCGTTTTACACTGTGGTGTAGTATTTTTACTGCAGTAAATAATCAGAGTACTTCCTGCTAAAAGAGATGGAGGCTGTGTGATTTGTGGAGCAGATGTCGTCAGTGGATGAAGCGTGGTCGCGGCCCTCCCCGAGCTCTTCATGTGGACGCCGGTGCATTACAACAGGCCAATCCAATTTTCATTTACTAGCACAGCTCCTTTGTGGATGAAGGCTGAGGGGATGAGTGAGCAAAACCACTTTGTTTCATTATATAATGTTGGAGCGCAGCAACATAATAATCTTAATGGGATAATTTAATGCAATTTTCTTTGATTTGATGCACTCTGACTCTGACGGCTAATCTGAAGGCATTGTTTAAAATAGATTGAAAAATGAAGGAAGTCCGACCAGCTACAGTAATCCCCCTCCGAGGTCAGGCATGGTGGAGCCATCAGAGTACATGTACTCGAGTACTTTGAGTATTCTTGTTTCACATCGAGCCATTTAAACAAACACAAACCAAAAACTATCAGTGAATAAATTACTGCCAGATATTCTCTGATTTGCATTTATAGTCATTTTACTGAAACTTGTTCTCATTATTTATGCCTCGAGTGTTTCTGTGCCCTTCAGAACTTCCTCGTTATCAGCTTGTCAATCACCTGAATGATAAACTTAGAGAAGGACAAACCAAAATGTCCCTCTCCTCTTGAACCCGGAGGATGCAGCATCCATTTCCAGAGAAGGTGGAGCTGTTTCTGGATCCTGTTCTCTGTGCTTTCTGTTGAACCTCCTGAGTCCATGCAGTGATTCCACCTCAGAATCAGGCCTGAGGGTCTAAACTCCACCAACATCCAGCTGTGCTCCCTGTGTGCTCCCATTTCTCTGGATCTGTTCATGAGGTTATGAACTGTAGATGATGGGATCACTATTTCTTTGGCATTTTACTCCCACAAACATTCTCCTTAAATTGTTGAACTATTTGCTCACTCAGAGTCTCTGAGTGCTGAACCTCTCAAGGAGGACCTTTTTATAGATGATGTCATCGATCGACCTCGTTAGCTGTCACATGCTCCTCCTGCTCGTTTTTTTGAGGAGGGGCACATCACTGAGCGGCTCAGGTAGCGCACCTGTCGATTCCTCTGAGCTGCTCTCAAACCTGAGTCCAGCCTCAGCAGCATCACAGTGATCACTTGTGTTCATGCACATGTCAGCAGCTGCAGTTCCTCCTCAATCAGCTCATATAAGAGACAGAAAACAATTCATTGTGCGGCACTAAGCCCACACACACTAATGGATCCCACAGACTCAGACGTAATCGCACACTCTGCGCTCGCATCACGTATGTTTATGGCGTTCGGCTGGCGGTTTGAGCCCCGCCTCCTCCTCTCCACACTCAGTTCTTCACTTTATGGATCACAGACATTAAACTAAATCCAGCTCAGCTTCCAGGGCAGTCCCGAGATACAAAATTACACCCCAAAATCTATAAAACACATGAAAACACTGAACTACCAGCTCCCTGAGACACAATCAACAGCACCGAGAAACGACAAACTGACGACAACAGTTTGTCCCCCCCTCCCCCCCAGAAAGTACCTATATATGACCTCAGTACTGCCTACTTTCAGGTACTCAGATTGACTTCCTGCTGGCTCTCAGGGCTTCTCAGATCTTCTGTTGGTCCTTGATCTCCTCCTCCTCCTCCCAGCAGAAGGTTTGGGCTCGTTTTTTATCCAGTGTGAAACGTATTGTTATTGCTTCACTGATCAAATTGTTCTTTTACTATCAAACAGATGTTTTCACTTCTGCGGCATGTGCTTGATGCAGTGTTGGCTGACAGAAACAAAGAGTTCATGTATTCGATCCAGAGAGGTCGACCTCGAATAGAAAAAAAGCCTCAGCTGTTTCTAAATGATGCCTCCTGAAGGTCAGGAAAAAAAGGACAATAAGTGACATACAGTAAATAAACCCTGTTTAAAGTCCGGCTCTGTGAAGATGAATCCCCTGATTTTAATCATGTGGCTGATGGACAGAAAACATCTTTGTGAGCTGCTGTTGGAGGTTGTTAGATTACATATTGTCTCACAGCCTCCTGACCTTTAATATCAGCGCCGTGAAATGTTTAAACCCTGCAGGCAATCTGCTGCTCGGCAATTGGAGTGGCTGCAAAGCTGATCAAACACAAACTGAATCAAATCAAAGCTAAACTTTCACATCATTTTAGATCACTCAGAGGTCAAAGGTCAAGCTGCACACTCAAACATGAAGGATTTTTTACCTTCAGAGGCTGCAGGCAAGTCAGCTCAGTTTGGAGATTTATGGTTTTATCTACAGGAAGATGAAAGTAAAACATTTTCCACTTTTCAGACACTTCCGGGCCAACCGAACCTCAAATTCTTTTTTCCAGGAAAATGGATGGTGAAAAAATAAAATAAATACATCAGTTTAACATGAACAATTTATTATCTTTATTGGGTAAAATGCGGTCTGGAATTCCTCAGGGATCAATTCTGGTTCCTCTTTTTCTTTTTTGAATAAGTGGATACAGTTATTACAATCAGTAACTTCCTAAACTGCAAATTTGTCCTGGACACTAAACGCCTCCTCTGACCTTCCATGAACACCAGGAAACTAGAAATCAAAACACAACCTAAAACACAGCCATGAACAGAAACTAAGGAAGCTCAAAAGAAAACATGATTCAAAAAACAAATCATAAACCAAAACGCTGGCTCACAGGATCCAGGATCATGACACCATCCACGGCATGAGTCACTAAAGCTGCTGCTGTGTGGTTTGGATTACTCGCTGTGTAAAAGTCCTGATCCTGAGCCTCATGTCCACAGAGGGACACCGTGAGCCTGTGGGCTGAGCCTAAAGATGTGCTGCACATGAACAGAGCTGATAAACAGAGACTGAGAACGACCGCTGAAGGTGCGAAGAAACGAGACGAAGATCTGCAGCACGTTAAAAATGCAGGAGGCAGAAACACGGTCAGCAGGTAAAATGAGGATAAAAACGTGTGAAGACGGCAGAGAATGGGATACGGCAAATCAAACTAAAACCCATTTACAAAAACCAGTCGAATAATCTTTATTTGTGGCCTGTAATTTCTCAAATACAAAAAGCTGCTTTTGGGTGAAGTTTATTTATTATTCAAGTGGGGTTTTTTTTTATTATTGTTTTTTCTCCATTTAATCTGACTTTAATCCTTATTATTGTGTTTACATATTCCAAGTATTATCTGCTGTCTTATAGCTGTTTGGCTGCTATACTGCAGCAGTAAAGACTCCTGTTGCCTTGAATGAGGTGTTACACAGAATACTGTGTGATGTGAGTGGGGGCTGTCTGATCCTTCAGTCTGAGATGCTGTTTGTCCTCCAGGTGAATAAAATCCTTTTTTTTTATCCTCACACAATCTCGTCTCCCCCTTCTTCCCTTCAGCGCCTTAATTTCCTGATAACCTGTTAATTTTATTGTTTTTCACTCACATTACATGATTACTGCAACAACCCGGCGACTCAAATCACTTAATGCATTATTATTGAGGCCAGGCCCTCGCCGCGTGGGCTCCTTTAGCTAAATGACTGTTGATATTTGCTTTTAATTTAAGCAATCCACTACAAGACTCATTAACATGCAGCTAGATTAACTGCCTCCAAGCTGAGGTTATCCGCCTCTTAATGCCCTTTCCATGGAGATAATCCCTGCTAACTTGGATTGGAGGCAACAATGAGATAAGCAGTGAATATGAAGAGATGGAGGACCTGTCTGATCTCATCCAACAATGATTGTTTTTCTATTTCGCCTGCAATTTGCTTAATTTAGGGGTTATTGACAGGCAGCGTGTCACGGACCCTGAAGGCAGCACTGATCCTGATGGAAGGATTGCTGATCAACAGGAGATGAATGTTCACAAATAACATCTCTTTCAGGAAACAACAGGATTTACAGCTGACAGCAAAACTCTGACATGTAGAGTAAAATATAATGATAATAACAGGATCATCTTCTGGTAACTCCTCAACACCTTCATAAATCTGAGACAAAGACTCGACAAAGTGGGGTTTGAGTTTCTCAGGAATCAGTTCTCTGTTCTTGTCCTGTTGGACCTCAGTGCAGCTTTTGATACTGTTGACCATAACATTTTATTACAGAGATTAGAGCTTGCTATAGGTATTAAAGGTACTGCACTGCAGTGGTTTGAATCATATTTATCTCTCCAATTTGTTCATGTAAATGGGGAGTCTTCTTCACACACTAAGGTTAATTATGGAGTTCCACAGGGTTCTGTGCTAGGACCAATTCTATTTACATTATACATGCTTCCCTTAGGCAGTATTATTAGAAAGCACTGCATCAATTTTCATTGTTATGCAGATGATACTCAGCTTTACCTATCAATGAAGCCAGATGACACACATCAATGAATTAAACTGCAGGAATGTCTTAAAGACATTAAGGCCTGGATGACCTCTAATTTCCTGCTTCTAAATTCAGATCAAACTGAAGTTCTTGTACTCGGCTGCACAAATCTTAGAAACATGGTGTCTAACCAGATACTTAATCTGGATGGCATTACTTTGGCCTCCAGTAACACTGTGAGAAATCTAGGAGTCATTTTTGACCAGGATGTGTCCTTCAATGCACATATTAAACAAATATGTACATTGAAGGACACAAATGATTTTTTGCATTTGTGCAATATTTCTAAAATTAGAAACATCCTTTCTCAGAGTGATGCAGTTAAAAGGTTAAAGACCTCATAGTACCGTATCACCCCAATAGAGCCCCTCCCTGAGCCTGGTTCTGATGGAGGTTTCTTCCTGTTAAAGGGAGTTTTTCCTTCCCACTGTGACCAAGTGCTGCTCATAGGGGGTCGTTTGGACTGTTGGGTTTTCTCTGTATTATTGTAGGGTCTTTACCCACAATACAAAGCGCCTTGAAGTGAGTGTTTGTTGTGATTTGGTGCTATATAAATAAAATTCAATTCAATTCAATTTCTGAATATTTATTTTTTAGAGTTTTAGAGACAACTGATGCAGCAGAGGTTGTTAGATTGAAACACACTCTTTTCTTTGGAAGAGTGAAAGACAGCTACACTGAAACAGCCGGATACCTTAGAGGAAACCACACACCCAGCTGGATGAAAGTTCGAGAGACCCAGCTCTGTGTGAAGGCCTCGGGGAGCTGGTTTACAGCCTGAGTAAATGTGTTAAAAGCGGGTGCCCAGGTGGCTCAGTGGTGAAGCAGGCGACCGCTTGTATATGCCACGTGTGGGCGGTGCAGGTTTGAGTCCCGGCCTGATGCTAGCCTACCTGTGTGTCCTCCCCTGTATCTTTCTCCCATTTCCTGCCTCTCTCCACTGCCCATAAAAGCTGCTGTGACCAAAAAAAATTAGCTGAATCCGTTTGTGTTACGTCAGTGTTTCCGGTTCCATTCTGCAATAAAGAAAAATCCTTAAATGGAAGGTTTCTGGTGCAGCTGTGTATTTCTGCTGAAATGGTTGTTGGTCTGAAGGTCATTTGGGGAAAAAACTGTGGATTATGAACATATTTACCTTGACTTGACTTCTTCATTTTTAAACAGCATAACTGAGCGTTTTCATAAGCTACAAAGTTCGAGGTGAAGGCATGACAGCTGGTGCAAAGACCGGCTCGTTAGCGGCTTTCAGAGAAGAAGAAGAAAAAAGCTGCAGCCCAAAAGATCAATTTGCTGTTTATTCAATCAAGAATCATTCTGAGTCATAGCGTGAGATTAGATTTATGGGTGAATCTGATCAGGCAAACCTCTGATTAAATCAATACATCCAACAGATTGTTGTGATTATTATAGTGATTATTGCAGTGCTCTGAAACCTGCTGCGAGGACCAAGATGGAAATCTGCACATCAATCTTCGTTTGTGGATTATTTCATATTCAGTGCTGAATATGAGATGTGGCCGAAGCACTGAGCCCCCCCCCCCCCCCCCCCCCCCCCCCCCCAACTGTTGTTAAATAACTTTTGATTTGCAGCAAAAAGCTGCACCTATAGAGTTTGAAGCAGATTAGGAGAACCGGATTACACACAGAACACAGAGGAAACACAGACTCAGAGATGGAAGATCGAACAACCTGAAAAATGATGAGGAAGCACCAAAGCTGCAGTTCCTCTGCAGTCCAGCGGAGGCAGCAGTGAGTCAGTCCCCATAGACTCCCATGTTAAAACCTTCCAGCAGAAATAAACATGTTTACAGCTGATACAGAAACTGCTTTGGTCTCTGTGGATAATTTACTCTTCATAGCAGCTGTAGGGGGGGTTCCATAACTCACCTGTTTAAATAAAGTGTGCATTATTAGGGGCGTGGCCTCTCTGACAGGTGGATGGTGACCAGTGATGTCAGTAATGCGTTACTCTAATCCAACTACTTTTTCTCAGTATCGAGTAATTTAACGCGTTACTATTTGCAGTCCAGTAATCAGATTACAGTAACGTATCCAAGTCACTGTGTTACTATTTTTGTCATTTCCTCAGTACAAAGATATATTTTTGCTTTCTTCTTGCGTCTCGGGGAGTGACGTCTGGCAGATGCAACAATTGCATCCCATTTTCATCATGAGGACAATAACGGCACAGCGACACAAACGGAAACAGTGGAGGGAGGAGAGAGATGCGCGTTGACTTGTTGGCTCAGAAAGCTTCAGAAATCACAGCAATTATAACATCACAGATCTATAAAGATATTTAAAGTGTCCAAAAAGCTCTGGATTGATTATAATGTAGGTACAATAACACAGACTCCTAAAGATTGTTGAAAAACAGGTTATTTCTGCATTTTATATATAAGCCCTTCATAAATCATGCTGACTGCACTCTGTTTACAAATATAAGCAAAGACATTAACATAAAAGCACACAGAAACATCAGGATCACTTTATGACAGATGATCGCTTTTTGGCACGCCAGCAGCTGTTGAAAGTAACTAATAAAGTAACTTGTAATCTAACTTAGTTGCTTCTAAAATTAAGTAATCTGTAAAGTAACTAAGTTACTTTTTAAAGGAGTAATCAGTAATCAGATTACTTTTTCAAGGTAACTATGCCATCACTGACACAGGCGGCTGTAGCTGCTAGCTGTCTGCTAGGCTTCCCCTCAGTTAACTGGAGTCCCTGAACTGGACGTCTGCACCGTGTTTGTGCTGTTGGAGCCATTTGGAGCATTTTAATGCAATTATCTGACCAATCATTTGGCTGCTGTGGCTTCATTGGACTAACAGACCATCCAAGAAGGTGGAGCTCCAGTTTGCCGAGTGAAATTGCCTTTGATTAGCTGTTGATTAGCATGTATGTGCGTGATGCTCCCATTCAGTCTGTAACTGTGTGCTCCGCTCTGTGGTCACTTGTGGTTCAAAAGGTGGAGAACATGAACAGCAGGTTTAAACTAATTTTCTCCATCCGTTATTTAAATGTGTTATCAGCTGACTCTGATAATGAACATGTGGACTTTAAAATCAGTGACATGAAGCTGGGACGGTCCATCAGCCCCCGAGTCTGTGTGAAGGTGAACGCCTTTGTCTTTAACTGTATTTAATATTTGTGAAATTTTTAAACCGATTTGCTTCTTATTCTCTCCTCCAATCTGTTCTTAGCCTCATTGTGTCAGTCTGACACACTTTCCTCTTCTTTGTGCGCACACGCACACACACACACACTCACACACTCTCACACACACACACACACACACACACACACACTTCCCATGCACTTCCTCAGTCAACTGCTCATTAACTGGAGCCCATTTATTTTTATATTTAATAACATATTTATTGTTACAGAATCTGTTTCACTTGGTTTTCTTTTTAAAGTGAGAACAAAGTAAAAACAAAGTCTTGAATATAAATTTAATATAATTTAATATCTGAACAAAAAGACTAGAAAATACTGACAAAATGTCTTTTTAAGAGTTGTTAAAATATGATGTATGAACTACTATAAAATTTCACAAGATCAGAATAAAATATTTTTAAAAATGCCTGAAAAAAATAATAAATTACAGCATTCAAAAACTTTAATAAAATGTCAAAAACAAAAAATATTTCTGAAAAAAAAAATAAAATTTAGAAAATATTAAAACATATTTTATTTAGAATTTATGTACATAAATTGTACATAATCTGAATAAACATTATTAATATGTGTTAAAATGATGACTGGAAATATGTCTGTTTTTAGGCCTTTTTTTAATTCAATAAAAAGCCTAAAAATTAATAAATAATCTAAAATAATTTGGTGATAAAATGTCTAAACATGTTTTAAAATATGTCCAAATGTTTACAACACTAACATAATGTTTTAAAAATCTGAAAGGATCTGACTCATAAAGAAGCAAACAAAGCTCGGACTGAGGTGAGTGGACGTTTGCTTCTGTCACCGTTTACGGTGCAGACGGGACGCAGACGCAGAACAAAAGTTAACAGGTTTATTTACAATGAAGCAAAGTTTTTGGAAGCTGAAGGATTTCCAGCTATTTCTGTTGGTCCACAGTCTCTGCACAGGGAACACTCCCAGGATGGGAGCTTCCTTCCTCTTAAACAGCAAACCAGATGATTACCAACAGGTTAGTTCATTAATCCCAGGTGTGCAGGATTGCAGGGCGGGAGCAGAGGCAGGACCCACCCCTGAAACACACACACACACACACACACACACACACACACACACACCACACACACACACACACACACACATACACACACACAGATAGATAAACTAAAGAGTGGAGAGAAAGCGAGCCAGCACAGGAGGACTGGAGGACGACAACATTGTCTCCCACTAACAGGTATAAAGGTGATGAAGACTGGCTGATGAAGGTCTGAGGACTTTGTCTGTAACCCACAGTCCTGGAATTCCCTCCTTCCTAATTATCCCAGCACGGGTGGAAACTGGGGGAGGAAAGGGGTCAGGGAAGGAAAAGGAGTGACAGATGGAGGACGAGAGTGAGGCATGCAAAGAAAGGGATGGGGGGGTGGAGATGTTAGGAAGGGAGGGTGAAGAGGAGGTGGAGCAGAGACAGCGGCTGACTGACCACACGCGTCATAATTATGTCTAATAATGAATTAATTAACAGCTGAGCTGAGAGAAAATTACAGTCAGATTTAATCCAGAAAATGAATCATCTTCGAGATGGGAAGTTATTCCAGTCACAAAGAAACTACAGCCAAGGAAGCGCAAAAGAACGAAACCCAAAGACAAGCTAACTAATTCATTCATAACTACAACAAAATGCCTCAGTCACATTGAGTAGATAATATTTTAGACAATACTGAGATAGATAATATCGTGTGTTGGGAGAGGATGAGAAATTCTGCCGAACGTACAAAATAAAAGTCAGGTTAGAAGTTTTTCTGTCATTCCAAGTTTTGTGCATTTTATCACAACAATCCTTTTTTCTATCAGACACTTTAGGCCAATTTCTTCTTGGAATAAGCTTTAACCCAGTTTTACCTCAGGTTAAAGTTTAGTCCAGTTTTACCTCAGATTAAACTTTAGTGCAGTTTTACCTCAGGTTAAACTTTAGTCCAGTTTTACCTCAGATTAAACTTTAGTGCAGTTTTACCTCAGGTTAAACTTTAGTCCAGTTTTACCTCAGATTAAACTTTAGTGCAGTTTTACTTTAGGTTAAAGTTTAGTCCAGTTTTATCTCAGATTAAACTTTAGTGCAGGTTTACCTCAGGTTAAACTTTAGTCCAGTTTTACCTCAGATTAATCTTTTGTCCAGTTTTACCTCAGGTTAAACTTTAGTCCAGTTTTATCTCAGGTTAAACTTTAGTGCAGTTTTACCTCAGGTTAACCTTTAGTCCAGTTTTACCTCAGGTTAAACTTTAGTCCAGTTTTACCTCATATTAAACTTAAATCCAGTTTTACCTCAGGTTAACCTTTAGTCCAGTTTTATCTCAGATTAAACTTTAGTGCAGTTTTACCTCAGGTTAAACTTTAGTCCAGTTTTATCTCAGATTAAACTTTAGTCCAGTTTTACCTCAGGTTAACCTTTAGTCCAGTTTTATCTCAGGTTAAACTTTAGTCCAGTTTTACCTCAGATTAATCTTTTGTCCAGTTTTACCTCAGGTTAAACTTTAGTCCAGTTTTATCTCAGGTTAAACTTTAGTGCAGTTTTACCTCAGGTTAACCTTAGTCCAGTTTTACCTCAGGTTAAACTTAGTCCAGTTTTACCTCAGATTAAACTTTAGTCCAGTTTACCTCAGGTAACTTTAGTCCAGTTTTATCTCAGATTAAACTTTAGTCCAGTTTTACCTCAGGTTAACCTTTAGTCCAGTTTTATCTCAGGTTAAACTTTAGTCCAGTTTTATCTCAGGTTAAACTTTAGTGCAGTTTTACCTCAGGTTAACCTTTAGTCCAGTTTTACCTCAGGTTAAACTTTAGTCCAGTTTTATCTCAGATTAAACTTTAGTCCAGTTTTACCTCAGGTTAACCTTTAGTCCAGTTTTACCTCAGGTTAAACTTTAGTCCAGTTTTACCTCAGATTAAACTTTTGTCCAGTTTTACTTCAGATTAAACTTTAGTCCAGTTTTATCTCAGATTAAACTTTAGTGCAGTTTTACTTTAGGTTAAAGTTTAGTCCAGCTTTACTTCAGACATCCAGCAGAATAAGAATGACAAAGCTGAAGAAAACCTTGGAAAACTTTATTTATACATCTCACAAATCAAATATTCACGAGCCAAAGTCCTCTCTCCTCACACCAGTGATTACTTATATTGACAGGCTGCATGAAAACAGGTGTAACCTGCATCCTGATCATTTGATGGAGGCGTACACCTGCAGGCCGGAGGGCTGAAGCTGGAAGTCAGGATTAGGGTTGGGGTTAGTGTGGGGGGGTTTAAGGATGAAGGGTCACCAGCACTCAGGGTTAAAGGTCGATGACATCAGTGTCTTTCTCTGCCGTAAATCTGCTGAGTGAATACTAGCAGCTTCTTTGGCGCTTTGGCTCTTTGGCACTTCCTGCCTCACTGCCCACCTGCTCCCTGGGACAGTTTTAGGAGGAAGTGGCTAATTGAATTCAAAACGCAAACCAAACAGTCGCTCTGTGACATTTAATTGCTCATTTAGGTCGAGCTTTTAAATTAGCATAATGCACTTAGCTTATTGAGCGAGACGGCACGCGTTTGTATCGTGTGTCGGAGGTGGCGTGATGCCTGAGGCTGGTGGCGGGTGGCTAAAGAAACGGGTCAGACACAGCGAGTCTCCGTACAGTATTAAATTTTTTAATCATTAGCCATTAGAGCTAATGGCAGCAGGCAGACTGCAGCTTTCTCTGGATGCTGCTGTTTGTCTGGCTTGGCCTCATGCACTTTAGGGCTGAGATTACACAATGCAAATGAGGTTCTGTGTGTGTGTGTGTGTGTGTGTGTGTGTGTGTGTGTGTGTGTGTGTGTGTGTGTGTGTGTGTGTGTGTGTGTGTGTTGGGGGTTGCAGACCTCATATAAGAGTATATGGTTCAGACCCCCAGACACAGACTCAGTCTAATTTGAAAACTTTAATCCCGACCCAGGCGCTGTTTACATCACTGAATTAGGTTAATCTATTTGCATAAATGTGCATTTATGAATAATTAGTGGGACACAGAGTGGGGGGAGGAGGGAGGGGTGCCGACGCGTGGCCAGACTATTGTTGCCGTTGCCAGCGGTAAACAATAGAGCTGCAACAACAATGAACAACAAAAACGGCGCGGAGCTGCAGCCGTCTGCTGCCTGAATTACTGCTATCACTTACAGCCCGCGGCCGGCCGAGCGCACGCACCAGCAGCACGCCCTCAATTTCATCACAGCTGCCTCTTTAATTGGTCCCATTAACTCCCAGTTCGAGTGCGCGGCTGCCGGAAATCTTAGAGCTGCTCCTGATGATGGTTTGGATTCATTTTCCAGCAGCCTCGGATCTGAGAATAAAATTGAGCAGCAGGCAGGGGTGAACATCAGCAGATTTTATTAGAAACCAAACCAGTGAAAACAAGCAGTCTCTTATTAATGTTTCAATCCTGAATGTGTTTTTACAGTTTTCTCCTCTGAGCCCGTGCTCATGTCTCAGTGTCAGTCTTTCCTGTGTGGTTTCGTTAGCTGCCTTCCTGCTGTCTTTGTCTTCAGTCCCTCCATCTGAGCCTCTGCAGGCCTCTGTCAGATTCAGCACATTTCTGGATTTGTTTATTGTTAAATGTTAACTTTTTTAAAATGCTGCCACATTAATCTGTATTTTATCCTGTAGAACTGAAACACAAATAATGAAGCAGAAAAATGTCACAGTTTGCGCAAAAGAAAAAGTTTAATGAGTTTAATGAACTTTCAGGTAAACAACAGGTGAGCCTTTGCAGCAGTTCAAGCAAAGGATTTCTCCACAGGACCAAATCCAGCCACCACAATGTTTGTAGGCAGGTGAGTGCTTTCTGTTTTCACAGGTTTCAGGCTCACATAAGCAGTTATTGTTTCCACAGGTGTTACCACAGGTAAGTCTTTGTTGCTTTCTGCAGGCACAGATGCAGGGGAGGAATCTCTGTTTGTTGGCAGGCTTGAGTTTAGGTCAGTGCTCTCAGATTTCTGCAGGTCTGAACTTGGGTGAGGGTTTCTCTAAAAACTGGGCAGGCGGGCACACCAGGACTGAACCTGTGACAAAGGAGGACAGGTGAGGTTAGTCTGTGGCACAGGTTAGCAGGCAGGTAACAAAGCTTAATCATCCAGCCAGGAGTGGAGAGGAGGGCCGAGGTTATACACTGTTGCTAGGTGTAGATGGGAAACAGGAGTGGCAGTGGACACAGCTGTGACATGAGCCACTCATAAAGCCTCGAGCTGCGTGCAGATATGAAGAGAGGGAAACTGCGCACTCCTCTGGGATTTCCTGCTCCTCGCAGACACTGACGGGACCAAAATCTCCAAAATGAACTTCCTGTTTTATTCAGTCAGAGCTGAAAGCAGCGACTGGGACCACAAACTCATCAGGAAAGAGTTCACTGAGCTCAGATCAGCTGAGCAGGACGACTTCTGTCCAATCAGATGTCTTTCACGACAAGAAGAGTCGCCCCCTGCTGGATGTTTGAGAGCAGGAAGGTTTCAGGCTTGCATCCATCATGTGATAATGACCTTACGAACATACTGCATTATACTTGCTGTGAAGGTTTATCTGTTAGACTTTTATTGTGTTCATATTGAATGTTTGATTCAGCGGTCACTGCTGTCCTCACAGGTACAGAAGCTTTCCTCTGAATTATGAGATAATTTAATCTCTTCTTCTGCTGACTGAGGCGCACTCGTTCTTCTTCGTGTGCAGATTATAAACTAAAGCAGAACATCGGTTTGAGCGGTGTAAGCTGAAGAGGCTGGATTAAACTTCACCACACAAACTTATGTTCACTGGTCAAACAATGTGGATTACCATTATGTGCAGGAGGAGACTGATTGATTATGAGCACTGAATAATCTTCAGATTAAGGTCTCTGAATATTTTGGTTTCTCTGAGCTTTTGATCAGTTTATCTTCATCCCTCATTTTTTATTCCTTTTGTAATTAACGTGCAGCTGCAGTGGGGCGACTTCAATCACCACTGATCGCAGGTCAGCTTTAAAGCTCTCAGGTTGACTGACGTCATCCAGACTCCAGGAAATGTGTTAAATTACATCTAGAACATCTTTTCAGTGGAGCAGCGCCGGTGTTTGGGGTTGAAGCTCTTCTGCGCAGATAGAGATGTTCCCCAAACCAAACCAATGGTGCCGTCCAGCAGCTCCGCCAGCCCTGACGTAGCACTCCTCCAGTCACTGCCCACAGCTCGTGGTCACAGGTGAGGGAATATAGACGGTCACATCCAGCGGTCTCTTTATCCCCACCTGTTCAGGTCTTTAGATTTTGTGTTTCCACTGAAGCTGAACTACTTCCACACATTCTCAAAAAGCTGCCACTAAAAATTTGGCTCAAAAGTGGAACCTGTGTCGGGGGCTTTGCTTCGAGCTACAGTCACCGGTGATGTGCAGATGCAGCCCACAGACTGACCCGGTTCACCGAACAGCAAATGGACTGCACGCCGTTTTCATGCTTTCAGCTTCATCTTCAGCTTCATCTTCATCTTCATCTGCAGGTTCGTGAGATCGAGCTGAGAGGAAGCATTTACAGTTCAGACACAGACGTCAGTTCTTTCATTATGCTGAAATAAAAGCTCTAATTTAATGAAGTACATCATCCCTTCAGAGCAGCAGCAGCTTTCACAGAGTCACACATTTGAACACAATTCAGCTCAGTGTCATCCATCAGAACCTTTATCTAAACCTTCCACATCTCCATAACACCGACCATCTGTCTGCAGGATACAGAAATCAAAGGTAAATCATAATGAATAATAATAATTGCTCTGCAGGGCTGCCTGTTTATTTCCTCCTCAGTTACTTTCAGAGATGTGTGTTGAAGAGTTCAGACTCATGTTTGGATGTGACAGATAACAGCCCGCCACCCGTCCTGATGAATGGATGTGACTGTGAGCGACCGCCCGCCGCTCTCCAAGCTGCTGCTCCTTTCTGTGAGGCGTCGTCATGGGGCCGGACCACTCTCAGGGGAGACCCGCCTCCTCCTTTCACCCGGAGCAGCTCGGTGTGGGCGGCCCGCCCCATCCACGCCAAAATAATCAATGAACCCACCCTCCTTTCACCAACACACCACCGCTGCCATGAGGAGAGGCCATGAAAGTTTCCCTGAATGTGTTCAGGACAGAAAGAGAAACCACCTGCTGCACGAGGAACAAACAGAAAGCCGTTTATCCCACTTTAGTCCCTCTGAAGCTCCTCCTCCTGTAAAAGACCCCAAGTCAGACATCTGAGGAGATATGAGAACGATTAAAGTTCAGGTGAAGGTTTAACTTATAACTGTTACACACCATAAATCCGTACATTTAAGTACTGTCCAGCCGACGCGTAGAGGACAGGAAGATGTCATCACCAGCAGTCACAATGAGAGTTAATGTTCCCAGTGGCCAGCCAGCCAGAGAAGCCAGCCAGCCCGCCAGGGAGCAGCCAGCCCAGCCAGCCAGCAAGACTCCAGGAGCAGCCAGCCAGCAGCCATGCCAGCCAGGGAGCAGCCAGCCAGCCAGCACCGCCTAGGGAGCAGCCAGAGCAGCCATCCAGCCAGGGAGCAGCAGCCACCGCCAGGGAGCAGCCAGCGCAGCCAGCAGCCGCCAGGGAGCAGCAGCCATCCAGCCAGCCAGCCAGTTCTGAGCCAGCCAAGAATACAGCCAGCCGCAGGGATCACCAAGGCAGTCCAGCCAGCCAGGGAGCACCATCCAGCCAGGGAGCATCCAGCCAGCAGCCAACAGGATCATCCATCCAGCCATCCATCCCTCCATTATCATCCAGCCATCAGCATCCATCCATTATCAGCCATCACCTCCAATCAGCATCCATTATCATCCATCCATCCATCCATCATCCCTCCATTTATCATCCATCCATCCATCCATTTATCATCCAGCCAGCCATCAGCGGTCATGAGAGCAGTGTTGTGAAAAATTAGAATGAATTCAGATTTAAGGCTTCACTTTTCTGTCATGGTTCTGGGTCCTTTTGACCCTGTGTTTTGTTTGTGCTTTGTTTTTTATTGTATTTATCTTTTCTGGGTTTCTTTTGTTATGTTTTGATCTCTAGTTCCTAAATTCCCCAAAGGTCAAAGATCTCCATCCTGTCTATCTGAACCCGTTCAGGACAGCGAGGGATTGTAAAAATAATCAAGAACAGGGTATCTCCTCCTTCAGAAGATCTCTGAGCAGTATCCTTTGCAGAAGTCTGAGGTCTTTAACACTCAGCTGGGCCTTTCCAAACATGCTGATCCTGTTTGCAGGATCAGAACATTTTATCAGTGAAATAACGATTATGACATCAGTTCCCACAGATTAAAGAAGATAACGAGCAGACTTGGATCTAATACTGCTTGTTGTGTGCGGACGTTATTATCTTGTTTGTGAGTGATGGGACGAAAACAGCATCCTCTGATTAACCCGCCGAGCTCTGTTTTCATGTTTCTCCACAGCTCATTAATGTGTGAGAGGAGAAGAAAAACTGGAGCCGGATGCATAAACGAGGAGTTATTTCCACCTTGGATGTAAATGCTGTGCTGATGAGAGCGAACGAGCTTCAGCTCCACCAACAGGACAGAAAATCACAGCTCAGAATTGGAAACAAAAAGCAGAAATATCAACACTAAAGAAAAAACTGCTTATTACTGATATACAAATACTTACTGGTTTTACAGTATTTTTCTTATTTTCTTGTGTAAGTTTTATAGGGAAAGGCTCTGAACTGTGGCAGCTGCTACAGTTTCATCATGCTCCGTGTTGGATGACAATAAAAGCTTTCTATTCTATTGTGTTCTATTCTATTAGTTCAATTACATTTAGAATAACTAAGCTACAGGCTGAAGAGACTGAAAACCAAACTCTAGAAAATACAATAAAAAAAGATAAATAAAATAAACCAAGAAGTTAATAAAATATAAATAAAAACATAAACAAGAAGACAGAAAAAATAATTAAATTAAAGATAAAATGATCTGATTTTTTTAAAGTAAAAATAATACAAATTATAATTTAAAAAGTAAAATAAATAAATAATAAATAACAGGATAAAAAGCAAATATAAATGTGCATCTACTGAAATAAAACAAACTGAAAATAATGCAATCCGTTAAAATGATGTTGGCCTGCTGTTGTGTTTGTGTGACGATGGTTATTGTGTGCTCAGTGTGCTGATTTCACTGCAGTTGTGACTGCGTGGAAACTTACAGCTGATTGGCTCCAGCCTGAGGACCACGGCCTGCAGCATCCACCTGCAGAGGATCGCTGGCTGCTCTGACCCTGAGAGGGTGGAGGTGCTGAGGCCCTGACCCATTTTTGAAGGAGGGTTCAAAATATAATCAGTGTAACCCTCAAAGGTGAATGCAGAGGAAGATGAACGTGGTGCGTTCAGGGTCTCTGATAGCGGGTCCAGAGCTTTCAGCTCTTCATGAAGTTCTCATCAGTAATCAGCTGCAGATGTTCATGTTTACGAACGCTGCATCGCACTGATGACCAGTAAAGTCTTATTGTTTGTGAGCTAACAGTGGGTCCTGGAGCCGGTGTACTGACCTTTGACCTGAATGGTCAGGAATGATTTTGGAGTCTGTGTGCTCCTCAGGCTGCTGTCTGAAGGTTGGAGGGTTCGTGTTTTTATGACTCTGCTTTAATTTAAGAGCAGCGACATTAATGAGAGCATGAACGTGCGCTTTCAGAGCATTTGGATGATTTCTGTAATCAGCTCAAACTGTGACGTCCACAATAAAACAGACGAAGAAGAACAGATTTACAAACAGCCCAAATTTGCTTTAATTATCTCTGATAAGCAGATTCCTCTAATTGCTTTTTAAAACCAGTTGACCATTTTTACCTTCTTACACACACACACACACACACACACACGTATATAGGGTGCCTGCCAGCCTGCAGTCAATCCTGAGGGATTAACTGCCAACTTGGCCCTAATTTCCAGCCTGACTTTCATCAGGAGGAGCTTCGTTTTCTGCCCAAAGAGAAAAACAGCTGATTTTCACTGTTTATCCGCATCAGCTGTTTCCTCTCAGCTCCACAGCCCTAACCCTACCACCGCTCATTCTATTTCCTGCTTTATTGCCTCTATTTATCTTTATACTTATTTTATTCTTCCACCTGATTTATCTGAAGACGTCACCTTTGGCCTAACCTGACAAAATAAAAAACAAACAAAAAAATATTGTGCTAATTCAGTGAAAGTCCCAAACCGTTGAATCCAAATTATTATTATTATGATTATTATTATTATTATGATTATTATTATTAATAATAATCATAATATGTATGCCATATTAAAGCACCAAATCCAAAACCAATGCAGTCATTAAAGAGACCAAACAGCCCATTTCTGTCTCAGACATTCATTGCTTTTCTATTAGAAATGAATTTCGATTCGTTGATCATGAACAGGTGTCTTTTCGTCAGCAGACGGATTCAAACCTGCAGACTGAGACTCTGACCGACGGGAGGAGAAACAAACAGCCATCAGCGCTGCAAGTTTCAGCAGCAGATATAAAATGAAACCAAACAGCTGAGAGGAGGATGGATTTCTTTCTGAGGTCAGTCTGACAGCATTAAAACTCGTCTTTAAATCTAATGAGTGTCACATTTCTTCATCCTAACAAACTAAACGCAGTTTCTCCGTTAAAGGTGAGAAAAGAGCAGCTGATGCGTTTAATCTGCAGCTCCTTCCTTAGAAGATGAAGACGGGTTCCTCCTCCTCCTCCTCACCATCGGAGGCTTTAAATCAGATTGAGGATCCAGTCAGAGTTTCAGAGGAGTACAGAGCAGTACAGTCAGAACTCTTTCATTCGATCAGTCTTTGGATTTTTTTTGCGGCCCTCTTTGGGCCCCGGCCCACAGTTTGAGAGGCCCCCGATGGAGGTCGGGAGCAACGGGAGGAGTAAACTCGGATTAGCAGGTTGGTGCCGTTTTTGTTGCAGTGTCAGGAGTATGAACGCTAATAAAGGGCCTGCTGATGGCGGCCGCTGATTGGTGGAGGCTCTGATGATATTTGGCTGCTCGCATCAAAGATAAACAACAGAAATCTTTCTCCTCCTCCTCCTCCTCCTCTGGACACTGAAATCTGATCGGATTGAAGGGAAATGGTGGCAATTAATCCTTTGGGATTGAGACCCCCCCCCCCCCTCCTCCCCCCCCTCCCCCTCAGCTCTCTCCTGTGATTGGCTGTTGCCGTGATCCCTGGAGACCCGGGCCTGATAAATGGAGCCCGCCGCCCGGCCTGTCCCGCTCTGTACTCATCAGCTTCATCACCCTCCTCTCCCTCACGATGACCGGGCGAGAGGAGCTCAGCGAAGAGAAGCCCAAAGTGAAGATGCTGTCCCCGGGCTTCGGGATCGACAAGAACCGGCTGCACGGCTCCGGGCTCCGCTCCAAAGGCTTCGCCATCACCGACCTGCTGGGCCTGGAGTCGGACCTGCAGGCGCGGCAGCAGCCCGGCGGCCTCCCGGGATCGGGGCGGCCGGCGGCGTGCTCCGGGCCCGGGGCGGAGCCGCAGGGCGCGGGCGGCGGCCTCGGTGGGTTCTCCTTCCCGAGCGGGTCACTGCCCCTCGGCCTCGGCTTCCTGTGCAGCCTGGCGGCGCAGCAGCCCGCCGGGACACCCTGCTTCCTCCCCGGACACCTGCCGCTGCTGCAGGCCCGGGCAGACAGCCACTATCTGCAGAACCTGGAGGCCCAGAGGGACGCCTACTCCGGTACGGGTCCGCAGCCTTGTTCTGATCACTCTAACGGGTTAAGGTGGCGCTGCGGGACCGCCTGGGTTCGGCTCGGCTCGGAACTAATTTTCTGCAGCTTCTCTGGTTCGAATCTGCTCGGATCTGGAAGCAACAGGAGCTTTTTGGCTTTTTCAAATATTTCATTATTTCTTTCGTTCCCAAATACATTCTTCGTTTAAGTCAATCCGGACCGGATTACTAAAGTGGTTTTCTTCAGTTCGGCTCGGCTCGGCTCGGCTCTCCAGATCCAACAGAACTTTGATTTTTTTTTTCTTCAGAGTCGTTGTTCTCTTTTCTTGTTCTTATTCGTTTCCCTGTAAAGAACAAATGATCTTTTATCTCTTTTAATCTGGATTACTATTAATCTGATTCAGTTCGGTTTAGCGGCCCTTCACAAAAATAAATCATTTAACTTGATTCAGGGTTCATCGGCTCCTCTTAATCTGAACTTTATTTTATGATCATTAAAATAATTTTTCGTTCATATTTAATTTTTTTTCTTTCCTGTTGCAGATGAAGAGTGCCTGTCCGACCGAAACGACTCCAAAAGCTCCGGAAACTCACAGAAGAAGGAAGAAGAGGAGACACAGGTGAGGCAAAAAGGGCTCTTCACCGGAAACAGATTTTATCCGGTAGGAAAAAAGCAGAACTTAACGAATGAAATCAAATAACTGAGGACAAAGATTTAAACATTAACATGTTTGTTCAACATTATTCCATTGCACTAATTTCATTCCTAAATATGTTAGCATATTTCTTCTGTGTTTATTTAATTATGAAAATAAGAATTCATAAAGAGAAAAAAAACAATATTTATATAAGTTAAAATGCTTGAAAAAATCGAACTGAAGATGGAAAACCAAAGCTTTGATAAACAACATAAAACACTCAAAAATGAATTAAAATAAACAATTCAGGATTTTTAAATTCAGATTTATCAGTTTTGAAGATAAAGGGTTAAATATAATTGATGATTTAATTTCTTTATTAGCAGAAAAATAGATCAATAACAGAACTTTGATTCTCCAACATAAACAGGATGTTTTATTAATTATATTTATTTTCATATCTGAACAGTAAAAATCTAACCACACACATATTTTATCACTGAAACTTTTCCCTGTGACTGAACCATAATTATTTGTCTTCTAGTGTCCATTATGACTCATAAGAGTTTAATTACTAACAGGCAGTTTTAAAGTGTGACAGCATGAATCGATCAGTTCCAGATCAGAGATCAGACTGATAATAATCAATAATCAGGTTTCATTCATTAAAGAGAGAAAACAGATGAGACCATAATACATTTATTAAAACACTGATCAGAGTTTTTATTCAATATTTTAACCTGATTTCTTTTTAATTTCAGCTCCTGTGATGTGTTAAAATGCTGTAAAATGCTGTAAAATGAAGCAGCTGGATGTAACCTCTGGTTTCTCCTGCTGTGCTCAGGACGGTGTTCACCTCCCACCAGCTGGAGGAGCTGGAGAAGGCGTTCCAGGAGGCTCATTACCCCGACGTGTACGCCCGAGAGATGCTCGCCATGAAGACGGAGCTGCCCGAGGACAGAATACAGGTGAGAGGACGGATGGGTCAGAGGGGGGCAGGTGTCTGCACAGATCCATCACCCGTGAGGAACGTCGACGTGTTCTCCATCAGAGCCTCTGACAGGAGAAACAGCAGAAACATCTCCGCAGCACAGACCAGCTTCAAACACTGAACCAATACTCGCTTTCATTTAGGTTTTTTTTTATTAATTTTCCAGGTTTGAAGAATTTTTTTTTCAGGACTGACACTGAAATTCTTTCCATAGTTTTTATTTTATTTATTTATTATTTATTTATTTATTTTGTCAGAAATGTTTTGAGGGTGTTCGTTATGTTTCAGGTCCAGAACTGAAATGTGCGCTAGTTATTTTCATTTTTTAATTATTTATTTGTGTACTATACTGTTTATCTGTCTACCTGCTCAGGTGCTGGGTGTGACCTCTGTACTTCCTGTGTATTTTCCAGGTGTGGTTTCAGAACCGCCGGGCGAAGTGGCGAAAGCGCGAGAAGTGCTGGGGTCGCAGCAGCGTCATGGCGGAGTACGGCCTGTACGGCGCCATGGTGCGACACTCCATCCCGCTGCCAGAGTCCATCCTCAACTCCGCCAAGAACGGCATGATGGGATCCTGCGCCCCCTGGCTGCTCGGTGAGCCGCATGCACGTCAGTGCCACACGTGCACCACAACGCCATCAATACACACCGATCAGTGATCAATAAGCCTTTAAAGTAAAGATGACGCTCTGGGCGTAAAGCATCTGAATATGTTTATGTTACTACAGCGAGTAAATAAACAATCAGAGTAAACAAACATGTAAACAGGGCTGTGATTTGCACCAGACTGAACCTGACTCTGACTCCGCCCTCTCAGGGATGCACAAGAAGTCTCTGGAAATGGCCAAGAAGTGTTCCAGTCCCCCGGCATCCGACTCGACGCGCTCCGACTCATTCTGCGATGCCTCGGAGCGACGAGGTTCCAGCGAGGCCCGGGAGGCGGAGGAGGACGAGCTAATGGAGGAGGAGGAGGAGGAGGTGGAGGAGGAAGTGGCTATTGACCTGTCCAGCTCATCCAAACAGCAGCAGCAGCAAGAGGAGGGCGGAGTCTCAAAAAGGACCGCCTCACCGCCACGACAGCAGAGCTGCGGTGAATCAGACAGACACAGCTGAAGGTGGTCTGACCAATGAGAAGGAAGGAGTTCTGTGCAGGCAGCACTGCGATGTGATTGGCTCTTTCAGGGAGCACAGCTAATTAAAGAAAACAGCCAATGCATCACTTGTTACTTTGCAAAGTTAGTATGCTAATGCCTAGCTGCTAGTATACTTTAATTATTGTAGGGTCTTTACCTTACAATATAAAAGCACCTTGAGGCAACTGTTTGTTATGATTTGGTGCTATATAAGTAAAATTGAATTGAAGACTAACAAATCTAAGTGCTTATATAAGAGTTAAAATTACAGCAACAATATTTTAGTATGCTGCTAATATTAACACATTAAAAAATCAGCAGAGAAATCACTGATCATGTTAGCATGTTAGCTGCCAACATTTGCACTTATTTTATGTGTTAATATTTAAGCTCACCGGGTTCAGCGTGCAAAGTTATGATGCTAACATTATTAAACTCGGCATCAAAAACATCAAAGTTCTGATTTTAGATTAAATGTTTATTTTAAAAAGTGACTTAAACTGCAGCTGGCAGGAAGCATGCATATGTTAAAATACCAACAGGAAAATATGATTAGTCATGCTAACACGTTAATGCTAAAACATATGCCATCATGCTATTCTTGGCTAACATGCTAATTTATGTAAACTAGTGTTATAATTTTAGGTATCAGCTAAAAACTTTGGCACTTTTTTAAAAAAAAAAGTTTAATCATTGCTTTAAATTTAGTTTTTAAAGCAGAGGTGGTTTTACTGCCGTTATGTCTGCATTACGCATCAATACACAAAGGTTTTAGCATGCGTATAAATGTTAGCATGCTAAAATAGCCCGACGCTACGACCTTACGGTGCTAACAAAGTTTATCGTGTTAGAGTGTTAGCATGAAGCATGCTAATCCATATTAATATACTGTCCCGTGCTAACAGACGTTTCTTTTTTGACGTCGTGAACCAAAGCAGCACGAAAACCACCGCAATGATAAAACTGTTTGGCTGCACTAGCCGTGCTCCCGGGAAAGAAATGCTTATTAGGGCAACAAGAACCGATGCCACGGTGGTTGACCTGCCTCAAAGGATCGGACCAAGTCTTCACTAAAAGACTGTGTGTGTGTGTGGTGTGTGTGTGTGTGTGTGTGTGTGTGTGTGTGTGTGTGTGTTCATTAATGTTTTATATCCATGTCTGTTTGGAATCAGAGAATATTTATTGTTTTATTCCCATTGGTTTCTGTGTTTTATAGTTGGACTGAAACTCTGTGAATGTAATTTAACTGTAATATTTGAAAAAGTCTCTTCATTATTATTATTTTATGTTTGTACAGGGTGGAAAATAAAAAAAATATTTTTGGAATCAGCAGAGATTTTCTGCGATTTATTAACATGAACGTGTCTGTGTAGGTTCTATCATCCAGGTCATAAGTCATCTCTGGAGCTTGAAAAAGGACAACTGGACTTCTTGTTGTTTCTTGAAGATGTTTTACCTCTCTTAAACTAACCCTAACCCTCTCATCCAAAAGGCTTCATCAGTTCTCTATTTAACTCTTTTCTCTGTTCTAACTGAAGAAGCTTTTGGGATGAGAAGCGAAACATCTTCAAGAAACAAAAAAAGTCCAGTCGCCATTTTTCAAGCTCCAGAGACTAACACAAACACTGCAGAATCCTCTGAATACCATATTTAACCAGAGTGAACACTAACCTGCTGATTAAAACTAATGTTACATATCAGCTGAAAGACTAATGCTTTTATTTGGAATAATACAGTTGCAAAAATCCACTTTTCATTTACATTTTTGTTTGAAAGGGCATAATTATATAAGGTTCCCAAATTTATATTTAGTTTTCACAGGAAATTCTCAGCACCATAAATGTTTAAATCAAACTGATATTGAATTGGTTCTATCAATTTTGGCAGCCACTGACTTCCATACATTTGCTGTACTAGCTTAAATGAAGCACACAGGTGAAAAAATACAAATTATATTAAAAAAGGGAAATCAGGTTTACTCATATTTATATTTCTGTTACACTGACATTGGTGGAAGGATTAGATAATGTGATTTGAATAAACATTTGAGATTATTTTGGAAATGATTCAAACATGACATTTTGCTTTCTGTATGAAAACAAAAATGTGAAAAAAATTCAAAGTACAATCAAAAAAAAACCAAATGTATTTTTTCCTGCTATCTGAATAAATTTGTATTAAAACTTAGATTCCTCAGTACACCAAACTCCATTTACAAATTGTCTATTTAAGAATTTTCATAATGTGCATTAACTGAAGCCATCAGTAGATTCAGCAGAAAAATCACTAAATGCACTTTTTTGCTAACCTGTTGCCCCTTCTGCCAGACTTTTTTTTTAGCTTTATTAAACAAAAATGTACAAATCAACAAATTAAATAACAAACACAGCTTACATCGACTATGTCAGTAAAATAAGAGGAAGCACAAGATGTTCAACTTCAAATAGAAACCTACCTGCAAAAGTAACAAATAACCACAGAACAGAAAGAAACAAACGCATACACTCCCAGAGATGAAAAAAACACACACACAGCAAGGGATGCACAATATGTAATTAACTCGACGAATCATTGTAAATATAAGAGTACAATCTTTGGCTTTTAGGAGATTTTGTAAGTTTTAAGGCCTTCTTATATAAATCAAATTCGTTCCTAAAATAAATAAAATTGGTGGGGGGTTGTGTAGAACTTGGCCAAACATAAAATGCCACTGACACAGATTTCATCTTTCTTGTTTCCTAAAATTAACCAAAGGTTATTTCATCTCTTGACAGAGAAGCTGGTGATTAATTTTCCTTCCAGCCATGCTGAACTTCCCTCCAAAAACAATGAACTTTGTCGCATGAGAAGAAAATATCCTCAGTGGTTTCAATATCTTTTTCATAAAATGCACAATTATTAACTTCAATATTATATTATTATTATTATTATTAATCCTTTATTTAGACAGGAAAATCTCTTGAGACTCATTGTCTCATTTACAAGAGAGACCTGTTATATACATCAGCAACAACAAAAATGACATAGAAACAATAACAATACAATCTAAAGTGTAACCTGAGCAATTCTTTAGAAGGGTAGATGTTATTCATAATTTTAAAGTGTGTCTCTTTGCTTTTGGGGGGTATGGGAAGGAAGGTACATAGTTCTCATCTTGGTGATTAATAACTTATTAATTCATTTAAAATATCATTTTTATCTCGGTGTCCAGGGAATAATTTTTTAAAGAGGTTTTGCATTTCCTGTCCAGAATTAGAGGTCCCTGGATTGACAAAGAGGGCATTTGCAGTTGTATTTTTTGGTATGTCCTTATATTTTTGATAAAATTGTTATGTAATCTCATGAAGTCTAATACAGGATGGTTGAAGCTGTACTTTGTACATAATTGTTCATAATCTAAAACATTACCATTGTAATGCCAGACGGTGGCTGCGGGATCAGACAACCACGTAACTTCCTGTAGCCGCAGTAGCCGTTTGGTTGCTAAGCTAATCGGCCGCTGCAACGAGATGACGTCAAAGATGACCGCTGTAAGCACTTTTAAGAAGGAAGTGTCCCTCATCGTGAGCAGCCTGGCCAGAGCGGTGCTGACGGAGATCTTCAGTGCGGCGGAGGAAGCTTCTTTAAACCAGCAGAACCGCGAAGCTGAGGTAAGCCGTCCGGCTAACTGTCGCTAACAGCTAGCTGTACGGAAGCTCTTCCGGTTCCATGCGCTCGAAGCAGAACCGCAGGTGTTAACAGGACTTACTCACCTGACGCTAATGCCGTCACAGCGAACTTCGTTTAAGAATCCTCTGATTTTAGTGTGTCAGTGACTTATTGAGCCGGTGACAGCAGAACCTAACACATTAGACCTGAAGATCAATTTTTACCTGTGAATGACCTCTGACCCCGCCGCTACACCTCGGAATGTTTCAAGTTACTGACACTAAAGAAACCCGAAAACAGGATCATGCCCAGCTTTTCTGTGCTCTCTGAAAGTTTCATAATGACCATTAGGAAAATACGTGAGGCATAACTCTGACTTTTTTTTTTATTTTACATTAAAACCGTCGTTTATGTGAGTGTGTGTGTGTGTGAGTGTGTGTGTGTGTGTGTGGGTGTGTGTGTGTGTGTGTGTGTGTGTGTGTGTGTGTGTGTATCAAAAATCTGCAGAGTGTAACTGCCAGTTGTCATGGAGGGTACACTAAGCAGAAGGAAGGTGGCTGAGGACTAGTGAGTGTCAGAACCACTGTCCTTGATTAAACAACAAAGATCCTGTGAATACATCAGGAAGATGGCACAAAGGATCATGTGCTTAATGAGTACCTCAGGCAGCAGAAACCTGAGAAAGAGGAGGAGGAAGAACAGGAACCATCATGGAGGGACAGCCCTCTGCATGGCATGTACCACCGACAGATCGAAGAAGTGGCTGACTAAGAGAAATATTACCAATGGCTGGACAAAGCTGGACTGGCAGACAGAGGCACTAATCATGGCAGCACAAGAACAAGCTCTGAGTACAAGATCAATAGAGGCTGGGTCTACCACACCAGGCAGGACCCCAGGTGCAGGCTGTGTAGAGATGCCCCTGAGACAATCCAGCACATACAGTGGCTTGCAAAGTGTTCACACCCCTTGAACTTTTCACATTACAACCACAAACATTCACTGGAATTTAATGTGAAAGACCAACACAAAGTGGTTACAATTGTGAAGTGGAAAGAAAATTATACATGATTCAAAACATTTTTTACAAATAAAAACTGAAAGTGCGGTGTGCAAAAGTATTGAGCCCCCTTTTCTCTGAGTGCAACCAGTTGCATTCAGAAATTGCCTGATGACTGCTCAGAATCAGAATCAGAATCTTTATTGTCATTGTACACAGAGTTGCACAACGAAATTTAAAATGCATTCCTTCTAGGTGCCTCAGACAATAAATAATAAAATAATAAAATATGAGTGATAAAAATGATTACTAAAATACAGTGCACAATAGTAAATTAAGACGAATCTAGCCCCAATACACACACCAACGCACGCACACAGTCAGCACTACCACCCCACATCACTGTCCCAACCACACAGAGTTCAGTTCAATGATGGCTCTGGCATAAAAGCTGTTCCTCAGTCTGTTTGTTCTGGCCTTCATTGTCCTGAAATGTCTGCCTGATGGCAGTAGCTGAAACAAGGAGTGTCCAGGGTGTGAGGGGTCCTGGAGGATGTTCTGTGCCCTCCTCTGGCAGCGGGCATTGAACAGTTCCTGGAGGGAGGGCAGGGGACAGCCTATGATCTTTTGAGCCGTGTTGATGATTCGCTGGAGTGTTTTCCTGTCTGCTGCTGTGCAGCTGTTGAACCACACGCACAGACAGTAGGTCAGGATGCTCTCTACACAGCAACGGTAGAAGGACACCAGCAGATTCTGGGTCAGATAGTTGCTCCTAAGAACCCTCAGGAAATGCAGTCTCTGTTGGGCCTTCCTGACAATGCTGGTCGTATTGATACTCCAGGTCAAATCATCCTGCAGATGTACTCCCAGGAACCTAAAATCTGAAACCAGCTCCACTTCATCCCCCTCGATGAACAGAGGTTGAATGACATGTGTTGTCTCCTAAAGTCTACTACCATCTCCTTTGTCTTAGTGGTGTTCAGGATCAAGTTATTCTCACTGCACCACCTTGACAGCTGCTGCACCTCGTCCCGGTATGCTGACTCATCCCCGCCTGATATGAGCCCCACCACAGTGGTGTCATCCGCAAACTTAATGATGCAGTTACTGGCATGTATGGAGGTGCAGTCATGTGTGTAGAGGGTGAAGAGTAGGGGACTCAGCACACAGCCCTGTGGAGAGCCGGTGCTGAGGCTGATGGCTGAAGAGAGGTGGGGACCTACTCTTACCCTCTGGGAACGGTCTGTCAGGAAGTCCTTGATCCAAAGACAGGTGGAGCGTGGTATCCCCAGATCTGACAGTTTAGTCACCAGTCTGCCAGGAAGGATGGTGTTAAACGCCGAGCTGAAGTCCACAAAGAGCAGCCGAGCGTAGTTCCCCCCCCTGCTCCAGGTGAGAGAAGGCAGAGTGGAGGGCCGTGGCAATGGCGTCCTCTGTGGACCGGTTGGCTCTGTAGGCAAACTGGTGGGGGTCTAGTCTGGGAGAGACTGGAGATGACGTGAGCCCGGACAAGCTTTTCAAAGCACTTCATAACAATTGGTGTTAGTGCTACTGGCCTGTAGTCATTCAAACCTCTGATAGTGTTCTTCTTGGGGATGGGGACGATAATGGAGGACTTCAGGCAGGAAGGGACAGCAGCCTGGCTCAGGGACTGGTTAAAAATGCTGGTAAAAATACCAGCCAGCTGAGCCGCACAGACCTTCAGTATCCGTCCAGAGACACCATCGGGCCCCACAGCTTTCCTGGGGTTCACAGTTTCCAGCACACGCCTCACCTCTTGCTCTTGCAGCCTGAGGATGCTGCTGCTGCCTGCTGAGGGATGTTGGATGGCTGTCTCTGATTGCTGTACCTCAAAGCGTGCAAAGAAGCTGTTCAGCTCCTCTGCCAGATTGATGTTACGCTGATCAACTAACAGGCTGGGTTTGTAGTTCAAAATATGCCGAACCCCTTGCCACACCTGCCTGAAGTCGTGGCTCTGGAAACAGTCCTCAATCCTCCTCTTGTACACAGCCTTGGCCTCCCTGATGCCCCTCTTCAGGTTGGCTCTGGCAGCGCTGTAAAGCGCCCCATCACCAGCTCTGAAGGCGATGTTCCTCTCTCTGAGTAAGCTCTGCACCTTTCCATTCATCCATGGCTTTCTATTTGGAAAAACCCGGATATTCTTGTCCACAGTTACAGTGTCGGTGCAGAACTTGATGTAGTCCAGAGCAGCCGAGGTGTACTGCTCCAGGTCCTGGTGCTTGAATACGTCCCAGTCAGTTGTTTCAAAGCAGTCCTGCAGCTGTTGAGAGGCACCTTCAGGCCAGGTCTGAACAGTCTTAGATGTAGAAAGAGCAGTTTTGCTGAGGGGGGGTGTATGCTGGAATCATAAGCAGGGACAGATGGTCTGACTGGCCCAGATGTGGCAGTGGCACAGCCCTGAAACCCAGCTTGATGTTAGAGTAGACTTTATCCAGTGTGTTGTTCCCTCTTGTAGGGCATTTAACATGCTGATGGAACTTGGGTAGAACAGTCTACTGAGTAAAAAGAGTCCACCTGTGTGTAATCTAATCTCAGTACAAATACAGCTGCTCTGTGATGGCCTCAGAGGTTGGTTAAGAGAATATTGGGGAGTAAACAGCATCATGAAGTCCAAAGAACACAGCAGACAGGTCAGGAATAAGGTTGTGGAGAAGTTTAAGCAGGCTTAGGCTATAAAAAGATTTCCCAGGCTTTGAACATCTCACGGAGCACTGTTCAATCCATTATCTGGAAATGGAAAGAGTACGGCACAACTGTAAACCTACCAAGACAAGGTCGTCCACCTAAACTTACAGGCCCAACAAGGAGAGCACTGATCAGAGATGCAGCCAAGAGGCCCACGGTGACTCTGGACCAAATGCAGAGATCCACAGCTCAGGTGGGGGAATCTGTCCACAGGACAACTATTAAGGCCCTTTCACACCAGACGCATAAATTGCGTGCGAATGTTTCGTGCGTTAAAAATATTTTTCGGACTCTCCTGTTCTTAATGCAGCCGTTCACACCAATCACGTCATTTCACAGGATGAATTTGCGGCATTTATTTTTTTGGGTCAAGTTTGATTTTTCTGACTTTCGCAAGCGAACAAACAGGACTGACCAATCAGAGCGCTGCATTTAGCAGAATGTGAGGTCATAGCTCAAAATGCGCACCGATGTACTGAATATACAGTGATGTGGGAACAATAAAATCATAATATTTTCCCTCAGACACACAGCTACACGCTGTTCCGGGTCAGTCGGCTCTCTGATATTATCCTCTGCCTCCTCACGTGATCCCAACTCTGCCAACAAGAACAGCTGTCCCACTGACATCCTGAAATATGTGCGAAAGCATCCGTGATGCAGCTTCAACTCCGGGATCAAACCATGAAACTCTCCCTGCTGCTGCTTTCTTATGAGTTGGATGAACCCATAAACTCTATTTCTTCCTTCTCTTGTTTAGAAACATCAGGACCATTACATCATTGCTTGATGTCGACTGCATTTTTTTTCCACCGTGCGTTATATAGGGAGGATTTAGTCGCAAAAACGCAACGCGTCCGGTGTGTATATAGGTTACACGACAGGTTCGCATCCGAAAGATTCGGAATTTCGTGTTGTTTTTATGCAACACATCCGGTGTGAAATGGCCTTTAGTGGTGTACTGCACAAATGTGGTCTTTATGGAAGAGTGGCAAGAAGAAAGCCATTGTTAAAGAAAACCATAAAAAGTCCCGTTTGCAGTTTGCCAGAAGCCATGTTGGAGACACAGCAAACATGTGGAACAAGGTGCTTTGGTCAGATGAGACCAAAATTGAACTTTTTGGCCAAAATGCAAAACACTATGTGGCAGAGAATTAACACTGCAATTCACTCTGAACACACCATCCCCACTGTCAAATATGGTGGTGGCAGCATCATCCTCTGGGGCTGCTTCTCTTCAGCAGGGACAGGGAAGTTGGTCAGAGTTGATGGGAAGATGGATGGAGCCAAATACAGGACAATCTTGGAGGAAAACCTGTTGGAGTCTGCAGAAGACTTGAGACTGGGGCAGAGGTTCACCTTCCAGCAGGACAGCGACCCTAAACATAAAGCAGGGCTACAATGGAACAGTTTCAAACCAAACATATTCATGTGTTAGAACGGCCCAGTCAGAGTCCAGACCTAAACCCAATCCAGAATCTGAAAACTGCTGTTGACAAACGCTCTCCATCTAATCTGACTGAGCTTGAGCTGTTCTGCAAAGAAGAATGGGCAAAAACTTCAGTCACTAGATGTGCAAAGCTGGTGGAGACAAACCCTAAAAGACCTGCAGCTGTAACTGCAGCAAAAGGTGGTTCCACAAAGTACTGACTCAGGGGGGCTCAATACTTTTGCACACCGCACTTTTCAGTTTTTTATTTGTAAAAAATGTTTTGAATCATGTATAATTTTCTTTCCACTTCACAATTGTAACCACTTTGTGTTGGTCTTTCACATTAAATTCCAGTGAAATATATTTATGTTTGTGGTTGTAATGTGACAAAATATGGAAAAGTTCAAGGGGTATGAATACTATTGCAAGCCACTGTGTCAGCAGTTTGCATGATGCTAGCAGGCAGGGCATACATGGAACGCCATAACCAAGTGTATGGCATAGAACATCTGTGTAACATACAGGAACATCTGTGCCGAGTATGACCTGGAAGTCCCGAGGTCAAAAAGGGACACACCCCCAAGGGTGGTTGAGAACAACAGAGCTAAGATCCTGTGGGACTTCCAGATATAGACAGACAAACTTATGATGGCTAACCAACCAGACATCGTAGTGGTGGACAAACAAAGGAAGAAGGTTGTAGTGATAGACGTTACAATACTAAGTGATGGGGACATCAAGAAGAAGCAACACAAGAAGCTGGATAAATACCAAGGGCTCAGAGAGGAGCTAGAGAGGATGTGGAAGATGAAGGTAACAGTGGTCCCTGTGCTAATCGGAATACTCGGGGCAGTGACCCCCAAACTGGGAGAGTGGCTCCAGCAGATTCCTGGAACAACATCTGAGATCTCTGTCCAGAAGAGCAAAATACTGGGAACAGCTAAGAAACTGTGCAGGACCCTCAAGCTCCCAGGCCTCTGGTAGAGGACCCGAGCTTGGAGGACAAAAGACCGCCCGTAGGGGCGAGCTGGGATTTTTTCCATACATTTAACAGGACCTGTTTGGTTTTCTTTTATTTATTTTGATTTGGTATTTTAGGCTCTCTGTACATTTAAGGCATTAATATTTTAATTGTTATTGTTGTAGTTGAGGAATTTTGTACTTTTACCTGCAACTCCTCTTTTCATTGAGTCATTTATTTATTTATTATTTTGGGAGTTTCAGGCTTCCATAGAATTTTCTGACGTCAAATTCTTGTTTTTTAAATTGACTTTGGGCTAAAAACCTTTTGAATGCAGACCAGCTTTTCACAGCTGGTCTGCATTAGTGCCGCCTCCACCTGTGACGGCGGCCTGCTGATTATGAGACGGTTTGTTGTGAGGTTTGTGATGCTCTCTGTGGTTTTCCTCGCAGGAGAAGCTCAGTGCTCTGGTGGAGCATCTGTGCGTTGAAGCAGTGGAGAAAATCCTGAAGCTGGTTGATCTGAGTGTTGTGAAGAGCGAAGGGAACGTGGGACTAGTGCATGATGGGAGCGAGGACGCTTCAGAGACAAGGCAGGCAGCAGGAGGTCAGTCTGTGCTTTGAGCTCTGATTGGCTGCAGTTTGGAGAGGTTTTATTGAAGGTCTCTAAAAGAATCATCACATGGGGAACTGCACTAAGCAGGACTTCATGGCCCTTAAAAGGGTGGTTCATTCAGCTGAACGGACCATCAGAACCCCCCTCCCCAACCTGCAGGACATTTATACCAATCAGTGAGGTCGAGGGCTCTGAAGCTCCGTAGGCCTCTTTCCCACCAACAGGGTTCCGGAGCCTGTGCCGTAATTTGAACCGTTAGGCGGGTTTTCCACCGCTGAAGCACTCTAGCTGGTCTGGAACCAGGAACACGTGCCAAAAGTGGCAGAGGGGCGTGACTCTGTCGTCTCAACATCCAGTTTTCTACCATATTACATGTGTATTACAGGAGAAAGTGAAGCGATTTTCACGGCTGTGAATTAGGTTGGGCTCTAAGGCTGAACTTGCTGCTTTGTATCAGTTCATATCACAGATAAAAGGACACAAAGTGCGTACTTGTCGTCTTGCTCTAATCGCTGTCTGTGTTTCCCTCTGTGCTGCACACAGATGCTGCAGTAGTTTGGTTTGGACCCTAAAACGTATTTGCAGCACAGAAAGGGGAGCGTGTTCTCCCACGTTTGTGCGCTTCGGCTTCCGTGTTCAGACGAGGACCCGCCCACACTCATACGTAAAGGAGCAGTTCACAGAAAGGTGGTGGGAACGCGGGCCCGTTCTTAATCGTTTCGCCGGTTCCTTGGGATCGGCACGGGAACTTGCTCGGCTCTGGAACCTGGGCGGTGGGAAAGTAGCATCAGACAGCCCAGCCACCCCGGACACTCTTCTCCCTGCTGAGGACTGAGACTGAAAGGCTGAAGAACAGTTTTCATCCACAAGCCATCCGTCTGCTCAACTCTGAGCCCTGAACGGCACTATTATTGCACAATGTAAATTCTTATATTATTCAGTGCATAGTGTGAATTATTTTATTCTTCTTATATATATATATATATATATTTAATATTTTACTATTTATTGGCTGCAGGTACAAAATACATTTCACTGTGCATTGTACTGTGTATAACTGTGCATGTGATGAATAAACCTTATCGATCTTATCTTACATGAGGGCATTGGCTCATTAAAATCCCGCCCACCTAAAAGTCTCAGGTCTTATATGCAAAAACCCTGTAGGGTCCGTTGTTTTGGTTTTCTGACCGAGTCGAGTTCCTTTTGCCTTTATTTGCGTGTTGCAGGTGAAGGTGGTGAGGTTCCCCTCCCCCCCTCAGAGCAGGCCTACATCCTGATCTACGAGGTCAGTGACTAAATCCATCCGCCCACCAGAGAACGTCCACTGAGCGAGCACTGACGGCTGTCCTCTGTTTTTCAGAACGCCGCCGACTCTGAGTGTCTGTTGGTGTCGCTGCAGAACCAGAGCGCTGACGGTGAGAAACAGCCGCCTTAAACGCCAGCAGCGCCCAGAAAAACGTTCTGATCCACAGCTTGTAGTTTACCTGCAGCAGGTGGCAAAAGGCCACGCCCCCAAGTTGATTGTGTGATTTTACACACATAAAAAATCTGTATGGATTTAATTGGATGCTGCACGTTCCCGCCATCCTCCAGACTCCATTCACAAAAACACTAATTTTTTTGAATGGAGGCTGGTGGCTGTAAAACGAGTCCCTTCTTCCTGTGTCGTTTCCTGAAATCAGCAAACTTTGATTCAGACGTGAAGTTGACGTGAACAAAATTCTCTGAGGTGTTAAGGCCCTTTCACACCGGACGCGTAAATTCTCTGCGAATGTTTCGTGCGTTAAAAACATTTTTCGGACTCTCCTGTTCTTAATGCAGCCGTTCACACCGACCGCGTCATTTTACAGGACGAATTTGCGGCATTTATTTTTTCGGATCAAGTTTGATTTTTCTGACTTTCGCAAGCGAACAAACAGGACTGACCAATCAGAGCGCTGCATTTAGCAGCATGCGAGGTCATAGCTCAAAACACGAACCGATGTACTGAATATACAGTGATGTGGGAACAATAAAATCATAATATTTTCCCTCAGACACACAGCTACACGCTGCTCCGGGTCAGTCGGCTCTCTGATATTATCCTCTGCCTCCTCACATGTGATCCCAACTCTGCCAACAAGAGCTTAAACTGTCCCACTGACATCCAGAAATTTGAGTGAAAGCATCCGTGATGCAGCTTCAGCTCCGTGATCAAACCATGAAACTCTCCCTGCTGCTGCTTTCTTATGAGCTGGATGAACCCATGAACTCTGTTTCTTCCTTCTCTTGTTTAGAAACATCAGGGCCATTACATCATCACTTGATGTCGACTGCATTTTTTTTCCACCGTGCGTTATATAGGGAGGATTTAGTCGCAAAAACGCAACGCGTCCGGTGTGTATATAAGCTACACGACAGGTTCGCATCCGAAAGATTCGGAATTTCGTGTCGTTTTACGCAACGCATCCGGTGTGAAAGGGCCTTTATTCAGACCCCCCCCCCCCCCCCCCCCCCCCCCCCCCCGGCGCCGTGTCTTCTGGTGGTGGTGGTGGGGAATGCCCCCATTTTCTCTCGGAGTTGCCACAGCAGATTTGTTTCCTCCTGATCTCAGATTGAGGAGCTTTCACATCTTAGTTGCTACATTGTGGAGCCGCTATTCTCTGTAACATTGTAATAATGTAAACTGAAGACTCAAAAAACAACAACAGATTCAGTTGGCGGTGAGAAGTGACATATTTTCTCAGGTTACACCTTAAAGTTTATAAAGATTAGGCCGCACTGTCAGACTGTCTGATCCATCAGTAACTTCCTGAGTCCATCTGACAAACTTCCTGTTCCCCTGTTGTAGGTGGAAATGAAAGCACGTGTGATGCAACAGGTGAGGAGACGGCGCAACGTGCTGGTTCCTCCCCCTTCTTACCTCCGCCTCAGGCTGATGACCATGAGTACGCTCGCTCGGCATCACCACTTTCCAGCAGCACCTCAGCAGCTGTCGGTGGGGTCAGGAAGAGGACTCGGGGTGGCAGAAAGAAGAATCCAGTCACAACGTCTGCTGAGGTGACCGAGACTCACCTGCGGTGCTCGCAGTGTGGCATGTTGTTTCCAAACAGCAAACGGCTCGCCGACCACGAGAAGAAAGCCCACCCGGTGTGCTCAGTGTGTGGCGTGCTGTTCACTGGCGTCCTGAAGCTCCGTGAACACGAGATCAAAGAGCACGGGCTGCTGCCGTACACCTGTGACTACTGCCCGAAGAGATTCAACCACAAGGCGCACCGCGACCTGCACATGAAGGCGCGGCATACCGGCGAGAAGAGCTGCCACTGCGACATCTGCGGGAAGGGCTACGCCTGTGTCAGCGTGCTGAAGACCCACCGCATGACACACTTTGACAAGACGTTCATCTGTGACGTCTGCGGGAAGGGCTTCTACCACGCCTGCCACCTGACGCGCCACAAACTGGTGCATCAGGAAGTGCGGCCGTACCGCTGCTCCACCTGTGGGAAGGGCTTCACGCAGGCTGCAAACCTGCGCAGTCATCAGGTGACGCACACCGGCGAGCGACAGCTCTGCTCAGTCTGCGGCAAGAGCTTCCGCTGCCTGAAAAACCACATCATCAGCAAACACTCACATGAGCTGCCCGCCACAGACGCCATCATCAGCTGCGAGGTCTGCGGTAAGAAGTTCCCCAACCAATCGCAGTACCGGGCACACCAGAGGAGCCACACAGGGGAGAAACCCTTCCACTGTGACATCTGCGGGAAGAGTTACCGGCTGAAGGAGCTGCTGCGTGACCACCGGTACACGCACACTGGGGAGAAACCGTACCGCTGCTCGTTGTGCTCCAAGACCTTCAACCTGGCCACGAGCTTCATGAGGCACCGCAGCATCCACACCGGAGAGACGCCGTACAGTTGCCACGACTGCGGCAAACACTTCCGCCTGCTCACCTTCCTCAAAGCTCACCTGCAGACCAAAGCTCACCTGAAGCAGATGCAGCAGAGGCGGGCCGATGCTGCTCAGAATTGAGGAGGATGTGCGTCTGATCTCCCAGCGTTCTGATTGGTCTGACAGGCACACGGGGAATGAAAATAGACATTTTTCTCACGGCTGCACTAGAATGGCCTCGTCTGCCACCTGACTGTGAGGAACCAATCACACATCTCAGTTTCTGTAAAACAGTCGAGTGTTTTTACAGTTCTTAGAATAAACGAGTGTTTCTAATGACTGCGTATTTGAGTTTTTACTGGCATGGGTCACATGATTTTATTTTAAGAATAATTTTGATTAAGATTTAGAAAAATAAAACATCCACATCAGAAATCCAGCTGAGCAAAAGAAAATGAAGGATGGTATTATTAGGGGCGTGGCCTCTTTGACTGACAGGTGGATGGGCATTCTTTACATATTGTCTGATTCCAACACACACACACACAGGGCTGCTCCACTGCACTTTCAAAATAAAGCTCCTCAGGCTGAAGAGGTGGTCTGGATGTTGTTGCTGATTTCCAGCCTAACCAGTCCTACTGGTCTGTGACCTTTGACTTTTGGGTTTTCTGTGATAACTGCTGATGTAATCCAGCTGTTTTCCATCTGAACAGAGGTGAGATTAAAGCATCTAATCAGCAGCTAATCCCTAAAGCTTTGTGTTTGAACAGTAGCTTTAATCATGTTGGCTGATTGTTAATCTGAAAACACGTCATTGTTTACCTGCTAAAGGGCAGTCTGCCATTTTTTTCTATGTCATCGTGTCTGAGCTGTTAATCCCAGTTTTGATGTGGGCTAATAAATCTGACAGATTATTGGCTGTAAGGGGCCTGATGAGCTGCATGTTTAACATCGATTTTAAAGTGAGTAGACAGACAAACAGCTAATCTGATTCCACTGTTCATCCACTCAAAGGGTTAAAGCTGAAAACATCAGGCACAGCAGAGGATCAGCTGTTTTCTCTGGGCTTTAGTTTGGATTTTTACTTTTATTCACACAGGAAACGCTCAGCAGTAACTTCTGGTCTCATTTTGCTCAAATAACTTGAACCTCATTTTTCAGCTCATCACATCTCTGATGATCGATGATGATTCCTGCGGTGCAAACATGACACTTTATTATTGGAATAAATCAGTAAACAGGAGGAGTCCCTGTGAAGACCTGCAGGGGGCAGCAGATCTGGAGATTTATATGATGAGAGTTTTTAATCCTCTGTCAGGTGTTCACAGGTATGAGCAGTGATGGTTTAGTTACCTTGAAAAAGTAATCTGATTACTCTTTTAAAAAGTAACTTACTTTACTGATTACTTGATTTTAGAAGTAACTAAGTTAGATTACAAATTACTTTAGGAGTTACATTCAACAGCTGCTGGTGTGCCAGGAAGGGATCGTCTGTATTTAAACAGCCGTAAATGACTTGTTGATCTATAATCTATGAAGCATCTATCAAACATATCTCTCATGAATGATATCAGGACATTGTGAGTGAGAAACAGCATTTCTATCACAGGTAGAAGCTGCACTCAGTTTTTGGCAAAGTGACTTTTATATATTTGTTTTTTATGAAGGTAAAAACTGTCTGACATTAAAAATGTCTTTTTAAACAGAAATCTGTCTCAGAAAGCTGCAGAAACAAATATGACATCACAGATCTATAAAGATATTTGAAGTGTCCAAAAATCACTGGATTGATTATAATGTAGGTACAATAACACAGACTCCTAAAGATTGTTGAAAAACAGGTTATTTTATATATAAGCCCTTCATAAATCATGCTGACTGCACTCTGTTTACCAATATAAGCAAAGACATTAACATAAAAGCACACAGAAACATCAGGATCACTTTTTGGCAGACGATCACTTTTGGCACAACACCGGCAGCACCCCCCGCCGCTCCAAAATAAAAATGACAACCAGGAAACGAGGGCGAGTCAGCCGTGTTTAAGGGCAGCATTTCCTCTACTACATACTGTCCCACCAGCTTCTTCAGCCCCCCCCACTTACTGGTTTGTACTGAAGTCCAGGTTTTGTTGTTTGGGTGCTGGGGGGCTCCTGCATCTGCTTCACCACCTGGTGGGACTCGCTCTATAAGTGTGACTGTGCTGCGACTCCAGATGTTTCCTCATATTTGACGTAGTGTTTCTGAAGCCAGATAGCACTTTGTCACAGCACAGAGCGCACAACTAACCTTGATGTTGTCCTCTTTAGCTGACACAGACTCACAGTAGTTCCTGTATTTCAGCTAGAAAACGTGCATCTCTCTCCTCCCTCCATTGTTTCCGTTTGTGTCGCTGTACTGTTTTTGTCCTCATGATGAAAACGGTCAGACGTCACTCCCCGAGACGCAAGAAGAAAGCAAACATATATCTTTGTACTGAGGAAAATCACAAAAATAGTAACGCAGTGACTTGGATACATTACTGTAATCTGATTACTGGACTGCAAATATTAACACGTTAGATTACTCGTTACCGAGAAAAAGTAGTTGGATTAGATTAACGTGTTACTGATATCAGTGGCTATGAGTGATTAATTTTAATCTCATATAAAAGCAAAAACAAACCCACATGAAGCCGCTCATGTTTCGGGTGATTTGGTCTCCATGAGGTGGAAACTGTTCCAGCCCCTCACACCAAAACAGCTCAGGTGATAAACAGGCTACAGGAAGCTGGGCCTTCGTGTCGTAGAAAGCAGGTTCTACCTGCCTGAGGGGGGTCGTGCTCCTTATCAGTGAGGTCGCTTTAGTAGAAACATGTGGTGTCTGATCTACTATGTATGTATGGTTTTTTCCTTTAGGATGAAAGCGTTGAGTTTAGGCCTCCAATTGATGCCACCACAAAGGTATGCACATGGGGCCCCATGCTGGGCTATCTCTTTCCAAATAAGGAGCTGACCATACATCCATATGGTAAACAACTTTATGATCGGTTGAGCTGCTCTCCACACCTGTATATGGTAAAAGTCAGGAATGTGGGAGTTGGCCAGAGAGGACAGTTTATAACCTTTGTGATTCCTCTTCTTGAAACAGCGTCAGGAAGATTGGGCCTCCTCTCCCTGTGTCTCACGAAGCATCTGTTTGATACAGCAAACACTTCAGTAGAAACACTTCAGTAGAAACACCTTCAAACACTGAAATTGGTTTTAATGTGAATTTTTAAGCTGCAGTTTCAGCGCTGCTGCTGAAATCTGCTCGCTGTCTGAACTTAAATGACTCGATTTTATAATCATAATGTAACCAGTAAGAAGATGCAGCTGCGCTGTGACGTTAAGATCAGCTCTCTGCTGGGACGCTGAGGTCATTCCCAGTTCAACCACCAACACCTGCAGACGCCAAACTGGGAAACCTGAAGAAACCTGTAAGCTTTTACAGCTTTATGTGCTCAGGCTTGAATCTGTTCATGTTGTAATGAACCCAGTTCCCCATCAAACAGGAAATGTGCTTCAGTTACATCATATTTAAATGATTATGTTTGATGACAGGGAGCAAAGAAATAATACTGGACAGTTTGCATTCAGTAGTTTATATATACATATAATTTTGCACTATCATTGTACACATTGCACATGTACATCATCTCCTTGTACTACACCTGCTACAGTGTGTGTGTGTGTGTGTGTGTGTGTGTGTTTAATACTCTGTATTTTGCTTCTATATTTATTCTATCTGTATATAGTCTCTACAGTCTTTTTTATATAGTTTACTTTATATCCTATTGATTTAAGTGTTAGTTCATGTGCAAATGTTTTTTGGTCTTATATATAAAATGTTGAGCGGCCTGGGCCGAAGAATGTCAGTGCTGGTAGTGATGTGTTACCTGTACATGATAATAATAAACTAAACAGCTAAACTACACAAAGGAAGTGATGTAACAGCTGTCCACCAGTAAGAAGACAAGAAATGATTTGTAGGGGTGAAAATGATAATAAAATAATGTACTGTGGCATTACAATTATAATATTTAAACAAATTAGAATTAGAAATTCAAAAAGCAAGAAAATCATAATTATGGGATTCAAAATTTAAACTCCACAAAATTACTTTATTACACATTTACTGACTAACAAATAAAATAATGCATACAATTTTGAGGCAGTATGAGATAAACTGTCTAAAGTAATCAGAATGATGAATGAATGAATAAAAGTAAAAAGTTTATTTTATTTGAATTTTGAACTCTTTCAATCTTCAAACTTCAGCTCAGAGTGAGAAACATTCATAATGTAGCAGAACTGCTTTCAGGTTTATGTTGAATCGTTCAGCAGAGTTTCCGTGTTCCTCCTGTGTGTTCGGCACTAAGCTTCCTCCATACCTGCTGCACCTGGACACACCTGAGGGGGTGGGAGGGGGCGAAGGGGCCGGCTCTGAGGAGCTGAGGTCTTCCAGTCTCACAGCTGACTGCTCAAGATTGACATGGCCGCTCGCAGCAGGGCGACCGGACTCTTCAGGACCGTCCTGAGCACATGCGGGGCTCCGGGACCGGGACGCGCTCCGGCCCGGCGCGGCAGGTGTCTCTCCTACCAGCCTGCTCGTCCCTCGGGGACCTGGAGCACCGAGCTGTCCCGGCTCTCCCAGCGCGACCTGTACCAGCTGTCCGTCAGGGACCCGGATCGGTTCTGGGGGTCCGCCGCCGGCTCCCGGCTGCGCTGGATAGAACCGTTCCGGCGGGTCCGGGACTGCGACCTGACCAGCGGGAGGATCAGCTGGTTCCTGGGAGGAAAGCTCAACGTGTCCGGTGAGTCTCCCCGCCGATCAATAACCTGATCGGTCCCGATATTTAATTCAAGTTTCCCTAACAGAGGGTCAAAGAGTCGGTCACGTGTTTCCAGTCCGGATCCTCCCACAGCCAATCAATAACATCCCAATAACCCTGTTACTGATCAGTGATCGATCCTGAGCCGGAGGCAGCGGCTCCACTGACCGACCTGCGCCAGACTTCATTCAAAATTCCGCTGCATTTACGCGCGTGCGCGCGCGGCTGCTGTTTCTGCGCTTTGAATCTGATCGAAGTTCATCAGAAACATCAGGGCGCATGCGCCACTGAGCCTTCGTCTTTACGCTGGTTTCCACAGGAATCTAATCTATCGATCAGTAACAGCAGCGTTAAAGTTAATCAGTTAACAGCCCTTCTTAAGTTATAATAACATCATAACTGATGCGTTTAAGTTACTGTATCTAATTTTATTATAATGACTTCATTTAGTCACTTACGGAAAACAGATGAAGTTTTCTGCCTGTTTTTGATGCTTTGGTTTTGAATGATTACAGAAAAACTGAATTTGAACTGCAAAGAAAACTTAAAGTGATCGAGCTGCTGTGATGGAGGGACTGAATGAAGGTGTCATTGTTGCACAGCTTGATCATTAAAGGCCTGAGCTGGTGCAGTGCTGGTTTAATGGTGGTGGGTGTGATTCAATTCAATTTAATTCAATTCAATTTTATTTATATAGCACCAAATCACAACAACCTCAAGGCGCTTTGTATTGTGGGTAAAGACCCTACAATAATACAGAGAAAACCCAACAGTCTAAACGACCCCCTATGAGCAGCACTTTGTGACAGTGGGAAGGAAAAACTCCCTTTAACAGGAAGAAACCTCCATCGGAACCAGGCTCAGGGAGGGGGGGTCATCTGCTGTGAGGGGGGAGAGACAGAGATTAATAATAACTAATGATTAAATACAGAGTGGAGTATAAACAGAGTAAATAAGGGGAATGAAAAGACAAAGTGCATCATGGGAACCCCCCAGCAGACTAGGCCTATAGCAGCATAACTAAGGGAGGGTTCAGGGTCACCTGATCCAGCCCTAACTATAAGCTTGATCATAAAGGAAAGTTTGAAGCCTAATCTTAAAAATAGAGAGGGTGTCTGTCTCCTGAATCCAAGCTGGAAGCTGGTTCCACAGAAGAGGGGCCTGAAAGCTGAAGGCTCTGCCTCCCATTCTACTCTTAAGTATCCTAGGAACCACAAGTAAGCCAGCAGTCTGAGAGAGAAGTGCTCTGTTGGGGTGATATGGTACTATGAGGTCTTTGAGATAAGATGGGGCCTGATTATTCAAGACCTTGTAGGTGAGGAGAAGAATTTTAAATTCTATTCTGGATTTAACAGGGATGATGGGGGAGTGATGGGGTGGTTGGTGTTGAGGCCTTTGATTACTGATCAGTCACGGTTTAAAGCTCCAGCTCTGTGAGCGGCTCATGTCTTGGATCCATATTAAAGACGACAGAAAGTTCATTTATCAGCTTTGTGTCTGTTTCAGGGAGTTCGGTGAGTTGTTGTGAGTCTGCCTGCGTGCAGTCCTGTGCATCTTTAACCTTTAGTTTATGAACTGAGCCCTTTAAAACAGACTTGTAGAACTGATCCATCACTGAAAATGTTTATATGGGTCGTGTTATTAATGCACATCATTTGAACGTGGCCTTTAACTCCCTCGCTGAGTGCATTTAATGATGAAGGTGAAGGTCAGTGTGGTGCTGCAGGCTTCCTGCTGTCAGGTGTTCACTGTGAAAACCTTGCAGACCTGATTCGGCCGAGGTCCAAACCGAAAGACAAGCCAACAGTTAAAGTGAAAGGAAACCCTCCACCTGCCTCCCACCCCCTCGCGTGCTCGTTTGTTTCCGTTTTCCACCACGCCCGTTACTTCCGTCCTGCAGGGTGATCCGCCTGCCGCTGCCTGAGCTGATAATGAGCCGCTGGCAGGAGGAGGAGGAGGCGTGTGCAGAGCTGATAACAGGGCGGGACGTTTCAGTTTGACCTCTGAGTCTAACGCCTGCAAACACTCTCCTGGACTTCATCCAAACCGGATAAAACAATGAAGTAATGCCGTTTTTGATCTGAAAGGTGAAAGGTCACTCGCTGTGATGTCAGTATATAGTCTGTCACTGTGGCAGGGTTATAATAGTTTTGGATTTTACTTTATTGTTTAGTTTTAGTTAGTTTTTACTTTTTTTCTCTAATTCAGTTAGTTTGAGTTAGTTTTCAGAGTGATTTTGATTTTTTATTTTTGGTTTATTGCTTAGTTTAGTTTCATTAGTTTCAGTTTTTCAGACTTTGTCAGGTGTAAGATTGAAGGCACAAGAGTGACTACTGTGTAATGAAAACTCAACAAAAGATACTGTTTAAACAACCAACGGTTCACAGACAGCAGCACTACATGTTAAATGTGTGTGATATTAAGGACACACATGAACATCAACAGGAAGAAACAAAGAAAAACATGAACTCTGAAACTCAATAAATTCTACAATAAACTCTACAATAAACTTCAGCATCAGTGCAGCAGATTAACAACACCTACATGTGGTGCTGGACAAAAACAAACTCTTTGAAGGAGTCAAAGGTCAAATCCAGCTGCATCCTGATGTTCTCACACCTGAAGCTGCTTCAGGTTTGGAGCTAGCTTGGTTAGATGCTCTAATTAGACTTCAGGGTCTTTGTGGCCTCTGTACACAATGAAGTGTCCGACCTCATGTCGCATTTCTGCTTGTGATTGTGTGTTAATCACCTTGCAGTTGTGTACTGGTGCCAGCTGGGACTTTTTTTTTCTGTGCTCGGTTTTTTGGCTTTTAATTCTAGTTTTTATTTATTTCAGTTAACAAAAATGTTTTTTCAGTTTTCGTTATTTCGTTGGTTTTCGTTAACTATAATAACCCTACACTGCGGTTGACTCCAGAAGCTCTAACTCTGCTCGAACCTGTGACCTCTGGAGGAAAGCGGGCTGACACACCTGTCAGTGATCCCTGCCACGGGGCCAGGATCACTTAGTCAGTCAGGAGACCTGTTTCTGCTTCATGATGTGGATTTAAATTCAGTGGCTGTATTGGTGCGATGGCTCAATGAGACTAGCGAGTGTTATTTATGAATTACAGATAGAATATTATTTATATCAAACGTGATGAAGTAGAAATACTCAAAGTACCTCAACATTGTCTTTGGGTACATTTTTAGTTATTTTCCACCACAGGTGCACAGACACTGTACCAGCAGTGATAATAATAGTAATAATCAGCTCCTGGGGGCTGGTTTTCTGGGTCTGGGAGCATGTTGGAGCTCCTGTTCCCGTCGGGATCGGCGACCTGACTGTGTGTTCTCTCTTTATTGTCTTTATCCTCCTCTGTTGTTTGTCTCTCTCTCATAATAATCCAATAATATTCCAATAACGCTGGCTGGAGGATTTCTCTCAGATCTGATTGGACGCTTCTCCTTTCTGTTCCTGCTCTTTGTTACATAAATGACTTTGTAAAGCTGCTGCGTGACAGGATCTGCAGGCTTAAGCCCATTTTCAGATTAATGTTCAATCAGAGCATAAATGAAGACGCTTTGCAGCAGATCAAGTGTCGCTTTCAGCGCGGGACAGCACACGATGTGTTTGTGGGACTTTGCATCAGATAGTGAATTAATCATTAGAGGATCTGAGAGATGCTGATGGCACAAAAGCAGAAGGAAACAGCTGCAGCTGCAGTTTTTCATGAGTTCACAATGAACTGATTTATAAGATAAAACCAGTAAAAAAGGAGTCTGAGGATATTTGGCAGATTGTGTTGAATCATGACTTATTAGCAGATTATTCATCAATTAAGACTTGCAGAAACATGTCTGAGGCCTTCATTGACCTCAGCCTTAAATGTCTGATCAGTAGAATTGATCATATTTTAGCACAAAGCTTTGTTTTGATCAGTTAAAGTTACCGTTTCAGATGAAACACCCTCTGACCTCCGAACCTGAAAATCAAATATTGGCTGTTTGGTTTGATGAAGCTGTTGGTGAGCCTTATGAATCGATTTCTCACAGCTCTGATTTTCATCACAATCTTCAATGAACTGGAACAGGAAACAGGAAGTGACTAGTAGTAGAACTAGTAGCCTTCAAACCTCCATCAGAGGTTCCTGTAGCTGCTGATGAGACTCGAATGACTCAGGACGAATTTTGTGTCCTTCTGTTCAAAGAAATCTGGAACGTGTCGATGAAACAGCCTCAGGTGATGCTGCAGCGCCTCAGTGGGTGGATGTCATTCATCCGTCTCTGAGGATGAAGAATGACCCTGTCACAGCTGCAGGAAGCCGTCACCTGGAAGGATCAGCAAAAGACTTTTCACATTTTTAATGAGCATCAGCCTCCAGGGCTGAAAAGCCGTTTACAGCTGATACAGAAACTGCTTTTGGTCTCTGTGGATAATTTCCCCTTCATAACAGCTGTGGGGGCGGGGGGGGGGGGGGGGGGGGGGGGTTACATGCTCTTCAGTGTCTTCAGTTTAGCTCCTGTTAGTTTTTCAGTTTAGGTTCATTCAGTGTCATTCCTGATGCTATTTTCTGAGCCTTACCTTGTTTGGGTTATTGTGTCCTTTGTGTTACGGTTTTGTGTCTCTCGTCAGTATGAGTCCATGTCTGTGTCTGGTTTCCTTTCCCTGTCTCACATAAAAGGTTTGCTTTGTGTTGTTTCTGCCTTTGGAGTCCTCAGTCTCCTAAATGATGACAAAGATCCTGGAAATGATTGGAGATATTTGGATATTTAGTGCATGAAATGCTTAAAGTTTATTTTTGACTGCTACTGGTGCTGTTATGGTGCTCAACTGGTGCCAGCTTTCTGTGGGAATGTGTGGAAGTGGTTCCAAACCGTTACACATCAGTGATTTAGACACTTCAGACTCACCCAGTTGGGTGTGAGCCAAGAAACACAGAAGAAGAAAATGTTTGTACTGACAGTGATGTTATCACAGCACAGACACCTACAGACCCCAGTTTAGAATAGAATAGAATAGAATAGAATAGAATGCCTTTATTGTCATTATACAGGATGTACAATGAGATTGGAAGGCCACTCCTGTTCAGTGCCATTATGTGTATTATGTTATATTAATATTAGGGGTGGGACTCGATTAAATAAATTAATCTAATTAATTAGGAGCTTTGTAATTAATTAATTGAAATTAATCGCATTTTAATCACATTTCAATATTTAACATGATAAATATTAATTTAAGTTTAGTTGATGAATGAATCAATATACATAAGCTTAAACTTCAAAATTTTGTTTATTTTCCCACCAGTCTGCTACACAGACCAACGAAGGTGGAAGTGCTCCTGTGATAAGCAAACTCCTGAAATTAAAGTTAAGCATCATAACTGGATAGTTTTATTCAACATTAATGTCTCACTTAATATAGTTGGAAATTAATCATTCGCTCAGCTGTATTCCTTGATGTTGCGGTGCGGGCGGCGCGGGTTCTCGTCCCGGCCCGTCGCCAATTTGCCCGCGTGTCTTCCCCCGTATCTTTCCCCCATTTCCTGTCACTCTCCACTGTAGACAAAAGCTGCTATGGCCAAAAATGCAAAAAAAAAAAAAAAATGCAAAAAAAAAAAGTCCCACCCCTAATTAATATTACTGATATGACATGTCAGATCTTTGCTTGTTTAAAAGAAAACATTCAGATCAAAAACCTTCAGTTTGATTTTCTGTCTGTCTGTCAGTGAACTGTCTGGACGTCCACGTAGAAAAACATCCGGACCGAGTGGCTCTGATCTGGGAGCGAGATGAACCCGGCACCGAGCAGAAGGTCACCTACAGGTAAGAACACCTGTTATCATCTAATCAGCTCCACAGGTAGAAATCTGACAGTGATGATTTAGCTGTGACCTCCCTCTATGCAGATGACATTCATTTTTATCTTATCAACACCATAAATGTGGAGATGATGTTTGAACCGTGCTGTACATCTTCACCTGATCACATGCTGGAAACCAGCTGTCAGCAGCTTCACACATTGTAGCTGTGAGGGTCTGATTGATATGTTCAGCTGCCTCCACAGAGAGTCTCTCCACCAACAGTGTGTCCTGCAGAGATGATGAAGGAGGGAGATTAATTCCAGTACATTCCAGTAATGTGCCACCACCCTGGACTGCTTGTAGTCCTCATTCTACTCTGTAGCATCAGTGAAGAGCAGAACAAGAACTCCAAGAGGTCCAAGTCTGTGGAGAGGAGGGAGGAGAGCCTCTCTGAAGAGGCAGCTGTGAGCCTTTGATGCAGTTGCAGCATTAAGAGCTCTATAGTTTCACCATCAAAACACTAGCTGGTGCTGGAGTTTCTCTCCTTTGGAAAACTGTGATGAAGAGGACATAGCCTGAAATGCGTATGAGGAAATGATGGTGCAGAACTGGGCGTGTAGTTATACTTTTATGGATGGTGCATGCCAGGTTACAGCGTCAGCTGTCAGAAGGGTTACAGCAGGATTTATTTTCCCGGTATTAAATCTGTACCACAGAAAAGAACTGATCCTGCGCCACAGCCTGACCTGCACCTGCTGAGAAAGGTAACTACATACTGATGCAGCCTGCCCGATGATTGGCCCTTCAGTTACATACTGTTATCTCCTGCATGGTTCTAGCTCTTTCTTCTTTTGTTTTTTGAAGAGAGAAACTCTGCTGCCCACTGTTGTTTTGATGGTGAAATTGCAAAGCGATGCAGGCACACCATACAGGTATGAACGGCATCGGCCGTGATGCAGCTCAGAAGCATAAATGAAGCATAAAAGTACAAGTCCCACATTAGGGCCCAGAGATTTATCGCTCAGCTCAGCATCGTCTTCTGACTGTGCAGCACACCCAGGCTATTCTTACAGGTTTGATGATGTCATCTGATCAGGCAATTGTTCTCACCTGCTGTTACTCATTTCCTCCCGTGTCCTGCTGTATGATCAGTCCTGTTATCTTTAAGGGGAGGAGCTAAAACAGCTTGTTTTAGATGGATGATGAACTCAGATAAAAAAGGATTATTCTGACCTGTGAATCATCCAAAGCCATCATCCTCACCCTGTTCGCCCCACAGGGAGCTGCTGGAGATGACTTGCCGCCTTGCCAACGTTCTGAAGAGCCATGGGATCGACAAAGGTGACCGGGTGGCCATATACATGCCTGTATCACCGTTGGCGGTGGCAGCCATGTTGGCGTGCGCCCGTATCGGTGCGGTGCACACTGTGGTGTTCGCCGGCTTCAGCTCAGAGGCTCTGGCAGGAAGGATCCAGGACGGTGAGTCCACCTCTTTGCTCCACCTCCATACACTCGTCTTTTAACCCGTCAGGTCTGACTCTTCATCATCATCATCATCATCATCATCATCATCATCATCATCATCATCATCATCATCATCATCATCAACCCTCTGCTGTCACCATCTCATTTATTGGCTTTGGCTGCAGAAATTTGTTCTCATGAGTCTTTTCAGTGAAGGAACAAAAAAAACATGCATCAACATCTGTTTCTATCTTTTCCTCCAGAGCACCAGTGACAGCTCACAGGGTCAAAGGTCATTCATTCCCCAAAAAATAGATCAAACACACAGAAGACAAAAGTGAACTATTAGTTTTGTTCATTCATATTTTCCATGCATATCATGATATTATCATTACTGTGAATGTAATCTGAAACTGTGAAGCTACGACAGCCCTCGATTGGACACTCTGGAGTCTGCACTCTTAGGGTTTGATCCCTGGCTCCTCCAACCTGTATGTCAAAGTTAGATACTGAACCCTGAGTGTGAGTGTGTGACTGCTGGGTTAAAAGTGCCAGCAGCACTTGGCAGGCAGGAGGCTGAGGTCGGGAATGGAGACCCTCTGGTGATGAGGCTGTAGGAGGTGATCGGACACCGCTGGTGGTTTGACTGGGGCCCAAAAACAAAAGAGACACTGTGGGGATTGACAATGGCCTCTGACCCTTGGACTCAGGACAGTCAGGCCCATTTTCCACCGACCAGGTGCCAGGTGCCAGTATTTGAACCGTTCAGCGGTTTTTCCACCACGAACGCACTCGGTGCTCGGCTGAAAAACGGGTTCAACTTGGGCCCCGCAAGCTAGCTGGTCTCGAACCAAGTACGCGTGATGAAAGCGGCAGAGGGGCGTGACTCTGCCGTCTCAACATCAAGTTTTCTACCATATTACATGTGTATTACAGGAGAAAAGCGAAGCGATTTTCACAGCTGTGAATTAGGTTGGGCTCTAAGGCTGAACTTGCTGCTTTGTATCAGTTCATATCACAGATAAAAGGACACAAAGTGCGTACTTGTCGTCTTGCTCTAATCGCTGTCTGTGTTTCCCTCTGTGCTGCACACAGATGCTGCAGTAGTTTGGTTTGGACCCTAAAACGTATTTGCAGCACAGAAAGGGGAGCGTGTTCTCCCACGTTTGTGCGCTTCAGCTTCCAGACGAGGACCCGCCCACACTCATACATAAAGGAGAAGTTCACAGTTCGGGCACAGATGACTCCTGAGGCTAGTGTTGTAGTACTCAAGACCGGTCTTGGTCTCAAGACCACTTTTTGATGGTCCCGGTCTTGTCATGGACTTGGACATTGAGGGCTTGAGATTTTATTTCAAGACCAGTCAAGACCACAGCTGTGGAAATATCACTAAATTACCAGAATACTGTCCAATTTATTTGTTAACATCTTTGCTTTTATTGGATGCAAAACGTACTGATTCAAATCCAAAAAAGATTGCGCTCCTCCGCCCTCTCCCAGGAGCGTGCCCCACAGTCTCCGCCCCAGCTAGGTCGCTGCCATTATTGCCGCTTGCGTCTGTATCATTTCAGGGCACGGTCAGTTTCATTCACATTGTGCATGTTTGAGCTCTCTACAGTTGTGCATGCACTTGATTTCGCGGCTACAGAAATTAAAATGCCAACCAGCATGAACCCGAGGAGAAGTAAGAGGAAAAATGAAGATCAAATGAAAATTTCAGGCTTCAGATTCAACAAAAAAAAATCCCAGAATTAAAGGTAAATAACAACCTTCTTGTATTTTGATACACAAACTGGAAATTTAATGCAGATTTTAGGGCTGCAACAATTCCACAAGTAACTCAACTTGATTTTTAAAAATCCTCGACACAAATTTGTTGCTTCGATGTTTTCGTTTTAACTCTGCAGCTCAGGCGTCTCCGTGTAAGCGGAGCATTTCCTCCACATTAGTGGCATTAAAATTCTGTCTCTGCGATGGATTTCCATCATTTGGAAAAAACTCTTTAACACAAGTGGATCATCGCTGACAAGTTTTTCCATGCCCCCCACTGCTCTGTGCTGTGTGTGTGTGTGTGTGTTGTGCAGAGAATGTCAGCTGTTATTTTTTCTTTACTTCAGCTGCAGCCACCAGAACAGATTACTATAACCACAGTTTGCTAGCGGGGGCTGCCATTAGCACTAGCGCTCTTTCTGAGGGCTCCGTCAAAATGTTTTTATACTTAAATTCCTGATTTGCGACTAAAAATAGAGCTGCAGTAGAAACATAATTTGGAGAATGCTTGTAAATAAAAAGCATTACAGCATTAAACTCATGCAGCCCCAAGTTTTTCAACAAATACACAACAGCAGCTGTTTTACGTGCAGTCTGTCTGCAGCACAAAGAGGTGGAGCCGTTGCTGAGACGGTGAGCTCAGGTGGAGCGAAAGGAGTCTTTTTCTAGCGTCCAAAGCAGCAGTGCTTGCTCCTGTAACCACCTTAAAACCTTTACTGGGAAACAGCTGGAGGTCCTTCATCAACACCAGATCAGCAACATGAAGAAAAGAGAACTTTGTAGCTGCTCCGTCCACCCTGTTTGTTTCACACAGAGAAATATCTGGAGTACGGAAGTCAAAATATGCAGATGAATTGTTAATACGAAAAACTATTTCTTATCCGATTACTTGATTAATTGATGGAGTAATCAATAGAATACTTGATTACTAAAATAACTGATAGTTACGGCCCTACTTGTATTCAGAAAGCCATAATCAAACATTAGTTTTCAGCACAGGTGGAGCTGTGAAAGGCCTTCCAGAAAAAACTACAGTTCCCAGCAAGATGATGTCACTTCCTGTTGTTGCATTAAAAATGTGATAGTTTATGCTCACAACATGGTGGCTGATATTCGAACATAGGAAATGCTTTTAGCAGCTGATCATTATATGTGATGTCTGCAAACCCATTAGTGGAAGGAAACACATTAAATGCATGATAAATAAGTGTAACTCTTCTGTATTATATGCATAAATTATCACTCTATTGATCTAATAAGGCCTGATTTAGTGTTCAGTCCTAGGTACATAACTGTAAATCCTCTCTGAACCTAACCTGACATGCACCTCGAGAAATGTAACTACATGTCCACAAAGACTGATTACTGCCTAGGCCTCAGAGGTGCTTTCCAGTTACAAGGCCCCGTCACTCAATTAACGAGCAGCATTTAGCAGTTAGCATTAGCTTACTAATTAGTATTAACATTAGCGCCGGGCTAAAAAAGATTTCTAGGCAGAACCCTGTAGTTAGCATGGCCAATGACGGCAGAAAAGTAAATTGTTTCTCTGGCATTAGTACATTGAGCAGCGTGTACACGAGGAGTGATTGACAGTGCTAAGACCTTCCTCCTGGCTCTGATTGGTTGTTTTTAACCAGGAGCGGTTCAGGGAGGAGGTGAAGGAGCTTGATTTTTTTCACAGATTATCTGTCTCATACTGTCACAACATGGTGACAGTTTTAACAAATATGTAAAAAACTGATTGTTTATAAAAGTTACTGCAGCTTTAATCTATAAGAGAGAAACTGGCTTTAGTTCTTACTGTCGATGAATGTGTTTGAATGTGTTTGAACCAACAGCAGCAGGAAGGCTGACAGAGATCCAGACTCCAGTCAGGAGAGCGTCGTTTCAGTTTATGTTATGGGAATATGGATCTTTCAGATCAATTTGAGAAGTGATGTTGATCATGTTTCACATTTTATTGTGCCATGTAGAGTGGGGCGCTGGTCTTGGTCTCGACTCAGTTTGTCACGTCTGGCAGTTCTCTCAATAAGAATGATGATCCGAAAGCACTGTTGTACCAAACATATTTGCTTTTACAAGAAGAGCTCTATAAGTTTTCTATAAGCTATTCTTGTTATTTGTATTTGTATTTTTATTTTATTTATTCTTGCCAGATCTGACAGGCAGGAAGGAAGAGAAGAAGAGAGAGAGAGAGGGAAAAAATGGGGGAGAGAACAGAAAAAAATAATAGAAGATAAATAGCTACACATACACATTTACATATATATAAGTGCATATACAAATACACACATACATACAGTCTTGCTGTAGTTGTAGTAATGTGTGTGTGTTCCTCTATCATGGAACATACTCAGTATTGAGGGCAAGAAGCTGCAACCCCCCCCCCCCCCCCCCCCCCCCCCTCGGGATCCAGAGGCAAGCAGGGAAAGACCCAGGGGTCCCGGGTCATCCACGGCCCACCAGGAGCTCAGAAGACCCGAGGCCACACATCAGGTGGTCTTGACTACAACACTGCCTGAGGCTGAAGCTGAGCCTGAACCACCTACACCCAAGGAGCAGGTTTGGGAGCAGGGTGCACCAAAAAAAGAGTCCAAACATGAGTGTAATATACAGCCTTTGAGGAAATCTGCACACAGGTTTATAGTCTCTGCAGGTGTGTGCAGAGGAACACAGACAGCAGTCTCAGAGGTGGCCGGTTCCTGCAGAGGATGAGCTCCAGGAACTGTTTTACTCACTGAAGGGCTTTCTGACAGCGCCGGCACACACGGGCAGAGTAACGGCATCCCTCGTCCTCAGCACCGGAACAGACTTGTTGTCATCGCCCTCAGAACAGGACGGATACAACCAAACACAAAACACCAGAGAGGAGGGAGACAGACACGGTAACACATGGTGACGTGGTGGGAACCAACAAGAACTACACTAAGAATGTCTGAGGAAAGAAATAAAGAAACCCACAACAAATTGAGAATCAACCAGAGACATTAGCTCTGGGGCACAGACCAAAAATGCCCTGACTTCAGTCCCATAGAATCACACGGACTTGTTTCTAACTGGTCTGACTGGTCTGACAGTTCAGGTCTGCAGGGGTCAGACTCTCTGCTCGGGGGTGTTTCTGTGTTTTGGAAACAAACGGGCGAAGCGGGTGGAAGAAAACCCGTCAGTCAGGCTGTGTTTGAACCAACAGCAGCAGGAAGGCTGACAGAGATCCAGACTCCAGTCAGGAGAGCGTCGTTTCAGTTTCTCTGCATTCAATTTGTGTTGCTTTAAAAGGCTCAGATGTTTTCTTTGTCTCTCTGTAGCATAGGTTACTCATCCTCATATTAACAGTAAATCTATCAAACAAGCCCTGCTTCATTTTTTTATGTTCACAGGATCATTTTTTAATTTCAGCTAAAATCTTCTTTCAAACTTGTTTTTTCGTTTTACAGGAAACGATGTGTTTGTGTCCGATAAACCGAAGACCCAATGATGCTGTGGAAAAATACACAGCATCCTCACATTTTTCTGCAGCATTATCAGACTGTTTGCTGCAGGTTGGCTGCACTGCATGCTTATTTGCATTAAAAGAAAATCCAGGATTATCTGCAGATTATGAGCTCCTAAAACCTGAGCGTGGAACTTTGTGACGAACCAAAACACCAGCATGAGAAAAACAAAGGAACAGAATGATGTGCATGAAATACACAGAGCTAACCCCAACACTGACCTCTGACCTCTGCAACAGGCCACAGTGATTTAAGACATGAGTTTTCATTTTATCAGCAGACTTTTTACTGTAGCTTTAAAGTTCAAATATCAGCCGAAGCCTCAGACCATCAGGCAGAACCTCGACTCACAGCGCCAGGAACCATTGCCATTCATTGTTTGAGTTTCCAAAATGTCAATATCTGCATATTTCATTGTTAATCAGCCACAAATCTACATTTAAATATGCGCCATTGAGCTTCAGGGAATCAGCATAATAATGAGCAACACCAACATCTGTGATGCAGCTCAGGACCCTGACAGTGATTCAGCTGGAAAGCTGTTAAAAAATGTATTTTAAAAAATCAGACATAAAACAATAAACAATGTCTCTGACACACAAACTCCCACAGGAGAATAACTGTAATAACCCCCAGAGGATCATCGATTAATGATTCATGGAAAGCTGGGCCTGTACTAACGAGGTCATGGAGCAGGTGATGTCACATGGAAAGCACCTGGGAATGATATTTGGCAGCACTTTTACGTTTAATAATAAATCGCTTTAGCTTACATGATGTTAATATAAATACAGGCCAGAGAAACTGAGCAGCATCAGATACAGAGAACCCAGACCACCACCACCACCGCTGCTACGTTCATTCAGACGCTCCTCCCCCCGACCGCTCCACAATCAGCTGATTTTTTCCTATAATAACTTTAGTCTATTTAATGAAGCTGTGCAGAGTTTGACCTTCATGCTGTGAATGTTTCCAGAGTTTCAATTCAGCTCAGTTCAATTTTATTTCTATAGCACCAAATCACAACAAACAGTCGCCTCAAGGCGCTTTGTATTGTGGGTAAAGACCCTACAATAATACAGAGAAAACCCAACAGTCAGAACGACCCCCTATGAGCAGCACTTGGTGACAGTGGGAAGGAAAAACTCCCTTTAACAGGAAGAAACCTCCATCAGAACCAGGCTCAGGGAGGGGGGGTCATCTGCGGAGGGGGGGGGAGATTAATAATAACTGACAGGTCCAGTTTTGTGGCTTCGATGTTTTTACATGCTTCATAATTTCATAAGTCTGGGAAATACCAACATGCACAAAGCCACAGCATGAAGCTGATGTGGGTAAAAAGGAGACCCTTCATCTACTCTAACCTGTCCTGAGCAGCCGCATATCCCACATGCTGATATGAGCCTGAAAGTTTACCCAGAATGCACTTTGTGAAGTTTCCTGGAGTGAATGATCAGAAACAGATCAAACAAGCTGCTCTGAGTCACCAATATGAAACTGCTGCAGGTCACTCTGTGATGGATCCTCACTCTGATGCTCACAGACAAAAAAACTTGAGTTTTTAAATCTGATTCTGGTTGTTTTCCATATAAATGTTTCTAAATGTCCATAAATGCAGATGTGGGGATGCTGATAACAGCCGCATCATCTGTGACTGCAGAGGTGGATACTCTCTGTAAGAAAGCAGTAAAGTAAAATGAAAAAGGGCCCGAGGCTGAACCCTGAGGAATGCCAGACTGTCACGGTGTGCTGTGTGGCAGGAGAACGTAGACCCCAGAACGCAGGACTCACAGGCAAACTTAACTGAAAGGTCAAACGAACAGTGCTAAACTGGGCTGGCTGGGTTCCAGGACTAAATACAAAAACCAACACACACAGCAGGGAATCATTGATGACAACACAACAAGGAACAGACCGAGGACTTAAATACACACATAAGGTAATCGGGGCACAGGTAACAGGTGAGGGGCAAAGCTGAATGTAATTAACCAAACGAGATAACGGGAAGCAAAACTAAGCACAAAGCACAAGGAACAGCAAGGACTATCAAAGTAAAACAGGAAACACACAGACACAGGACAGAGATGCAGACTAGTCACAACACTGGGAATAATACAAAAACACAGGAGGATGGGGACATGACAAAAGGACAAAACAGACACAAGAACACAGATGGAGGGGAGACGGGGACAAAGGGAACTATGAAATCAAAATGGAACAATAACTAATAAGAAGACAGGAACTAAGATGAATAATCAAAACAAACTAGGAACATAAGAGAACTCAGTGAAAACAGAACCTACACACGGCCCAGGACCATGACATAAACCTCCATGTTTCTCTGCCTTGGTTTCATTATTAAATCGTGACAAACTCTCCCTGTGCTGTCCTCCAGCTGGCTGTAAAGCCGTAATCACCTGCAATCAAGGTGTGAGAGGAGGCCGAGTCATCGAGCTCAAAGCCACGGTGGACGCTGCAGTGAGGACCTGTCCCACCGTCCAACACGTCTTCGTCTGTCAGAGGACTGAAACGCCGGCAGCGATGGGAGAGCTGGATGTGGCGCTGGAGGAGGTGAGGCATCCGATCGGTTCTTTATTAATACCTTCTAAATACTGAATTGGTGAGCAGTGTTTGAGGTCCGTGCCGTGTTGCAGGCGATGTCCTCTCAGCCTGCCGTGTGCCCCGCGGAGCCTCTGGACAGCGAGGACCTCCTTTTTCTGCTCTACACGTCGGGCAGCACGGGGAAACCGAAAGGTGTCGTCCACACGCAGGCGGGATACCTGCTGTACGCCTCCATCACACACCAGGTACTGCTCCTCTGCCTCCTCAATGTTCCCAAAATGTTCTGTCTGGAGGTTTTGGAACCATTTTCTCCTGAGTGATTGCATCATCACTGCTGCTGTGACTGTGTGATATTCTATATTTCCAGGGAATCAAACTCTGGGCCACATTTCTGTTGTGTGTTGCTGCGTGGAGCTGCTGTGCTTCTCCTCACCATCCACACACATGCATGTGTCATGGCTGCTGGTGCGATTCCTTTCCTGCACCCGGCAGTGTTTTTAGAGTCATTAAGACTGAACTGTAGAGATGTGAGTGATGCAGCTCAGTTATGAAGTATCTGAAAACAAGCATGTGTTTTAATGCCTCCTTAAAGGGCTGATGGTCAGTCATTAGCCTTTATATACACATTGTAGGTGGTGAGGGTGTAGGTGGTGTAGGTGGTGTAGGTGGTGTGGGTGGTGTGGGTGTAGGTGGTGTAGGTGTAGGGTGTAGGTGGTGTGGGTGGTGTAGGTGGTGTAGGTGGTGTAGGTGGTGTGGGTGGTGTGGGTGTAGGTGGTGTAGGTGGTGTGGGTGGTGTGGGTGTAGGTGGTGTAGGTGGTGTGGGTGTAGGTGGTGTGGGTGGTGTAGGTGGTGTAGGTGGTGTAGGTGGTGTGGGTGTAGGTGGTGTAGGTGGTGTGGGTGGTGTAGGTGTAGGTGGTGTGGGTGGTGTGGGTGTAGGTGGTGTGGGTGGTGTGGGTGTAGGTGGTTTAGGTGGTGTGGGTGTAGGTGGTGTAGGTGGTGTAGGTGGTGTAGGTGGTGTAGGTGGTGTGGGTGTAGGTGGTGTAGGTGGTGTGGGTGGTGTAGGTGTAGGTGGTGTGGGTGGTGTGGGTGGTGTAGGTGGTGTGGGTGGTGTGGGTGGAGGCAGTTCAGCTGTTGTAAATAACACACAGATTTGTGTGTTGGTCTGTTCTGCACACGCTCCACAGAAAGTGGAGAGCAGTTTAGCACCGTTGTTGTACTTCAACAGGTGAGGTGACCTTTGGCAATGTGCACGAGTACCGAGTGGAACTAATCTCAGCTTTAAGGTCACATGGTCGAGCTCTTTCTTCCTGTCACCTGACCTTCACCTTCAGCGCTCTGCGCTCGACTCTGAAAGCAGGACGTTTGATAAAGTTGAGTGTTTTTGAATGGCCTGTTTGTGTCAGTGTTGGAATGAGGGCGTGAAGACAAAGCAGAGCAGTTACATAACAGACCGCACAACAACAACAACAACAACAACAACAACACAGCCACTGTCCTCAGAGCGAGGAGGAAGAGGAGGGTGATGATGAAGAGATGCTGCAGCTGAAACTGCCTCTGAAAGCTTTAAATTAGCCGCTTTCTGAAACATCTGCTTCCTCTGCGTGTGTGCGTGTCTCACATGATGAAATGATGTTGTTCATAATTGAATAAAAACATAATAACCCCCCTCCTCTTCCTCTTCCTCTTCTATCTCTGCCAAATATTTATCAGTGCTAATTTCTAAAGCTGCTTAGCGGCTCAGTTTTTTGGCTCGCTGCTTGTTTGGATGTGAAACAGAACAAAAGCTGATTTATGGGAAAAAGAAGAGACGAGCGCTGGGCCCACGCCGGGGGGGGGGGGGCACCCATTTGTTTGTGGTGGAAACAGCTTCAGATCATCTCTGAACTCAGCTGCTGCAGCCCTTCAGCTACAAACAAGTTCAATGATCCTGAAAGGAAATCCATCCATCTGTCTATCTACAGTGGTATGCAAAAGTTTGGGCCCCCCGATAATGTTCATGATTATCTTTATAAATCATCGGTTGTTCAGATCAGCAGTTTCAGTTAAATCTATCATACAGCAGATGAACACAGTGATATTTGAGAAATGAAATGAAGTTTATAGGATTTACAGAAAGTGTGCAATAATTATTTAAACAAAATTAGGCAGGTGCATTTTACTTCTCAAATATCACTGTGTTCATCTGCTGTATGATATGTTTAACTGAAACTGCTGATCTGAACAACCGATGATTTATAAAGATAATCATGAACATTATCGGGGGGCCCAAACTTTCTCATACTTTATCTATCTATCTTGTTCAGGGCCAGTAATAGATTACTTGTATTGGTACAGAGTACATTAGCAGCTGTAACCCCCCCTCCCCATGCTGTTGTTGTTGCAGTACGTGTTTGATTACCGGGACAGCGATGTGTTCGGCTGCATGGCGGACATCGGCTGGATAACGGGACACAGCTACGTGGTGTACGGCCCGCTGTGCAACGGTGCCACCACAGTCCTGTTTGAGAGCACACCTGTTTATCCAAACCCAGGTAAGTGTGACACCTGAGCTGCCTTTTTCTTATGAAGCTCCACCTTCTCCTCAAAGGTGACCTCACTGAAGGTAAGCAGAGGCATGAAGCCATCAGGGCTGCAGGTGATCTGGTGTTCTGGAGTCTGTCCAGGCTTTGGTTACTCATTAAAGGTGCTTTATTACCTGCAGAGGCGGTTTATCGCAACTCTATTGTTTTATTATGGCGCTTCCTCTGAGCTCTGATTGGCCCAAACAGCTGTGACCTCACAGAGTCTCCACAAGGTGAATGTGACCGTTTTACAGCTAGAGACAGATTTAAACTCAAAAACTCTCAGCTTCATTGCTGGTAACACAATGTGAAAAAGAACTGCAGAAATCACGGAAAATATACACGAGGATCGAGGAGAGAGTGGAGACAGCTGAGGAGAACAGGTGAACAGAATGACACTAACGAGCCAAGGGAAGCAAAAGTGAACACAGTGTACAGGAAACAAAGAGGCAGGAAGTGAGTAAACAGGAAACAAACGCAGACTCGATACAAGACGGGGAGGCACAGGAAAGACGAGACATGAATAACCCAACAAGTCCAGCAGGCGGGGAAACAAAGAGACACAACTGAACGGGGAGACAAGGTAAACATGGGAACAGGACACAGAGATGGAGAGTGACCTGGGATGAACTAGAACCAAGAACATAACGCACATAACAGAACGAAGAAGGCCTGAAGATACAAATACAGATGCATGACTGAGCTCCTCAATCTGTCTTTAAGGGAGAACTGAGACACTCTTTAGAGGAATTCAATACAATATCCAGTCCACCCTTTGACTTCAAACTCCACCTTCTCATCACTCCTGAAAAGACCTCAAACTTTCTCACTTAGGACAAGAACTCTCCCCCAACCCAGAGGCAGCAATCCTCTGTTTGCAGCAGAGGACCGTGACCTCAGACCTGGAGGTGCTAACTCACATCGAGGCCACTTCACGCTGCAGTGTCTCATTTCAATAAAACCAACAGAATCGATCATTCGTGGAGAACCTGCTATTGTGCCTTTAAAGATAAGATGAGATAAGAGAAGAGAAGATAATCCTTTATTAGGCCCACATTGTGGAAAATTTATGGTGTTGCAAACAGCAGAGGGAAAGCAGAACACTCAGAAAAACAAGAATAGATAATATATAAAATCTGATAGAAAAATACTGAAATACTCTACAACAAAAATCTCTAAACATTTATATACATTAGTAAAAGATGATCTTTGCACCTTTATTGCACATGTTGTTAACTGCACATGAAGTATGACTTCAGATTAAATTAAATCATGATTTAGAGTCTGTTTAAATCTCCCTTTAATGAGATAACAATGACACATCTCGATGACAGGCCCCAAATGTTGGCTAATAAAACAAAAAAACAGAAAAAGGTCCCTCAGGTCCTTAGATTATGTAGTTACCATTTTAATTTTACTAATTGTTTAACTGATAGTCACAATTGATGCTCCCCCTCCCTGATCCCCCAACAATCAGCTGATCTCCTATGACTGGATGTTGAACGGATGGATGGATGATGGATGATGGATGAATGGATGATGGATGGATGGATGATGGATGATGGATGGATGGATGGATGGATGGATGGATGGATGGATGGATGATGGATGGATGGATGGATGATGGATGGATGGATGGATGGATGGATGGATGGATGGATGATGGATGGATGGATGGATGGATGGATGATGGATGGATGGATGAATGGATGATGGATGAATGGATGATGGATGGATGGATGATGGATGGATGGATGGATGGATGGATGGATGGATGATGGATGGATGGATGGATGGATGGATGGATGGATGATGGATGGATGGATGGATGGATGATGGATGGATGGATGATGGATGATGGATGATGGATGATGGATGATGGATGGATGGATGGATGGATGGATGGATGATGGATGGATGGATGGATGATGGATGGGGAAAGTTAAAGTCCAGGTTTTCTTTGGATTGTTGGACGAATGCAGTGTAGAACATGTTTTCAGCACACACAAATATGTGTACATATTTCCATGCGTTTCTGTGCGTGTCCTTCAGGCAGGTACTGGGAGACTGTCGAGCGTCTGAGGATCAGCCAGTTTTACGGCGCTCCGACGGCTCTGCGGCTGCTGCTGAAGTACGACGAGAGCTGGGTGAAAAAGTACGACCGCTCGTCTCTGAGGACGCTCGGATCAGGTCAGACATGACGCGGTCTTAAACACCGTGTAAAACGGAGCGCTTTTAAATGCACGAACAACAGCAAACACAGGGTGAAGCTGCTCATGGTTGTTTTGGGGGGTTTTTTTTAGGTTTTTAGCAAATTATCAGCTCTTAAAGCATTCTGGGTAAAAATATGTACACACTAGATGTGAATGAAGTCATTGATATAACCTGAGTTTCATTAATAAATTCTTTCATGGCTCTTTTACTTCATTACTTCAACAAAATGATTCATTTTGCTTTGATGAAGATCAGAATAATCAGCTCACAGTGATGCAGCATTTGAAGAAAGGCACAAAAACATACGCGCTTCAAACAGCCGTCCGGTTTCTGTTCCACAGGAATCGATCACTATGATTGGAACACCCTCACAGCCGTGTGTGTGTGCAGCTCGGATTTCAGACACGTTTCTTTGTTTGCTTTATTCTCCTGTTGGTTATCAAAGCCAAGCTGTCAGGACAAATAACACAATAATACATCTATTGATTACACACAGAGATCCTGAAACCTACAAACCTTCAGGTCAGATTAAGTTTGGGTTCTGCCTCGTGCTCACAGGGAGGTTAACTCAGGTGAGATAAAGGTCAGACGGGTTTCAGGGCTCAGGTTAGAGGGCTGGAAATTCATCAGTGTCAGTGAGAAATACAAATGTGTGTGTGTGTGTTTGTGTGCCTACAGTGGGAGAGCCCATTAACCACGAGGCCTGGCACTGGTTCCACAGTGTCGTGGGAGAGGGGCGGTGCCCTTTAGTGGACACCTGGTGGCAGACAGGTGAGACGCACCGACACTCAGGATGATGAACCTGGAGCACGGTGTTCAGCTGGATTATCAGGGAGTACTGACCTGAGCTTTGCAGTATTTCTAATCTGTTCATAAACCGACTGAACTGTTGAATTATCGCTGCACGCTCAGGTGTCCAGCTGCTCACTCTGGTTAGTTATTAGTTATCCACAGTGGAGAGTGGCACTGCTAGAAATATGATCAGCACCAAAAACAAAGACTTCAGCTGTGCTGTTTTTTTACAGTTTGTGTGTCAGAATCTGTTCAGTCAAAGACATTTTTCAGCCGTGGCTTCGAGAGGCGTCTGCAGACGGCGAATTTATGATTCTCGCTCTGAGTCTGTGGCACATTTCGAGAATCTGTCCCGGCCTCCAAAAGATAAAAAGTTTCCCAAGAATTTTTGAAAGTGGAGGTTGTTTGGAGATTATGGGGACGTGGTGGGTCTAAACCGGCCGCAGATGTGAACTATAAGGACGAAGCTGCTGAGCTTCTCTGGTCAGTCTTTACCGACGGCCCGTCTGCTGTGGTTTCATGATTGATTTCATTGAAAAATGCACCGAATTACAGTTTAGTAAAAACATGCATGAGTTTCTTTTGGATGTTTGCTGGAGTGCCAGTGTTAGATGAGCGATTCGTGGTCGGGTTTAATTCCTGGAAGTTTTCGGGGATCTTTGTTTGTGCCTCTGACTGTTGATCCGACTCTAAGTCCGTCTGATTCTCTCTTTATGAAGCCTTTACCCTAATTTGAACGATTAGCAGCAGAACATCTGCAGCTCTGCAGAAAATGAATTAAGATCAAATCCTGCACACACTTACACCCTGACCCCCCTACAGCCTCACACAAACCCCCCAGGATGAGATTGTGCAGGATCACTGACAGCAGGGTGTGTGCGTGTGTGACCTAATTCCTCGACAATCATGACACCGAGCACTGAGAGTGTGTTTTTAAATCGGACTTTAAACTCGCTGCCAGCTGCTTCTGACTCTTAAAAGGAGGAAAATCCCCAATAAATTAAGAAATTAAAAGAAATTAAAGCTGCAGTCACAGGCGACCTCTGAGGCCCCCTGATGGCCGAGAGGGGGTAGAAACCATGAAGATCAGCGACTGTCTCTGATAACCTCACAGCGGTGTGATGTTCCTGTTGGTCCTGTCCCCACAGAGACCGGCGGAGTCTGCATCGCCCCCCGACCTGCAGATGAAGGAGCGCCCATCATTCCAGCGATGGCCATGAGGCCGTTTTTTGGCATCCAGCCGGTGCTCATGGGAGAGAAGGTGACCTTCACACACAAACACACAAAGCAAAGCTCTGATTGTGCCGCTTCCACCTGTGGAGCTCCACCCAGCTCTGCTCTGGCACCTCTATCATTCTTTATCTGCTGCCTGTTGTGTTTTATCTTGTTGCTGTGTTTTCAATTCAATTCAATTTTATTTATAAAGCACCAAATCACAACAAACTGTCGCCTCAAGGCGCTTTGTATTGTGGGTAAAGACCCTACAATAATACAGAGAAAACCCAACAGTCAAAACGACCCCCTATGAGCAGCACTTGGTGACAGTGGAAAGGAAAAACTCCCTTTTAACAGGAAGAAACCTCCAGCAGAACCAGGCTCAGGGAGGGGGGGGTCACCTGCTGTGAGGGGGGTGCTGAGGGGGGAGAAAAGACATGCTGTGGAAGAGAGCCAGAGAGTAATATCAATTAATGATTAAATGCAGAGTGGAGTATAAACAAATTAAATAAGGTGAATGAAAAGACAAAGTGCATCATGGGAACCCCCCAGCAGCCTAGGCCTATAGCAGCATAACTAAGGGATGGTTCAGGGTCACCTGATCCAGCCCTAACTATAAGCTTGATCATAAAGGAAAGTTTTAAGCCTAATCTTAAAAATAGAGAGGGTGTCTGTCTCCTGAATCCAAGCTGGGAGCTGGTTCCACAGAAGAGGGGCCTGAAAGCTGAAGGCTCTGCCTCCCATTCTACTCTTAAGTATCCTAGGAACCACAAGTAAGCCAGCAGTCTGAGAGCGAAGTGCTCTGTTGGGGTGATATGGTACTATGAGGTCTTTGAGATAAGATGGGGCCTGATTATTCAAGACCTTGTATGTGAGGAGAAGGATTTTAAATTCTATTCTAGATTTAACAGGGAGCCAATGAAGAGAAGCCAATATGGGAGAAATCTGCTCTCTCTTTCTAGTCCCTGTCAGTACTCTAGCTGCAGCATTTTGGATCAGCTGAAGGCTTTACAGGGAGCTTTTAGGACAGCCTGATAATAATGAATTACAATAGTCCAGTCTAGAATAAATAAATGCATTCCTGTGTCACCATCCACCTGTCAGGCACCGAGGCCACGCTCCTAATAATGCAAACATTATTTAAACAGGTGAGTTATAGAAACATCCTCCCCCTGTACAGCTGTTATGAAGGAGGAAATTAGCTCCAGAGACCAAAGCAGTTTCTCTATCAGGCTGTAAACATGTTTATTTCTGATGGAAGGTTTACCATGGAAGTCTATGGGGACAAAACAAATCCTGTTTTTCTTGCTTTTTCAGCTTTGCTACAGGCACTCGGGAGTTACTCGAGGTTGAAATAACCTGGGAGGGGGTCTCAGGTGGTGGGCTACCACCTCTGTTCAGTGATGGTCATTCTAAGTTTACTCGTCTCTTAAAACATCTGTCTTCTCTGTCCAAGACATGAACATTAATATCCATTCTTAGTGTCCCTTCTCCTTGGAGGTATTCCTGAGGGTGTCCCCTATCGGGACCACCTCCAAGGTGACAACCCCATGGGGGGATTAAATATCTGGTGCTCCCATTTAGCTTTTTGAACTGAAGAAGCCTCTTGGATGAGAGGTGAATCATCTTCAAGAAACTAAAAAGGAAGCCTGGTTGCCTTCAACCCAACTGACTGACCATGACCTGGAGGACCTGTGACCTGGGGTTTGAAACTTGAGGACCTCCACAGCTCAGGGCACTAGAATATGGAAGCTTGTTTCCACCACAAAGAAATTGTCACCCATAACTCGAAATTTCGAGTTAGCTCTGCCAATCAGGAGGCTCCATGAAGGTACGTTATTTCCTTGTTACCTGGAAGCAGAAGGCTGAAGGCATCTTTAATGCAGCTTTTATTGGTAGAAGGTCAAAAACCTGATGACGCATTCATGTTTGCTACACATTGCTAGCTCACTGATACTGTTGCTACCTGGTTTTGAGTTCACATGTGTTGGCATCATCTGCTTCCGGGTCACAAGGAAATGACCTCTTTAACGGAGCTTCGGGATTCGCAGAGCTAACTCCAAATGTCCAATTATTAAGTCCAAATTTTGAGTTAACAAGTGACAATTTTGAGTAGCCAAAAAATGTGTTTTTCACAGTCAGAAACAGGCTTCCAGAGCAGAATGATACAAATCACTGAGTGGATATTTAGATATCTGTGGTCCAACACAGAAAAGCTTTCAACCTGCGCTGCTTCTAATGTCCAACAGGGGGCGAGTACCTCAGGTCTGATTGCATAGAATTCTCTGTCAGCCATTTTGTGTCGTTTTTGTGTTTTCGCGCTGTCCCTGGAGCTGTCTGAAGAAATGTTATTGCACAGAAGAAGAAAACTAGCACTGGAGGACTTTTAAGGAAGCAGCTGTTCAAAGCCAAACCTGCTGCTGTGTTTGAAGGATTGATGAACATGTGGTCAGGCATCCCATCAGGCCTGCGTCTCATTAACCACGCTGAGAGCCTTCCAGTCACACCCTCTCTGTGTAATCTTCCCATTAAACGGCGCCAGCAGCATCTGTTTGCGTTGATTAACAGACTTTCAGACTCCGATCGCCGCGTCCCCAAATTAATTATGCGCTCGTTAAGAGCCGTAATCTGCAGGCTTTTCATCAGCGCTGCTTCCTCAGCGTGGACTCAATTAGATTAGACTTCCTTCAGTGTCTCATCCTGGGAGGAGGCCGAGGTCACTTTCCCTCCAATCCTCTCAGAGTTAACGCACTTTAGCTTCCAGGATTTAACTCAGACCACTTAAAGTGGCCTCGCTCTCAGAGTGGAAGTGACTTCACTGACACACTGTGGAACATTAGAGACACAATAGATCATCTTCTACTCTGTGCTGTTAAAATGAACATGAGGGGATCTGAGCATTTGTGGATTTCAGAGTATTTGAGGTGAAAAGGTTTTGTCCTCATTAAAATATTTAGATGCAAGGAAAGTTTCAGATGTCCAAAGTAAAAGTGTTACATTATTCTCCACCACAGTTTCCACCTTTTCTCCTCCTCCTGCTGGAGTCTGACTGCCATTAAAGCTGGGCTCTCCCTGACAAATAAACATCATTTTAAGGAAACGTATGTCCAGTAGACCCACTGTGATACCTGAGCACGCCCATCAAAGTTCATCAAAGTTCATCAAGGAGTTCATTGGGCTCTGTTAGATTTCTTCTTCACAGCGTCACAGGCTGAGTGTGACAGCGGGTATCAGTGTGGCTGCTGAAGGCTTCCTGACACTTAAGGAATCAGTATTTTTATTTTCCTCCTTAAATATTAATAAAGTCTTACTCCGGCCCGTTTCAGAGGCCAGTAGTTTACCTGTACCCACAACGAGCCGGACGCCACCCACTGGATTCCATTTTTAGCATTTTGGCTGTTTTTTCATTTCCAGAAGTGATCGTAACTCACTGAGAGGGTGGAATGCTCAGTCATCAGCCTGGTTATCAGGCTGCATCCACAGACTGTACAGAGCATCACACAGATACCTGCCAATCAGCAACATCCAATCAAATCTTTGAATCTCACGCACCCAAACTAGAGCTCCGCCTTCTTGGATGGTCTGTTAGTCCATTGAAGCCACAGCAGCCATATGATTGGTCAGATAATTGTATTAAAATGCTCCAAAAGTCTCCAACAGCAAAAAAAAAAAAAAAAAAAAAAAAAAAACAGTCCAGAGGTCCAGTTCAGGGACTCCAGTTTGCTGAGGTGAAGCCTAGCAGACAGCTAGCAGCTACAGCCGCCTGTGTCACCATCCACCTGTTAGTGAGAGAGGCCACGCCCCCAATAATGCAAACAGGTGAGTTATGGGCTCGACACACGGGGAGCGACAAACGACAGCGACGAATGGGTCGCATCGCCACTGGGGTGAAACCGAACACACGGGACGCGATAGCGACGGCAGCTTTGCGAATCGCGCTCTTACGTCACTCGTCTCCAAGAAATGTGATTGGTTATGAAACTGGAGGGATTTAGACATTTTAAAAGCAGTCCGTGTCAGACACGGCAATAAAGATGAGGAGTCTGAAGATTTTACTGGAACTGACAGAAATCTTGCTGTTAAGTCTCCTCTACAAAAGAAAAAGACAACCTCGCGTTCATCCTATATTAGCACAAAAGTCCTCTCTATCCGTCTGTTTAACGTTAGTCTTGTACCAACACGTTCTCATACGGCTGCCTTTTATGTTTAACTCGATAATCACTGCGTGAAGTGTCATATAATATAGGAAAGTCAAACCCAGCTAAAACGATGCTTTCCTTCGTGCTGAAAGTGGTTGCAGACTGTAGCATGTAGTATACTCTTCGCTCATTGGTCAGTCAATGAAACTCTTGCTGATTGGTTTAGTGCCACGCGACAGCGACAAAAGTAGAACATTTTCCAACTTTGTTGTGTCGCGTCGCCTGGTCGCGTGTGCACGTCTACGTGTACGAGCTCGAAATTTCACATGCACGAATGTCGCCGGTCGCTTAGCTGGAGGAGGGCAAGCGATTGTCGCCTCATCGCACAAGCTCCATAGGAAATGAATGGAGAGCGAGCGACGTCGCTCCCCGTGTGTCGAGCCCCTTATAGAAACAACCTCCCCCGTACAGCTGTTATAAAGGGGGAAATTATCCACTGAGACCAAAGCAGCTGTAAACATGTTTATTTCTGCTGGAAAGTTTAACAGGGGATGGGGACTGACTCACCGCTGCCTCTGCTGGACGGCAGGGGTACTGCAGCCTTGGTGCTTCTTTATTTTTCAGACACTGATGCTTAATAAATGAAAATAATTAAAAATAAATAATTTTAGTGATGGTATCATGAAGCTGTTAACCTCCATTCAGTACCTTGTTCAAAGCTTTTAGGAGGACCAAAGGTGACCAAACAGGTTTCTCAGAGGGATCTGAGGATGTTCTCAGCTCAGCAGCACTCTTTAAAAAATAAAGAGTGCTGCTGAGCTGAGCTTTGACTTTCAGCAGTTCTTCTTTGGCAGTGAGCGATAAAACTGCAGCATCTGCATAGAAGAGTGCTTCACCAGCTGGACAGCTTTGAACCTGGAGTCTGTGATCAGGTTCTCGTGTCCTGCTGTTTGTACCTGCCGGTACGTTGGTGTATTTAGTGTGTTTGTCGTGTTGTTGTTGATCAGGGTGAGCCTCTGTCGGGTAACTCTGTCACCGGAGCGCTGTGCATTGGTCAGCCGTGGCCGGGGATGGCTCGCAGCATCTACGGAGACCACCAGAGATTCATTGATGCGTATTTCAAGCCGTATCCCGGTCAGTGCACAAACACACGCTCTGCAGTGTTTTTAGAGTCGCCATCTGTGAGCCGGCTGTTTTTCTTTCAGGGTTTTACTTCAGCGGTGATGGAGCGTACCGCTCACAGGACGGTTACTACCAGATAACGGGCCGCATGGATGATGTCATCAACGTGAGCGGTCACCGCCTCGGTACAGCTGAGATCGAGGACGCCCTGGTGAGACGCACATAGGAGATCCAGGACTCAGAAACATATATGTGCTGATTGTTATTCTGTTTCTGATCATTGAGGGTTTTTAAAGCGTTTGATCCCGACTCCTCATTAAACCCTGATTTATTCCAGCTCTGAGGAGTCTTGCTGTGGTGGATGTGCATGTAGGCCTGAGGCTGTGTCCACAAAGCTTCGCTGCACACGTGTGTTTTTGGCTCTCGTGCATGTCAGACATCAGTGATGATTGATGAACTAACAGGATTATGAAATCTATATTCTACTTCCATGACAGGAGGAATAAAAAGTGTCTGAGCATCGTTCCCCTGCGTGATTGCCTCCTCTCTCCTTAAGAAACCCCTGATCCTCTTAAAGTCCTCTGCACAACTGTTTCACCTCAGGAGCTCCTTTAAGGCCTGAGATGCTCTCTGAATAACTTGGATCTTTTCCAGGATTTAGTCCAAAATTCAGACTTCTGAGAATTTGATCATGAGGAGCTTCTCTCAGTCTCAGGAAGCTTTGTGAACATGCCCCTGATGAAAGCAAACAGTGAAATCTGATTTTTGATTCAGCCTGAGCAGCTGTCACACCTGTGCTTTTCTCTGCAGGACGAACATCCAGCTGTTCCTGAAACAGCTGTGATAGGAATCCCACATGACATCAAAGGAGAAGGTAAGGATGCAAGGAAGGAGGGAAGGAATCTGTTTTCCTGATGAATGAAACCCAGACATGAAGCTGCTGGTTTGTGTGACTCTGCTGCCCCCTGCTGCTCCATCACTGAGCCTGCAGGCAGAGTCGGAACAGACTCCAAATATAAACACCAAACAGACAAAATGTAAATTGTAATAAGTAAAACTGAGGAACTGCAGTGTTAAATAAACTGAAATATCCCAAAATTAAAATACTATGTACAGTATAGACAAAATATTACAGGTGAAAACGGTCCAGGTGTCAGAGGGAGGAGTGATGAAGCTTGATGACCACAGGGAGGCGCTGAATGTTCTGCTGTGGCTGTCCAGCATGAGATGCAGAGGCTGTGAAGGACCATCCAACTGTCAGTGCGCTGACGTGTGTGTATGTGTGTGTGTGTGTGTGTGTGTGCGCTCTCAGTGCCGTTTGCCTTTGTGGTTTTGAAGGAAGACCTCAGCGATGACGCCGTCCTGCAGCAGCTCAGAGAGCTCGTCGCCACCAAGATTGCCAAATACGCCGTCCCCGAACACTTCCTGGTGAGTGTGTGTCTAAACTCTTCTTCATGACCTTCTGAGGGTCAGCAGCAAACAGGAAGTACAAGAAATAGGAAAACTTTAAAGTCAAACATCATGAGACGAATCGCTGCATCCTGACTGTCGAAGCTGATCTGACACATCAGAAACACTTTAGTTCAAACCTTCAGCAGATCCACTAAATTCAGAATCAATCAATCAATAAATGTTTATTAGGGCTGGTGGAAAATCGATGCAGCACAGTACTGCGATATTTTGTGTGGTGATATTGTATCGATACAGGGATACCACATATTGTATTAAATGAATGTAAATACTCGTCTCATGCACCACCGTCCTGAGATTGGTAAGAGGTTTAATTCAGTTCAATTCAGTTTTATTTATATAGCACCAAATCACAAACAGTCGCCTCAAGGCACTTTGTATTGTGGGTAAAGACCCTACAATAATACAGAGAAAACCCAACAGTCTAAACGAGCCCCTATGAGCAGCACTTGGTGACAGTGGGAAGGAAAAACTCCCTTTAACAGGAAGAAACCTCCATCAGAACCAGGCTCAGGGAGGGGGGGTCATCTGCTGAGAGGGGGTGAGGCAGATTAATAATAACTAATGATTAAAGAGGTGAATGAGAAAGAAACACTCAGTGCATCATGGGAACCCCCCCAGCAGCCTAGGCCTATAGCAGCATAACTAAGGGAGGGTTCAGGGTCACCTGATCCAGCCCTAACTATAAGCTTGATCATAAAGGAAGGTTTTAAGCCTAATCTTAAAAATAGAGAGGGTGTCTGTCTCCAAGCTGGGAGCTGGTTCCACAGAAGAGGGGCCTGAAAGCTGAAGGCTCTGCCTCCCGTTCTACTCTTAAGTATCCTAGGAACCACAAGTAAGCCAGCAGTCTGAGAGATAAACCCTTTATTCCACCTGTGTCACACAATCCACAGTCTTGACTTTGATAAAAAAAAAACACGTGTCAGGTTGTGTTTGTAAATGAGAACTGGTTCTCAAACATTTTACCTGGTAAAATAAAGGTTTAAAGAACAAAACAGAACACGGTAAGTAAACCGTGTCTCCCCAGCTAGTCTAGGTTCCCTCTGCTCCCAGGCCCGTACCCCAAATGACAAAACTCAATGGAAAAGCCTGTTTTAGGTAGAAAAGAATAACAGACAACAAAATCAATAAAACACACATACTTATAATTAGGCCATTACTTAAATTTCAATACCCACAACTATACTGCAAGATGAACATGATAAAAGAAAATTAGCAAGCTTAATCGTGCCTCTACATAGTTCATTTTCATCTCATGTTGAAATGATCTGTTTTATCCTCACCTGTTTGCATTGAGGAGTACAGTTTCTAAATGCATTGATTATCATACTATTGGCTGGTGTTCAGTCATGTTATCCAATCAGAGCTCAGTGTGCCACTCTTGTCTGTTAGGTGGTGAAGCGGCTGCCAAAGACTCGCTCAGGTAAAATCATGAGGCGGATTCTGAGGAAGGTCGCTATGGAAATGACCGAGGACCTCGGCGATGTGTCGACTCTGGATGACCCTTCTGTTGTTAAGGAGATCATGGAGGCCCACGAGGAGTACAGGAAGCAGAGAGAGGAGGAGGAGAAGAATTAGGGAGGTGGGCGGGTCATCGGGTTCAGGTGAAGGCTCAGTTCCAATCAGGAGCAGCGTGTCAGACACGGCCACTGCTGATTGGATAAAGAGGAGACAGCGTCTCATTAATGATCCACAGAGTCGCACACCCGAGGACTGATTTCTCTTTACTAATGTCTCCGCCTCCCTCACCTGTGCTGACAGCAGGTTCCACATTTGTGGCTCACATTTTTAATTAATTTTTCTCAGTAACACAGTCAGACCTGCAGGCCACCATAGAAGGAAATCAGTCAGTTAAATTTAAATTTTAAAGTGAAACCTCAGAATTTGATTTCTTCTTGGTGCCTTCTTCACATAATCTATTAAATTCACAACATTTAGAGTCTGAAATCACTGAGTTTTATCTATGATGTAAAAACAGAAATAAATTAACATGAATACACATCAGTGTGATTTTATTTTAACAAAATGTTTTGTATTTTTTTTTTTAAACTTAGATTTTATTCATTTTCAACCATAAATATGGCACTTTTCCATAGTTACATTCTTGCAGCTGTTTACATTCCACATAAGTTGAAGACGAGACAGAAATAATATTGTCCAGAGTTACAATGAATACAATAAAGACAAAATGAGGGGAAAAAAAAAAAAAAAAGTAAAATAAAAATAAATAAAATCCCCTCTGAGGTAAGATGGTCCACACATTCTTGTTCACAATGGTATTTTTTTACCAGTCCAGAAGTGTACAGTGAGTGCGAAAGGACAGGCCTCCAGGTATGTCACTGTATTAATAAAGGCATGACTGGGGAATTTAAGGACAGTCTTCACTTATCCCATGTAAAGTGACACCCATTTGGAACAATCCAGATATGTCAGACAAAGTACTGAATTTTTCAGCATAGCAAGAGAAAGGAATAAAGAACCTAGAACATGTTACTCAAGATGGGACCTTTATTTCATTTGAAGAACTTGTTACAAAATATGGAATTGGCAACAGCAAATTTCTCAAATATCAGCAACTGAGGTCCATCATACAGGCAAGGTTTAATTTTAATAATCTGAAATTAGAAATCCCTGTATTGGTAACAGAATTTCTAAATATTTATACCCCTAAATTGTTATATCAACATTATTATTAAAAGTTAATAATTCAAGTTCCCTTCCAACTGCAAAATACACACACACACACACACACACACACACACTCCTGGTGTTGCTTGCAATAATGTGTGAATGTTCCTCTGTCATGGAACGTACTCACCAATGGGGGCAAGAAACTGCAACCACACCCCCTGTGATCCAGAGGCGAACAGGGAAGGACCCAGGGGGCGTGGCCTAGCCATGGCCCACTAGGAGCTCAGAAGACAGGAGGCCACACATCCCGATGGCAACTACGCACACACCCCAGAGGAGGAAGGAGGGAGACCCCAGACAGACCCCCCACAGTCAAATGGCAAGAGTCCAGAGAGCCAGAGGCAATGAGCAGCCAACCCCCCCCCCAACAGGCTGGCACCCCCGCACGAGCCGAGAATGCGGCCCCAAGCGCCCGAGAAACACCCGACACCCAGCAGAGAAATGCCAAAAAGGCCCAAGCTACCCCCAGGCCAAAACCATCAAGGGAGCGGGCCAAGAGCCACGCCAAAACATCCGGCCATGAACCCCAGGACCCACGGGCACCCAACACCCCAGGGGTGGCAGTGGCGATCAGCGGGAAGCGGTAGGGAGCGATAGGGAGGGGTGACTTCCACCCTCCGCAACCATGTCCCACAGGTGCCAAGGCTCAGCAAGCCACAGGCCGAGGCCCTGCTGTCCACACACACACACACACACACAGAACTCACATGGACACCAAGTGTGGGCGAGCAGGTACCAGCACAGAGCCAGCAGCACCCCAGGGAAGCAGCCAAAACACTAGCCAGTCTCTACCCCAGGCAGGGTGCATGAAACTGGGGTGTGGAAGACCCGCCCTCCCCCTCCTTCCACTCAACGTGTTAAAACTCAAAACCTGAAACTTGAACACTTGAAACCCCAAAACAAAACACACAGCAGCCGTCACAGGGACGTAGAAAAGACAAGGACCCAAACAAAGAACAGAGGAAAACTAAGGGCTTAAATACACACGAGGAAATCGGGAGAGTGGAAACAACAGGGAACAACAGGTGAAACAAATGAACCTAATAACACAGGGGAAGTAAGTTGTTTCCTCAGTATAAGTGTTAGTAATCTACTTGCCTTCTGGCCATATTCATAATATTTTTGGTTAGTGAATCTCAGGTTGCCCTCCACTTTATCTGATAACTGTTTCGTTGTCTGTGAGTCGCGTTTAAGTCCTTCATGATGGCTGAAGCGTGTCTGTTTTTTTCCTTGCAGATGTGAAAGAAATAATGCTTTGGCACAATCCCATATTATCAGAGGTGTTGTTTCTGCAGATATATTAGTTTCTAAATATGTCTTTAGCTCTTCTGCAACCAATGCAATGAATGCTTTGTCATTGAGCAGGGATGTATTGAGCCTCCATTGTCTGGTTGTTGGCCTGTGTCCTACGTCCAATTTTAATAAAAATATGTGCCTGGTCAGAGATAGTAATAGCTCACATCTCTAAATATCTACTGTTCTATGTAACTCTGACTCTGGAGTAAAGAAATAATCAATCCTAGAATAGGATGCATGCCTAGTAGAAAGTAAAGTCTTTAGTTCTGGGAAACCTGCTTCTCCATATATCTACAAGTCCTGTCTCTATAGTCTGACATTTAAGCATCTGAGTCATTCTAGAAAGTGGAGTTTTTGGAACAGGCAGTCGGTCCGTCATCTGTGACAGAACACAGTTGAAATCCACACCCAGCAGCAACAGCCCGATGCTGTACTTTAATATTACATTAAACAGTGACTTAATGAATTCAGGAGCGTCTATACATTTACAAGTGACACTTCTATCCCATCAATTGTTCCATTAACTAATACATATCTCCCCTCTGTGTCTCTATGTAGCTAGGTTTGTGTGAAGTATGGCGATGCCCTTCTTTTTCCCTGAACGGTGGGATGAGTAAAAAGCCTTATCTGCCCAAGATTTTTTTAATATTCATGTTCTGTGTCAGATAAATGGGTTTCTTGCAGAAATGCTGTGACAGTTAATTTGTCTTAATTGATTCAATATTTTCTTCTTGTTGACCCGATTGTGGAGCCCTTTTACATTTTAAGTTGCAATTTTCAGTAGATCCCCCATTGTCTCTATGTGAGTTATGTTTTGACATCTCAGAATATCTCATGAATGATAGAAGGCCCTTAGTGCATGACGCTGGGTTATCTGTGTGGGGTTTAAGGAGTAATATAAACAGAACCAAACAGAGAGGGATGAAACAAGATTTCAACAGCTGTAACAAACGTTTTTAGTCTCAACAAGATCAATACACACACACACAAGTAATAATGCAAAATGATAATAACAGAAAGGTAAGAGCCTTGCAATCATGGTTCACGCAGGATCCCCGGGGAACAGTGGGATCAAAACCCACTGTTCCCCACTGGCTTCCACTCATTAGTCATCTAAAAAAAAAAAATGAATATAAAGTAATTAAACATCTTATTACATTATAGTTAAATTACATGACACCTTCAAAGTGTAATTTTTATATTTATATTTGATATTGTCTTACAGTTTAAGAATGCTATTTATTTATTTTTTTAATTAAACTCAATTACATCAAGTTATCATTTACTTTGTAGGAGTTTTAATATATTTAAAAACATTTTTATTTGTTTTCAATAATTTTATTTAAAAAATATGCAAATGAAGTTTAATTAAATATATATTATTTGTTAAAAATATTTAATACTTGTACATAATGTCATGTGTAAATATTTTTTTATAATTTTTTAAAAGGCATTTTTTTAAAGAACAAAATAATTATTTAGTATTTAAAATATTGATAGTATTTTTGTTATTTGTTTTACATTTTTGATTATCACTTATTCTCCTTTTAAAATACCTTTTATATTATTTTATTATCATTTATTTGGAATATTTCTGTAGTTCTTTGACGTGGCACTGTTGGCCTCCGTCCAGCAGGGGGCGCAGTCCGCTTCATGCCTGTTTAAGTGAAAGCTGGCTTCAGGAACAGCAGCAGGCTCGATCCGAATCCGGTCCCCCTTCAGATCCTGGTTCTGTTGGTTCTGCCGGTTCTGCTTCGGGTTCTCGTGGGTTTTTTTGGACTAACAGAAGCGGAAGATGCGCACGTACGAACGCGTGCGCTGCGCGTTGCAGCGCTTCAAAGAGACCGCTGCGACGGAGCTGCGCAGGCGGCTGACGGTGACCTCTGACCCGGAGCGCCGCGCCTGGGAGGTCAGAGTACAACGCTTTAAATCAAACTTTATTAGCATTTTAACAGGTCAGAACAGCTCCGAATAAATGACTAAAGTTAGAGGAAGACAGAAATAATACATAAATACGAACAGAGCGGAAACAGGCTCAGTGAAACTTAAACGCACATCTTTGTTTCACCCGCAGTGACCTTTATCCACCGACATTTAGGATCGCGCTTATTAAACCGCATTCATGCAGAAGCGCCGTGGCTCACCTGCAGGGAGGACAACGCACACAAAACAGCAACATAAACCCCAAAAACTGAATTCTCCACGGGCAGAGCCGCTCGTGGCTCACTGACGCTCTGCAGGGACACTGATTACAGATTTTATTAGCAAGGCATTTTAAAAGTATTCTAAGCAGTATTACTGCTACACTCTAAAGTACCTGGTACCCCTCTACCAGCTGCTCCCAAAGGGTCTGAAATATAGGAAAGCTATAAATACAGAGTCTCACACTGAACTCTGCAAGAACTAAAACTTAAAACCTCCCTAAATTTTCATGCCCAGGATTACTGTGACACCCACATACAGGGAGGTGGGCACCGTCCTCACTCCACCCCTCTGACCCCACTTGTAGCTGATCGTGTATGCACCCCTGCAAGCACTGATTAAGGCACCGCCCCTTTTTCCTTCAGCACCAACTGCCACATGAAGTTAATGTTATGTCCAAAACGTAATTAGTCTTAATTGCCTTTTTATTTTCAAGTTCTTTAATTGTGGTGCTGCAGAAGATCTTGACAGAAGTGGTTAGTAGTCGACCTCCAGGAACTGCAGAGAGGAGCCGGCAGACACAGCGGACATGTTTGCTTACATCAGAGGTTTGGCGTTTCACAGGCAACAGTGTCGCTGCAGAGGTCAGGGGGAGGTCAGGGAGTGCTGAGGCTTACAGTGAGCTGCATGTGAGGCAGGACACCAGCGAAGGACAAGAGGACCTGTGCCAGTGTCTAGGCCAGGGCTCTTCAACTCCGGGCCTCGAGGGCCGGTGTCCTGCACACCTGAGTCAAATATAGAAGTCATCAGCAGGACTCTGGAGAACTTGACTACATACTGAGGAGGTCATTCAGCCATTAGATTCAGGTGTGTTGGATCAGGGACACATCTAAAACCTGCAGGACACCGGCCCTCGAGGCCTGGAGTTGAAGATCCCTGGTCTAGGCAGAGAGATGAGCTGGAAAGGATTCACAGCAGGTCAGGATGATAAGGACAGAGATGGAAATGTGCTGACAGAGTGCTGAGAAGGTGGAAGCAGGACTTTAGGAGGACTTTGAGGAGCTTGTGAATGTTGAAAATGAGAGGTGGACGAGGGTAAGAAGTATGTTTGCGCACAATTAATTCAGTTTTATTACCTGTAAAATGACCTCTTTTGGGGCAGAGAGTCCAATAAAGATTTAAATTTATAAGATTAACACTGTCAGATAATCAAATTTAGCATGAGAAAATATATGCAGACAGAAAATCTAAAAAAATGTAACTGAAGGTCCATAATCAGAAATTATGCCACAAATTGTAGAAAAGTCTTTGAAAGGAATTCAGCTGAGACGTTTGATACAAGACAAAGAAGTGAGCGTGAGGTGATCAGACGCCAGCACTTCGTTCTCCCTTTGGAGCCATTCAGAAAACGAGCAGAGAAGGAAACGATGCTTCAAACAAGCACATAATGAACTTCATCACCTCCGGATGATGACCCCTCACGGCTCAGATCCATGCGGCAAAATATGAACAATAATTCTGTTAAAAGCACATCTGACTGTGAAGGTAAAGTTGCCATTATAAGTGAAAGTGGTGCCCAAATTTATTTAGAATCACAACAAGCTTCAGTTTTATCAGGGCCGAATTGGAAAATGGGAAGATTCTGAAATTTACCCTCGAAAATGCAGTAATTTTGATTTTAGACGTGTAGATTCTGCCTGTTTGTACTTGACATTACAGTCAGTTTTCCTCGGTCTGTCGTTGTTGGTCTGTCGTCCTCGGTCTGTCGTTGTTGGTCTGTCGGGTCGGTAGATGGCCGTTGTCATTCTGTTGTTACGTCTGTAAGTAGTTTCGTGGAGGTGCTTCCTGCTGCAGGGACCGCAGAGGTCAGTAGCAGCTGAACTGCAGATGTCTGACGAGCATCCACGTTTTGAACTGTTCCTCGTACCTTTCAGAGAGTTTCCATGATGCTGCACAGTAACAGTAACAGAGGGACCTTCATGTCGATTACAGCTGTCTGGACAGCATCAGTGATGATCTGCATTATCACTTCTTCTGATATTAAGGAGTCCTCGAGCTTTACCTTGGAATCTGCTTTTTCTCCCCACTCAGCCCACCAAATTTGTTGTTCATCGCCATCTGGTCCAAGGAGGACGCAGCCAGTGTGAGACAGTGGGGAGGGCTGACAGATGGGTCGAAGGTGGGGGTGGGATTACATCAGGGATCGGCTTTGCTGTGGTGATGGACAGGCTGACAGATGAGGTCAGCAGGAGTCTCTGTGAGCTGTGATGTTTGGAGATGGTGGCTCTGACACAGGAGGCAGAGCTGAAGGTGCTCAGATGTTCATTTGGAGCAGGATGGATCAGAAATGAGTCCATCAGAGGGACGGCTCAGAGTCAGAGAGGCTGAGAGGGTTTGGACATGTGCAGAGGAGGGAGGGTGGAGATACTGGAGCTGCAGGCAGGAGGAGGTTCATGGATGAAGGAGGACACGCAGAGTGTTGGTGTGACTGAGGAGGATGTTGGGAGAGGGGGAGATGGAGGCAGATGATCTGCTGTGGCGCCCCCTAGAGGGAGCAGGAAGCTGGAAGAAGAAGATCATTGTTAAATTTTTCAGAACACAAAAGAAAAAAAACAGTCGTGTAAACACAGAATTCTCTTATATTAAAAATGCTCAAAAATAATAAACAGCAACACATCATGTTTTTTTTTATACACGGCTCAAAAAAAATGAAATGAACCTTTTTTAATCAGAGTTGAGCATCACTCAGTAAACCAGAGATACTGATGGGGTCAGTAAGTATCAGAGGGGGGGTGTTAATCAGTTCATCAAATTACCAACAGGTGCACTAGAGGGGCAACAATGAGACACCCCTCAAACAGGAATGATTTACAGGTGGAGGACACTCACAGTTTTCCCTCCTCATCTTTTCTGTCTGGTTTTTCATTGGACAGGGCCGGAGAAGGTCCTTAACCCATCAGCAGGACCGGGATCTGCTCCTTTGTGCAGGAGGAACAGGATGAGCTCTGCAGAGCTACAAAATGACCTCCAGCAGCCACTGGTGTGAATGTCTCAGACCAAACAATCAGAAACAGACTTCATGAGGGGGGCCTGAGGGCCCGACGTCCTCTAGTGGGCGCTGTGCTCACTGCCCGGCACCGTGGAGCCTGATTGTTATTTACCATAGAATACCAGAACTGGCAGGTCCACCACTGGAGCACTGTGCTTTTCACAGATCAGAGCAGGTTCACCCTGAGCTCATGTGACAGACCTGAAAGGGTCTGGAGAAGCCGTGGAGAACGTGATGCTGCCTGTAACATCGTTCAGTATGACCGGTTTGGTGGGTGGGTCTGGGAGGCGTATCCATGGAGGGCGGTGTTAATTTTGACAGCAAATTTTAATTTTGTTTTCGCCATAATTTAGTCATCTGAATAGTTTTAGTTTTAGTCAACTAAAATATAAAGGGTGTAAAATGTAACTGATTTTTCTTCAGTTCCCTTGAATTAGTCATTATACACATCCATCCATCCATCCATCCACCCCCCCCACCCCCTCGGGGGGGAAGGGCTGGAGCCTATCCCAGCTGACATAGGGCGAGAGGACAGATACACCTGTACAGTACTCCTGAGCTCCTGTACTGTAGCTCAGGAGGTAGAGCGGGTCACCTACTGATCGGAAGGTCGGTGGTTCAATTCCTGGCTACTGTTCCACTCCAGGCTACATACCAATGTATCCTTGGGCAAGATACTGAACCCCAAGTTGCTCTCCGATGCAAGAATAGAGTGTATGAATGTGTGTGAATGTTAGATAATAAGAAGCACTTAGCTTACTTAATCATGGAAGTGCTTGTATGAATGGGGTAAATGGAGTGCTCAGAGTAGAAAAGTGCTTAGTCCATTTACAGATCGCCAACACAGAGAGACAACATTCACACATATGGGTAATTTAGGCTACCGATTTTTTCGCCCGCATGCGACCTGAATCCGATCTTTTTATGCCAGTCTGAACACCACAGATCTGATCTTTTCAAATGCGACCCGAGCGTGTACGGCCAGGTCGCATTTATCCGGCCTGCACGTCATTGATACTCGACAAACGTCACTATTCTGCGTCCTGTTACGCGGACGCGGGAAGGAAAATGTGTGACTTCCGCAAACATTGAGCGCGCTCACTACATGTGACGTTATCGCGTCCTCTACTGTGCATGCGGGACACTTTCAGGTTCGTCTGCTGTTCACACACAGATCACATCCAAGTCGCATATATTTGGGAATGTGAACGACCACGCAAAAAAAAAAATCAGATTTCACAAAAAATCAGAATTGGGTCACTTCAGGCTGCAGTGTGAACGCAGCCTTAGAGTTTCCAATTAGCCTAACCCCAGTAACTGCATGTCTTTGGACTGTGGGAGGAAACCCCGCAGACACGGGGGGAACATGCAAACTCCACACAGAGGGGGGAGGGCAGGGTGGAATCAAACCCAGGCCTTCCAGATGGTATTCTAACTGTGAGGCAGCAGTGCTAACCACCGCACCACCGTGCTTATACACACTTACACAAGATTAAACATTTATTAAAACTTAAGGAATATTATTAATAATATTAACATCAGCGTTTCACCTGCTTCCACACACCTGATCATTAACACCACCTCACTGAGATAATAGAGCGTTTTACAGCAGGACGCTCTGAAAGGTACAGGGCAGTGTTCAGGACTAAGATTATAAAGGCTAATCCACCGCCGTGTGGAGATTTGCTCTAAACACAAACTGGGAAAAACACTTTACCCTGCATGACATTAAAATGCTGACCTTTGCATGGAGATCTGGGTGACTGGTTTGCAGATGTCGTTTTTACCCGAGATAGTCGCCCCACATGGTTTACACATCGTTTTGTTTGTCACAACGTCAAAGGACAAATGTGTCCATACATCGGCTCTTCTCTTTCTCCCTGCTGACATTGTTTACATCACTTAGTTCTATCGGAAGGAACGACCAATCACAGGCTAGTTTGGTCTTCCCGGGTTTAGAGCACATTTGTGCGTCTGTGCGACATGTTTCAGTCTCAGACTGTCCAGGAGCTCAGGGATGCCCTGGTCCAGATCTGGGAGGAGATCCTCCAGGACACCATCCATCATCTCATTATAGAATAGAACTTTATTGTCATTATACATACAACAAAATTAATCATTATACAACGAACTATATAACGTAATTCCGTCATAATATAACGAAATTTTGTTCAGAACAACCATCCAGAGGAGAACAGACAAGACTAACATAGGGAGATGGGTGTCTGCAGCCGCTGCCACTACTGGCGCCGCTGGTAAAATCAATCCCCAGAAGAAAGAAACAGACAGCCCCAACAGAACCCGTTACCAAGTAGCTGAATATGTAAACATCTTCCACGTCCTCGACCTCCAGAGCTGAGAGGCACACAGGTCTCCACGAGCTCCAAGAATCGACGACATACCCGACGGAGTCTGTTCCACTCGGACACGCAGGCTCCCCTTTCCCCGATCTCATAGTGGAGAAAATTCGATCAGTGGTGTTTAGGGCCCAGTTTGCCACATCCATGATGCTCTTAATCTTATTCTTATTCGAACAGTGTGTGAGAGACACTCTTAGAATGCGATCGTCCCCGTCAGAGAGCAGGAGGAAGGCTTAGGAGCCCTGACGCTGTCAGAAATGCATATAAGCACGTGTTGGCCAAACAAGCTACTGAGGACCATTTAGAGTTGCTGCAGTGAAATATCAGTAAAATGTTCCAGCTGCTGCATCATTGTTTCACTTTGATTTTTGGGGTGTCTTTGAATTCAGCCTCTGCAGGTTCATCATTTTCATTTCCATCAAACAATGTGGCATCCCTCCATTGTTAACACATTATCCAGTCCATACAGGACAGATATCCAGCATTTTAATTATGACTATTTTAATTTACTGTTTATTTTTATTTAGTTTATTTTGATGTTTTATTTATTTCCTTTTTTTATGATTTTTACTTTATTTTTAACTCCGCCCCCTCGAATTTTTCAAATCAGACCTGTATTGATCAGTCTGTTGATGTCATTATCATTAGTTTGATCTTATTTGTGTTTGCGTTGTAGGCGGAGCTTCTTGCCATGATGTTGACACTCTGCGAGCGTCTGCTGCAGGAACTGAAGAGGCTGTTGGAGGAGGAGGAGGCGGAGCTGAAAGGAGAGCAGCAGGACGAGCAGCGTGAGACGGCCGGTAACAGCTTTGAAGTTTCCAGCTGAATTTCTCTAATGGAGGAACGACATTGAGGTCATGTGACCTTCAGCGGAGTCCTTTAACCAATGACCACTTTTCTCTGTCTCTGCAGTCAAACCTCAGCCAAACTCCGCCCTTCTTGCCTCACAGGGAAACACCCAGCTGGAGATGAACAGCCAATCCGATGTTCCTACAGGTGACCAGTTAGAGCGGGCTCCTGCAGAAGGTAGTGGGCGGAGCTTCAGGTGCAGCGTCTGCAGCAGCACCTTCTCCAAACGCTCCAACCTGCACGCTCATCTGCGCGTGCACAGCAGAGAGCGGCCATTTAGCTGTTCTGTGTGCGGCCGCCGTTTCTCCGCCCGCAGCAGCGAGCACGTCCACAGACTCACTGTACACGGGCGTCACCGGCCCCACGCCTGCTGCCACTGTGGGAAGGTGTTTGGCACACGCAGCCACCTAAGGGTGCACCAGGCGGTGGGACGGCGCCCCCTCACATGTTCCATCTGCGGAGAGAAGCTGGCGGCAGCATGCAGCCTCAGGAAACACAGACTGATGTGTCAGAGCGCGGGTCAGATGTTCCAGTGTGCCACCTGCGGGAAGGAGTTCTCCAAACGCAGCTACCTGTCAGCTCACCGCAGAGTGCACCTGCAGGAGAAACCCTTCACCTGTCCCACCTGCAGCAAAGGCTTCACCACACGCCGCAGTGTCCGTGTGCATCAGCTCACCGTGCATGGCGGTCTGAAGCCGTTCAGCTGCGGCGTCTGCAGGAAGGCGTTCAGCCAGCAGAGCGGCCTAACAGCACACCTACGGACACACAGCGGCGAGCGGCCTCACGCCTGCGAGCAGTGCGGCCATCGCTTCTCCAGCAGCAGCAGCCTGTCGGTGCACCGCCGCGTTCACACCGGCGAGAAAGCGTTCAGCTGTGACACCTGTGGGCGGAGCTTCAGCGTGTCAGCCAACCTGCGACGCCACCGCCTCATCCACTCAGGTCATCGCCCATTCAGCTGCGATGTGTGCGGCCGCAGCTTCACACAGGCCGCTCACCTGAAGGCGCACGGTGCCCTTCACGGTGGCGACTGGGCCTTCATCTGCAACGCCTGTGGGAAAGGCTTCAGACAGCGCAGCGCACTGCTCGCACACGAGCAGAGCCACACCGGCGTGAAGCCGCACTGCTGTGGCAAGTGCACAAAAAGCTTCTCCTCGGCAGCGTCGCTAAGGCGCCACCAGCTGCTGCACGGCGAGCGTGCCGCTCATGGCTGCCACCAGTGTGGAAAGAGCTTCAGCAGTGCCCACACGCTGAAGACACACCTGCAGCTGCACGACACTGCCAGACGCTTCTCCTGTGATGTGTGTGGGCGGAGTTACAGCTCTCCGAGCTACCTTAAAATGCACCGCCGCAGCCACTCAGAGGGGAAACCGTTCAGCTGCTCACAGTGCGGGAAAAGCTTTGCCACGCAGGCCAGCGTCACGCTTCACCAGCGCACGCACAGCGGTGAGAAGCCGTTCGTCTGTGAGGTGTGTGGGAGGAGCTTCAGCGTTTCTCAGAACCTCATCAGGCACAAACGCGTCCACAGCGGCGAGAAACCGTTTGAGTGTGGCATCTGCGGGAAAAAGTTCAGCCAGAAGGGAAACCTGAAGAGTCACGAGTTGGTCCACACAGGAAACAAACCCTTCAGCTGCACTTCCTGCGGCCGCAGCTTTGCTGCCATGAGGAGCCTCCGTGACCACAGGTGTGTCAGCTGACCAGGAGCTCGCACACGCTCAGAGGACGTCTGTACGGAGGTCCAAGGAGTCACAAATTAAACAAATTAAAACTTTCTATTTAGTTTTAACCAGAAGGACGAAATTCAGTCTGGATAAATTATTTTTTTACACAGAAACCTAATAAATTAAATCTAATAAATTTTTAAAAAGCTGTGCAGTGCTCTTGTAAAATGTTTGTTTCTGTTTTTCATTTAAATAAAGTTTTGTTTCCTCAGTTTTTTACTCCTTACATTGTTGTTAGTTCAATGTTAGAAACAAATTTCAGATGAATGATTTTTTTATTTATTAATTTCCAGGTTTTATGATTTTTAGTGACTAATTTGTCATTTTTATTTACATTATCATATCTTTTGTTTCATTTTTCTTTGAATTTATTCTTTTGAATTTATGTATTTTTCCATTGCTGTTAATTTGTGTTATTAGTATTCGTACCGTTTTATTTGAATGTATTTTATGGGTCAGTAAACGTGATCATGTCTCATTTTGCTACGATGCTGAAGTCAAACATTTATTTCTGCTGTCGTGTCTTTTTCTAAGCTTCATTAAACTGCTATATTTTTCACGACTGTAAATAAAAACTTCATTATCTTTCTATCTTTGTAAATGATGGATTGTTAAAATATTTTTAAATGACTGGAAGAATCTGAGAGTCAAACCTTTCTCAGCCTGTTTCACACCTTTGTTGTTGTTGCTCACCTGAGCGGGCGGCTCACCTGAGCGGGCGGCTCACCTGAGCGGGCGGCTCACCTGAGCGGGCGGCTCACGACGTGTCTGTTGGGTGTCTTCGACCATTTGGCCTCAAACTCGAGTTCACACAGAAACAACTCATCACATCAAAGGCCCTGTTTGAAATTTTACATCAGACACAAAAGTGAAGGATGAAAACATGTTTGAGATGCAGAGTGTATTCTTCCCCTCATGCTTATGTTTATTTTATTTAATAATGCAGTGGTCCCCAAAGTCAAGAGTGCTGCGGCCCACTTAAAAAACAGAAAATCTCACTGGGTCCCCTCCTCCTAGGCTAGAAGCCTGTCCTCACTCTCATCAAAATACAAGAGAAAGTGATGGATTTCCTTCAAACTTTTATTCCAAAAACATAACACAGGCTGTTGGCTATGAAATGCTAATGCTACCCAGTTATATGTAAAGTGCTGATGCTAATATGATCCACTGGGATACAAATTTCAATGCAAGAGCAGTAAATTTAGGTCAGAGTAATGAGTAATATCACAAACTAACAACCTCCTGTTATCAGTTTTAATTCACGTTTTATATAAAATACATTTATATAAACATGTATGTATATGTTACTGCGGCCCCTGTGTAGTACCTTCACTCCTCACTCTGGGGACCTCTGTAATAATAAATAAGTGAATTAAATTTTTTCCTCTTATTTTTTTTTAATTTACAGCTTTGGGATAAATAAAGTGTTTATATTCAGTGTTGTAAACATTTATTGCTCTTATTTTGCATTAACTTATTTTTATTTTAAATAATATGATTATTTTTGCTTCCATTTTAATAAAATTTTTAACTTAGGAATTATGATTTTTGAATGAATGAATGAATGAAGGTTTTATTGCCATGTGGGTGAACAGGCTCACACATTGGAAATTGCAGTTAACAGAGCACCCATCCAAGAATACAACAAACACAAACACGGAGGGACAGGTGTCCGAGGTCATGCAGCCGTATTCCCGGCGCTACCTTTAGCAGAAGAACAGAGAGAGATACACTGGGATAGGTAGGTTCAAAAAAATCATCTCGTACTGTATTCATTATAAACACTGTACAAGGTTCCAAAAAACACCTCAGCAAAAGCATATTTGCACATTTAAAGCCAGGATAGCAATATGGTGGGTAAGGTCAGGGTCAGGAGGGGATGCAGACGGAGACGAGAGGGTGGGGGCATTGTGGAGCCAGATGCCAGCTCCTAGCCAAAACAGTTCGCTGATAGTGGTGGAAGTTCATCAGCGGCCGTGGTACACCAGATCCAGCTTCACAGATCACAGAGAGGGCTGAGGGGGAGAGCGACCGTCACACATAGGCCTGGAGAGATATGATTACCAGCTCAAGGCCGGCAGGGGAGCCGAATTCCTGATAATGCAGATGTTGTTTTGGAACAGGCTGCTTGTTTTTTTTCCAACAGCCTTCAGTCTCACTGGGAACCATTCAGTAATCCAATATTCCAATTTTAAACGTTATTTTGTTACTGTTAGAAAGTTATCATCACATATTTGTGTTTCCTTTATCTTTTTTTGTTTGTTTGTTTTTTTTTGGATAAATGAAACCTTTTTCCTTCACTTGTTTTAATTTTTTATTTGGGTCCTCTCAGGCTTTTTTCTAATATAAAACTTATAAAAGTTAAAAAGTACAAAAAAGAGCTCAAGAACTCAAGAACAGTTTCTTCGCCAGAGCAATCACCACCCTGAACTCACACACTCACCCACCGTAACTGTGCAATATTATATTATTCATACTGAACAATATCTATCACTCCTATATTGTGTAATATCCAGTATTCATTCACTAGTGCAATATTCATCATCTTCATTATTATATGTATACACATATTTACATTTCTTACAATGTACAGATGCACCAATGGATTGTATATATTTTTATACATTCTATTTTTTGTATATTTTACACATTGTTTATTTCTGTATATCTCTTGATTATATTGATTATACTAGATTATAATATTTTTATTTTAGAGAGTTTGATTTTCTGTTACATGGCACTGAACAGGAGTGGCCCTCCAATGTCATTGTACATCCTGTATAATGACAGTAAAGGCATTCTATTCTATTCTGTTCTATTCTATTCTATTACATAGGAAACAGGAAGTGACTCGGTTTATTTTGAAATCTGGCGGATGTAAATACCTCAGAGGGCGTTATACACCCTACTCCTGCTGTCTCGGCTTCACTCGCTTTAAACCCGGACAAAACCTCTGCACGGCCACCTGCTCAAACCCCCCGAGCTCTGCAGCCAAACCGAGCCGAGTGCAGCATGAACGAGACGGCGGGACTGCGCTTCCGGCGGGTGCACCGACCGCAGGTGATCACCGATGAGCTGCCTGAGCACCGGCACAAAGGATCCAGGTAAGAACCGGAACCTGCGGTCTAACTTTATTCACACAGAGCCGTAAAACTGAAACCTTCGAGGGGTGGCTGTGGCTCCTGAGGTAGCGCAGGACACTTACTAATCGGAAGTTTGGCGGTTCGATTCCTGGCTGCTCTGGGCTGCGTGCCAAAGTATCCTTGGGCAAGATACCGAACCCCAAATTACTCTCTGACACAAGCGCTGGAATGTGAATGTGTGTGATGTTAGACAGTAAGCACTTAGCTTAGTTTCATATGGAAGTGCTTGTATGAATGGGTGAATGTAAACGTGTTCAGAGTAGAAAAGCGCTATATAAGAACTAGTCCATTTACCATAACAACCACAGGCAGATGATTGTTGATCAGCTTCTTCAGTTGTGCCACAGCAGATGGCCCCGGGACCGCCAGCTTTACCTGGGCGGTATTTGCTCAGCTCCCTTTGATATTTCTTAAAAATCAGAGGAAACCGAAGCCAAAGCACAGGTGAGAGCAGGCGCGGGCCAATCATGAGGAATCGTGAATTGTGATAAAACAAAGTGCCCCCAGTAGACTCAGGTATGAACAGCCTCCTCACTGAGCAGCAGGTCTATGGAGTAAGATAACTGTCAAAAAGGTGTGTGCACTCACCTGTGGGGGCCAGCAGAGGCCTAAGCCTCACTGTGGCAGGAATATCTACAGGAACTTCTCTCCAAACTGGGACCTTTGACCTCATTTTACTTCCAGCTGTCATTCAGATATTGGGCCACACTCTGATTCATTGATCAAAGTCAGGTTATTGATCAGCACGTTCCTATAGACCGGATCTGAGACCCAGTTTGTGAATCCTTTAGGATCAATAAATCTGATCAGAATCACTCAGACCTCTTCACTGCCATTAGCTTCTGTTTGTGAAGGATTTGGTTCAACCAAGATCATCCTCAGGCCTTCATTAAATAAAGCATCAGCTGACTGTTCATCAGTTTGATACTTGGATCCTGACAGCTGGGACACTTTTCTGAGGTGACCGTGGGTGTGTTAGTCTGGTGCTTCATGTTGGAGTTTTCAGATCAGTCACACGTTTCTCAATATCTGAGTGATGGTTTGAACGGCAGCCTTCGGTCCTGATCTGCTGCTTTCAGTACAAACACATGAACCACGTGACCTGAGATGAAAACTAATTGCTGCAGTACTAATGAAGTACGTAACTGTTAAAGATAAGAGGACCCAAGATGGATCCCTGAGGAACCCCACACAACACAAACTGCAGTTTTCAGCTTTAGAAGTCATCATAATTTCTCTGAAACTGTTCATGAGTCTGTTTCTGTTCTCAGCACCTACAGCGGGAAGATTTTCCAGGTGACGCTCCTCTCTCTGGGCATCCTCCTGTTTCTTCCTCTCCTGGTCATCATCCTCATCCTCGAGTCTCCCATCAAGCCTGAAGTTTTCACGTGAGTCATCTGCAAACATCAGAGTCTTTGACATTAAAGAAGAAAATTCTAAATTTATTTTAGGATATTTTCAAAATGGGGTGGTGCAGTGGATAGCACTGCTGCCTCACAGCAAGAAGGTCCTGGGTTCAAGCCCACCATCTGGCCCTTCTGTGTGGCGTTTGCATGTGTCTGTGTGAACCCTGCGTCTCACCCTGTGACAGCTGGGATAGGCTTTTTCAGTTAGATTTGATCAAATCTAAAAGTAAAATATTTTTCAGAAAAGCCAAAGAGTAAAAGCAAAGTATTTATAATATTCTGAGTAATCTGAAAATTCAAGCTGAACATTCAGAGAAAGTCCAAATAATGAAGTTATTAAATATTAAAAATAAAGTTGATTTTTCTTCTGCTGCCCCCGCTGGTTGGTTGTGGCACTGCAGCCTAAAGGAGCCGCCGATGATGAAGGGCTGCTGGGAGCCAAACCTGAAGCTCAGGGAGGCTCAGAGACTGTTTGAGGACCAGATCATTGGCCCAGAGTCCATCAGCAACATCGGAGGTGAGTAGATGTCTGTATGGATGAAGAGGAGGATGAGGAGGGCTGAGAGCTGACAGATGTTTCTCCCTGTGTGTCCACAGATGTTCTGTTCTCGGGAACAGCTGATGGGAAAATCGTGAAGCTGGTCGGTCGAAGAATCCACACAGTAACGAGACTCGGGAAGCTGCCGTGTGGTGAGGAAAACTCAAAAAGTCAGAGCAGCAGAAACAGCTGAAACCTCTATGTTCTCCTACGTGTTCTCCTACGTGTTCTCCTACGTGTTCAAACAGCTGTTTCAGAGTTTCTGAGTTCACTTTGAAGTTCTGTTTGCTCGTTTATCGTTATTAGTTTGATCAAGATTGATTAATAGTGATGTACCGGTCACCTGTCCAGGTGGACCCCGCCTCTCACTCTCACTTTAAACCGTTTGTCCAATCTGAAAAATTCAAACAGTTTCTGAAAGCTGAGAAATTGCATCCAGGTGGTTATTGTGGTGATTGTGAACGGCGGGACATTTGAAGTACGTCTGTTGCCGGGTTCGGTGTTACAGGGTTAACATTTAGTTTTTACACATTTAAAGCTCAGAGTGAACGAAGCTGAAGGGTTAAAGTGTTTTTGGCTTAAATGTTAACTGTCAGCCTGCTGTTGAGCAAGGCATTACCCTTCACCCCGCTCACATTCAGTCTGTTGCTTCACTCTGGAGTTTCAGTCACATGTTTCTCAATAACTGAGTGACGGATTGAACGGCGACCTTCGGTCCTGATCTGCTGCTGTCAACACAAACACATGAACCAGGTGACCTGAGATAAACCCCGGCAGCACGCTCACACCTGCAGATTAAATCTGTGGCGTCACGCTAACAGCAACCCGGTGCTTTCATTTTAGACAGAAACTGGTTTTAACTCCTTTACTGTGAGATTCAGCGTCAGGTGAACTTTAACTTCAGGTGTTGCCTTTAAATGAAACATGTGTGGAACACCGTGTTTCATTTAAAGGTGTCAGTGCCTGCAGCCAGGTGTGAATCAGCCAGGTGTGAATCAGCCAGGTGCGGCGGGATGAACCTGAACAGGAACTTGGTTCCTTTTGTTCAGTCTGAGTCAGCGGAGCTTAAAGGGAGCTCGCTGTGGCGGTTCCTCAAACAGGAAACAGATTCTCACTAACAGCGTGTGTCCTCTGAGTGCTTCTGCTTTGTCATGTGGAGGTGAAAACTCTGTATGGAAGCCTGTTTCTGCCAAAAATAAAAGAACAGGTGAAACATAAGCAACTTAAAAGACTTGCATTTGTTTGCAATTGTTCCTGAGAGCAGCGTTTCTGTGGCAAAGCATCTGAAGCTGATGGTTGATGTTCTGCAGGCTCCAGAGAGGAGGAGCCCACCTGCGGGAGGCCGCTGGGGATCAGAGTCGGACCTAATGGGACTCTGTTTGTGGCCGATGCTTACCTGGGCCTGTTCGAGGTCAACCCCACCACAGGTGAGTGTTTGTATGGGCCTGATCACAGTTCCTGTTTCCTCGCTTCCTGCCTGAGTGCAGGTGCGTTTCAGAGAGGCGTCCTGTAACAGGACAGAGTGCAGACAGAGGAAAGCTGGCTGTGAGCGGACAGCTCCGATTTAGGTTTTTACTGTAACACATCTGGCTCAAAGCAAACACCTGGATTTCATCCATGCTGGGTCACATGTTCGGGCTGAGTCAGCCGTCCTGGACTCCACCTTCACTGTGTTCGTCTCCGCAGGTGAGGCGACCCGGTTGGTGACCGGCGGTCAGGTGGTGGCGGGGAGGAAACTGGCATTCATTAACGATGTGGCGGTGACGCAGGATGGGAAGAAGGTGTACTTCACCGACTCCAGCAGCAGGTGGCAGCGCAGAGACTACATGCACCTCATCATGGAGGCCACGCCCGACGGCCGGTATGACTTTCCAAATATTTATTTGGAACTTTTGAATAAATATTTGGACAAACACACAGTTAAAAATCTAGAAACGTTATTTCCAGCTTCATGATCAGCTGTGAAACATCCTGAATAGTTCTGAGTTAAATAAGTTTTGTGTAAACTCATGAAGATGTTTCCCCTCATCCGAAAGGCTTCTTCAGTTCTATTTGCAGCTATTATAAAATTAGGAAATGTTAAAAACTTTAATTTAATAAAGGGATTCATCGTAAACTTTTAAATTTGTTTTTATTGCAGTTAAACTGATCTAGAAATATAAACAGTTCATATTACGCCAAGAAGACCAAGATAACAAGGACTCAAATGGGAAAAGTCATCATTTTTATTCAGTTTTATTTAATTTGACTGTTTATTATTCAGCTATTTTACTTCATATAGCAGCTATTTTGTATTATATTCACCTTTTTAGTTTATTATTAAGCTAAAAACGTCATTCAGCTGAACACAGTGATGTCATAAAGCCAAATTTGATTCAAATTAGAACAAAGAAAACATCAAATATTTAAAATGAGATGAACTGTTTCAAGAAAAATATGAGCTTGTTTTTTAATTTGATGGCAGGAACATGTTTGAAAAAAATGGGTTGGAGCAACAAAAGATGGAAAGATCAATGGTTCTATAGAGAAAAAGCTGCAGGAACATTTATCAGCTAATCAGGTCGATGGGCAGCAGGTCCGTGAGACGATCGGGCATAAAAAGAGGTTCTTAGAGAGGCAGATTTTCTCTGAGGTAAAGATGGGCAGAGGGTCACCAACCTGCAACAGTTTCAGAATAATAATCCTCACTGTGAACATCTACAGTAAAAATATGGTCCAAAGGTTCAGAGAATCTGCAGAAATCTGTGTGCAGGGACGAGGCTGGACCTTCAGGCCTGATCCTGTCTTGGAGATCACTGCATGGCTCAGAAACCTCTGAGCACAGCTCAGCGTGCAGGTTAAAGCTCCATCAGCAGAGAAGATTTATTTTTATTTGCTGAGCTCTTTGAAGATGTTTGTTTATTTAAATAGATGAATCATCCATATATCCAAACATCTAATTATTACTTCCTGTTTGTGACATTTCACATTAAAAGCACTGCGGTGGTTTTCTAACGTGAACCGTCGCGTTGTTGTTTCCTCATCTCAGCGTCCTCGAGTACAACACTGAGACCAAAGAGCTGACCGTGGTGATGGAGGACCTGCGATTCCCAAACGGCATCCAGCTGCTGCCTGACGAGGAGTCGGTGCTGGTGGCAGAGACCACCATGGCCCGGATCCGCAGGTAACCCGCCTGACTCACCTGTATCTGCAGGACTGTAACCCTGCAGACAGAAGCCAGCCTGAAGGCTTCAAAAGGTGCAGCACAAAGTAAAAGTTACAGAATAAAACAAATAAAAGCAACAGCAGGAAGCAGTCTGAGCTGACTTCCTGTGTGAGCGACTCCTCTTCATGTCTGATCATGTTACACAACCATCGCTGCAGTGAGGACCGTGTCACTGATGTTGGCTCTGAGTTGCCGTGGAAACAGACTCTCAGAAATCATCCAACCTTTTTTTACCTACATGAAGAGTGTGTGTGTGTGTGTGTGTGTGTGTGTGTGTGTGTGTGTGTGTGTGTGTGAGTGAACCGTGCTTTCATAGGCTGCTGAGCGATGTGCTGTGGTTTATTTGGTACCTTTGCCCATCATGTGATGCTCTTCCCTTCCAGAGTCCACGTGGCTGGTCTGAATAAAGGCGGCATGGACACGTTCGTGGACAATTTGCCAGGTTTCCCCGACAACATCCGACCGAGCTCGACTGGAGGTTACTGGGTGGCCATGTCAGCCGTGAGACCGAACCCCGGCTTCTCCATGCTGGACTTCCTGTCACAAAGACCCTGGATCAAAAAATTCATATTCAAGGTAAAAACAAAAAGATCAGGTTCTTAAAGTCTTTTATCCACATTAAAATTGAAAATGCATTACAAACTGATTTTCAGACAGTTTATGGTGTCAGCTGTTGACCATGCTGCCATTTTCCTACATTAACATGAGGCAATCACAGTGCGGCAGAGGGAGGGGAAGGACTTGGATCTACTAACAGTTACGAGCACAGCTGCAGTCAATAAAGACCAGAGACCAAACTAACAGGCTGAAGGAGCCTGTTCGTAACCTGGGTTCTCTGAGGAAACGACACCAGCACGAAGGCAAAGCAGGCGGCGCTGCTGTAGCTGTGTGAGGCTGAAGGAGTTTATGAAAGAAACACAGCCGGCCACAGATTAGATTCAGGGACACCTGAACGGGTCCAAACTCAGTTTACGCTGAAAAACTGGTGTCACATGACGTAGAGGCAGGTGAAGACGAATGTTTTCCTTCAGAGGTCAGAGGTCTTTTCTTCGTTATTATCCCGGTCTCACGGAAAAACACGAAATATTCAGAGTAAACTCACCTGTTTGTTTGCACACGTGCACTAGAGTCAGCAGCACGAGATGTCCAAGAAGTACCGACTGTTGTTTCACCTCGAGCCATGATCTTTAACCTTAGCCGACCTGTGTTTAATGATAAGGAATAACATATTTAAATCATGTATGGCTCGGTGCCCGGGTGGCTTAGCGGTGAAGCCGGCGACCACATATATGTGCCGTGTTGTGGTTCGGGCGGCACGGGTTCTTGTCCCGGCCTGTCACCAATTTCCCCTGTATCTTTCCCCCATTTCCTGTCTCCCTCCACTGCCAATAAAGAAAGCCACTGGTGCCAAAAATGCAGAAAAAGAAATAAAAAAAAAAAAGTCATGTATGGCTCAAACCACCAACCCCTCCGACCCCCGATGGTGTCCCTTACCCCTTATACAGGTGGAAAATCGTAATTTCACAGACATTAATTAGTAAATATGAGTGCAGAGAAAATGGCTTTCTGAATCTAACAGGTTAGGAGCTATGACTTTTTCACATGTTGCCATGAGACTGGGTTTTTGTACCAAATAAATGAAAACCGGAGCCGCTGGAACGCTGCTGCGGAAAGATCCAGAAACATGGAAAACCTGGAATTAGTCATAAACACACGAACATGACGTTGGACCCAGAGCAGGAGACGGTGTTTTGTAATCTGATCGGCTGCTCAGTCCTCCGTCTGCAGACTTTGACCCCGGCATGAACGTTACAGAACGTTTTTATCCATTTGTTGCATCAGATGCTTTCAGATGGGAAAATATATCAGAGGTCATGAGAGCCCAGACTGACTGAACCCATCTCGTTTTAGTTTCTGTCTTCTTTTTAACTCCTTCCTGTTTTTCATCCTTTGTGTCTCACCTTTCACCCTTCCTCCACCCACCCATCCACCCTCCTCCACCTCCTGCAGCTCTTCAGCCAGGATGTCCTGATGAAGTTTGTCCCTCGGTACAGTTTGGTGGCAGAGCTCCACGATGGCGGCGTCTGCACACGAAGCTTCCACGATCCCAACGGCCTGGTGGCGGCCTACATCAGCGAGGTCCATGAGTATGATGGGAGTTTGTACCTGGGCTCCTTCCGCTCACCGTACATCGCCAAACTCGACCTCAGCAAGGTGTAAAAGAGGAAAAAGACGACCGGACACACACACGGACTTTTGTGACTTCTGAAACGTTAACACAGTGTTTGACTTTAAAGACATGACACCCGTGAGGTGGAATTAAAACCGACTCTGCCGGGTTGTCGGGCTTGGACACCACGAAGTTCCCGCCTTCGTGGTGTCCAGAGGATATGAAGGTGATTTCACCCAGCGCCACCTGCAGGTTATCCTGCTAATGAGGCAGCGGTCCTTCTCATTCTGGCTAATCTGTGTTTCATTTTTTTAGGATGCCGTGAAGCATTGTTCAGCTTTAGATTTTAATGTTTCTCATAACAGTTTTTGGGTAATTTTTTTTCACTTCTTGACAGATTTTGTGTTTAGACTTTGAATTCAGAACAAAAATTTGTAGAGGAACGTGTTCTTGTGCTTTTTGGTTCTGAAATGTGTTTGGTGAGCCTGAGAATCACTAAAAACTGCTTCTCCTGCTAATTAGCTCGAGCTAACTAGCTGAAATGCTGGCTAATGGATTTGATGCTAACAGGCTAGCTTGTGCTCTTATTTTTTAATCATACACCTTTGCACCGTGTTTATCTTCAGTAACAACAACCAGCCAATCACAGTGCAGGCTTACAAAGCTTTGATTAGCAGTTAGCCTGAGCTAACGTAGCTGCCTCTGACTAACTTTGTTTACATAGAAGAAGAATGACTCCTACTCGCTGACGCTGATGTCGAATTACAGGCTGCTGAAGCCACCACCTCGCCCTCTCACGATGTTTGTGATTTGATTGGCTAGCACCTGCACTTGTTCGCTTGCACATTTTTTTTTGTTTGTTTTATTTTTTATTGCACTTTTAGAGATGGTGTATGTGGGCATGTCTTTTGTGATAGCTTCTCTTGTGATTGGTTGGTTAACACAGGTTTGACTGAGCTAAGCTCTAATGAGCCGCAGTAAGCAGCTTCTCGTTAACGCTAATGTCAGATTACTCGCTGTTCAAGCCCTCTCGAGAAGTCTTTGTAATGAGATCTGATTGGCTAGCATCTGAATGGGTTAGTTTGTGCACTTTGGGAGGATTTGCACATTGCTTCAGGGATTGATTGGGGGGGTGTCTTTGGTGATGATACTCAGCCACATGGGCCTAGAGATCGGTCGGGAAAAATGTGCTTTCTTCAAAAGGTTGCAAGTCTGAGATTGGTTGCAATGACGTTCCTGCACAGAAAACCTCCTTGTGATTGCTTTGGTTGCTTGCGGATTGCAGCAGCTACCCATAATTTGCTTGAAAGACGTCAGCTTATCTATAGACACTTGCCAACTAACCACTGAGTGCTAACGAAACAGTGAAAAGTGATGCAAACTGTAAAGTGAGACAGCTCCCCTTCAAAGCAGCCCCGACCGGTTGACGACCGGTCTCTAGGCCTGCGTGACTGAGGACTGAGGCTGCATCCACACAGGCAGCGACGTGGTGACCGGACGCCAAATGACGTGAATAACATTTGGCGACTTCAAGCGACTACGGCTGAAATAGCTGCATTCGACGTGAAGTGGACTTCCAGGGATACCACTGATTAACATGTGACCTGGTAGTAAATACATTAGGGTTACCTAGGCAAACGGAGCCTGGAGCGACCAGCCGTCAGCTTTGAAGCGACACGCAAGAAGTGAATCCTTTCCAGTGTGGACACAGCTTTACTGACCATGCTAACTGCAGCGATCACTTCTCGTTCACATCGATGTCCAACAAAAGCCTGCATAAGCAATTGTTTGATAGGCTGCTGTCAACTAGTCAGCACAAGCAACGCCATCGAACAGAGAATCAGGTCTACGATTCGGTTCGGCGATGTTTGACGTCAGTCGCGTGTGGAACTCTGACTTCGTATATTCTGTTAGCAGCACGACTAGCTTGGATTTCTTAGTTGAATGTGTCATGTTAGCTGAACAATTCTGCTCCTCCTATATCGAGCTTTCGTGGCCGGGTTTCATAACGCGAAGCAAACATCAGGAAAGATTTGGTTTTTCTGCTCACATCATCATGTCACAGATTTGTGTACATGGTCATCTGCTGCAGCCTGTATGGCTCATGAGCTCTGGGTGCTGCCCAATCAGAAGACAGTAGGCTTTAGTGAGGAGGGCAAGAGACAGGAAGTGCAGCTTGTTCCAGACATCATAAAAATAAGTAGCTGGAAATGAGCATAATGGGTCATTTTATTTGTATCTTACATGAGTGCTGTGCTGCTTTTAATTTTTTTCCCTCCAGATCGACTCATTTAGTCGCTTCGTACTGATACTTTTTCAGATGTGCACTGGATGAACTGATCAGTATTAGCAGGCTGAATAATCTTTGGGTTGAAGCTGCACGCTATTTGGGCCGTTATTCTTCTAAGCTCTGTGTAAAGTGTCGAGGGGAAAATACCAGAAGATGTCCAGTTTGGTCATGTTTCCGTTTGTTCCTGAAGAGTCTCTGAGATGATTATTGATCAGTTAATCGTTGGAGCGAGAAGAAAAACTTTTGCTTTGTTTTTGTGCCAAATGCATTTTTCTCTGTGAACTTTGTATTTCAGTCATTTTAGCTGGATTTCCTGCTGTCGGTCTGCAGCCTCCTCAATAAACTCTCAATAAAACCTTTGACCGAACCTGTTCTCTGACTCTGTCCTCCTGCACAGGTGAAACCTGCAGCTGATTTTAATAAGCCCAACCCGAATGAATGAATATGTAATGGAGACATTCAGAACCAGTTCATGGAGAAGAAACAACTTTAATGCCAAACCGCCACAGAGATGTTTCTGTGCTTCCATTGTCACAAAAGGTCAAAGTATTCATGAAACACTCTCCAAAGGTTTGCTTTTGAAAGCATGCAGATGAACTTTAACCCCTCCCTCCACTGCTCTTCATGAGCACAGTAATTGTAATTGACTGGCAACATTTAACTGGAACTTTCACCACCAGAGGGCAGTGTTTTACCAGCAGGTGTCTTGATATTTTCAGACGTTTACACTTTTTGCCCCACCCCCTTTTTTTGTTTTTGTTTTTTGGCCGCACCAACTTTATTGACAGTGTAGATGTGACAGGAAAGCAGGAGAAGAGACGGGGGAAGAGCGACAGGCCGGGATTTGAACCTGCGCTTTTTTTTCAGCCTCGTGGCAAATATGGTCACCTGCTCTGTCACTGAGCCACCCCAGTGCCCGCCCCGCCCATCTCTAAGAAGCTTTGCCTTTTCCCAGCGCACCATTTGAAATATGACTGCCTGTTCTTCAGGAGTTGCCCCAGTTAATAAAGGTTACTCAGTCACAAACTGGTATTACACCAGATCAAGTTCAGTATGACAAAGTCAAAGCTGCTGTTTCTTCAGTTTCTGCTGAAGCTTTAGTTCATTTTGAAAAGTTTAAAGAAAAAAAGAATCTACAATAATCCCCTTTAAATGAATGAACCCACACAGACAGGCCAAATAATCATCGCTCGCCCTTCACACACATTTCTTCATGGATTTATGGAAGAAACATTTATAATGGAACAACCAAAATTGGCCTGTTTGCTCTGCTCTGACCAGCAGGGGGCCTCCTCTGCCTCAGGTTTCAGTCCCGATGAACCCAAACGTGGCCCTCAGATCAGCACCTGCGGTCAGTGTTCACCTCAGAAATGGAAAAACCTGCGGAGACGCTCATTGTTGGATCGTTTTATTGCTGAAATGAAGTTCACACAAGCAGAGTTCAGTTTCATCATCTCTGTGAGTCTGTTTGGAAAAACTTAAATATTCAGAGTACAGGGGTGAAAGTGGGCGAGTGTCCTGAGAGTTTCTTTAGCGGATGAAGATGTGACATGAAGATGAGTGACAGCAGCAGGAGGTGATGAAGGTCATCAGGAGGAGGAGGCCGCTGCTACGGTCACTGTTTGCAAAGTAAGTTGAGAGTCTTCTTCTGTGGTTCTTCCCAGGGAATCATCCAAACATCCACGTGACACTGAAACACCTGAAAAACAATCATGAAGCCCTGAAAGACCTCTCAGGATTGGTCCTGTTCACTGCATGCACATTTACAGCCGCCTCACTCCTCTTTACACACTGAAATACACAGTACTGCAAGTTTTACTGCTTTACCACTATGAGGATTAAGAGTATTACTATAACTGTACTTCTATACAAACAAACAGGAAGCATTTTTATATGTTTAATTGTTTATATTAAAAACTGACAACATGAAAAAATACCCTGCTGCATAGGACATGCAAATTTCCCAAGATGCACTGCAATCCATGGTGCTGTTACCGAGAGACTTACAGTCTCATGCTGGGACAAACAGCTGTTCCTGTAAAACCTACAGACACTCAGATTAGACTAAGATGAGGAGGCTCCTGAATCTTCATCCTAATGCTGTCGTTTCTGGTCAGTTCGACCTCCACACAGGTGCATCATCACTATTCTGATTATGTTAGGGGCAGCGCAAATGAATGAGTAATATTTACACTTTAAGTCATTTGCATATAGTTTCAGACTGAACATCAACCTCCAGGGCTGAAAAATAAAGAAGCACCAAATCCTGCAGTTCCTCTGGTGTCCAGCAGGGGCGCCACAGTGGCTCAGTCCTCATAGACTCCCATGTTAAACTTTCCAGCAGAAATCAACATGTTTACAGCTGATACAGAAACTGCTTTGGTCTCTGTGGATAATTCCACCTTCATAACAGCTGTATGGGGGGGGGGGGGGGGTTCTATGACTCACCTGTTTAAAGTGAATTTTGGTACTTTTACTTTGTTAGAGTATCTGAATATTTAACATGTCAGTGCAGATACCAACATTTATGGAGTGTTGTGGTTTAATGAGTCAGTCTCAGACCAAAATATTAATAATAGACAGTGTACAGTCCGGTTTCCTCCCACAGTCCAAAGACATGCATTTACTGAGGTTAGGTTAATTGGTCACTCTAAATTGCCCATAGGTGTGAATGTGAGTACAAATGGTTGTTTGTCTCTCTGTGTTGGCCCTGCGTCAGGCTGGTGACCTGTTCAGGGTGTACCCTGACTCTCACCCTATGACAGCTGGGATAGGCTCCAGCCCCCCGCAACCCCGAAAAGGATAAGCGGATGTGAATGGATGGATGGAGTGTATAGTAATGTGCTGCAGGTGTTTTGTGTGTGTGTTGGTGGTGTTACACATGCGTACACATGAATAATAAGACTGCAAAGGTTGGACCTGAAGCCTTTGACAGACAGATGAGGGTTTTCAGGATGAATCACTGAGAGAAAACTAAATCTGGATTGTGGGAGTTCCACAGGGTTCTGTTATCGGTCCTCTAGTTTTTATTCATACTTAACTTCTACTCATTTGTAGAAGCACATCATGTTTCATAACAGCTGTACAGTAGTGAACTTTTTATACCTCACCTGTCTGAATTGTATAAAGGCTTAAAGTTTGCATTATTAGAGGCGTGGCCTCTTTGACAGATGGTGACACGGGCAGATTTGATTTGGTTGTTACTGAGCATCATTAGCAGGTATCTGTGCCTGTGTGATGCTCTCATACAGTCTATGGATGCAGACTGATATTCAAGCTAAGCAGCATTAGGCCTCCAATCTTTCATCACTTTTGACTCCAAAAACCAACATGGCGGAGGCCAAACCATGTCTGTTATTCATAGCCTGCAGCTCAGACTCACCTGGTGGAGTGGGCCGGGCGGCTGGAAGTCACACCGGGACACATCGTTGTTTTTGTCTCGTTTGCGACACACTGTTCTGGAAATCTGAAAATCTGCAATGTACCGAATCCCTTTAACAATCTGAAACACACACACACACACACACACACACACACACACGGTAAGCACTTCCTGAGGAACCCCCATGCCAGCATGAATCCTGGGTCAGGCCTCCATGACATCTCAAATGAGTTCATGAAACCAGTTTGACTGCCATATAAAGGTTGAACTTTGACCCTGTTGGTCATACATCTGACTCCAGCTCCAGGTGTGTCGTACCTGTCGCTGCGCCATATTGATGGTGGCGGGTTTGAAGAGGAAGGCATCATTTGATTGGTTGTTAAAGGAGTAGGCAGCATCAAGGATGACCTGCTGGAGGCCGCGATCGTTCCTGCTGATGTTGTACGGCGATCCGGGCATTGAGGGGTGAGGATGGCGACCGGACACAAGGGTTACCCCTGCAAGAGAAGAGGACCTTCTGTCAGTGATGTTTGTGTCGAGAAAGGTCGTTCTAACAGTCCGCGGTTGTTCGGTTCAGCTCCGCCTTGTTCAGGCCTGAGCGCTGACACTGCGAAGGCCCTATGTAATCACGTTTATTATTCTGATGAACGATTCGCTTTTTTGAGTGCCTACACATGCTCCATGCCAATTTGCCATGAAACAGGAAGTGGTTGTTGAAGGATTTGGAAAGCTCAAAGTCATGAACACCCCCTGTCATGATGAAACTTTCTGATTTTATCGCTCTGATTATTGAATATGGCAAAATGACTCCACAGTGCCATCTAGGAAAAAATAATGCAGATTTTAGGTTTGGTTTTAGTGGCTGGTTGCAAAACTATACATGTAATCACTCGTGCATACTTTGTCCAATTTGCCTTGAATTTGAATCACTTATTTACTTACCAAGCATAAATGTATATATACAGAAAATTGGTAATTGGCGCAACAGCGCCCCCTACAGACTCAAGTCAATATTTACATTGGAGGTATTGATATCAACACCAAGTGTAAATGCAGAAAAAATGTTTATATGGATATGTGTAATTAATGGGCATTCACTAACCCCAGCTAAAGGCCAAAGGAGCCAGTGATTAGCTGAATGACTCCCGAGCAGCCTCAGCGGGCCCCCTCAGGCCCCCTGAGGCCCCCTCATTGCTGCTGCAGCTGTAATTATTGTTGGACTCTGCTTGTACACTTCAAAGTAATGTGTCTGTCTCATTCTGGAAGTTTAGGTCCAAACTGAAGACGTTTTCAAAGCTTCTAAAGTTGAGAAGTTTTCAGATGTGTGAGTGAGTCAGAGAAGCAGAGGGCGTCAAAGTGTGGAAACCAAACAGCCACAGGAAGCAGAGTGAAGAAAGAGAGTGGATCAGCTGGAGAGACGCTCTGCTGTGATTGGCTGGTAGAGGAGGGTGAGTCAGACCAACATATGTGGTCTGAGAAGAAGAACCAGTTTTCTGTGGTGACAGAACAACTTCCTGTTACTGTCTGATGCTGCATTTAGGGACATTTTACTGAGTGGAAAATGCCCACTTCACTGGTTTTAGCTCATTTCATGCACTGAATTAATAATTATAATTTTATTTGGTTATGCAGGTTTAATTTGGAGTCTGAAGTTTTTAAACCCTGGTTTTGTTTTGTTTTAAGAAGACCACAGAAAGGTGACAGAACGGCTGACATGGTTGGAGTCTCAGGGTCTCTCTGGTGTCCAAGCAGCTTTTACCTGCTGGACAAACCTGCTGGAGCACATTTCACATTTAAACCCAAACTAACAGCCTGTAAGTTGTTAATGGAGGTCTTATTTTTCTCTTTCACCAGTTGACACCATTTTACATTATCTGTAGTTTTTTGTAGGTCTGACCTGCATGGATGCATGTTTTTATACCATTTTGATCACATAAATGAAATGTTTTCATCAGATAAAGGCATCACAGCAGGCACATATTTAAATGATGATTACTCATTACATTACAGCAGCTTGAAATTCACTTAAAAAACCGTCTTTCCTTCCCATCAGCCCACTGCACTCGTGGTGTCGCAGCCCCCGTGCTCTAACGTGGAGGAAAATCAAACACGAGCACCGAGCTGACGGGTTACTTCAAACACGTCTGCAGTCGTCACGCTGTCAGTGCAAACAGTGGCCTTACTTCATTTAAATGAGAGCGTCTGTGCAGCTTCACAACTCATAAAACGAGACGCAGTTTAGTTTTTAGTCATGCAGAGATCGTTCTCTGTGCTAATACAGCTGCAGACTGATGGTAGAAACACAGGATGATGCCCGAGCAGCCGATCACATACAGCCAATCTGAAACGTGTGGAAGTTGGACTTTAATGACTTTTGACGCTGTGGTCTTATTCAGATCAGAGTGTGTTTTTGACTCTTTAGCAGGTCTATAATATTGGAAGCTCACAGAATAGGAATAATTTAACATGTCAGAGTGTTTTTAGAACGTGTGAGAAATGTGGGTCTGTGGTGATGATAATCAGCCATGCTCGGTACAGAAAGTCCTCCTGCCTGAAATATCTCAGCCATTCAAAGTTTTCAGAGTTACATCAGTGTTTCACTCCAAATGACTTTACACCTCTGAAGCTCATGTTCATGTCTGCACACTCAGAGTGAACCGGCTGGGATAACTGACTCGCTTTTAGGTTGAAGTTGCTTCAGTTTTTCTAAGGCAACAAGTTTGCACAATCTTTAAGAATGCCTGAACGCCAGCGTTCAGCTCGTCCTTTTATAACCCGTCCCCTCTGACAGCCATCATTAAAACCTATGAAGCTCAGTGACGAGCAGGTGTGAGGCTTCTTCTCTTCACTTCCTGCTGCAGGTGCTGCTCATGTTTAACCCTTGACTGTGCTGAGAGGTGAATAGCAGCCTGCATAGCCATACACACACACACACACACACACACACACACACTCTTACCCAGAACAGCGAGCACGGAGACGAGCAGCAACAGCTTCACCTCCATCCTTCTCTCTGAGTTTCCTGCCAAGTGTTGACTCTCAGACCACAGAGCTGCAGGACGGGTCTGTCCACCGCCTCACAGCTGACATCACTTCCAGGAGCTGCTCAGAGATCAGTCAGATTTCCTGCTGCACTCTCAAGTCTCACTCATCTGATACTAATCAATCACTTCAGGCTCCGCCTCCTCCTCTCTGACCTCTTCTCCTTCCTCTAATGTGAGAGTGCAGCAGCAGCTGCTGGTGTGTGTGAGTTCCTCCTCACACCCGCAGCCACAGGTTGGTCTGAGCATGCTCAGCTCTACAGGCTGCACATGTGTGAACATCAGAGCGCAGGGGACAGGAAGGGTGAATGAGGACTTCCTGTCACACATACTCTGAAGAGACTGTGTGACATGTAAGTTTGATGCCTCCCTGATCCTTCTGAGTTTGGCACAAAGACTCAAACACTCTGAGCAGAGAGACAGGAAGAAGTTCCTCTGAAGCCTCAGCTGATCCTGCTGAACCCAGAAGGACTCGATTAGAATAAACATGAGTGAAGCTCAGCTTCAGGAAGCCTCACAGACCTCTCTGAATGAGACAAATACGATCAGAGCTGCAGCACACAGAGACAAACCTGTGAAGGTGTTTGGAGAATGGGCGGGTAGTGAGACCCTGTGACGTCTGTTATGATCTGATTTATTCATAGAGCGAATGTTTTTGACAACAGATCTGATGAGAAGTGTTTGTGTGCGTCTTTCAGCTACCTGTGTGACATCACTGCTCGTTGTTCTGCTGATCCTCGCACTCTTTCTCTCCTGAATGCTGCAGTGTGACTGAAGCTGAGCTGTGATCACTTCCTGGTGATGTCCTGCACCTCTGGCTCCTTCAACTTTCATTTGTTCCCTCAGTGTTTCCTGACTGATCCTGTTGTACCGGCTGAGTTCATTCATGTGACTGTTTCCTCCTTTAGTTATGGCTTTCACTTCCTGTTTTATTTTGATAGTTTCTTGTCCCTAGTTTCTTGTTTAGTTTTAATTTGCCTTCTAGTTCACTGTCTTTGATTACGTTCACTTGCGTCTCGTTACCGTGTTGTGTTCACTTGTCCTAGTTGCCCTCGTGTATCTATAGTGTTACAGGTCCTGGTCTCAGTGTCTGCAGCCAGTTTGGGGTTCTGATTATGTTTCACCAGCCAAAATAAAGGCTGTCTCTCACTTTAGTTTGTCTTCACGTGTCTGCATTCAGTTCCTAAACTCTGCAGTTGTTGACACATTCACTGCTGCATGAGCCATTCATTCATTTACTGTAAGCCTCACTAACAAAGAGCTAATGTATCTCATCAGATGAAGGGTTTAAACTTGTCTTCCAACACAATAAAGTGAATTTGAACATTTTAGACACACAGCATGTTTTTATGGATGCTGAGTGACATGTAAATAAAAGTTCAATGCAGTGATTTCCCCTCCCTGGGTTAGTAAGCTCGACCTCTCTCTCCCACAGTTATTAGTTATGTCCCTAAAGCACAGTCAATAATTCTCCCTCCTCTCTCTAGATTCAGCACCCAGAGCCACTTCCAGAGGACCGACCTCCCCCTTTAGTTTATGCCCCTTTGTTCTGACCCCTGTTCGAGTATCCATCATGAACTGTGATTGTAGTGTATGAAGCTTTGCGTGAGTTGTGAAATAAAAAGGTTTCATTGATCTGCTCACTCTGTGTCTGCGCTCGGGTCCTTGTTGAGTACAGCGCTCAGGTTCATATGTGTGTGAAGGCAGACGAGCGAATACTTTTGGCCGTGTAGTGTAAGAAGAAATTACTGAGTGTTCAGCATTTCAGGCGTGCCATCAGGAGAGAACGATTTAGAGCGAAAACAAAAGCAAAAGTGAAGCTGCAGATTGTTTTTCACTTAAATTCTCAGAAAAGTCATTACTAAATCAATGTGATTTAATAATTGATCAACATATTGATTTATTCTGCCTTACAGACCCTGGTTACAGCAGGATGAATATGTTAGTTTATATGAACCAACGCCTCCGAGTCACATCGTCAATGTCAAATTTATTTATATAGCACATTTAAATAACAAAGTGCTTCACAAGAAGCCAAAAATAACACAAAAACAATACAAAATAACTATAAATAAAAGATATCAAGATTTAGCTCGAATTAAAGGCCAGAGAGTAGAAATGAGTCTTAAAAGTAGAAACTGATGGGGCAGTTCTAATATGAAACAGTAAGGCTCAGGAAACAACTGAAAAAGCTCAGTCACCTCTATTTTTAAGGAATATCGACGACCATGTGATTAGCAGCCCTCAGTGCTCTGACAGGACTGTGAACATGAATAAGATCAGACACATACAGATGTGCCAGCCCGTTTAAAATCTTAAAAACAGTCTTTAAAATCTTAAAATCCTAAAATTGACAGGAAGCCAATGAAGTGAAGCTAAACTGGAGTAATATGCTCACGCTTTCTCGTCCCTGTTAAAAGTGGAGCAGCAGCATTTTGGACCTGCTGAAACTGACAAAGAAACAATTACAGTAATTCAATCTTTTCAAAATAAGAGAATGTATGCCTCTTCCAAAGTCATTATGAGAAAGATAGGGCTTCACTCTGGCCAACAATCTCAACTGGAAAAAATATTTTTACCACAGAACTGACCTATCACTGTTAAAGGAGCTGATGATGATCACACTGAGATTTTTAATTGATTGATGGCTGCATTACCCTGGGTGGCCAAGAGGGGCAGCAGAGTCCTTCAGTACAACCAAACATAATCTCTGTTTTACTTCAGAATCAGAATCAGGTTTATTTTGGCCAAGTATGTTTACACACACAAGGAATTTGGTTCCGGTTGATGGTGTCTCTCTAGTATTATACAGTGTCCTATATTTTAACTTAAATGCTATACAATATACAATACACCAAGCAGTGCAGGCTGAGGGCCATGAAGATCCTAAAACAGCCCAGCCACCCCGGACACTCTCTCTTCTCCCTGCTCCCATCAGGCCGGCGTTACCGCTGCCTGAGGACTAAGACTGAAAGGTTGAAGAAGAGTTTTTACCCACAAGCCATCCGTCTGCTCAACTCTGAGCCGTAACTGGACCATTATTGCACAATGTAAATATTATAATTTATAATCTATAATTCCACGTAAAAGTGTGTATAGTATATAGAGTATAGTGTATAGTGTGAATTACTTTTTTATTTTTATTCTTCTTATTTATATGTGTGTGTATATATGGTTGCAGGTACAAAATACATTTCACTGTGCATTGTACTGTGTATAACTGTGCATGTGACGAATAAACACTATCTTAATCTTAATCTTAATCTTAAATACACAATATACAATACACAATATACAATACAGGTCTGGGAAGGGAAGGTGCAGTGTAATTTAAGAATCACAATATCCAAAATCTAATAAATAATAAAATAAAATAAAGTGTAGTGTGCGTTGTAGTGTGACAACAAAGTTTGTAACATTAGGCAGTTGTGTAGAGATCAATGTTACTGATCAGCTGTTAATGAGTGTGATGGCATGAGGAAAGAAACTGTTTGAGTGTCTGGTGGTTTTTGTGTACAGTGATCTGTATCTCCTGCCTGAGGGAAGGAGCTGAAATAAAGTGTGTCCAGGGTGTGAGGAGTCTGAGATGATTTTCTTTGCCCGTTTCCTGGTTCTAGAAGTGAACAAGTCCTGAAGATTGGGCAGAGGAGCACCAATGATTTTCTCAGCAGTTCTAATAGTTCTCTGCAGTCTGTTTCTGTCTTGTTTTGTTGCTGCTCCAAACCAGATTGTAATAGAAGAGCACAGGACAGGTTCAATAACCGCGGAGTAGAACTGCCTCAACAGCTCCTGCGGCAGACCGTAATTCCTCAGTTGGCGCAGAAAGTACATCCTCTGTTGGGCCTTTTTGAGGATGGAGCTGATGTTGAGCTCCCATTTCAGGTCCTGAGAGATGGTGGTTCCCAGAAACTTGAAGGTTTCTGGGAACCTTTAATTAAGATAAAGAACATTTGTGTTTAACCAATTCTTTAGGTAATTAAGGCAGTTTAACAAAATCTGCAATGAACTGGGATCATTAGATTTCATAGGAAATTAAATCTGAGTGTCATCAGCAAAACAGTGAAAGGCTGGGTTATACTTCCTAAAAATTTACCCCAGGAGCAAAAATAGTAGTTGTAAAACAGCTAACTGATCATCTGGAGAGGAATGGTTTATTTGAAGATACAATGGTTACAGTATTTTACTTTCTCGTTTAGAGTGTTGTGCAGGCATTCATTGCACTGCCCTGAGTTGGTTGAGGTCTTACCTGTTAGTCTTGATAGTTTTAAGTCTTCATGTTCTCCTCTGTTGTGTGGGATACCCCAGGGTTCCGTCCTTGGACCACTGCTATTCTCATTGTATCTTCTTCCCTTGGGTTCCATTTTTAGAAAGCACAAATGTGCTTTCCATTTTTATGCTGATGACAGTCAGGTGTATGTCCCCTTAAAACAAGAAGACTCTTACTCTTTGATTAAGTGCCTTGATGAAGTTAAAACCTGGATGACACTAAACTTTCTTCATTATAACGACAAGAAGACAGAGGTTTTGGTTGTTAGTCCTGGTACTACTGGTGGGTCCTCTCCTGTAGATCTGAGGCCTCGGACACAATACGCAAAACCTACTGTTTCTAAACTGGGTGTCAGAATAGACAGTGTTTTTGTTTTTTTGGCCACAGCAGCTTTTGCTAGCAGTGGAGAGAGACAGGAAATGGGGGAAAGATACAGGGGAAGACACACGGGCAAATTGGCGACAGGCCGGGACGCAAACCCCGCGCCGCAACGCGGCATATGGATGTGGTCGCCGGCTTCACCACTAAGCCACCCAAGCACCCGGAATGGACAGTGTTTTTAACCTAGATAAGCAGATCAGTGCAGTGGTGAAGTCCAGCTTTTTAAAACTCAGACAATTAGCTAAGGTCAAACAGATCCTCTCAAAACAGGACTTTGAAACTATAATCCATAAGTCTCTGGAGCTTGAAAAAGGCGACTGGACTTCTTTTTGTTTCTTGAAGACGTTTCACCTCTCGTCCGAAAGGCTTCTTCAGTTCTCAACCAAATGGTGAACTGAAGAAGCCTTTCGGACGAGAGGTGAAACGTCTTCAAGAAACAAAAAGAAGTCCAGTCGCCTTTTTCAAGCTCCAGAGACTACTATGACCTGGATGACTGAGAATCTACACAGACATATAATCCATAAGCTCATTACATCACAACTGGATTACTGTAACTCTCTTTATTATTGGGTTTCCCAGTCATCCCCGTCCCCTCTTCAGCTGGTGCAAAATGCAGCTGCTCAGCTTTTGACTGGTACATGGAAGAGAGATCATATTTCTCCTGTTTTGGCCTCACTGCACTGGCTCCCTGTTCATTTTAGAGTGCATTTTAAAATTCTTTTATAAGTCATTAAATGGTCTTGCCCCCCCTTACCTCTCTGAGCTCCTACATGTGCACTCACCCTCCCAGTTGCTCAGATCCGCTGATCAGCTGCTCCTGGATGTCCTGAGGACACAACGAAAGCTCAGAGGGGACAGAGCTTTTGCTGTGGCAGCACCTAGGCTGTGGAATTCACTCCCACTCCATATCACTGTCCATTTTTAAGTCACTTCTTAAAACCCATCTTTTTTTTTATTGGCAACTGCTTGAGAGTTGACTTTTATTGACTTTTACTCGTTTGTTTTATTTATCAATTTTAATTTTGTTTAATGTTTTTATTAGTGAAGGTTACAAATGATCTTCTTACAGCCTCTGACAGTGGACTCATCTCTGTTCTTGTCCTGTTGGACCTCAGTGCAGCTTTGATACTGTTGACATGCTTCCCTTAGGCAGTATTATTAGAAAGCACTGCATCAATTTTCATTGTTATGCAGATGATACTCAGCTTTACCTATCAATGAAGCCAGATGACACACATCAATTAGTTAAACTGCAGGAATGTCTTAAAGACATTAAGGCCTGGATGACCTCTAATTTCCTGCTTCTAAATTCAGATCAAACTGAAGTTCTTGTACTCGGCCCCACAAATCTTAGAAACATGGTGTCTAACCAGATACTTACTCTGGATGGCATTACTTTGGCCTCCAGTAACACTGTGAGAAATCTTGGAGTCATTTTTGACCAGGATATGTCCTTCAATGCACATATTAAACAAATATGTAGGACTGCTTTTTTGCATTTGTGCAATATTTCTAAAATTAGAAACATCCTTTCTCAGAGTGATGCTGAAAAGCTCATTCATGCATTTATTACTTCTAGGGTGGACTATTGTAATTCATTATTATCAGGCTGTCCTAAAAGCTCCCTGAAAAGCCTTCAGCTGATCCAAAATGCTGCAGCTAGAGTACTGACAGGGACTAGAAAGAGAGAGCAGATTTCTCCCATATTGGCTTCTCTTCATTGGCTCCCTGTTAAATCTAGAATAGAATTTAAAATCCTTCTCCTCACATACAAGGTCTTGAATAATCAGGCACCATCTTATCTCAAAGACCTCATAGTACCATATCACCCCAACAGAGCACTTCACTCTCAGACTGCTGGCTTACTTGTGGTTCCTAGGATACTTAAGAGTAGAATGGGAGGCAGAGCCTTCAGCTTTCAGGCCCCTCTTCTGTGGAACCAGCTCCCAGCTTGGATTCAGGAGACAGACACCCTCTCTATTTTTAAGATTAGGCTTAAAACTTTCCTTTATGATAAAGCTTATAGTTAGGGCTGGATCAGGTGACCCTGAACCATCCCTTAGTTATGCTGCTATAGGCCTAGTCTGCTGGGGGGTTCCCATAATGCACTGTTTCTTCTCATTCACCTTATTTACTTTGTTTATACTCCACTCTGCATTTAATCATTAATTGATATTAATCTCTGGCTCTCTTCCACAGCATGTCTTTCTCTCCCCTCAGCCCAACCGGTCGCAGCAGATGACCCCCCCCTCCCTGAGCCTGGTTCTGCTGGAGGTTTCTTCCTGTTAAAAGGGAGTTTTTCCTTCCCACTGTCACCAAGTGCTGCTCATAGGGGGTCGTTTTGACTGTTGGGTTTTCTCTGTATTATTGTAGGGTCTTTACCCACAATACAAAGCGCCTTGAGGTGACAGTTTGTTGTGATTTGGCGCTATATAAATAAAATTGAATTGAATTGAATTGAATAGTTATTATTAATCTCTGGCTCTCTTCCACAGTGTGTCTTTTGTCCTGTCTCTCTCCCCTCAGCCCCAAACCTTTCAATCCAAAGTAAATTCAAGCTTGTTTTTCATTAAAGATGTGTGCTCTACAATCGTTCCACTCTGGAAAAAGAAATCATGAAAAACCCCAAATTACCCTGACATTCATGCCCATGATGAGAGGATGCAAACTTCTGACCACAGCTGTAAATAATGTGACACATAAAAGTTTTGGTGGAAATACGACATTTTAGTTTTATTAGCAAGCACTTAACGTCCATAGAGTTATAAAAACAAGCAGCCAATCACAGAGCAGCTCTGGTTGTTCTGCAGCTGAGCAGGATGTGAGTCTGTGAGTATAGGCTAACAGTTTCCCTCAGCTTCCAGTATTTGTGCTAAGCTAAGCTAAACATTAGAGATGAGAGTGAAACAACAAAATGCTCCTTTAAATCTTTAAAAGTTCCAGCTGTCTGTGTTCGCTCTGGATGTGCTGAATCTGAAACATTCAAAAATGTCAATCAATAAGTTGATCAGCAGAAAAACTGCTAATGAAAATCAAAGTCAGGAACACATTCAGGGAGTGCCTACAGACAGCATGTGTGATGGCGGTTGCAGCCCTTTAGCCCAGAGTTCATGTGTGGAGCTGCTGAGAATGAAACATTTCCTGGTTTTGGTCCAGGCCCACAAAATGTACCACAGCTTTTTAAAATCCAAAACAGTTCTGCGATAGAAACCCTGTTACATTACCCAGTGGCTGTTCATCCTTTTTATTATGATGGGGTTTAAATACATGTCGCTGCTGACTGGGCAAGAGTCCTGATGCACACACCAAACAAAAGCAAGCATTTTTTAGTTTTGAACGGACCCGGGTTCTCCTAGGTTGCAGACTGACCAGCCAATCACATGCAGGAACACTCACCTGTCCACCTTTAGAACTGAGACTGCAGCTTAAACCTGAAGACTGACCTTGTGTGGTTAGTTAGTCTGATTAAAGGATCATTGAGCCTGCTGTTTCACATTAACATGCCTGCTGTGTCTCTGTGGGTCAGCCTAACTCCTTGTCTCCATTCCTCTTTTAAAGATTCAAAGCAAACACAGCAGGTCAGGACTAAAAGCACGAGCATCCCATAGCTTTCCAAAAACAGATTTTTACATGAATCATCCTGCTAATTTTAGAAATGCATAAAAATTTTTTTTGAAAAAGCACAAAATCTTAATGAAATATCCATTCAGTATCTGATGATCAGAGAGGCAGAGAGAACGTGATTGGCTGGTCAGATTGGCACAGAGCTTGAATGTTAGCTTAGCAGTGAATCAGGTGTAGTAGATGTGGATGAGAGGCTGGGTGCTGCACTGTAAACAAAGTCTCTGTCATTAAATGTTTGTTTCCATCAGCCTATCATCCCAAACGGGCGGGGCTTATTTGTTCAGGGTCTGACAGGGGTGACCATGATCAGAAATTCAGCCCTTAGAAGCATCTGCACATGTTCTTCTGTTTGGTTTTACTACAGCTCTTAAAGTTTGTACTGGAAAATGTACAAATGATATGAATACGAAATTAAATTTAGAAAGAAATCAGCTAATGGAAATCTCTAACGTAGACGCACTGAACCGAGACAGGCATCCATCTGACATACAGGCTGTTTTGGAAATCTTCAGACCTCCAACAAAGGTCCTACATGCACATCCAGACACTGAACTTTTATTGGATTTCTGTAGACCTCCTAAAAAGTAGTGTTAGACATCAGTAGACATCTAAAGTAGGTTTTGGGAGTGTTTCATAGATCTGAAGGTTTCCAACAAAGGTCATAGATGTCAAGATATTACATTTTTTGTTTGTCTACAATAGGTCAAGACCAAACCTTTAAGAACTACATACTGTATGTTAAAAAATAGAAAAGTGCAGTCTGTTTCAGATGTAAAGACTTCCAGCAAAAATCCTGGGCAGACTTTACAATACTGACCCTTTAGTGGATGTTCCTAGACCTCCAAACAACCTGTACAGCTGATATGTATGCTCAGCAATGCCTTTATCAAGGATAAACATGCATATTTTGAGTTTGTTTTGAAATCTACAGACTTCTGGCAGAGGACCTTGAATAGACATGTGTAGACTTCCTAAAAAGTACACCAGACTAGGTTCAGACATCGGTGGACATCTAAGATCAGTTCTGTGACTCTTGGATTTCTGAAGCCCTCCAACTAAGGTCTTGGACAGACATCCTGATATTATGCTTTTGTATCCACACATGTCCAAAACATGTAAAGACCAAACCTTGAGATACGGAGCTGAGGTTTTGATAAACAAAAAGGGGGGCCTGTATCTTCTAGGTCTAATAAAGCATACCTTCTAGGTCTACATACTGTATGTTGAGAAACAAATAATTACTCTTATTACAGTTAAACACACAGAGACAAACAGTCTGGTTCATATTTTAAGACTTGTAGCAAACGTCCTGGATGGATGTAGCGATACTGAACCTTTAGTGAGGTTTCTTCTAATGGTCTCCAACAATGATTCACGATAGGTATCCTGATATTACATGTTTTATGTCCACAGATATCCAAAACAGGTCAGGAGAAGTGCTTCAGATATAAGGCTTAGACATCTTAGATGGGCACTTATAGATACCAAGCCCTTTAGTGGATGTCTCAAGACCTCCAAAGACTCCAAAGTCCAAATGTAAAGATCTCAAAATTATTTTGGATGAGCACTGATGTCCAAATTCCACCACTAATTGGTGCACTTACCTTGTCATGGTGTGGTGGCTTGAGTGCCTTGATGACCCCCATAGCTAAGTTGTCAGGTCATTATGCTCCTGGCAGATTCAACCATGCTGAACAGGTCTGCACAGTAGAGGCCAGACTACAATGTTGGGGTTATGTTTAGGCTAACAACCCATTCATGGAAAACAGCAGTATTACAGAAACCAATGCATCATTTGAAACAAATGTTGTCCAAGGAGTGCTGGCGCCAGTCATTGCAAGATGTGAGAGCAAAGGGGGGCGCAGACATCGGGTCAGACCACCACCTCGTAAATGGACTGGTTCTTATATTGCACTTTTCTACTCTAGCTGAGCACTCAGCACAACACAGTTTGCATTTACCCATTCACACCCACATTTATGCAAGTACTATTTCAAAGTGTTTTCTATCTAACATTCACACACGTTCATACTCCAATGGTTGCATTGGAGAGCAACTTGGGGTTCAGTATCTTGCTCAAGAATACTTTGGTATGCAGACAGGAATCAAACCACCAACCTTCCAATTAGTAGATGACCTGCTCTACCTCCTGAGCCACAACCACCCGGCTGTGGCTGGTAGTTGCTATGTTTAAGACGAAGCTGTCAGCTAGGAGGAAACAGCCCAGTACTCGAATTAAACTTGATGTGGAAAAGCTGAAGAAAATGGAAACTAGAGAGGCTTCCAGCTTGTCCTGCACAGTCACTTTGAGGTCCTAGCAGAATCCACCATAGTTGAACCAAGAGCCTCTAGACATTAACAAACGTTGCCACACAGGACTATTGTGGAACAGTCATTAGAGTGACAGTCCCCATTGTATGTGACTCCAGATTTTGAGAAGGCATTTGATAGTGTAGCTAAGCAGACATCTTGAGACACTATGAAGTGCCTGAGAAGATTGTGGCAGTCATACAGGAGCTATACCACAATTTTACTTGTCAGGTTATTCATGTGGGAGATTATCAGAGGAGTTCCAGGTATTGAGCAGCATGAGACAGGGTAGCTTGTTGCCCCTTTCTTTTGTTGTTGGTCTTGACTGGGTTACAGGAGCAGCCTACACCAGCAATGGAAAGGGAATGCAGTGGACACCGATGAAAAAGTTGGTGAAAAAGGTGTTGGAGTATATATACCTTGGCAGTGTGATCAGCATCACTGGAGGCACTGATGAAGACATCAAAGCCAAAATCAGGAAAGCCCAGCAAGCTTTTGCTGGGCTTCACCCAGTATGGAGGTGAAGGGCCATCTCTACAAGACAAAACTTTGACTTTTGAAAATGTCTGATGAAGGACCTGGGGGGGGGGGTGTTGGGACTGAAGTTAGAGGAAGTCAAACGGACTGCAAGAGGTGGAGGATGACTGTAGAGATACTACACTTCACAAGGGGTGAAGTGGAATAACTAACTAACTAACTAACTAACTGATGTCCAAATTGGATCTGTTTTGGATGTGTTGAACTAAAAGTTAAAAGTCCTCTTCTGGACATGTGAACATTTAAAAGATATCCTGGACAAACATTTATATTTTGAGTATGTTTTTGGTTCAAAGACCACCACCAAACTGGATATCCACAGGTGTAGAAGAGGGTGTAGAAATATATTAGACATCTGTAGATGGACAAAAAAAAAAATCCTAGACAAAAATCCATAGTTTGAGTCGGTTTTTAATTTAAAGCCCAAAGACCCTAAATGGACATCCAGAAATCACCTTCAACATCAATCAGGTAAAATTATTTGGACTTAAATTAACTTCAAAAACACCCTGAAAAGACCTATAAATTCATCCAACAAAGTTCTTATATTACCTTTTCTGGATGTCAGCACATGACTACGAGAAGTCATTACCCAATGTTCACCTGCACAAGAGGATCCAAGAACATGTCTTACACATCCACTGACCTGCAAATGGTTTCCTGGACTTTCTAACCAGACACTATATCAATGCTTCTGATGCCTTTTCAGGTTCTGAAATTTTAATTTTGACCTCCATCTGACAAAGTTTGTCATGTTAAAGCCAAACAGATGTCCTGATTCTGAACCAGATGTCTGTAGACTTTCAAATAAATTCTCTTCCCATACCAAACCTGTTTTTGACATCAATGACCATCAAACCAAACAAAAAAGAAAGAAAGAAATTTGAAGTTGTTTTGGCGATCTGAAGAACCTGGATGTATGTCCTGATAATTACAGATGTCCAATTGAAAGTTTCATGACTAAACTGTACGTTCAGATGCCAAATTAAGTCTCAGTCAGGCCTCCAGCTACTGTAGAGACCATAACAGTAGAAAATGGGTCTGGACCACCAGTTGTCTCTCCACCCTTGCTGCTGGAGTATTGGTGTTGTTTGTGTTGGTTTGGTTGTTTTAAAGCCAACAGGATGAACGATGAGGCCAATCTCATCGGATCAGCCAACAGTTTTTATGGTAAGAGAGAAAGAAACACGAGTTCAGCAGTTTCTTTTTTATCAGACGAGTCCAAAAAAAGTCCAGTTTTTCCAAAAAATAAATAACTGAAGAAAAATGTCTTCCGGACTTTGTGTCCTGATATGCAAACAGGACCCAGTCAGTCCAGAAACCTAGTCCACCTGAGCCCATCTGAGGACAGGTATCTATGTGTTGATGTTCATAATCAGTGTGATTTTTATTTTCTCACTTCCCACTTTCCTTTCTATTAATCATCACTGTAGATAATTTTACATCGAGGTCACATTCAGCATTTTATTTCTTCATTTGTTTAACTTCATTTGAAGAGAGCCTGGTGAGAAATTTATTTAAAAAAAAAAAGTCAGAGGGTTGTTAAAATGAGGGTTGTGTTTGCAAACGGGGAAGTCTAGAGGTAAAGCTATTTCATCTTATTCAGCTAATGGTTCTTTGAGTTTCATCTGTGTCTGTGCAGCAGCACCATCTGCTGGGTGCAGGCCAGTCCTGAACAAAAGAACAAGGTTTGTATGAGTTATCAGCAACTTATCAGCTATCAATCTTTGATACGGAGGTTTCTTAGTGCTCCTGATGTTTGGTTATTTAAAAATCCTTCTGCTTTTCTTCCTGCTGAATGTCTTTTACTAGCAGAGAAACAGTTTTCACCCTGAATACAATATCATCTTCATAGTTTATTTAACCTTCCCTAAAGAGAACTGTGTATTAAATAACCTACACTGTCATGCAAATGAAAGATTAAGTAATAGATGCTTCTAGATCTGATGGTTCTTCAGTTAAAGTGATTAACACTGACTCAGTGCTGTTTGGATGACGAGTTCCTAGGAGTTAAAAATACTGTGTGTTTGTAAAAGCTGCACCAAGAGCTGAACTAAAACTAACTGGTGTAAATGCAGATCAAAATAATCACAGTGGACACGTTCCTTTGAACAAACTGTAACACCATCAGAAGCTTTGAAAAAAAAAGGCTGCTGGTTCTTCTCTGTTTTCTCACCACAGATCCTGGGATCTGATTGGTCTCAAAGCTTCAGGTTCAAGTCCTTCAGAACAGCACAGTGACCTGTCGAACACATAACCTGTTGATTCAGACACCATCATGGAAATCCTCCTCCAGCTCGTGATGACCGCCAACATGCTGGAAACACTCACTTGGGAGCTGAACTCCAGGTGAAGGTGAGCAGCTGATGGGTATGTTTGCTCTCAGATGTCAGGGCTACCAATGGTGGTTTTTGGAGAGGTAGGCAATGAGTGCCACGGCCACACCCACATAGATACCTGTCCCAATGGTGATTGACAGGACAGCAAGGAAGAGAGCCCGCCTTGAGCTGGAGCTGGCCAGGTGAAAGTCTCCTTTGGACACCGCCTTGTTGGTCTGAGAGGGACAGAAACATGAAAACAGATCAAACAAATGTTAGCTCCATATGTCGTCCCAGCCAGTCTCTGTGTGACACGGCTGGAGAAAAACCCCACCCAGAAAACTGGACAAAACTGTCACTGAACAAAGATAGGCTACAACGATGGTTACAGTGAGAAAATGGGCTAAAATGTCCATCTATGTCCATGCTATTCCAGCTGTCTTAGGGCAAAAGGTGGGGTACACCTGTACAGGTTGCCAGCCTGTCGCAGGGCTAACACAAAGAGCCAGACAACCATTCACACTCACAATCACACCTACAGACAACTAACCTAACCTCATGTACGTCTGTGGACTGTGAGAGGAAGCAGGAGTAACCGGGGAGAACCCACACAGACATGGGGAGAACATGCAAACACAGAGAGGCCACATGGTGGATTCAAACCCAGGACCTTCTTGCTGTGAGGCAGCAGTCCTAACCACTGCTGATGAGTTTGGTTTAAGACTAAAACCAAATGATCAGAATCTTTTTGTTGCTGTTGTCATGGCAACCGCAAAAATGAAACAGGTTATGAAGATGTGTCCTCATCTTCACTCTGATGAAACTTCTAACCAGCAGCTCGCTGGTCTGAAGCCATCAGCCTGAACACCAATGGTAATTAGTGCGTCTGTGGACCTCGGGGCTCAGGGGGATAACCCACATGTGATGGCAGATAATCAGCTTTACAAATAAATGCTGTGCAAAACAGCAGAAGAAAAAACAAGATTAAAAGGAAGAGGAAAAACATTAGAGAGGACCCATCATTCTCTCTGCTCTTCACTCTGTTTTTAATAAAGCTGATATGATCAGGGAGCAAAGCATCCTGTTTGGTTTCAGACCTCAGGGGCTGCAGTACAGATCTGCTTTTGATCAGCTTCTGTCAGCATCTTTAGTCGCTTTTGTCAGTGAAGTTAACATGAGCACTGGACTGAATCTGAAGTTGATGTCCGCCTGTGTGCCGACAGTGAGCATCTATCTCTCTGTCAGGTGACAGCTGAATTAACTGTGTAAACTTGATTAACCAGCTCATGGCAGGAAACAGCCACTGTAATCGCCGCTCCATTTCCAGTAAGATTTAATTACATTTTCCAACCAGCCCCTACAGGGGGCGCCATTGAGGGCAGGACCTCCTGTAACTGCCCCAGTGGGGGACAATGAGGTGCTCCCATTCAGCCCTGAATGAAGAACATGTTCTTGTAGATATGTGAGTGTGAAGCCATAGTTACATAACAAACTCAAACAGTGTGCGTGCGTGCGTGCGTGCGTGCGTGCGTGTGTGTGTGTGTGTGTGTGTGTGTGTGTGTGTTTGTGTTTGTGCAGGCAGGTTTTACTGACATTGTGGGGACCTATGCTTGCATTCTCACACTATGGGACATGTCTTTCTTACGAGGACGAAAGGTAAACGCCAACATTTAAAGACATGTTTTAAGGTTCGGGTCATGCCAGTAGAGTAGTATAAGCTGGAGTAAATCTCCAGGAAATGAATCTGTGTGTGCATGCTGGACCCACTCTAAAAGCACCAAATCAGATTATCCACAGGAGCTTAACAAAAACAGATTGTTTCAGTTTGCCACAGGCACCCTTCACTCACAGGACACTTTACTTTCATGACTGTTTATTGTCACAGTAAAAGTGTGATGGCAGTATTTTTAGAACAAGTCTCAATGAAGCAGAATCTGAAGCTTTTTTAGCTTGTTTGTTTTTCATCATTAGAAACAGATCTTCATGTGACCTCACACACAATAGATTACCTTAACACACTGAACACTGAGCCTTTGCCTTGCTGTTTGCAGTCATTTGTGGTTTCAGTTATGGAATCTATTTTTTCTTGCAGTTTTTTCTTCCTGTGTCTCCTCTCATGTTGTGTGTGAATTCAGTTTATATCCTGTTTTACTATAAGAGTTGTTTCCTCATAGCTTTCTGTGTTTTTCCTTCCTTCCTTTGTTCTTTTCCTGCATTTGTTAGGATCGGATTGAGTTCACCTGTACACTGTTATCCTCTCTCCCTGGTATGGATATAGTATGAGTTTAGTTTGAGGCTCAGGGTTCATTATGGTCCCATTAGAGTAAATGTGTTTCACATAATAACAGTAAATACAAAAACAACTAGTTAAAACCTGACCATGTACTAGATGGTTCTTCTGAGGACCTGCTGGTTATAAATGACCATGTGAGATCTTAATGAGTGTTCCTACAAAACTAACAAGTCTGGTTTTATTCTTTGGACTTAGCTTCCCACAAAAAGCAGCAACCAAGTTAATTTTCCTCAGGAAGAAAAGTCATCACTGTGCCTTTTTACCTGCATCATCTCCATGGGATTCAAGTAAAAGTTCTCATTGAGAACTCATCCACCATGTTGGTGTCACTGCCTTTTTAGAACTGTTTGTAATCATGTGTCTTGTTTATGATTCCACTTCCAGTTCCTGATGTCTAAGAAGTTTGAATATTTCACAGTCATCAGCACAGGTATGACGTGCCTGTTCTTATAATGCCATTTGTTAGCGTACATAATTGCTTTAGAGTGTGGCCTGTGGCCCCCTGGTGGGCCATGAAGGTACAGCAAGTGGATCACAAGAGGTCATTTACAATGAATTAATTAAAGTTTCTTTTTCAGTTAAATGACCTTTTGAACTTTTCTACTGTCATGATCCTTGTGATTAGTCATGTTTTTGGATTTGTATCCTTGAGTAATGTATGGATTTCTGTATTCTGAAGTTTTGATTGTTATATTTTGAGGTTTGGTTTCTTGTGTTGATTTTATTACTCTTTATTACTCTTCAGTTCTTGGACATTAAACCTTTTGGTTTTTGTCTTTAGGTTTTTATCATTCCCGCCTCCCCAGTGTTCCTCTGTATCATGTTCCATATGTGATTCCTTCTCTCTAGTTTGTCAGGTTCTCTTACCTGTTTTACTTTGGTGGTTGCTTGTTTTTGTGTGGGGGTTTTATGTCCTCCTCTGTAATTGCCTTGATTACTTTCAGCTGCGTCTCATTTCCCTCCTTTTCCCAATTCCCATTCTTGTTTCTGTCTTCTCAGTCTTGTATTTGGGTTTCTACACACTGTAACATACACCGATCAGGCATAACATGATGAGCACTGACAGGTGAAGTGAAGCACACTGATTATCTCTCCATCATGGCTCCTGGTAGTGGGTGGGATATATCAGGGAGTGAGTGAATATTTGGTCCTCAAAGTTGATGGTAGAAGCAGGAAAAATGGGCAGCGTGAGGATTTGAGTGAGTTTGAGGCCAAACTGTGATGGTTACACGACTGGGTCAGAGCATCTCCAAACTGCAGGTCCTGTGGGGGGTTCCTGGGCTGCAGGGGTCAATATCCATCAAAGTGGACCAGTGACAGGGTCATGGGGGGCAGAGGGTCACTGATGCACGTGGAAAGTGAAGGCTAATCCGTGTGGTCCGATCCAACAGATGAGCTGCTGTAGCTCAAACTGCTGAAAGAGGTCATGCTGGTCCTGATAGAAGGTGTCAGAATACACAGAGCATCACAGTTTGTTGTGTATGATGATCGGAGATGTGATTACAGGTTTGGGACCACAGAAGATTTTCACATTTCAAACTGGGCCACAATGACTGAAGTACATGATGTAAGGCAGGGAGGAGTGGGTGATGAAGAACAGAGCTTGCTCTCAGTCACTCTGAGTTGTCAGTTAAAATGTTTAAAGCAGGAAGTGAGCAGGAATGGTACTGAAAGCATCCTTCAGTCGGTCCTGCTGAGATCAGTTTGATGAACCTCTGACAGAAAGGACGACCATGTTTCTGCTCCTTCATCAGGCTCACTTCCCTCTCCTCCTCCTCCTGCTGCAGAGCTTTCTGTTGTTTCTTACTGATGGCTTTCAGTGTGGGAAGTGTTGTCAGTGGCAACCAGCCCAGTTTCCCTCGGAGCTGTAGGTGTGTAGTTGCCATGGAAACCACACCGGTGACAACTAGATGGCTTGTTACGAAACCCTCCGAGCCCGATTATTCCTGCTTCGTGCACAATGCAGAACTCCATCTGAACTTTTCAGCATTTTAAGCTGCTTTCTTCAGACGTCGTGCTGTCCAATCAGCAAACAGTCACCTGACACCGTCATCGCTCAAACTAACAGACTGTAGAGTCTGGAACAGGAAGTTTGAACCTCCTGCAACTACAAAGGGTCAGACAGCTGCTCGAATCAAGTCTTTGTTATGATTCTCTGAGCTGCCATGGGGTACATGGGGTCCTGATCCCAATGCATCCTTCTAAATGTAATTATGTTACACATTATGATGGCGTGGACTGAAAGCTTTTGTGTAATTATACCTGTAATCCATGTTTGGAAAGAGAGCCCCCTCATCTGGCTCCTAGTGGTTTGGTTCTTCGTTACAAACCAGGTGAGAGATGTTCGTTTTTGTCTCTCAGTTTCTCAGTTTCAGTAAACATCTGCACCAAATTTAATCTCATTAACAGAAATGAAAACATGAGGGGTGTCCGCGCAGGAAGTGACCAGCAGCAGACTGAGGAGACCAGAGGTCAGAGAGTCAACGACCTTCAATCAAATATCTGCTAGTAATGCAAAGTGGGCGGGCCCCTAAACTTTTCTTCACTTTGAGGCAACTACCAATGAGAGTGCAGGATGCTGCTGACTGACAGGGTAGTAAATATTTAGATCAGGAGGTTACCTAGGTAACCGTAGCCTGGGATGTCTGCCAGCAACCGCCCGTCAGCTACGGCATGATGAGTGACTCTTTTGCTGGGTGGACGCTTTTTTTTTTTTTTGCTCAATTCAGTATAGGAAGCTTTGTGCTACTGGAATCATTCAGAATGAATGTAGTGCCCCAAACCTGCCAGCAGGGGGTGGTAACTGTTGCATCCGGTCGTATCGAAGCATAAGGGGAAGTGGCTTTCTGCCCCGACCTCTGTAAGCGCCCTCTTGATGGGGTCACGGGCTCAGTCACTCATTTCAGTTCATTTTGAAAATGTTCGTTGTTCTAAGTGTCAGACAGGGATATTTTCTGGGGTATGCTCATTGACATGACTCATGCAGTTTCACAGTCAGACCCGCCCCTTTCTTAAAAGATGACAGTGACAAAAATGCTCGACTCCAGGCTTCATAACGGGGACTCACAAACTGACAGGTGACATCACGGCGGCTGCGTCCACTGGTTCTTGGACCAGTCTGGAACCGCCTGTCCTGACAGCTGAAGGGTTGAAGCGCTCTCTTTTTTCGGGGGGGGGGGGGGTCAGTTTACCTTAAAAATGTCATCTGAGCTCACTGCTGGTCGACCATTACTGATGTCACAGTTGAGTCATACGTCTGAGGTGTGTGGCAGTTTGGTCAGTTTGTCGTGTGTGTAGACGCTTACGTTTACGGCCAATCTCACACTTACAGTTTTCCCTCGGTTGCCGTCTCTTTTCTCAAAGACACGTTCTCAGGTTCTTTGTGTTCATAATGAAGTTTCTGCGTGTGAATGTTTCACAGAATTTTTCCTGCTCCACACCTGGATTCTACCTGTGCAGACCACAGCAGGGTCAGGATCTAGCTCCGCCTCTGTGCGTCCTTCAGTTCGTGATTTTTTTAATGACTGACAGATGAACGGTGAGCGAGTACTTCTTCCTCCAGCTGACTGCAGATCAGTTATATAAGGCGAACAGTGTTGGTGTGTGTGGGAGCAGCTCTGAATTAATGATCCAAAACACAGAAACAAACTGCAGCAGCTCACAAGCAGTCACACACACACGCGCACACACACACACACACACACACACACACACACACACACACACACACACACACACACACACACACACACACACACACACACACAGTAAACTGCACTGGCTCATACAGTCGGCTGCACAGATGCTGCAGGTAGTTTCTTCCAGCTGGGCTGGATTCAAAGTCCAGTTTATGATGGGAATTTGATCACATCCCACAGGATGACTGTCAGGTTTTCTCTAAATGATCACTGTTTACAGGAGTTCACTTTAATGATGCTACCCTGAGATCTCATGCCAGCAGAAGGTGGAGGTGGAGAAAGTCTGTAACCATAACAAAAGTGTCCAGAAAGAGCAGTCGCACAATTATAGAAGCGACACAGGACATAATTAACCTGACGCTCAGGAGGGGAAACAGTTTGATCAGAGGTAAAGCCTCAGGAAGAGAAAGCACCAAGGAGTGGCCGCTACACAGCACGGCGAAAATAACAGGAGGTCGGAGGGTGGGGCTGACTAACATATATACAGTAAATCATGATGATAATGGTGACCAGAGAAAATCTGATGAGACAGATGTCCTCTTTGTCCCGCTTCTTTCAGGAGATGGAAAAACTGAGACTAGATGTTTGATTTTCACATTTCTGATCCCTGTAACTCCACATTAAAAATTCTGTAAATGCCTTTGGCCACTTTGATTTCATCTTCAACAGGTAAACACTGCTGCTGATCTGTGTGTGAGTCCCCACCTCGTGCGATAGGTAGAAGGCGGCAATGCCGAGCGGCCAGAAGCAGCAGAGCATGGAGAAGACGCTGAGGCCCAGGTGATCTCTGGGAGGCATCAGCAGGAAGGCGTCCTCGCTCTCTGATTCGCTGGAGTAATCGCTCTGATAAAAAACAAAAATAAATCACTCACCAGCAGCTGGTTTGTGTTTCTGACAGATTACCCTGTATCGCTATGCACCTGTCAGTCAAACAAGGCCACGCCCCTCATAATGCAAACATGTGTTATAGAAACATCTTCCCCCTTACTGAAATTATCCACAGAGACCAAAGCAGTTTCTGTATCAGCTGTAAACATGCTGATTTCTGCTGGAAAGTTTAACATGGGAGTCTATGGGGACTGACCCACTGTGGCACCCCTGCTGGACAGCAGAGGAACTGCAGCTATGAGGCTTCCTGTTTTGGTTTCAGTTTTCAGCCTGGGAGGTCGATACTTTAGCTAAAACAATTATAATTCCACAGTAGATCGATTGAGAGTGAAGCAAAGGCTGCCGTGACGACATGGGCTCAGCTGAAGGGAACTGTCCAAAATGGAGTCCACAGGAAGAGTGCTGCTGCAAGCCTTTGCTCCCCGAGGACTTCACAGGAATCCATCCATCCATCCATCCATCCATCCATCCATCCATCCACTTCCGCTTATCCTGTTCAGGGTCGCGGGGGGGGCTGGAGCCTATCCAAGCTGACATAGGGTGAGAGTCAGGGTACACCCTGAACAGGTCACCAGCCTGTCGCAGGGCCAACACAGAGAGACAAACAACATCCACACTCACATTCACACCTATGGGCAATTTAGAGTTTCCAATTAACCTAACCCCAGTAAGTGCATGTCTTTGGACTGTGGGAGGAAACCCACACAGACACGGGGAGAACATGCAAACTCCACACAGAGAGAGAGGGAGGGGCCTGGGCCAAGGTGGACTCAAACCCAGATGGTATTCTAACTGTGAGGCACCAGTGCTAACCACTGTTCCACCGTGCTGCCCAAACTATTTTTATATCCATGATTCTTGTGAAGCAGCAATCATGGATATAAAAATAGTTTGTTTCAGTTTTCCCAAATCCAGCATCAATAAAGTGTGATCCACGTGTGCAGAGGGAGCAGCTGCTCACCTCACACTTAAAATCAAAATGGAGGACACCGTAAAGCGACTTGTGGTGCTGTGATGTCCCTGATACTCACAGAAGTGTTTTACTACAATAAAAACATCTGAATAAAATCTAAAAATAGAACTGTGTCTAATATCTCAAGGCCTCCATTCAAAAACATGATGAAAACCTCCAGAAAAAAACACTTACCACATGAAATTTATGTTTTTGTTCTACGGCTCCTGAGAGCTCAGTTTATTCTGGACCAGCTCGAGAGCGCCCCCTGTGGGGTTCTTTCTCAATTATGGCTGAAGGGACTGCTGTTCTTTGTATATCTGATCTGATGACTGACATCAGTTTGGGTTTGATTTCCTATCAATTACCATTTCCTTTGCTTAAAACTGTTCATTTCAAGGTTTTTCTCATGAAGAGGAATAAATGACACAAGTCCGCAGGGTGGAGCTAACTGCTCTGTCATGGTTAAACTCCTGGACCGGCTTCACTTCAAGACTTTTACAGCTTCTAGGTAAATAATTCAGGTGCATTTCACCTGGTCTGTGACAAAATGTGACTGTCATTACTACTCAGACTCTACTCAGAGTCTTTAATCCCTACAGAACAGACACACACACACACACACACACACACACTCCCATTAGCGCTGCAGAGTAGATTAAAGCTGGACTTCGGTGAGACAAAATCTCAGCTAATCGTCTCTAAAGCGATTGGCTGTTAGGAGGCCAAATGTGTCGCTCAGAGAGCTGCAGCTCTCTGTGCTAATCTCATTCTGCAGGATGGACTCTGACTCACAGGATGGAGGGATGCATACATAGATGGATGGAGCTGCGACCAAACATCAGACTCTGGGGCTGAAAAATGAAACATGAAAAATGAAACCTGCAGTTTCTCTGCAGTCCAGCAGGGCACCAGCAGTGAGTCTGCTGTGGATAATTTCCCCCTTCATAACAGCTGTACGGGGGGAGGATGTTACTATAACTGACTTTGTAGTTTATCTCTGTGCTGAAAACCATTAAGGAAACAACCATGTGCAGAGACACACAAAGCAAAACCCGACGAGCAGTTTTTCTTTTAACAGGCTGACCAAACCAAGCAGTTCTGGGCCGTGATGTTCATGAACCTGCTGAGAAGAAGAAACACATTCAAAACTGCACTGAAGATGAACATCTGAGGGAGTTTTACACAATTCTGACATTTAAAATTAAGTCATGCCATCCATCCATCGTATTCCAGATGTTCTTTTACTAGCTACACTTTCTATTATCCAGAGGTGCAGATGAAATGTATAATATTTCCACCAGGTTCTTGGTGTATCCTGTGGTCTCTTCATGTATGCCCATAAACCTTCCAAAGAGAGGCCTCTAGGAGGAATCCTGATCAGAACCTGAACAACCTCAACTAGCTCCTTTCAAGCAGCTGCTTTACTCTGAGCTCCTTCCAGATGTCCGAGTTCCTCACCCCATCTCTAAGGGAGAGCTCAGACACCCTTCAGAGGAAGCTCTTTTCTGCCAGTTGTATCCTCAATCTCATTCTTTTGGTCACTACAGTGAGAGTAGAAATATAGATTGAAATCCACAGCTTCACCTTCATAGTCAACTGTATCTTCACCACAACAGACTGGTACAGCATCCACAGCACTGCATCATCCTCATGCTCCACCTTCCCATCACTTTTGACCCTGAGATGCTTTAACTCTTTGGCTCGGGGCAGCAACGCTCTCCCAACCTAAAGGCAGCAATCTATCATTGACCACCAGGCCTGAAGAACTTTGGGTTAATTCATCCGGTGCATCCAAGGAAATCTGTGAGCGACTGATGACAAGAAACCATTACCACAGGGTAAGATGTTGAACCATCAGCCACAAAAGCACCTTTATTGATTGATTGATTGATTGATTGATTGATTGATTGATCCCACAATGGGGAAATTACAGTTAACAATTTCCCCAGGTGAATCATTCGGCTCTGAATAACAGCTGACTTTCTTGATGTGTCTGATGTTGGCAGATTTCCAAAATGAAAGCTGCCAACAGCGGGACTGTAACTTCACCATCTGCTGGATGTCTTCTTGGACTTTAGAGCAAAGAGAAGTTTGTGATCAAGAACCTGTAAGAACGATTTGATCAGTTAAAAAAAATATGAAAACAGAAGGACTCACTCTCCTGACCATCACACTGGGCTAACTGATCCACACACCAAGCTCCACGGCGCTGGCTCAGGATTATAAAGCTGATTTCTGCTACATTTACTTCCTTCCTGTTGGCGACCAGTTTGGATGATGAAAATTTTGGTGTCTCGGTCATGTTTGCCTGGCATGTTAGCACCTAAGAGGAAGAAGCATCTCTCTGGAGAAGCTTGTTTGAGTGCTCAAAGTGAGCTGTATAAGCACCAGTCCATTTACCTCAAGCTCCTGGAAGTCGTCGTCATCATCGATGTCGTACGACAGCGTGTGAATCTTTGCGTCCTCTCCAGAAAACTCCAGATACTTCCCGTCAGCAAACAGCAGCACCTCCTTTGTGGAGGCGGTGGCAGAGGAAGAGGAGGCTTCTGGTCCAAGTCCCTCGATGAAGGTAGTCTCACAGCAGTCGCCTCCCCCGGCCTCCCCCCAGGCCCGCAGGACGCTCTCTGGGCACAGGAAGAGGCCGGGGGTCGGCCTGAGATGGGGGTCTGACGCCCCATGATGGGGCAGGAGGGCGCTGGGGTTCAGGAGCTGTGGAGGACCCCTGCTGTGCTCCTGCTGAGGGGAGGTGCTCACCACCACTTGACTCTGATATTGAGGAGCGGAGTACACTGAAAGGAGTGCCTCCCGAGGCTCCACCCCCAGCCTGCGGGTGTTTATGAGGCCATTTTGTCTGCAAGCTTCTCCTCCTCCTCCTCCTCCTCCTCTCTGTGAGGCTTTCCAAAGCTTGGAGGGAGTTTCAGTCTCTTCTCCTCGGCTCTCCTCTTCTCCTCCACCTTCCATCCCTCCTCAGAACTCTTTTCCTCCTTCGAGGGATATGTCAGGGAGATCAGAGGTCAGGGGTCAGACATTGCAGACTGAGCTCTCCTGGAAGACAGAAAAAGAAAACACAAAGGGCTCTTTGTGAAGCAGATCATGGAAAAACATAAACCATAACTGCTGTCCCAGCAGCGCAGAAATGTCCTCACAGTCCCTGAAAGTAGCAGGGACACACAAACATGTGAGTCGTGTGTTTGTAAACGTGTGTGTGTGTGTGTCAGAGGATTCACCTGCTGTGCCGCATCCTGTACCCAATGAGCTGCCTCAGTAAACACCTGTGGTCTTTTCTGTGTTGTAGTAGGAAACATGGCTGTGAGGACAGTTTGGACGTGTCTGCGCTGAGCTGTGAGTCTTTAATGAGCTCTGTTTGGTATTTTACATTTCCAGCTTTAGATCGCACAGACTTCCTGTTCTGTCCTTCGAAGATGATCTTTTGTCTCTTTAAACATATTTGGAATATTTCTGGTCAGCTGTTTGTTTCCTTCTCATATTAGTCTTGTGAAACTTTGACTATCTGGAGCCTTGCATATGAATCCTTGCTGTGTGCATATTATAGTTGTGGTGGTGGTTCTGTTGATGTAATCGTTGGATACTCCTGATGTTTCCAGCTGTGATGTTTCTGTTACTGAGGTGTTGTTGCAGCAGCTGTTTTTATGATTTTGATGATTTTGTGTATATCGGTTGAAACAAGCTGCAGCTCAGATCAAATAATCCACAGCACATTAATAATAAAGCTCATCTTCAAAGCTGCACGGAAACACCCCCACCCCACCCCCCATCACCACAAACAGGCGCACGTGCATGGACAGAGCACACACGCACGTGCACGGATGTTTAAAGCCCACACATAAACACAGAAACGAGAAAAAAAAACTCACCATGAACCTGAATACCGACAGTCACCGGCACTGACGTCAGCCCGGTGATAACAACACGCACACACAAACACGCGCGCGCAAATACTCACCTCCCAAGGTGAGACACGAGAGCCTTCTGTCCATCCGTACATCCAGGAGTGACAGCGGCCCCTAAGCCGTCCTGCAGCCGCCCTCAGTGCGCGGTGAGCAGTGCTGAGAGCTGACGGTGTCCCGGTGTGAAGCTCCGGATTTCCAAAAGAGCCACAAGAGGAGAGAGGCAGGCGGGCAGGCAGGTGTCCGTCTGGTCGGAGGGTGATCCTCCTGCAGAGCAGAGATGAAGAAGAGGAGGAGGAGGAGGAGGAGAGAGAGGAGGCATGTGCGCTGAATACAGAGAAGGGGTGTGTGTGTGTGTGTGTGTGTGTGTGTGTCAGAAGAGGCTTTTTCCGCATGGTCCTAAAGCCCCTCAGATCTGCCCTTAGTTGGCTGAACAAACCAGGTTGGGACTGATAACATCGGTGCTCTGACTCCCTCAGAGCTGTGGACCAATCACAGCTCTTCACTTCTCCAGTGGGACACTTTCAGCTCTATTTTTATATATCTCTCCTCCACAGATATTGTTCAGTCATCTGAAGAAAACCTCTCTTGTTTTCTGAAGATGTTCCCACGGCTGACGTTTGGTCTGATGTAGAAATGATGAAGGGTTGGAGTCCCTCCAGCTCTGGATCCAGGAATGTCTGGAAGCCTTCTTGGACAAAGCACTGACTATATGACATCAAATCTTCAGAAAATGCATACCAAACTCGATATGATGTCCTCAAGTAAATATTACAGACTGAACCGAATCCAGATCTGCTTCTGGATGCAGGCGCTGAGTTCATGTGGGGGATGGAGGGATGATGTCTCAGCTTCATCTGCTGCTTTTTGGACAGAAAGAAAATCTTTCAAATATCTGTAACATGTTTCCACGGCTCTCTGCCAGAGAGAAAAAAAGCTAAATCTAAACGAGGAAACGATTAGGAGAAGAATCTCGGTCCACGCTGTGAGACAGCTCATCAGGATTTATGGAAACAGTGGACCGACTCTGTTCTTCCACATTTCCATGTGTTAAAAACAAAGTGCATCCTCTTTCAGTTCTAAGGTTTAACATATCAGGATATAATTTAAAAAAATCATCTGATCCTCAGGTCTTAAAATTAGGAAAGTATGACCTAAGTAATGATCACTGTGGAGGAATTTTGGCCTTTGGTTCATGGAGCCCAGATCCTCCACCCTCCTCCACTGTGCTGACAGCTGCTCTGAGGTGTTGGTGCTGACAGCTGTTTGGTTTCCTCCAAACGTGCTGCTGTGCATGATGGACAAACATCTGCACTTTGGTCTGTTTGTTCCAGAAGTCTTTGTTCAGATGCAGCTTTGCAGACCTGAGCTGTGCTGCCATGCTCTCTTTAGAGAGAAGAGGCTTTCTCCTGGAAACACTTCCAAACAGCCAGACCTGTTCAGTCTGTTTCTAATTGGACTGTGATGAACTTTAACCTTTAACATGCTGACCGAGGCCTGTAGAGTCTGAGATGGAGCTGGAAGTCTGACCTTGGGCTGAATTTGCTGGGATGTCCACTCCTGGAAAGATTGTGGCACAGCTGAACGCTGCACAATCCACCAAACTTCTGCTTTTATGGAGGCGCTCACACTGCTGAGGATCAGCTGATCAGTACATGTGATTAGCAGCAGTTGGCTGATCCCTGTGGAAGCAGGGCATTGGATTTCCACACACTTTTGTTAAATGACACAGTGTAAATGTGCTGTTCTTCAACTGTATTTAAATCATTTTAAAACCTGCTGAGGACCTGATGATGATGATGATGACCGAGGCTGAGCTTGATTTTTCTCCTGGGGAACATTCATAATCGGCACGTTTGTGTGTCACTGTCGCTGCCGTACAGCATAAACGCTGTGAGGCGCCTGTTGTTCATTTTGGTGCCATAGAAATAAAAGATGAAGTCAGAAGAACGTCTCAAAGCATAAAAATGAAGCTCCAAAATAAATTCATGGATATCAACAGAAATGGAGATGAAACACAGAACTGAGGATGATGGAGTCTTCCAGGCCTTTTATCCCACTCCACCCACACCACCTTTGCTTCAGTCCGGAGCGCTTTTGGAGCTTTTGTGTATTTTATTGTTGTAAGACTTAATCAAACCTCGTTAAGATCATCCGGTCATTTTAATGTAGAGTATATCTGAGCTGCACACAATGGAAAGAGTGAAGCACCTTAAAGGTGATGGGCTCCTAAAAGTTTCCTCTGAATGAACTGAAATGATGAAAAACATCTTCAGTTGTTCAGAGTCCTGAAGCAGCGCCTGAAGAATCCTCCCAAATTTCACCCAGAATTCATTTATTTATGGATTATTTATCAGTCACATTCACACATGAACACTCTGGGGCTCGTTTACCTGCTGCAAGCTCACAGATTGAGCGTCGGCGCCCCCTGCAGCAGTGGAAACCTGTTGCACCTCCCTCTGCTCTGAGCACACCTACACCCAGCTCCGTGAGCTCCTCGCCTGCAGACTCTGGAGGAAGGTCCACAAAACAAATAAAATGCAACAAATTAAATTTCAGTTTTACTTTTTAATTCCAACATTTTCATACAGCAAAGTCAGGCTGTGAGGGTTTGGACGTGTGCAGAGGAGGGAGGGTGGAGATACTGAAGCTGCAGGCCGGAGGAGAGGAAGACCTCAGAGGAGCTTCATGGATGTAGTGAAGGAGGATATGAAGAGGCTGCATGACAGAGGAGGATGCTGTGATAGGGGAAGATGGAGGCAGATAGGTGGCGCCCCCTAAAGGCAGCAGCTGACTGAAGGAGAAGAAGGAAATGGTCAGAAATCTGTAGCAGCAGTGATCCTGATACTGTTACAGACATTCATGCATCTGAAACACATTCAGGCGGCACTGACGGGACTGAACCGAGCAGGAAGTTATTATTGCTCATGCAATAGTAATAATAAAGTTTATTTCTATGGCTGCTATCAAACCAGCACTTCACAAAAACACACAATAACATTTAAAGACAATTAAAAACTAAAAGAATAAATCATAGAAACGGTTTAAAACAGGATGTGCACACCAAGTAAAACACATCAATCTACATTAAAATAAAATGCAGCAACTCCACAGAGAAGAGCAAATGAAAAATACTAAAATACTTGAAAGATGACGCCATATCCTTCCTCCTCCACAAGACCCTTTCACACATAGACACTGGTAAGGGGAACTATGTGAGAGTGCTGTTTGTAGATTACAGCTCAGCATTCAACACCATAGTTCCCTCCAGGCTGGTCTCTAAGCTGCTGGACCTGGGCCTGGGCCCATCCCTGTGCAGGTGGGTTCACAGCTTCCTGACCAGCAGACCACAGGTGGTACGAGTGGGTCACCTCACCTCATCCTCCCTCACCCTCAACACTGGATCCCCCCAAGGCTGTGTGCTCAGCCCTCTGCTGTACTCACTGTACACCCATGACTGCGAGGCCACGTCAGAGTCCAACGTCATCATCAAGTTTGCCGACGACACTGCTGTTGTGGGACTAATCTCTCACAATGAGGAGACAGCCTACAGGAGAGAGGTCTCCCGCCTGGAGAACTGGTGCCAGGAGAACCACCTCCTGCTCAACGTCAGCAAAACAAAGGAACTGATCGTGGACTTCAGCAGGAAGCAGCAGAGGGACTACCATCCACTTGTCATCAGTGGTGCTGAGGTGGAAAGAGTGGACACCTTCAAATACCTGGGAGTGACCATCTCACAGGACCTGTCCTGGACTCATCACATAAACATCACTGTGAAGAAGGCCAGACAGCGTCTCTACCTCCTCAGGCGGCAGAGAGACTTCAAGCTCCCACTCAAGGTGCTCAGGAACTTTTACACCTGCACCATCGAGAGCATCATGCGTGGGAGCATCACCACCTGGATGGGAAACTGCACCAAGCAGGACTTCATGGCCCTAAAAAGGGTGGTTCGTTCAGCTGAACGGACCATCAGAACCACCCTCCCCAACCTGCAGGACATTTACACCAAGCAGTGCAGGCTGAGGGCCATGAAGATCCTAAAACAGCCCAGCCACCCCGGACACTCTCTCTTCTCCCTGCTCCCATCAGGCCGGCGTTACCGCTGCCTGAGGGCTAAGACTGAAAGGTTGAAGAAGAGTTTTTACCCACAAGCCATCCGTCTGCTCAACTCTGAGCCCTAACTGGACCATTATTGCACAGTGTAAATATTATAATTTATAAAAGTGTGCATAGTGTATAGTATATAGAGTATAGTGTATAGTGTGAATTACTTTTTTTTATTTTTATTCTTCTTATTTATATGTGTGTGTATATATGGTTGCAGGTACAAAATACATTTCACTGTGCATTGTACTGTGTATAACTGTGCATGTGACAAATAAACACTATCTTATCTTATCTCTTATCTCTTATCTAAGATAAAAAAAATTAAATTGAGGTTGTTAAATTAATTATATCCATTGATTTTCTTCTGCTTATCCTTTTCAGGGTCACTTTGATCATATTTCAAATTAATCATTAAAAGAATAATAAAACCCATAAGAACGTTTATAAAAAGACTCGATGATATAAAATATTCTTTGAAACATTACGTTTCAGCAGAGGCTCCTTTGGGATCTTTAACTCTCACCCTGTGGAAGCTGGGATAGGCTCCACCTCCCACCCCACCCATGACCCTGAAAAAGATAAATCGAAGAGGATGATGATAGATATTTAGATACTTTATTGATTGCAAAGGAAATTAGGGCATCCAGCAGCACAATAAAAAGAATACAAACAATCGAGGTAGCTGGATAATTTATACAAACTATACTAACAATACAGACTAACAAACTATACTCACACACAAACTATTTACCTTGTGGCCAGTCACAGCGCTGCTGCACCTGTTCCACCTGTGGAAGCTTCTCTGGGATTTTCTGCGTCCATGTTGGATTCACTGGGCTGACTTCACTCTCCCGCCCAGCGGGGGGCGCGCCGCACAGTCAACCACAGTTTGAAACCAGCGAAGAAGAAGCGTGTCCGCGCGGTCGTAGAAGAAGAGGCCGTTCGTGACGCGGTTCCTGTCACAGTGCGCAAATGCGCATCCAGGAGTGCGGAGCTCCGGCTGAGAGCGAGCGGACTGACGGCGGCAGGCTGGGAAACGAAACCTTAGGACGGAAGAGAAAACAACGCTTCAGGGGGCACAGTCAGAGCAGGGGGAAGGTCTGTGACGCAGCAGGTAAGACGGACTCACCTGACGTTCAGCTGGTCCTCCGGGCCGGGCTGCGTGTGGCCGCGGAGTCGCTTTCCTGCCGGAGGCCCTCTGCTGACATCCAGACAGCCCAGCCCAGCACCAAATTCCGTGCAAAAATCCGCAAATTAAGAACAAACAGTCCCTGAGTCTGCATTTAAAAATGCGGTCCTTATCGGAGAGGTCTGCGGAGCCTCCCGGAGGTTCTTTCATTCGGCGCACGGTCAGAGCCGCACAGAGGGCGGATCACCCCGAACAGGGTCCACTTAGGACATGTTTGCTGGTTCTCTGAAGTTTGTCCGGGTAACGATGATGGAGAGAACGGCTGGAAGCGCGGATGTAGACTTCTTCCTCATTTCTATTGAAAACTTGTAGTTAGATGTGCCGAATTTAGCAGAATGTTCTCCGACAGCAAACGTCAGTCTCACTTAGAGGTCAGACTTTTGTTAGTTTGGTCAGTGAGCAGTTTGATCATAAATAAAGAGATTTCTGAACGAAGTTTGGCGTGACGTTTTCTGTACTGCGTCCATATGGCTCGCCATGATGAGTAAAAGTTTGATAGTTGAGCTGGTTAGCTGTGGTGGGCAGTTAGCCGGCAGGTTAACCAGCGGATCGTTCTGCGGCTCTGAGAAAGTGCGCAGAAAGCGCAGATTTGGGGGGTTAAAGGTGAAGCAAACGGAGCAGCGAGCTAGCGTTAGCAGCCGTGTTAGCTTGTTGCGTTCAGAGAAGACAAATCCGGGGCCCGGCTAATTCCTGAAACTATAGCGCGAGCAGAGAGCTCGGGGATCCGGGGACTGTGCTCGTTGTCAGTTTGAATCATTAAGGAACATGCGCTAAAGAGAGGGGTGGCGGCGGTCCCCGCTAACTCCAGGGATTAGTCCGCTTCTTCACCAGATATTAGCCAGAGCCCTTCAGAAGCTAGCGGTCGTTAGAGCGCACGCTCAGCAGCGCATGTGACAGCTCATAGCGGGCATATCCACCCGGACGGGACCGGACCGAAACACGACCTGCGGGCACATAAAGCTGCAGCTGAAAACCACCCGGACTGAAACCTGCCCAGTTAGCACCCACTCCAAAGTCCAGTCAGAAATCCCCAAATTTTACAGTGACTCATCCCCGATAACAAGCTACAGTCACCCATCTGCTTCACACCCAAGTCGACTCAGAGTTTAGGTCTTTTCCGAGTTACTTTCTGCACCAAAGTAAAGATTTTACTTCACCTTAACACTCAGGCGATTCCAAAGTCCAGATAGTTCGAATGATTTCCGTATTTTCATACCAAAGTCCAGAAATTTACCCATTGTGTTCACTTTCTCTACACAAACGGAGCTATACTCGGATGGTCTTTCACCCCCCGGGGTCTTATGAAACTCCAGTCAGATTTTGGTTCATTTGAGTTTCTTTGTGAGGATTCAAGCCAGGCCTGCAGACTGTACGCTGCTTTAACTCCAAACTCCAGTATACATTTTTGACCCTTTGAGATTTTAGTGAAACTCTGCATGGCCTTACACGAGTAGGGTTTGGTTTGGAGACTGTGGATATCATCTCTTTCCATGGTATTTAAACCAGACTACATTTGGATTTTTGACACTTGTAGAATTTGCCCCCAAATGCATTAAAAAAAAAACAGCTAATTTTATGCCCCCCCCCCCCCCCCCCCCCCCCAAAAGACCAAACTCCAGTTTTGCAAATTTTACAATGTCTTTACATCAGAATTCAGTTCAATTCTGTTGTTATTTTTATTAAAGTTTGTGGAAAAAGGAATAAACATGCTTTTTCTCTGACTGACCGCCGCCTCCTTTTCTGTCTCCTCCCCCTCAGCGACCATGGTTGGCGAACGCCGCAATGGGAACCTGCTGGTCCAGCTCGGCCCGAGGCTGCAGGCATATCCCGAGGAGCTGATTCGCCAGCGGCGCACCCACGACGGCCAGACGGAGTACCTTATTCGCTGGTGCCTCATCACCATTGATGACGGCTCCAGCTCCGGGGGCGGCGCCAGCGAGGCCAGCGGGACGGTCGGTGGCGGCTCTGGGGTGGGCGGGTCTGTGGGTGCTGTGTCTGGAGAAACCAAACCAGAGAACATCCTGATGTGGATGTCGACAGAGGACGTGTACGCCAACTGCCCCACGCTGCTGGGCAAGAGGAAGACGGACTCCCAGCGTCCCCTGCAGCAGGAGAAGCATCAGGGCGGCGAGGCTTTGGACGCAGGCCAGTCGAGCGGGGCTGAGTTCCCACCTGATGTCAACTTTGACGAAGTGGAGCTGTCTGACATGAAGGAAGATGTGAAGAACCTGGTGTGCCGAGCCCGGAAGCAGATGGCCAAGAAGACCGACTTCTCCATCAACATCATGCACACAATCCACGTGTTGAGTGCCTACGCCAGCATCGGCTCTCTCGTCGGCGTCTTCAAGGAGACGGGCGCGCTCAACCTGCTCATGGAGCTGCTGTGCAACAAGGAGACGCAGACGAGGCGCAGCGCCGGGAAGATGCTGCGGGCGCTCGCCTCGCACGATGCAGGTAAGCCCGACCTTCTTTCAAATGCACTCTGACTGCATTTATTGTGATGTGATGGTACTGCAGGTGTGTAGAATAACATCAGACAGGACTTTTCACCTTTTACACTCTGATACATCTTCATCCTCCAGATAAACTCACGCAGCCTGAATCAAATCAATCTGTGGGATTAAAATCTGCCGCTTCCAAAATCAGATTTTCATCAACTTTTAGACAGTTTAAACTTTAAACTTCGTCAGGAAGTTGAAGCTGGTGGCAACTTGTCAGTGTCACCGTTTTGCGATCACGGTGAATCTCCAATCAGCTGTTTGTCATCTGATCAGCGAACTTACAGGTGAAGAAGTTTGTGAGCTGCTCTGCCCACCACGCTCTGACTCCAGAGACACAAAAAATGCAGGAAGACAAACTTCAGATCAAATATGCAAATGAAGAAGAAAAGCCCGCGCTCCTTCCTCATTCCATGTGTGGAGGATGTGGGCGGGAGCCGCTGAGTTTCTTTTTTTTTTCCCTCCCATGAGTCACCGGGCTGCTGGGAGGAAAATGAGATCCTCAGTCTGATAACATCGGAGCAGAGATCCCACTCCGACACAGTTTCTAGAGACCACAAAAGAGAAGCCTCAAATAGAAACTGAGAAGCCAATGGGAGCTCAGCTGGTCAGAGAGAAGCCATTTGATTGGCTGCTGCTTTAGAGATCCTCACACAGATGCTGCTCTCAGGGTCATTTTAGCCGTTCAGCTCTCATACAGACAGCCGGTGGGTTTATCGAACTGGACGCTGGACGATCTCAGCATCGCGTCACTGTCATGATGACAGAAAAGTTCGGATCATTCAGGAGACTGTTTGTTCCACGTGATCGAACCCAGCACAGACGCTGGGCTCAGTCACACCATGGATGCGTTTTCCAGCTGGAGCGGCTCTGATTCAGACGTTGGATGAAACAAACGCGTTTCCTGTTAGTCCGATACAGAAAAAAATTATTTTACTGTGAAAACCACAAACATGTTTAACTTTTATAACTTAAAATACAAACAAATGTTATCATTTTCAAAACCTTAAGTACAAATTTAGCAACAACAAGGTTATAAACAACTCTTCACATTAAACAGCAGGAAGTGCCTCTGGTGTTTCTGTACAGCTGTCACAGGCAGTCAGGGGTCAGTGAGATGTTTTCAGGTGAGAATGTAAATGTGTAAACCTCAAATATCAGCTCGTTTTATCAAGATATCGCGCCGACGTTTTCGTTGATGACTGTTGCCGCTGCTCTACCAGCAGCTCGCCTCGCTAGCTGTCAGCTGACCGGGCTATCGAGGCTCGCTATACCCGGAGAGAATGCCCGACTCCCGGCGCATCCTTTTCAAACCCCCGCTGGCTTTCGCCGCTGAGTGGAAGTTAAACAGATATAACTCACTCAGATGATCTCTAACAGCTGTTTGGTTTATTTCAGTGTTTCATTTGTTGCTCAGCAAATCAGTTTGGCTGAGATTAAAGTTAAGCTTCATAACTGGATAATTTTATTCAACATTAATATATTTGGACATTAATCATTCGCTCAGCTGTTTTCCTTGATGTCGAAATGTTATACTTGTTTTAACGGCTTATTTTGAATTAAAGATGGCATTAAATAAACCACAAAACACACACACTTTAAAAACTGGTATGTAGTTTGAAGTCCGCACATTCAACACAAGTTGAAACGAAGACCCAGTGAAGCTGCATCCTGCTGCCACATCTTAAATTGGTGATGTAGTTTGGATGCGCCGGCACGCTGAAGTGTGGAGTCTGCGCACGTTCTAATATCTGAGCTGCTGATTGGACGTCTCCTTTAAGGGTCCAGCACCTCGTGCACTCAGGAAGTTCAGAGTGCTGTCTCACTGCGGTTTGAGACGGCCAGCAGGATGAGTCGACAGTTTGAGTCCAGCTCTGCAGGCAGCTGCTCTCACTGGTACGTGTCCAGTTTCTGCAACAGGAGTCGACCCACAGTCACGTCTAATCATCATTTACAGAGTTTACAAAGTGCTTTAACAGACGGGCAGAAGCAGAATAATCAAACATAAGTTAGAATAAGTCAGTTAAGTCACTGAACAGTAAAATGCTGAAGCACAGATAATAAACAAACCAACTGAAAGCTGATAATCAGACGGTTATAAGCACACCTGTGAAGCCAGTCTATGAAAATGAGTTTTAAGAGCAGATTTAAAGGAGGTCAGTGTAAGCCTGTAAGCCCGATCTCCTCAGAGCCGAGGTCATGGTCCCCATTGGATCGAACTCTGTACTTTAAAGGACCCCCCTGAGGCTCTGAGCCTGAGAACCGGCTCCTAACAAGTCAGCATTTGTACCGTGAAGCTATAGATAGATATAGAGGAGCTATAAAGGATAAGAACAGGGAATTTTTCTAGCTTTTGTCTTCATCAGCTTGTGGATTATTTTGATATAAAGTTCATTTTAGCCATCCTTGCCTCACTTTGTTTTTTATAAGTAATTTAGTTTCTCTGATCAGAGTCGTCTGCTGCAAACAACATAAAATCACACTGCCATGTTGATGACGTATTACCATATATCTCTGAGGAAAGCTGCTGGCATGTTGAGCGTAGATCAGTGTTTTGGAAAGACTGAGGGACCTGTTGTGCTGCTTGGATCTGTGATGAATCAAAATTAAACAGTTTTGGAGGATTTAAGTTCCCAAATCCAGCGTGGTCACTGGAATGGCATCAATTTTAGTGTGACCAAGTAAAACGTTACCAAAAGAAATGGAAAAAGGGTAAATATGAGGTGGACAGCAGCCAGGGTCAGGCTGGTGTACTGCTTGAACAAACTAGAAGTCGCCGGGCAGGGTGCTCGAGGGTGCTCCATCTGGTGACTCCATCGTCTTACTGGGAGACGTCAGCATTCACGTGGGTGATGACAGTGAGACCTGAGGGGTGTGATTTAGGGTTTAATATTTTTCCCGAAAATGACATGAATCAAATCCCGGGAAATGACGAGCCATTTCCCGGGAATCCCGGGAAAAATTTTATTTATTTATTTATTTTAATTAGCCCTTCTGTAGCCTGTGTCGGCCTTAACCTATTCTGATATTGTAGAGGTAGCTTTCCAGCTATGTCCTGTTATGCCCAGTAGGGGGCAACGTCGGCTTGATTAACGCAATAAAACCTACATCTGGACATTCGAGTGCTCGAGCTATGCGGTGTTGTATCGTTCCTCAACACTCCCTTAACAAATATAATTCGAATATTCCTCCATTGTACATGGAATTATACCAAGATATTTTACAACTGCTGGTGCAAAACAATACGGCTCAGCCACGCTGTCGTGGCGACATCTGTTGCGCTATATCTCCACCAGTGGAACGCTGTAATAGTCATTGAAAAGTTAACTACCGTACTACACTATAATATGGCATAACACAGGGCCTTGAGTAATGCACCACGACTTGGTCATTGCCATTCTGGCAACAGCAAATTTATAACACCGTGTCTGAGGGTTAAAGTAGGTTCGCTGTGAATCGTCTTTTGAAAAACTGGCCAATCCTTATAGCCTAAAAAATATACATTTTACTCAACTCCATTTTAAAAGCGAAATATGTTAAAGCAATCTATTTCATGATAATTTCTTCACACATTAGGCCCGTATCCTAATTCATGATTGTTAGTAAGCGGCTGCAAACGAGGAAAGGAAACACTCGAAGTTAAACAGATATTTCTTTATTGTTCAGGGCAGGCATATTTTATAGGCTATATAATGCAATATAACAATATATAATAATATAAAATTATATAATACAAAATACCTTAGGGTAAACACATTGCCTACGATTTCAACAAATTAAAGAGGAAAAAAGCACAACTGTGTAATACCTCTATTAAAACGCTTGAGATGAAGGCTGAAGCCTTAAACGGAGGCTGAACGTGCCTGAAATGAAGAGTAATGCTTTTCGCATTAAACGAACCCTTCTCTCAATATTTCCTTAAATTTAACATTCTGAAGCTTTCTTTTCTTTCTGAAAGTCAAATCGACGCGCGCGACTTTTTTCCCGGTTTCCCGTCTAACGTTTCCCGGGAAACGGGAAATGGTTCTGATCGCATTTCCCGGGAATCCCGGATCCCGGGATTAAACCCTAGTGTGATTGGGAAGAATAGCCAGCTGGTATGAAACCGGATGGTGTTCTGTTATTGGACTTCCGTGCAAACCACAGTTCAAACATGGTGTTCGTTACAGACAAATAAGCATATCCATAAGTGCACGTGGCACCAGGACAACCTAGGTTGTAGGTTGGGTTTTTTTTTTTTTTTTTTTTGATTTGTGGCCACACGTGGGTGGTGGGAAGGATGCTGGACAGACCTGATGCACCTAAATATATGCTGGGAATGCGAGGCGCGGGCTCCAGACCGGGACATATTCAAGGATTCTTTGTCATTCACATCACATTTACATGCAGTGGAATGAAATCGGTCCTCAGGTCCCAGTGTTGCCCTTAAAGAAGAATAAATATGAATAGAAAGTAATACTATAAAAGAAAAATATACATATACACACATTCATACACAAACACACATACATAATTGACTAATATAAACAATATACAATAATTGAGATGTAGTAAAGGTGGTGACACTTGGTGCCACAGCAGTGATGATTGTGCAATAACAGCAGCATAAGTGTGTGCAAGGATTGATGAAAGGAGAGCAGTGCAGCTACACAGCCCCACCAGAGTTTGACAGTCTTACAGCTTCAAGTCCCACCTTCAGCAGAACTTTGACAGCGTTCTGCACCTCCATTGTTTAGGCTGCTGCATGGAGCTGTGGCTGCAAGGTGGTTGGTGCCCGTCATGGTGCTAATCCTTGAACCAGACGGTGGACACCGGAGGTGAAGCGTGCAATCACGCTGAGTCGTATTGGGCTTGGTTGGCATTTGGGTAGAATGCGGTTTGGATGGTGGTGGGAGGGGTTTAAGGTCATGGAAAAAGACTTTTGGACCAACTCGAAGCCATTCTGGGAAACCATGAGGTGAATCAGCAGGGGAAAGCAGTGCTCTACTCACATGGTGTATAATGAGGGTGGGGGTGCTGCTAACTTCAACTGAGGATACAGTTGGTGGTGGAAGGAATATTTTGGGGACCTCCGTAATCCGTCTGACATGGTTTCTGTAGAGGAAGCAAAGTCTGGGGATGATTCACCATCACTGGGGGTGAGGTTACTAAGGTAGTTAAACAACTCCTTGGTTGCAGGGCCCCTGAGGTGGATGAAATTCCCCTCCCTGATGGACATCTACACCTCCCGCTGCATCAGCAGAGCCAAAAACATCAAGGACAGCTCCCACCCTAGCTTTGACCTCTGACCTGCTGCCCTCTGGCAGGAGCTACAGGAGCATCAAAGCCAGAACAAACAGACTCAGGAACAGTTTCTTCACCAGAGCAATCACCACCCTGAACTCTCACACTCACCCACTGTAACTGTGCAACACCCACATCTCTGTGCAATATTATATTATTCATACTGAACAATATCTGTCACTCCTATATTGATCGAAGGAACTCTGATCAGCTGGCTCTTTACCGTAACTCTGCAACCGTTTGTCCTATCGGGAAAATTCAAACTGTTCCTGAAAGCCCATAAATCGCACTTCACAGCCTTATAGGGGTATTATGGGTGGAATATTTCTAAAATTAGAAACATCCTTTCTCAGAGTGATGCTGAAAAGCTAATTCATGCATTTATTACTTCTAGGCTGGACTATTGTAATTCATTACAGTAGATACAGACACCCTCTCTATTTTTAAGATTAGGCTTCAAACTTTCCTTTATGATAAAGCTTATAGTTAGAGCTGGATCAGGTGACCCTGAACCCTCCCTTAGTTATGCTGCTATAGGCCTAGGCTGCTGGGGGGTTCCCATGATGTCAGTCAGATGGAGACGTCAACATGTTTTAAAACAGCTGCAGTCAATACTCTGATACAGCAACACTCAATAAAAACATTATTATTATTATTTTGATATACGTTATGAACGTACTCTTTCCGTCAATCACAGATTAATGTTCCAGCCATTGATTAGTCTGTGGAACATCACAGCAGACTGAAGGCGATCAGTCTGTTTGATCCCACAAAGCTCTCTGGGAGCACTTCCGTGTGGGAGCTATTTTCTCTCGGTCTACATCCGCTGTGCGCTGTTAATGTTTCCATCCTGTCAAACTTCCTGATGAGGCCAAAATAATGGCCTCATCAGTGGAGGCAGCCAATCAGCAGCAGCTCCCACACTCGGGTAAAATCACTCTCACAGATAATGTGTCATTTTATTGACACCTGATTGTTCTGTAATAGTTGTATAAAAACGCCTGAGGCACTGCCTGCATTTAAACGTAAATACTGTACAAAAAATGATATGAAAAAGTTTTATTTTACACTAACATGTAAACTTAGTCTGATCCTAAGTTTAGTCTTACTGATTAATCAACAAGTTGATCAGATGTTTGAGTCTCTTCAGTGAGACATGCTCACTGTCCTGGCTCCGCCCCTCTGGTGTCGTTGGAAGCTGTTTAAAATGTAAGCGCCCATCAGGTGTTGACGTCGTGTCCCGCTGTGTCGCCCGCAGGCAGCCGGGCGTATGTGTTGCTGTCTCTAAGCCAGCAAGACGGCATCGAGCAGCACATGGACTTTGATAACCGCTACACGCTGCTGGAGCTGTTTGCCGAAACCACGTCATCTGAGGAGCATGGCATCTCCTTCGAGGGCATTCACCTACCACAGGTAAGGTTTCCTACCCTCATCTTTTTTAAAATATTGTCAGATGTGTGTCTGTGGCCTTCGCCCAGCAGGTGCGCCACTGCAGCATCAGTAAACCTGTGTTTGTGTTCAGATTCCCGGGAAGCTGCTCTTCTCCCTGGTGAAGCGTTACCTATGTGTCACATCACTGATGGACAAACTCAACACGGCGGGGGCGGAGTCGAGCTCTGAAAAGCTGGATGCCTGCCCTTCCCCCGCCTCTTCCTCCAGCAGTTCCGCCCACCAGACAGAGCAGCTCCGCATCCAGCGGGAGTTTGACTTCACCATGGCCATGGCCAACCTGATCTCAGAGCTAGTCCGGGTGATGGGCTGGGACCGGAACCGGCAACCGCCTGACGGCTCCGCCCACAACTCGGGAGGAGGCATGGCCGGTGGGGAGGAGCAAGGGGAGGAGATGCCCCGCTCCGTCCTCAGGTCCATCTTTCAGCCTCGATTCTGCGCCTCCCCCGTCACTCTAACCCCCAGCTCAGGTGGTGCGGCTCCTGCTGCCACTCCACCAAAGAAGAAGACAAACGGTTTCAAGACGCGCTCGGACTTCACCTGCCGCTCAGCCTACGTGGAGTACGTCCAGGATAATCTGAAGAGCGGCATGATGGTCCGCATGCTGGAGGACTATGAGGAGGTGAGCGCCGGGGATGAAGGAGAGTTTCGCTACAGCAACGACGGCTCGCCGCCCGTCCAGGTGAGAACACAACGCCGGTACTAACAGGAAGGAAGTGGGCGGGTCTTCAATTTAGAACAGTTTTTAACTCACTCAGAGGATGAGGAGGCAATTAAAAGGTTAAAAAAAAAAAAAAAAAGTCAAAAATCTGGTAGAAGTAAAGTCAGGGAGAAAAAGACTCGACCTGGAAGGAGGGCTGTACCTCTGCCAGGGGGCGGGGCTTCAGTGCAGATGCGGAGAAGGATTAGGCTGTATTACTCAGAAATCCAGACTTGGTGTAAAACATTAGACTCATTAAACACACAGATTGAGCCAATTTTTCAGTGCACTGCAGGAAAACGCCAGCAGAGGGCAGTGAGTACTGGTGATCAGAGGGTCGTTAGTAACCGGGCTGAACCCGGTGACACGGACAAAGCTGTGAGGATTATTTACCTGCAGAACGTTGTGGCTGAGAACCGTTCACACAAAACCACCTCACAATCAGCTGATTATTATTACTGTTACTTAATTTTTTACAGTAATTTAGTATATTTATTGAAGCTGTGCAAAATGTTACCTTCAAACTAGGAATGCTGACAGAATGAAAAGCCCTCGAAGTAAACGGGATGGGTCCAAATCTGGTGCTTTTGAATTCTGAGCCATCGTTGCATCCAGCAGAGGTCCACGTGAAAGCTTCGGGGCTGAGAAACACATTTAAGCTCTGCAAACAAATCCGTTTTACAGGGTCACAAACTAAATGTGTTTTTAGTTCTGTGAGCAGGAAACTTCACAAAGTGCATTCTGGGTAAACTTTCAGGTTCATGTGGGATAGGCAGCTGCTCCGAACAGGTCAGAGCAGAGGGAGGGTCTCCTTTGTACGTGCGATTGATCCCAGGATCATCGTCAGCTGTGACTAATTTTGTATTTCTGTTGCTGTGGTGCTGCCTTTGCCTCCTGATTCCAGGCAGAGACCTTAGATTAATGTGGCTCTGAACTCCTCTCTGCTGTGTTCAGGTATACTGGAACTCCCTGTCCAGGACTTACTGGGTCCACTGGCACATGGTGGAGATTCTGGGCAGTGGCAGCAGCAGTCAGGCTGAGAAGGAGACGCAGGAAAAGGCCTCCTCGCTGACCGAGACGCTCAAACTCTCTGCTGGTAGGAGCCTATCGCTGAACACCGCCTGCTGGTTCATTTGCTTCCCTGCACAGTCTGAATAAATCTCCTCTTCTCTCAGTGAGCCAGACCTTCTTCTCAAAGCCTCCCGGTGGTCTCTACTCTCTGCCGTACCTCTCAGAGGGTCTGCACATGGAGTCGGGCACTCTGAACAGAGCCGAGTGGTGGGAGATCCTCTTCTTCATTAAGAAACTGGAGCCGAAGCAGCAGCAGGAGGTCAACAGCATCCTGCTGCAGAGCCTCGATGATCAGGTAAAAAACAAGGAAGCAAAAACTGAAGCTGAGATTAAATCAAGCAGAAAGGAAAATGGCTCCAGGAGTATGTGGGCACAGCCTTCAGTTTATAGGTTAAAATAATGAGAACAAGGCCAGGTTTACAAAGCAAATCTCTAACACAGAACACCTGAATGATGCAAGAGTCACTGTGAAATCACCTTCATTCATTTATGCTGTCAAAGTGTCCATGTGTGTCCGTCTGCATGTCTTTAGCAAAGCCCTGTGGTGCATAGCCTGTTAGAAAATCTACCCCATAAATCAATTCCTGAGAAATAAGCTGTTAAATTTTATCTCACATCATTCTGCAGAGTCATTTCTTACACGAAGGGTTTTGAACACGTCTGAGTGATCTGTTGTTTTAAGACTCTGGTGATTAATTAGAGCCAGTTTTTATCGACAGTCTGGTATAGGGCTGGGCGATGTGGACCAAAAAGAATATCTCGATATTTTTTTTTAGCTGAATGGCGATATACGATATAGATCTCTATTTTTTTTTTCTCCCCAAAGCTATAAACAAAAAGGCCCTTCAGAGTCAAAGCTGCATGTCCCAAATGTCACACAGACACATTCAACATTCAGCTGTAGATGTACATGAGAAACTGCTCAAAAATAAACTGTTGGCATATTTAAATAAAAATGCTCCTCAAATAAATTAATGCTTTTTTCCTCCATAACAAAGACTCACAGCTGTGCTATTAAAATGTAAACATTAAAGATGCAGAGCAGAAACAGCAAAAGGCTGACTGATTCTTTAAAAAGACAGTCTGCAGTGAAGTACACTTCACCAAAGTACTTCCTTCTGTGAGTACTGCTGTACATCCAGTACTCTGTGCAGGTAACAACATGTAAACAGACTGAACAAACTTCCATCCTTCAGTCAGGAGGGTTTCAGCCGGCTCAGTACATCCACAGACAGACGCGCTGACATCACAGCGACGGGCCCACCCGCTCACTGCGGCGTCTACGTATCTGCCAGCTGCATCACGAACACACGGACAGACCCACCACCGCTATTAAGGTCACATGACTTGCAGTACAAACCAACAGCCAGGGACTCTTGGGGGTCCGGGCGATGCCGACGTGTACTAACGGACGCAGTACAAAGGCGACAGCGGAGGATTTCAGGTTTCCAAAAGGTGCCGACGTTACCGGAAAAAGTCAATAAATTTGTCTCTAGTCGCTTTTTGTTAAAAAAAAAAAAAAAAAAAGTTGCTGGGGGGTCTGAAAAGCAACACTTCCATGCTGTCGCTTCCTGCATAATTTACGGGTGAAGCGGGGGGGCAGTGTGAAGCTGTGCAGAGACAAACTGGGAGAAGAGAAAGGTGAACTGGTGGAGCTACAAGTATGACTATAACGCGACATAGACTACATCGATATAAACAATATTTTCTCATCTTATATCGATATTTTTTAAAAACTCGATATATCGCCCAGCCCTAGGCTGGTGTTTTATCAGTTAGGAATGATCACGGGAGCCTTTCCGTGTTAAAACGAATATTACAAATAAATGAATAAAGTGCAGCTTTTGAGCCCTTTGTGGAGACTTCCTCCTTCGTGCAGCAGCTGCCTTCACTGGTTTCTTTATTTTGTCTTCAGCATAAGTGAACGGGCTTTTCTTCATCATGGGAAGGATCCCGGGATCATTCCCCGCTTGTCTTTTGTGGACATCGAGGCCTTTTGTGCTTTCCTTTGTCCTCCTAATATTGCAGCTCTCTTTGGATTTGTTTTGCATGTGTGCACAGAAATTCATTAAATAATAAAGAAAATTAATTTTAAAGACTTAACAAAAAAAAAACCTCACAGCTGTCCATTTACAATTGGTCCCTTTTTAAAAAGGAGTGGAGTTTGATGTCAGCTTGTTTCAGTGAACTCAGAGCGTCACTGTGTCTGTCCTCAGGAGGCGGAGCTGGATGACTCCTCTCTGATCAGCCTCTCAGTCCCCGGAGACGTGGCCAAGAAGCTGCTGCACTACCTGAAGCTGAAACTGCCATCATCGTGCCTGAGCGACCTGCTGTGCTCCCACGCCTTCGCCAAACATTACTTGAAGAGAGGTGGAGCCAGTCTGGAGGATGAAGAGCTCCTGGGTGAGAAGACAAACACCACATCTCCCAACATATCCTCAACATACATTTCTGACTGTGGGGTTTTTTCCCTGCAGCTGAAAGCTCCCTGAGTTCGTCCAGTCTGGGAGGAAGTGGTGGTGGAGGACAGAGCTTCTCTTCTTCCTCTGCTTCAACCTCATCTTCCTCAGCGATGGGCTCCGTCTCCAAGAAGGCCAAGAAGGAGCTTCCTGTGGATTCAGGCTGCTGCAGCTCAGAGACTGAGAGCGAGCTGCCCACAGAGGATGACAGCAAATACCCCGACGACCTGGAGGACAAGATGAAAGGTGGGAGAGGGGCGTGAACCAAACTTTGGGCCACAGCGGCTTTGACAGTGTAGATATGACAGGAAAGCAGGAGAAGAGATGGGGTGGGGGGGGGCATGCAGGAAAGAGCGACAGGCCGGGACTTGAACCTGTGCTGCCAGCTTTCAGGCTCACGGCGAGCGTCCAAAGACACTGAGCCCTGAGTTGCTGCCGCTGCGTTTGTCTGCATGTGAATGTTAGAAAGCACTTGGATGCAGAGAAAGGTGCTGCTGTGACTTGTAGTATGAAGCTCTGAGGAAATGGACTGCAGCTGTTGATGAACTCTGTCTTCCTGCAGTGTTTAACAATCCGCGGGTGCAGGGGAAGAAGACGGTGCTGGAGAAGCTGGGGGAGGTGGTAGACATCCTGAAGAAGGGCGGGGCTGGCTCAGACCAAGCCCAGCAGCTTGCCGCCATCCTCTTCCTCACCCGGCTGCTGGAGGGGGCGCAGGAGAAGAACGCCATGAGGAGCGACTCAGCCCAGACCATACGGTGAGAGACCAGGATTTATTATTTTCCATCCATCCATTATTTTAATTTCCTTAAAGTGTAAAATCTGGTCAGCAGACTGCAGTCAGTTCAGTTTTCTTAGCGGTCACAGTTCAGGTGCATAATCACAGCTACAGTGGCTGCTGCAGGACAAATGTGTTTGAGCTCAGTAACGTTAAATGTAGACGGTGCCCCATCAACAGAAATCCCACAGCCATATTTTTCAGTATTTTATGTTTCTGAGTCACCTTCAAATCTCTGGCTGCTGTTCATCTATCGTGAGTGCAGCTGTGTTCACATCTGTCCTCTGGAGGAGGCTGTAAACCTGAGTGCAGCAGGTCTGATCTGCTGCCGTCAGTGACCGCAACAGTAAATAAATGTGTGTGTGTGTGTGTGTGCATGTTCTGTGTGTCAGAGCTGGGTCAGGAGATGAGGCTTGAGGTGAGGAGGAAGCGGATTTATGATGCTGGCAGCAGCGAAGGGGACCCCGTCTCCAACCTAGGGCTGCAACGATTCGTTGACCTAATCGATGACAACGACTACAAAAATTACTCAACATGTAATTTTAATGTTGATGCGTCGTATTCTATTGTATTGCCTCCATTGTCTGCCAGTAACAATACCAACGAAGAAGAACATAACCTGAAGAACATAACGATGGTGGAGCAGAGAGGAGGGAGGAGAAAATGAAAGAAAATGCAGACAGACTGTCAGAGGTGTGAAACCAGAATAAAGCTGCATGCAGAGCTTTCCTTCCAGCAGCATCTCTGCAGTGCTGAGCGTTTAAACGCCGGCACCCTGGAGCTGTGACGTCAGGGTACGTCAGTGCGTCGCTGATACCTGTTAATGTTTGTACAGGTATGTTTCTGTTCGCTTACCTGTCAGAAACGAGCTCTCATGGATGATGTTTGCTGAGCGCCACCATCTCCGTGATGTTAGCTAACGAGTGAAGGAGAACAGGAGCAGCTGCGGTGGCTCCTGTTTGTTTCCTCACATTAATATCAGCGTTCATCCTGAATAATAAACCTCTGCAGGAACTGAATCATCTGCAAACTTTTGTTTTGGAAGGAAAAATATTTTCATTTAATTTGAAGCCTTGTTTGAACTTTTGGACAGAGGCCATTTTTATTTATTTGAACATCATAGTTTCATTCAAAAATAAAAATTCATTCACTTTAATATGCATTTTTAATTTGATATTTATTGTGATGTCACATTAATGTTAAAATGTATTTGGATTATTTTCAAACTTGTATTTTTATGGGTCATTATTTTGTGAGAAGAGAACAAGGTGATGTTAACAGGTGGGCAGGTTTGAACAGGTGAGGTGAGATTGAAATAATCATTGACTCATTGATAAAATAATTGACAGATTATTCAACTACCAAAATAATTTAGTTGCAGCCCTGCTCCGACCACAGAGGATCGGTTTGATGCTTCATACTTTGAGTCTGAAGGTGGAGACACAAATTTAAATCTCACTCCAACACCTACGACCCCTCTTCTGCCTTTGTGGCCTGTCTCCATGTAAAACCTAATTCAAATACTGGGGGGGGCACCAGACTGGCTGCTCTGTATTTTTAATATAAGTTCATGAGATGGCATCAGTTTGGAAGATATAATGACGCACCCTCCTTTCCTATTAAAAAACTGACCGACTGTCCCTTTAAATCCTCTGGGTGTGGTCCTGATGTGAGGGTGTGGTCCTGATGTGAGGGTGTGGTCCTGATGTGAGGGTGTGGTCCTGATGTGAGGGTGTGGTCCTGATGTGAGCGTGATCTGCAGCAGGAAGTAAATGTGACGGCATGTTTCTCTCACAGGGATAAGGTGCTGAAGCTGCTGGTGGAGCTGCTCGGCTCCTCCTCTAAAGATGTGGTCGTGAGCATGCTCAGACTCACCCACCTCCTCATGCTGAAGTATGAGTGGAGGGTTTCCTTTGCCACTGAGGGCGGGGTCAAAGCCATCTTGTCCTGCATGCAGGAGTTCTCAGGCGTGGCACACGTCCAGCAGCTGGCACTGGCGGTGAGACAATATCTGTTCACAGCTGATCTGCTGCTGATGTTTGAGGTGAAATGATCATTGATTGGCCCCTCTTCCCCTCAGACTCTAAAGGTCATCACCGGCGCCAGTAAACACGACTTGCGTAGTGTCGGCAGCAGCCCCCCGCTCTCCGAGTCCGGCACCCAGATGATGCTGGAGATCTTCGCCAGCATCGGCTCGGCCACGCCCGAGGGCTCCAAAGGCCTACTGGGCGCGATCCCGGCCGCCATCGACCTCATGCTGAACACAAAAGGGTGAGTGACCTTCGGGTCAACTGTTACCTTTCGCACCATGTGACCGCCTCATGCTGACACGCCCTCCTCTGCGCAGCTGCGTGCCGTCGGTGCGGAATGGGCTGCTCGTCATCATCATGCTCATATCCAACCACAAGAGCCTCGCAGAGCAGCTGGTCGCCTGTGACGTCACCGCCATCCTCAAGAAGTGTCTGACTCTGTCCCGAGCCGAGACCATGCTCGCCATCATCGCCCTCAACCACATCTCCATGGTGCATAAGCTGGAGAGCAAAGGTACAGACAGCCAGTCACACATTTTAAATAAGTTTATCACCAATAAATCAAGTTTGGAGTTGTGTCCTTATTAAACCGAACTGATGGTGTGCTCAGAGAGTTGCGAGCAGCTGGACTTTAAGGACACTGAGCTGCAGATGTTGGTTGTGAGTCTGAAGGAGATGACGGCCACCAAAGAGGTGATCCAGACTCTGGAGCAGCTGCTGTGTGATGATGCTTCACAGCTGGAGGAGGAGCGCAGCCAGGTAACACACACACGCGCGTGCGCACTGCAGGTGTGTTTCAGTTGCTGTCGAATACAGGTGCATGTCCTGACTCTGGGTCCTGTGTTTGTGCAGGTGACTCACAGTCGGGACACCTACCAGGACCTGGTCCGATTGATGGAGCAGCACCGGGCCGACCGGGCCGTCCAGCTCTCCATCCTCAGGTACATTGACCCCTGACCCCGCTCGCCTTGTTGTGGATGTTGTCGATCTGGTCTGATTGGCTTTGTTCCTGCAGGATCCTGAACAAGTTCCTGGATAACTACCAGGAGGACGTGCTGCCGTGGCACGAGAGCATCGAGCCCTGCCTGTCCTCCATGACGGCCTTCGTTAATGACAGAGAGGTCAGGGAGCACGCTCACAGCACAGTCAGAGGTAAAGCTGCTGACATCAACTGACCTGCTGCTTCCTCCTGCAGGTGGTGCAGCTCTTCATCCGCTTCCTGTACCGGCTGGCGTCTCTGAACAAAGACTACGCCGTGGTGATGTGTCGCCTGGGGACCAAAGAGGCGCTGGTGAAGGCGCTGGACAAACACAGCACCAACCTGCTGCTGGTCACCGAGCTGCGAGACCTCATCACCGACTGCGAGAAGTATGCCAGCCTCTACAAGAAAATGACCACCAGCGTGCTCGCAGGATGCATCCAGGTAAGGGGGAGGAGGAGCTTATGTCACCTAGAGACGACTCCTCAGTTTGCATTTAACCGCGTCTGTTCAGTCAGGAGTGTTTTTAAAGAAACTGCTTCCTGTTTCCTGTCAGATGGTGCTGGGTCAGATCGAGGAGCACCGCCGCAGCCACCAACCAATCAACATCCCATTCTTCGACGTGTTCCTCAGGAATCTGTGCCAAGGTTTGTTAAATCCTGACATTTCACCTGCTGCTGGAAGTCTGTCCGCAGGTGTGTGCGAGAACCGATGAGAGAAGAAGAAATGCTTGGTGTCCAATCATCATCGAGCGTTTGGTTTGGCAGCAACTCGGCGCCGCAGCAGACTTCCTGTGGCGATGCTGTGAATCCAGCAAGTGATGTCATGGGAGCAACATCTATTTTCTGTACACAGTCTGTGGTACTGACAGTGGAGATTTAAAGGAGGAGGCCGGAGGCTGAAATGTGAATTCATGTTAAATGAATTATTGTTTAAATGCTAACGAGGCTTCATTTATATTGTTCTGAGTCACCTTTTCCAACCAGCTTAAACTGAAACTACTCCCAAACGGTTACCCAGATCAGAGCTCACGCTTCCCTCTGGTGGTGGCTTCCTGCAGTGAGCTACAATAAATGCCCTCTGTCACTTTGATTGGAGCAGGAGTCTGTTTCCATGACATCAGACCCACTGTTTGTGATTGTGTTCAGTGGGACTGGGTGGGGAAGCCTGGATCTAACTGATGTTCCTGGTGCTGTTTCAGGGTCCAGCGTGGAGCTGAAGGAGGATAAATGCTGGGAGAAGGTGGAGGTTTCATCCAATCACCATCGAGCTAACAAGCTGACTGACAAGAACCCGAAAACCTACTGGGAGTCGAACGGCTGCACCGGCTCGCATTTCATCAACATCTGCATGCACAAAGGTGTCATCATCAGGTAGGCAGGGCTCCGGCTCCTTTGTGTCTGCTTCCTCTGCTCAGAAAACGCATGTTTGACCGCCTCTTGTCTCGGCTCAGGCAACTCGCCATCCTGGTGGCCAGCGAGGACTCGAGCTACATGCCGGCCCGGATTCTGGTCCTGGGAGGAGACGAGCCCACTAACATTAACACAGAGCTGAACACGGTGAGTACGAGTCTCTGAGATGCCGGTCCTCGTTCATGTGAAGCGTTCCCTCATCTGTCCATCTGTGCACATTTTGGCAGGTGAATGTGCCGCCGTCAGCCAGCCGCGTGGTTCTGCTGGAGAACATGACCCGGTTCTGGTCCATCATCCAGATCAGGGTCAAGCGGTGCCAGCAGGTCAGACTCAGAGCTCAGTTCTGTTTCCTTCAACTTTCTGTCCTCCTGCTGACCTCGTTCCTCTCTGTCACAGGGGGGCATCGACACCCGGGTCCACGGCTTCGAGGTTCTGGGTCCGAAGCCGACGTTCTGGCCGGTGTTCAAGGAGCAGCTGTGCTGTCGGACCTACCTGTTCTACAGCACCAAGGCCCACACCTGGTGTCAGGAGGTGATCGAGGACAAGACGCAGCTGCTGCAGCTCTTCAACAAGTATAAATACTGCAAAGATACAGAAAAACACACTCTGAGTACTGCGTCTAACTAGCAAGGACAAGTACAGTAAAAGTTGCACAAATCAGATTTTGTTCCTAACATTAATTCCAATAAAATCATCTCCTAAGTCAGATCATACAAGTCGGATTTTCTCCTGCCTCAGATGATAAATCTGCTCCCATTGTGACACATTTCCAATTAAATGATCGCTTAATTGGATGAGTTTAGTGCTAAAGCCCTCCTCAGCTCCCGCCACGCCCACTTCCAATATCTACACAAACTCTGTGCATCGGCTCGTTCGTACACAACTACACGCACTAACAACGCCTGGAGATTGCTTGAGTGTTTATACAGTCACGTGACGTCTAGATTGGCTGCACCGGGCGAATCGGTTCATTTCACCGGAGATAATCGTGTGTGAACTACAAACTCGCACTTACAAGCGAAAGTATGAGATGATAAAATTTTCAGAAGCAAATCCAGAGATGAAGCAGAAAGCCGTTGCAGCGAAATTCGATATTAGAACCCAAACTGTCCGGTATTTGGAAGAATCTGATTTTTTTCCGACTTACACAAAAGACGGATTTTTTACAAGACGAATGAAATTCCCTGTGCGACGCTCACTGTACTACAGAAAGTACTGCTCAGCGCTCTGACAGTACTGCAGAAAATACTGTGAAAAATAACCTGCAGTGCTTCAACAAAAATACTTCAATACTGTGATAGTACTACAATAAAAATACATTAAAATGCCCTAAAAACTGGAATGGAATTTAATGATACTGTTAAAATATTAGAAAATACTCTGATTGACTGTAGCAAGTACAATAAGAGTACTCTGAAAAACTGAAACTGTGTGTGTGTGTGTGTGTGTGTGTGTGTGTGTGTGTGTGTGTGTGTGTGTGTGTGCAGGCTGAACAGTGCTCTGAGACACGAGCAGATGTTCGCTGATCGTTTCCTGCCGGACGCTGAGGCGGCCGAAGCTCTGGGTCGGACCTGCTGGGAGGCTCTGATCACACCGATCGTGCACAGCATCACACTGTCAGGTACACACACATACACACACACACATGTACACACACACACCGTGTCAGGCAGAGTGAGGTTGCATCACTTCTAAAATAAGACAGAAAATCAGCTTCTGCGGTTTATTAAAATCTTTCAACATTTTTATCAGTTTGTTTATTTTTCTTTGTGTTTTGGCGACATTTTAATTGTTTTGATCATTTAAAACTTTTTAAACATTAAAGTTTTCTAAAAAATATATTCAGTTCTGTTTTGGTTTGTTAACCTCTGTGGGATTATTATCATAGTTTCAGACATTTCTGACTTGATTTTAAACTTAGTTCATTTTTATTTCCTTTTGATTATTTTTATGGAAATATTTTGGACCGTTGTTGTAAAATCAGTTTTTTGTGCACTTAAATCTTGCAGACGTTTCTGGGAGACTGACGTAGGATGGATGTTTATGCATCAGGTCGTCCATGTTAATTAGGATTAATTAGGACATGCTGATTATGACCTCATTAAAGCAGACTGTTGAAGGGGAAACTCGGCTGTCTCACGGCCTGATGTCCCGTGTGCGTTCCTTTGTTTACCCAGAATCCTCGGCTTGCAGCCCTCTGTCCTGGCTGCTCAGCGAGTATCTGGATAACTCCGAGGCGCCCCGCCGCTGTAAGAGCCGGGCCACCATCTTTAATTCTCGAGTGAGGCGCCTCACCCACCTGCTGGTCCACGTGGACACGAGCCGAGTGGACGGCGAGGAGCTCAAACCGCCTGTCAAATCGAGTGAGTCCATCAGCTTGTTCCTACTTCTACTGTGATAGTTTCCATGTTCTTAAGCTCACTTCCTGTTGGATTTACTCCACTCAGACAGCTGACACTTCACATCAGTCTGCATCATCAGGCTTTTTTGTTTTAGTCAAATCTAAACTTATATCTAAAACTTGTCCTGTTTTAGATCCTCAGAGGATCTTTAACACAGAAGCAGAAAGTGCTCCAAAGATGCTCTTATTTCTGTCTCATTGCAAGAAGCATAAATAATAAAGGATCTTATTTTCAAAGCAGTGTGTCTTTAAAAATGGCTGACAGCGTTAAAGCTGCGCAGCTGAGTCGCTGTTGAAGGTTTATCACTTCCTTAGTTGTAGCAGGTTTGAAAAGCTGACTTTTGACCCTCAATCAACGTTAATAACTTAAAGGAGTTTATTTTGTCTCCAGAAGGTCTCAACAGAAGCAAAGAGCTGAAGAGTAAGTAACAGCTGAGTTCAGAGGCCTCACTCTGTTCGAGGGTCCGACTGCAGTCCTCCTCTTCCTCCTCTGCTCCCAGCTGATGGTTTGAGCTGCACGAAGCTGCAGAACTTGGTCTTCACCCCCTCACATTAAACCGATGTTTCCAAAGCCACCAGACTCCACTGACCAAAACGGCTGTTTTAGCTCTCAGAACACGTGCTAGGTTAGAGCTGACGATCAGTTGGGTTTATCAAACGGCCTGATCGCTGTTGGTTCTGTCAGGAGCTGCTGCAGCATTAAAACACCGCACCAACATGAGAGGTGTTCGTGTGCGGTTTCGATGGCTTTTCGTGTCTCTGCAGGACGACGTAATCCAAATGAAACCAAAAAGCCGCACAAGGTGATCGTGTTCTGGTTTTCACCTCCACAAACTTCCATCCATCCGTTCTCTTCCGGTTATCTTCTTCAGGGTGGCGGGGGGAATGGAGCCTATCCCAGCTGTCATAGGGCGAGAGGCAGGGTACACCTGTACAGGTCGCAAGCCTGTCGTAGGGCCAACATGGAGAGACAAACAACATCCACACTCCCACCCACACTTACGGGCAATTTAGGCACTCCAAGTAACCTAACCCCAGTAACTGCACGTCTTTGGACTGTGGGAGGAAACCCACGCAGACACGGGGAGAACCCAGGCCAAGTCGGAGTCGAACCCAGACCTTCTAGCTGTGAGGCAGCAGTGCTAACCACTACACCACGTGCTACCCAAAACTTTCACAGATGTTGCACAAAATTTAAACGATAATATGTCCTTTAAAGTTGTCATTCTAACTTTTCGTTTTAATCAAAAGTGATAACGGAGCGCAGCTGCAGAGACGGAAGTACGGCTTCACTAAAGAAACGTGTAACACGACATCAGGATGTGATTCAGAGGGTGGAGCTCTGTAATAGCAAGGAGCCGCGGGGTCTGAGCTCGACTCGTCAGCCTGGACAAACTGTCGTCAGATCAGCGTAAACGATGCTTTCTGTTAATAACGGCTTAAATGACAATTGTTACGCCTTTGACTACACCTGATGAGGAGTGGATAAAGTCATGTCTGCGGTCAGCTTTGGAGTCTCCCCACCTTATGGTGCAGCTTCTGAGCCAGCTTGTAACACAAGATCGAATCCTGTACCTGTTTGGACTTTGTGACTTTATTTAAAATCGTTTGTTGCGAACGTGCATCGTGTTCTGTGAGGTAAAACTACGGTTTTATCAAAGGAGTCTGACGCCTCCGAGTACAACAATATACCGGCTTTGGCTGGTGGAGCGGGACATCTCCTCGCCAGCAGAGGTGATGAAATGTGCCTGAGGGGGTGGAGGTGCTGCAGTTGGACCCTGTTAGTTTTGTTTTTATGCTCTGACATCTCATGTGTCCACATGAGGGTTGGAAGGCGGTGTCGTCCCCTGCTGGCTGCTCAACTTTAGATATTTGCAGCTGATGGGCTGATACAGATTTCAGTTTCATTTAAAAAAAAGACCCCCCCCCCCCCAAGGGGAGGAGTCTGATACATTTACATTTGCAGTTTATTTAAATGCCTCCAGCAGGGGGCGCCTGGCGACCTTCCTCATCTGAAGAGACTGAAACATTCGGCTTCCTTCAGACGAGCCTTTCCTCCATCTTGTTTTCCTTCAGTTTGGACTGCTCCTAATTTGACTTCCTGTTCCCATCGCAGTCACTGACGTCGTTTCTTTTCAGCTGGAAAGGACCGATCAGAGGCACTGCTTCACTTTACGTTTGTGGCTGCCGCGTTCTCATTTCATGTTTCTGGTCAAACTTATTGATGGCGAGCACGCGCTCAGAAAACCAAACCTTTGCAATGTCGTCTTCTTCCAGATGGTAAAGACGGGAAGAACAAAGATGCCTCCACGCCCTCCTCCTCCTCCTCCTCCTCCTCCTCTTCAGCCAAACCCAAAGTGAAAAGCAGCAGTAGCATCGCAGGCATCGCCCTCTGTTGGCAGGCAGTGGTACAGCGCCAGGTGAGACAGTGAATGCAGTTGATCACAAATGTGAGGGTGGTCTGACTGTATCTGTTTGCGGTTTAAGGGTTCACATGACAATGACATGACTCCACCCCCTCAGGTGAAGAAGTTCCTGGAGTCGAGCTGCACTTTGCCAGACTTTGTGGAGCGATATCGGAGGCTCTACCTGCGGCTGAAGAACGCCATGGAGGAGCTATTCGGACAACAGACCGCCTTCGTCCTCGCCCTCCGACATGGCTTCTCCTCTGCCCTGCTGCAGCTCTCCATCCTGAGAGCCATGCACGTGAGTGCCGACACGCTCCAGCCCCGAGTTTATTACAGCTGCCTAATCCCCAAAAATACATTCTGGTGTCATTCGTGTACAGTGTGATGGTGTCGTTTGTTGCAGGTGAGCGAGCGTTTTGCTCAGTACATCGATCAGATGATCCAGGCCGGCGGCGCGGCGTCTGGCAGTGTGGAGACCCTGGAGCGGCTGCAGCAGTTTCTGGAGCCGATGCTCTTCCTGTCAGGCCTGGAGCTCGCCAGCACCTTCGAGCACTTCTACAGGTGTGAACGCATCATTGCCGCACTGAAGTCCCGGCACGCATCACTAAAGCTCACCACCTCTCATCTTTCTCGTCTCGCTGCAGGTACTACCTGGGTGACCGGCTGCTGGCTCAGGGGAACGTGTGGTTGGAGAACGCCGTGGTGGATCAGATCGGCAGCTGCTTCCCGAGTCGCTTCCCTCAGCAGATGCTGAAGAACCTGAGCGAGTCGGCTGAGCTGCAGCAGGAATTCCACCTGTACCGGCTGCAGCAGCTGGACCGAAACCTGCAGGAGCAAGACCAGGTCAAAGAAACCTGTCTCACAGCAGTAACAGAACGTACCTAATAATTCAGTCTTACAATAGTTTGATGCCTTTTGTCCTTCACTTGGTGCCATAGATGATGGAGGAGTGGGCAGAGTCAGAGGAAGAGGCAGAAGTCCAGGTTCTGGTTCTGTCGCCGCGCTGCTGGGCCGTTTCATCCCTCTGCTACCTGGATGAGCCAGCAAAACACTTTCCAGCCGAACTCTGCACCTACCTGAACCAGTTCACCCAGTTCTACACCCACAGTCAGTGCCACTCCACCCAGTTCTACACCCACGGTCTGATCGCATCATTGTGCTGTGAACTAATTTCTAACCTTAACCGGGATTAACTCTAAGCCAGAATTTGCTGTGTTGTGAACTCAGTTTAACCAGGATCAAGTTCGTTGTAAACCAGGGTTTTCCCTGCCGTAAGCCTGGATCGCCTCATGCTGTCTGCGTTGTCACATCCTGTCTGCGTTGTCACATCCTGTCTGCGTTGTCACATCCTGTCTGCAGGTCAGTCCATGTACGGTCTGAGTCACTCGAAGCCTCGGCGGCTGCAGTGGACATGGCTCGGTCACGCCGAGCTGCAATTCGGCCATTGGACGCTGCACGTCTCCACGCTCCAGATGTTCGTCCTGCTGCAGTTCAACAGCGAGCAGGTAGCTCCTCAGGGTCTCGGTGCCCGCGGGATTAATGGCGTTGTTGGCTTGTGATGTTTGCTGACTGTCATATTTCTGTGCGTATGCAGGAGGTTGGAGTTGAGGCTCTGCTGCAGGTGACTGGACTGTCCGCCGCTGTGCTGCTGCACGCTCTGCTGCCGCTCATCAACGAGGGCGGACCGCTGACGTGCAGCCACCCGGACGACCCCATCCAAGGTTAGACCCGCCTCTCATGTGCGCACCCACCCTCTGGCACGCCGCGTCTGTGACCTCGCTCTGACTCTGGCTCTCTATGTTTCAGGTGTGCTGCGGCTGAATGAGCAGGTGGCCTCTCGCAGTCACGATGGCGACCCAGCATCTGTGCGGCTGTTGCCCAAACAGACGTACCTGAATGTGGACGAGGACGCGGCAGGCACGCTGGAGAGGAAGAGGAACTACATTTATTGCCTGATTGTCCACATCATGAAGCAGGAAAAGGAGATGCACATCGATAACCTCGTCTTCAAGGTCAGATGTCACAGGTGCACCTTTCAAAATAAAAGCCTGCGGTGGAGAATTGTGGTTCTGACCCGGTTCTCTTTCAGGTGCTGGACTCCTGTCAGAAGCAGGAGGCGTCTCGCTCTCCGGGCTCCGGGCGCTTCAGCTGCAGCACCAGCGACGTGCTCTCATGTATCATGCACGTCATCAGCAAGGGCTGCATCCGCCGCAACGATGACAACCCGCACATCGTGGAGTTTGTCCCCGAGGACCCGTCCACGCCGCAGAAGGGCCAGGCCCAGTTCTCCTTCAGCCGGGCCGACATCAGGAAGGAAGCTGACAGCCGGGCCGACATCAGGTGTGACCGTGACTTCTGACCTTACACACGGGTTCAGTCTCCTTCACAGCTAAGCCCCGCCCTTTTAAGCTACAAGGAGCACTTTGTTTTACAGACGGTGATTTCTAAAACAGAAGAATCCAGATTTATTTGCACGCTAGCTTTTACTTTTTATGGGACTTCCTTTTTATTAGCAGCTGACAGGAAATGCAGCTGGGAAAGACGTGGTCTGGGGGCCTCCAGGGGTCTGCCGTACATAACCAGGGATCCTCAGAAATAGGGTAATCATAAAACTCTGTGCAGGTGGAGGTGATTTATGGTAATAGAACCGCAGAAGCACCAAAGCTGCAGTTCCTCTGCAATCCAGCAGAGGCGCCACAGTGAGTTAAAACTTTACAGCAGATATTTGGGGGCTCCTGATTTATCTTTATTATTTTTTTCCATGAGCTCGCCGTGACTTCTGGATTTCCAGATGTTCAGTTATCATCTGTACGATGATTTCTTGGATGAAGTCTTTGCTCTGCTGTGAACTGATCAGCCGTTTGTTCCTTAAATCAAACATCCTTAAAACAACGCTGAAACATCTGAGTTACGATGCTGTATATATTCTGTTTGACCCCTGACCTCTCCACATCACACTGAAACCAAACTCAAAGTGACTTAAAGACTTAAAAATCACCTGTTTAATTTTCTACAAAAAGAAAATAAAGTCGAGTTCAAACTTTGATTTGTTTGTTTTGATTCTGATTTAAATGCTGATTATTTTAATTATTCTTTGCACAGAAAAACGTTTCTTTTTAAACTAAACTTCTAAATCTGACCCAAATAAACTTTAATGATGATCAAACTGAGCTGCAGTGGTTCTTCCATCAACCCTCCTCCAGCACACAGAACTCCTCTCCTGGAGATGAACTCTGCAGCTGCTGGTTTTCTTTAATGCTTCAGAGCTGAAATTATCTCATTTTTTTGCCTCTTGTTTCAGGCTCAGGTCACATCTTTAGATGTTCTTCCCAAACGTCTCGAGACTCCTCCTAAACATGGAGTCTCTGAGCCGGGTTCCAAACAGATTCATTAAAACTGAGCAGCAGCTCGTATGAACGCCTGATCTGTTCGTCAGAGATCTGCACGCATCTGATTCACACTTCAGTTCGGGTTCATGAGCAGTTTGTTGCACAGAAACAAACCCCACAACAGGGGGCGCTGTCCTGGAAGGGTCCAGCTCTGTGGTCCTGGGCTGAGTGTTTTATCTGAGGTGAACTGAGCAGTAAAACTATCCCATAATAATCTATTTAAAATGTGCGCTGCCTGAGGTGACCCGACAGCTCGGCCCCTCGGTCCTGACCCTCCTCACCGTTGCAGCAGGTCGTGGGTCAAAGCAGATAGTGAGTCAGACTCCCGCGGCCCGGTTTAGGTCCCCAAGCCACATATTTAACACCAGTGGTTCAGGGTTTCCTCCCGCTGTGGTGACCCCTTTGAAATGTTTCAACAAATTTATTATTGAACTCTAAAATGAAGATTTTCGTTTCTCAGAAAGGGACAGAGAAAAAAACTTTGACAAACGCCGCTGGTGTCGGTGGGTTATCGCCACGTGAGGCGAGCTGCTGCTGGGCGCAAACTAAAGTCTAAATCAGACGAACTTTGTCAATTAACCCTTCACCACCATGCATGTCGCTGCCGACACGTCTGTGCGAGCGCACTTTGCATTACCGTAATAATTACATCCTATCAGAAACATTTGAACAGATTCTGATAGAATTGGCACTTCACACCCAACATACTTATTATGGTGATTGTTGCTGCAAACGGCGAGATATTTGAAACTTGTCACGGTCTGCGTTAAAGGTTCAAAGTCAATAAAAGTCTAACCTACACTGCACTTAAAGAACACCAGCACCCCTAAAAACTACAATAACAAAGTTTATTTGGCTAGCACACACTCTGCATACAGTTATTACACTAAGTATAGTGCAGTAAATAAACTTTAAACACTGAACACCAAAATGTGTCCCGACTCGTGACCGCAGCAATAAAAACCCTCTAGCCCATCGAGCCTGAGGACGAAGAGTTTGTGCCGTCACGTTTTTAATGAAGGCTCTTCGTGTAAACAGCAGAGATGAGTTGTTTCTGCCACAGGAGGCGCTATACTCAGGAAAACTGTTAAAAGGGAGTTATGAGTCGACATACAATAGAGCAAAAATTCTTGTGTAATGTCACACGTTCAACGTGTCCCAGAGCGACATTTCCTTCGTCCAGCGCGTTCGCAGAAATCGTGTAAAAATCCAGGTGTTTTATCAATCTCATCAGCTGCTAACAGCACGTCCTAAATTGGAATATCTGTTATGTTGTCAGCATGAACTATCACATGGTTTCATGTGAGACAATGACTGCAACAACAGGAAGTGACGTCGTTTTGCCAGGAAATGTAGTTCTTTTCTCCGAGGTCTGTCTTTGTGCCTTCCTGTATAACTTCCTGGGACCCTCTGAGCTCTGATTGGAAGTAGTTTTTTCTTTTTTTTTCTCCTACAGATTATAAAAATTAGTGGATCTTAAAAATGAAATTATGAACACTCAAAATTAATTCTGTGGTTTCAAAGGCCTCTGCAACTTTTTCCTCATTGACAATTTTGAAGAATGCATCTGACATCTGTGTCTAGAAAAAAAAGTCAAAATAAACAATTTTGAATCTTGTTGTGGGTTAGTGCACATGTAGCTACTCCCTTTAGTTACTGTGGACTTCTTTCATACATATTTACATTTGGGATATAAAGAATGTATTGATGTATAGCAAGTTGAAATATTACAAAAAATGGTACTACAGCATGTAAAGTTAAGGTCTGGCAGACTGACCTGTGGTAGGTAACGCGTGTGGGTTATGTATTTTTTTTTTTTTAGAAATTCATCTAAACTGTCTTTTTTTTGGAATATATATATATATATATAATTTAATTAAAAAAAAAAAAGATATGCTGGTATTGAATTTTTTTGATATTATTGTGAAACTGAATAACTGATTAGCAAGCACAGCACTGTTGAACACATTTAAATCGTGAACCTTATTAAAGAAAAACCAACACTTAATGTCAACGTAGATGAGTTTTTCAAAGTAAAAGCATGGGGTTAGAAAATTATCAGTAAATCTGCTGATTATTTTTAGTTAATGAGCAACTGCGCCATCAGTGTGTGTGTGTGTTTTCAGGAGTGTGTGACTGTGTGTGTTGCAGTCTGGTGCCTGCACCGCGGCGGTTCGAGGACGGCGTTCTGGATGCAGTTCTCTTCTCAATGGGTCGCACGATGACACAGGAGGAAGTTCGTCAGCTGATGCAGAGGACAGTCCAACAGGTGAGACGTAGCAGAGGAATGTGTGTGTGTGTGTGTGTGTGTGTGAGAGGTCGGGGGTTCAAAGTAGTCTCCACCCACTCAGGTGTGTTTGCTGTCAGGTGACCTCTGTCTGCTGCCTTAGGTTGCGGGGACTCTGAGTCTGGACCTGGACCGGGCTGAGCATCTCTTAATTCACTGTAAGTGGAACGTGGATCTGCTGGTGCAGCGGTACACCGACGACCCCGACGCCCTCATCATGGCTGCCGGCCTCAAGTGCCGGAATCCTCAGACGCCGCCGAGCCCCGCCTCCACCTGCCCGGTGTGCCTGAGCCCGTGGAGCAGCAGCATGGAGCCGGTGCCGTCTCTGAGCTGCATGCACTACTGTTGCCAGGTCAGCGCCGCTTGCCATTGTTGTTGATTGTCAGTGGGCGTGGCACGCTGCGTGTGTGACAATTTGTGTGTCTGTGTGTGCGTGTGCAGTCATGCTGGCAGGAGTACCTGACGGCGAGGATCGAACAGAACCTGGTCATGAACTGCAACTGTCCAATCACAGACTGCCAGGCTCAGCCCACCTCCCAGTTCTTCCTCAACATCCTCACCGACAAGGACACCATCGCCAAGGTAACGCACCCCATGACCATCATCAGGTGTCACCTGTCCTGTTTGCAGGTGTTTAGGTTAAACTCCTCCTCTTCTTCCACCGCAGTATGAGAACGCCCTGCTCAGAGGCTACGTGGAGTGCTGCTCCAACCTGACCTGGTGCACCAACCCTCAGGGCTGCGATCAGATCCTCTGCAAGGAGAACACGGGCAGCATGGCGACCTGCTCCAAGTGCTGCTGGTCCTCCTGCTTCAGCTGCAACTTTCCTGAGGTCAGAGGTCACCCGAGATGGTTTCTCACACTTAGTATTATTTTTTATGTTGTCGGCACCCCGCTGGCCGGGGGCGGGCGACCAGTGTTCAACTGTTTGAATGTGATAACTGTAGATCGAGGTCACCCAGGACGTCCAAACTCGTAGATCCACTACAACATTGGTTCATTATGCTCAAAACTCATAACTCAATCACAGGCCGCAGATTATCATTATGATTTTAGCATAAAGATAACAATTTAAGCTTCTTACTCAGCCATTTGTATTTCAACTGATGTGCTGAATAAAGAGGCTCAGATGGACAAGATTGGACCCTGAAAAATCCAAACTCTGAACATCTGTTACATATCCAAATAACATCTGGATAATATCCATTTAAACATCTGTGACAGATCAGATCTTCCCGTATTCTCTCAGCAAACATTACGGATACCTGGCAGATCCATAAAGTCGGATCTGCCACGGAGCATTCCGGAGCGTTCCCGATCTTTCTGGATACAGGCCCTTTTTGTCCAGTGATTACTGTACAAACATTAACAGGTATCAACGACACATAAACTCTCAGGCGGGGGGGTGGGGGTGTTGTCAAAGCCTCGGGCTCTGTTCCACTAAAACTTGAGACCGATGTGACCTTGGATGTTCACAATCACACCACAGATGCACCGAATAAAACTCAGACAAATCTCGGCAAGCTTGACATCAAGCTAAAGGTCAGAGGTCAAGTTTTCCAAAACTCTTGTGAACATGATAACTCAAACAATCTCACCTACAGTGTTCAAATTCACATTCATACTTATTCACTGACTTTACTGTAACAGCACTTCACCCCCCCCAAAAAAAAAAAAAAAATAGCTGAGCACTGCCACCTGCTGAGAGATCAGCCAATGAGAGAACCTTATTTTACTACAGACTGTATAAAAAGATGACCAACATGCCTTAAACCTGCATTCTGCCTAGTGTCCAGCAGGGGGTGACTGATTGGACAGAAGTATATGAGGAAATGATCTGAGCTCAGTTAACAGGTTCCTGGTGTGTTTGTGGCCTCAGTCGCTGCTTTCAGGTCCGACTGAAGGAAACATGAAGTTAATTTTGGTCCCGTTAGTCACAGAGGAGGGTTACCCAGAGTGCTCATTGGCTGACACCCTGTCAGTCAGAAGCTGGTAATCAGTGAGTGAGCAGCTCCACAGTCAGGTTTCAAATGAAGAGCTCAGTCTTCATAGCGGGACATCAGAAACCAGTGGAGGGTATGTCCATCTTCTGTATGCAGTCTGTGGATTAGAAGCCCGATTCGAGCACTGACTCACAGAAACACATTAAAAATGTTGGGTGAGTGTGATTGTGAACATCAGAGGAACAGGACAGCTGAACATCGTTCATACTTATTCTGACTAATGAGTGATGGCTCCGCCCCTGCAGGCGCATTACCCGGCGAGCTGCAGTCACATGTCCCAGTGGATGGATGACGGCGGTTACTACGAAGGAATGAGCATGGAAGCTCAGAGCAAACACCTCGCCAAGCTCATCTCCAAACGCTGCCCGAGCTGCCAGGCTCAGATCGAGAAGAACGAAGGCTGCCTGCAGTACGCACACACACTCTCTGACACACAGACACGCGCGCACACACACACACACTCGGAGACATACACACACTGATGCTGATGTTGTCTCTCCTCAGTATGACCTGTGCCAAGTGTAACCACGGCTTCTGCTGGCGCTGCCTGAAACCCTGGAAACCGACGCACAAAGATTACTACAACTGCTCTGCCATGGTTGGTCCACATGCTGTCACATGACCACATGAGTCAGCCAGTCAGAACAAAAACCAGTCTGATAATTCTGTGATCCTGGCATGTAACGTGTTATCAAACTGATTTAACCTGCTGTTAAAACACAGCTGTGACTTATTGATTAGTGATCAGCTGGTGATGTTAAAGGTGATGTCACTGTGCAGGTGAGTAAAGCAGCGCGGCAGGAGAAGAAGTTCCAGGATTATAATGAGAGATGCACCTTCCACCATCAGGCAAAGGTATGACTGCGGGTCACTTGGTGTGCTTTTACTGTGAAAGAACAGCAGATCTGAGCTTTTTTTTGTGTTATGTGAAGAAGCTCACAGATCTGGTTTTACAGACGTGTGTGTGTGTGTGTTAATCTGCAGGACTTTGCCATCAACCTGGAGAACAAAGTGTCATCCATCAATGAAGCTCTGCAGATGAAATCTTTGACCTTCGTCATTGACGCCTGTAAAGTCCTCGCTCAGGCTCGGAAGGTATCCTCCCCCTGCGCCGACCTCCTCCCGCTGCTCCTGCTGAGGTTGGCGTATGTGCTCACTGTGCCCTCTTCTGTCTGCAGGTGCTGGCCTACTCCTGTGTGTACAGCTACTACAACCAGGAGACGGAGAAGATGGACGTGATGGAGCAGCAGACTGAGGCTCTGGACCTGCACACCAATGCTCTGCAGATCCTGCTGGGTGAGACCCTGATCTTCTGCTCCTCATCAGAGTCCATCTGAACTGGTCTGACTGGTGCATTTGCTGGTTTTCTGTTCTCAGAGGAGACGCTGCTGCAGTGCACTGACCTGGCCTCGTGTGTGAGGCTGCTGAAACCCGAACACCTCAACACGGGTCTGGAGCTAATCCGACGCATCCAGGAGCGCCTGCTCGCCATCCTCCAGCACTCCACCCAGGTACTCGCTGCAGAACCGAGCCAAACAAGTTCAGTCCGTCTGAAACCAGTCTGACAGGAAACCAGTATAAGAACGAGCTGATAAATCAGGCAGCAAGCCGAGGAACAGGGTGACGAGTTTCACAGCTTTCAGTAGCTCTGATGAGGATGAAGCCGTTTCCTTACACAGATGAGCCTGTAGGGGGTGCTATGAGGATGACACATTGTGAGATGATGGCGCCATCAGGACCTGTGTAAATAGGAGCTGTATGAATGACGTACGATGATCCGGCACGTTTCTCTTTGAAATAAGTCAAATACTTTATTAAAAATCAGAAACCGCAGACTTTTACTCTGGATGCACTTCCTACTTCCTGCTGTGGCGTCCACGTGTGAATAGGTGAGCGTTTACTATAACGAAGAAGGCGAGGGTGTCTTCGAAGAAAAGGCTGTGCACACATCCAGCAACTGCTGATAAAATGCAGCCATCGACGGCTTACGGTCAGAGCTGAGTGCGAACAGAAGAGCATGACTCCACCTCCACGCTGTCATCAGCGCCATCATTTCCTGACCAGATTTACTGAATGTCACCATAATGGTTATAACAGGCAGGTGGTCAGGCTGAAACTCGGTGTGTGTTTACTTCTCATCGTGGCAGTAAATGTTAGCTTCCTGCAGCCAATCAGGTACTTGGACCATCATGTGACCAGTTTTTTGATGGATTCATTTAAAAAAAGAGGAAATGAGATTTGCATGGTTTCCATTTTAGAGACTGAAGCTCGGCAGCATGGGAGCCGCCGGGAACCCGACCAAAGTAGAAACATGATAGAATCTGAACATTTAGTCAGATAAATTAATGAATCAGTAGCTGTTGGTCCCTCGTGTTTCTCCAGGAGGCGCTGCAGTGCCCTGACTTCCTGCTGCCTCACAGATGAAATGAGTGTTTATATGATGTCATTGTTTTAAAGGAACGGTGTCACATTTTCTCACTGCTTCCTGTTTGTGTCTCCAGGACTTCCGGGTCGGGTACCAGTCCAAGAGCAGCCAGGAGCCAGAATCCACTCAGGCCTCCAACCTGTCCAACCACACCGACACCAACAAAGTGTGAGTAACACACCTGCAGCACCTGCAATCCTACAAAATGAAACACAGGTTTAAGGTGCGTACTGAGCGCGTGCACAGACTGATGTCCTCTCTGTCATTCAGGTCCAAGTCAGAGCGGGCGTCGGACTCTGGAGACTCGGATAACAACAACTACGCGGGCGACGAGGGCGGCGAAGAAGCCGAAGACGATGATGATGATGAGTACGATGAAGAGTACGTCCCTGAGTGGCACGAGGACTACGATGAAGACGATATTGACGAGGATGACTTCTTCTCCGATGATGACGAGTCCGAGAACCTGGAGAGGGACTTCAGCCCCTTCGACTAAATCAGACTTCTCAAGTCCGGGCTAAGAGCGCGAGGGCGAGTTGTGGCGCCACTACAACCCCGCCCCCTCTGCACCGCCATCGCACACCCCCCGAGGACGACCAAGAGTACATCTGTCCTCCTACGTCCCAAACACAGCTGCACTCGCTTTGTCACTCCTGTATCTCACTTCCTGTGTTTGCGTTCAGAGTACGGAAGCAGGCGAGGGACAAAATCAGGAACAAGTTCTGAGTTTAGAAAAAGTTTTATGACCTGATGTGACCGTTTCCTGTTTGTTGTAAACTAGAATGAACCCATTTAGGTCCTTTAAACCAGTTTAAACCGGTTTACACTTCCTTGTTTTCTTCTTTCTGCTTCTTGTCAGAAAAATAAAGTTCCGATGATATTTTTGTGATTCCTGATCGTGGCTTTAACCGCGGCTTTGATTGGCTCTCAGAGCTGGTTTCCTGTTTGTCCCGCCTCGTCTCCGTGCCGACCCGGCCAGCCTCAGAGTAAAGGTGGGCAAAGGGATCGTGATCCGGCTCTCCTTCGTCCTCCTTTCATCACATTCTGCCTTCAGTTCTGCTTCTGATGGACGTTGCCTTTGTTAGTGAGTAAAGAGAACTCACTTCCTGTGTACCGCTTCCACGTTGGGAGTTTTTTATATGTTCTGAGTCGGTGGTTTCTATGCATCTAAACAAACTGATGCTGATGGTTCTGACAGGTTGAGCAGAACCGGCTTCTGATGTATCACTGCAATAAGCGATCGGTCGCTTCTCATTTGCTAAGCAAAGACTGTCCCCTGCTCCGTTTGACGCTGTTGGACGACTTCCTGCCCTGCGGGATTCTGGGATATCTCCTGATACCCGAGCTCTGAGTTTTGCTGTAATTTTGAGAGATCCTATATTCATATTATTGATGTTCTGAGATGTTCTTTCTGGTTTCTTTGTTGGAGTCGAGCGACTTCAGCCAGCAAAACTAAATAAAAGCTTTTTCTGCTACGCTGCAGGTGGCTCTCATTTTATTCAGATTCCTTTCTAATGTAACTGGATTATATGCTGTTTTCTTTGTTTTTGTTTGTTTTCAGGTACTGAAATGTTGATCTAATCCGGGGGCGTCAGTGCAAACCTTTTCAGTCTTGACTGTTGAGGGCTTGCTAAAGATGTTAAAGGTGTGTGAACCTGTAATCTTACTGTGGTGATTTGCTCAGAGGGTTGTGGTTCCATCCAGTCCACATGTCAGAGTGTTCTTGAATGAGATACTGACCCACATCCATCAGAGAGGGGGTGTGTGTGTGTGTGTGAGAGAGGGAATGTGGCTTATAGTAAGAAGCATTTTGAGTAGAAAATCTCCATTCAAAGTTCATTTAATTACAATGTGAGTAGAAACAGCCTCACCCCCAATACTGCTTTGTAATGAGAAGGAAGCACTGTTTTTATAAAATATTCATTTATTGTACCAATCAATATTTTTGAATATTTATTCCTGAAATTCAGAGAATGGAATGATTATGATTGGAAACAGTGCCTTATGGTGTAATTTTCTAAGTAATGCATGAATGAGCTTTTCAGCATCCCTCTGAGAAAGGATGTTTCTAATTTTAGAAATATTGCACAAATGCAAAAAAGCAGTCCTACATATTTGTTTAATATGTGCATTGAAGGACATATCCTGGTCAAAAATGACTCCAAGATTTCTCACAGTGTTACTGGAGGCCAAAGTAATGCCATCCAGAGTAAGTATCTGGTTTGACACCATGTTTCTAAGATTTGTGGGGCCGAGAACAAGAATTTCAGTTTGATCTGAATTCAGAAGCAGGAAATTAGAGGTCATCCAGGCCTTAATGTCTTTAAGACATTCCTGCAGTTTAACTAATTGATGTGTCATCTGGCTTCATTGATAGGTAAAGCTGAGTATCATCTGCATAACAATGAAAATTGATGCAGTGCTTTCTAATAATACTGCCTAAGGGAAGCATGTATAATGTAAATAAAATTGGTCCTAGCACAGAACCCTGTGGAACTCCATAATTAACCTTAGTGTGTGAAGAAGACTCCCCATTTACATGAACAAATTGGAGTCTATGAGATAAATATGATTCAAACCACTGCAGTGCAGTACCTTTAATACCTATAGCAAGCTCTAATCTCTGTAATAAAATGTTATGGTCAACAGTATCAAAGCTGCACTGAGGTCCAACAGGACAAGCACAGAGATGAGTCCACTGTCAGAGGCTGTAAGAAGATCATTGGTAACCTTCACTAATGCTGTTTCTGTACTGTGATGAATTCTGAAACCTGACTGAAACTCTTCAAATAAACCGTTCCTCTGCGGATGATCAGTTAGCTGTTTTACAACTACTCTTTCAAGAGTCTTTGAGAGAAACATTTAGAAATCAGCAATTTTTTTTCCATAAAGTCCATTTTGCTTTTCTTTGAAACATGGGGTCAGAGCCATGACTACAACATCATTGGGTTAAAATAAAACAGGAGCTCAGAGTGCAGCTTCTGCGGTATGACAAATAATATTTTGGAGAAGAAAAACAGTGTATCTGACCTAATGCTACTACCAGGAATTAATTATATATGTAATTATACACACATTATACACATTATACATACAGGCTTTGCCGGGCCAGGAAAATTTCCATAGACACTACTCACCCTGCCTAACCTGTAAGGTTCAACCACACATCACAGTAACACACCAGCTCCTCCATCCTATACAACAATCACAGAGCAGTAACAACTGAACTGTGCAAACATCTTTCCCCTTGATAACAGTGCAACATTTTATTTGAAGTGTAATGCTCAAACTCATGTGCAATACAATTTGCACATTTTGCCGTGTGAATGCTATTTTTCTCTTTGTACTTACACACATACACACATTTTCTCTCTCTCTCTCTCACACACACACACACACACACACACACACACACACACACACACACACACACACACACACACACACACACACACACACACACATCCATTCCCTTCCGCTTATCCTGTTCAGGATCGCGGTGCGGCGGGAGCCAATCTCAGCTGCCGTGGGGCGAGAGGCAGGGTACACCTGTACAGGTGTAGCCAGCAGTTATGTTTTCGGTGAAAACGGTACATTATGGTTGTCCCCTTGCTGCATGGCCGCCATGCAGGTTCTGTCAGAGCTGCTCAGAGAGCTAGCTTGGTTAGACTTCTGCACCGGTTCTTTACGCGGCCCGGGTATGCAACCAAACGGCATTTATCCTTATTTAGTTAGTTATCGTTTTTTTTTCTTTTATTTATCGTTTTTATTAATTTCAGTTAACGAAAATGTTTTTTTAATTTCAGTTCTCGTTATTTCATTCATTTTCGATAATGATAATAATCTTGGGACTGGGGTGACAGTCTCAGAGCGGCGCTGTGATTGTAGTTTCGTCCTCCTGCCAGCGGAGGCGGTAAAGAGTCCCGTGATCAGTAATTCGGAGCGCAGAGCAGAGGTGGTCGCTCGGAGCGGGGCTGAAATTGTTTAATTTTCCGCTGAAAAATCTGAATAAAGTTGGTCTGCGGGTGCTGCGGTGATTTTCACCGCCCGAGGAGGCGCTTTCACGCTGAGAAAGAGCAGTAAGTGCCGGATTAACTGATGACTGACGCTGTTTGGGTGATCAGCCCGCCGCTAGGTTAGCTTGGCTTAGCATAGCCTGCCTCGGCCCTCGCAGCCGTTTCGGGGCTCCTGCGGCCGGTGCGGACCTACGCTGCACCCCGCAGTGAACACGGACCTAGGCTTCACATGGGTCCTCCTGGCTGGGGGCCTCCGCCTCCTGGGGGTTGGGGCCCTCCGCCGCCTGGTGGCTGGCCTCCACCGCCCGAAGACTGGGACCCAATAGGCCCTCCGCCCCCAGGAGGATGGGGGTCGAGAGGGCCACTTCCTCCCGGAGGATGGGGCCCTAGAGGACCACTGCCCCCCGACTGGGATCCAAGAGAGCCACCACCCCCAGACTGGCATGCCCGAGGACCTCCGCCACCAGACTGGGATCCACGGGGACCTCCTCCCCCCGGCTGGGGACCAGAGGACTGGGACTGGGATCCTCGCCTCGATTATTGGAGACCACCGCATGCCGATGTTGACTGGAGAGGACCCCGCGATGACTGGGGCCCCGACCGGCCTCTCCCTCCACCGGGATGGGGCCCTCCTGGCTGGGATCTGGACGGTCCTCCTGAGCCGTGGGGCCGCGAGCCTGGCCCTCCTGCACCTGTACCTCCTGTGGTCCCCCCTGTAGTGCCTCCTGTGGTCCCTCCAGGTATTCCCCCTGTGCCTCCAGTTGGGATGCCTCCACCGGACCCCGCAGCTTTCGGACCCCCGGTCGCCCCTCCAGGCTGCATGCCCCCGTTTGGATTCCCACCGGCCTACCCTCCGCCTGGTTGGACAGGAGAGGTGAGCTGCTCAGCAGCGTCCTCCGCTGGTCGTCTGTTCACAGGAGCACTGCTTTTGTCCGAGAAGCATAAAAATCCAATTATTGAATATTGTGTGTTAGGTGTGATTAAAAGCTGCAATTCTCTCTGGTTTCAGCCTGTGGTGGAGGAGCCCATGCCCAACCCTCCGCCTGACCAGCCTGAGTGGGTGAGTCCTGATTATGAGGCTCAGATCTGGTCTTTAACCTGCTGCTGCTTACTCTGGGATGGCTGATGAACCTTCATTAGATGTTCTGAATGTGTGACAAAGAGTTTTAACCTCAAAGAAAATGTAACTGTGTGCAGGATGTGAATGAGAGTGCAGACTGAGCATGCTCAGTAAGGACAGCTGGTGTTTTCAGTCTCTCCTGTTTATTTTCCATCTTTCTTCTTCAGATCAAAGCTCTGATATCTGCTCCGGCCACAGACTCGACTGCTTCTGAGACTAAAAAGGCCCCCGAGGATCCAGCCAAGGCCAAAAATACACCTGCTGCAGAGCCCGACCCCATCACCCCCGCCGCTGCGCCCACCGCTCCTCCCCCGAAACCCAAAGCTGAGGTCAGCACAATCAGCAAGGCTCTGGGGCTGCTGGGAAAACGCACATTTGAAAAGTAAGTGCAGATGACAAAAAACACTCCCACCAGGCTCCATTCATAAAACCACTCGTTTTACCCTCTTGAGCGCTGCAGCTGCTGAGCGGCTACATGAGTTTGTTTCTGTTACTGTGTGACTTTAATTCAGCAGCAGAGGAGTTGTTCATCTAATATCAAATGTGTATATCTGTGTGTGTTACTCAAAACATCAAGAAAGACCTGGAGACAGCAGAGAGAAAATAGTTCCTCCATCAAACTGCTCGTAACTAAGTTTTGGGGGGTTTTTGTGTTGGAGCTGCAGAGCTCCTGCACGTCATTAAGGTTGGAAATGTTTTATTTCCTATGAAACTGCCGTAGATGGTGCGTTTAAGACCTGAAGAGAAAAACTGAGCCTGTGAGGTTCGTTTCGTAAAGTTGTCGCTCAGTCAGTGTCCCGCGGGTACGATGCTATAATGGTACAGTTGAATGTGTCTTGGAGATTGGAGTTGCTGCCTGGTCACCAGAAAAATGTAAATGTGCACTTTACTTACAACTGAAGAAGCAATCAGGCAGCCACAGGGGGTGAGATGCATCAGCTAAGCTGAGGCTGCAGCTCAGGTTTAAAAAGCGATTTTTAGTGTGGAGGGTCATCACAGCAGGCACGTGAGCTTCAGATTTGGGTAACTTTCATGTGTGTCACAGTCTGCAGATGATCAGACTCAGTGAGGAGCATCAGCTCGTCTTAGAACTTGAATATAAAACAGATGCAGACACCTGTGCTGTAAATCTGAGATCGCTTCCTGCTGTTTGAACCTTGTCTCTGTCTGCAGGCCTCCTCCAGGCAGGTCGACGGGGATAATCTCCTTCATCGGGGTGAGAACTCAGTTTGAACTCTGTTTACCTGTCTGCTCAAATTGAATATTTTCTGTCACAAACAATCTTCTGCGTCCAACCTACAGCCAACGTTCGGTTATATCATGCGTGAAGACCTGGAGAAGTTCACCTTCAGCTTCGATGCTTTCTTTGGAAACCCTAAAGCCATGACGGCCGGGGTCAGAGTTCATTTCACTGCCTGCAAGGAGAAGGTGAGGTGCTGGTTCGCCGTTTGTTTGTTGACCTACAAGCACACGGCGTGGGCTGAGTTCTCTCTGTAAATCTGGTGTTGTCACTTCCTGTTTCCAAGCAGAACAGCTCGATAGCGACGGATGTGAAGGTGGCTCCGGGTGGGACCGAGAACCTGGACCCTGAGATCTACGAGGCCGTCGTCTGTCAGCCAATCGTTGAACCTCAGGTCAGTCTGAGAAACCTGCAGCTATGAGTCGGGATCCCTCCGACATTCCGAGATGTTCCGAGACTTGAAAACATTTCTGCGACTGGTCAAAACTGCCAAATTCAGACAAAAATAAATCACAAAATCACAAAACGATTATGGCTGCAACTATCGATTATTTTAGTAATCGATTATTCCATCAATTACTCGAGTAACTGGATAAGAAGTAATTTTTTTCATATTAACAGTTCATCTGCATATTTTAACTTCCGTACTGCAGTTTTTCCCTGTGTGAAACAAACAGGGTGGATGGAGCAGCTACAAAGTTCTCTTTTCTGCACTCACTGATCAGCTGGTTGATGAAGGACCTCCAGCTGTTTCCCAGTAAAGGTTTAATGGTGCTTACAGGAAAAAGCGCTGCTGCGTATCAGAACCTGAGCTCACCACCTCTTTGCGCGTGTGCGTCAGGCTGCATGTAAAACAGCTGCTGCTGCTGTTGTGTTATCAGTGTTTTTGTTGGAAAACTGGGGGCTGCCTGAGCGTAATGTAATGCTTTATATTCACAAGCATTCTCCTAAATACTTTTCTACTGCAGGTCTATATTTAGTCACTAATCAGGGATTAAAGTATCAAAAATATTTTGATGGAGCCCCTCTGTACTGAAGGGGGGGTCCTTCTGGTACCACATGATCCCTAGTGCTAATGGCGGCGCCCGCTGGCAAACTGGGGTTATAGTGATCTGTTCTGGGAGCTACAGCTGAAACTCTCAGCACAGTGAGCACAAGACACACACACACACACAGCAGAGAGCAGTGGAGGTGTGGAAAAACATGTTAGCGATGATCCACTCGGTCGCAGCGACGGAGAACTTTAATGCTGCTAATGCGGGTGAAACCTGGAGACACCTGAGCTGCAGAGTTTAAATGAAGCATCGAAGAAACAAGTTTGTGTCGATGATTTTTTTTTTTTTTTATAATCAAATTATTCGAGTCACTCGAGGAATTGTTGCAGCCCTGCAAACAATAAATTAATTCTCAGTTAAATGCAACAAACTGTTTATCCATCCATCTTGAGCTTATCCTGTTCAGGGTGGCGGGGGGGTGGAGCCTATCCCAGTTATTACAGGACAAGAGGCAGGCTACACCTGAACAGGTCACCAGCCTGTCGCAGGGCTAACACAAAGAGGCAGACTCACATTCACGCCTTTGGACAATTTAGAGTCGCCAGGTAACCTCACCTCACTGACTGCGTGTCTGTGGACCGTGGGAGGAACCCGGAGAACTCACAGAGAAACACTCCACAGAGAAAGAACCCATATGGTGGATTCAAACTAGAACCAAACATTTATTTACTTAATTGAATGTTTTTATTTATTCAAATAATTTTTAATTGGACAACTAAAGTATAAAAAAAAGACAATAAATAAATAAATAAATGAATTCCTATGCTGTTAATTTTAATTTAATTTTCTCCTTTATTTAATTATACAGTAATTAATGCCACTAAATGCACATAAATCTGTTAATTTTTTTATTGCTTTGTTCAGTTTTTAATTTTTCTATTTTAGTCATTTATTCCATTACCAAAATAAAGTGAAACATTAGATACATATTTGTGTCTAATTTTGAACACTGCGATAGAAATGAGGGTGAACCGTTTTGAATGTTTGTGATCAGTGAGTTTCTTTTCCTGCGATTAATTCCAGAAAAACTTCCTGCTAGAAACACAAACGTCTTTTATTTAAAGCCTGTTTGTGTCTCTCCTTCTGTTTCTTCTTCGTCTCCTCGTTTCACCGTGCAGCCCGGCGAGCGTCAGTACCCCGGTCAGGTGTACGTGACCATTGGGCCCGTGAGGAGGAACCTGCCGTTCGACAGGAAGGACAGCACGGTGACGCTGCTGAAGAACGACCAGGTGCTCATCAACCTGCTGACCGACATCGTCACTGAGAAGACCAGAGCCACCAACATCAAGCCCAAAATCCCGGGAACCTTCAGCCACACCAAGGAGATCAGAGAGAAGGTCAGGCGCCGTGTGGTCAAACCTGGAAGTGTTTTTGGCCATTTGAAGGTTAAAATGCGGCGCTCTCCTCGAACAGGAAATCTCTGATTGCTCTTCTGTCTGACAGTTTTTCTCTTTCCATTTGTCTCGGCAGGGTGTCATCATCAGCCTGAAGGACAAAGAAGGCATCATCAGGCTGCAGGATGACACGGAGCTTCCCTTTGAAACCAAGGAGAACTTCAGCGACGTCGAGTTCACCCAGGAGGACGTCAACGAGGAGGTCGAGTTCACCGTCGTCCAGGTGAGGCCCTTAGCTTAGAGTGTGCCACTCCTGTCCTTTGATGGGATACGCCACCGTAACGGAAAGGCTGAAACCTTCTTCCATATCTCACGCCGACTGTTTCAAACATCTCCCTGGTCTTTTCGTCAGCTGAGAGCGGGAAAGCGGGCTGTCAGGATCCAGCGGGCGAAGGAGCCCCTCCTCCTGACCCTCTGCACCGCCACCGCTGCCAGCGACGAGGAGGACAAGACTGAAAACGATGACAGCGAGGACGGCTTCACCAAGCCGCTCAGAACCAAGACCAAGCAGGAGATTGGGCCCAACGTGGTGCTGGACACAGAGCTTTACGAGGGCATTGTCAGCCAGACCGTCATCGACCCCAAGGTGACCCCTGAAATCAAACTTCATTTGAAACTGTTTTAAACTAAAATAAGAGAAAATTTGAGTAAAGTTCAGTAAACAGCTTTCAAATAGAAATTAGTAACAGTACCATGTAAACTGTAATAATTAGAGCTAATTAGTGCTCAGTAACATCCATGAAGTGATTATAAAAGCATCCTCCCCCTCTGCAGCTGTTATGAAAGGGAAATTGGATCTAGAAACCAGAACAATTTCCGGATCAGGTTGTAAACATGTTTAATCCATAAACCTCCTTTCAATAAGCTCCTCCCCCCTCCTTTCCAGCCCGGCATGCCTGGTTACCCGGGTCAGATCCACGCCAACATCGGCACTGTCAGGACCAATGTGACCTTCGACCATAGGGATTGCGGCGTCACACTGCTGAAAAATGACCACGTGCTCATCAACCTGCTGATCGATGCGGTGACCAGGAAGAGGAGAGCGGCCAACATCAAACCCAAAATCCCCTTCACCTTCAAATACACCAAAGAGGAGCGAGAGCTGGTAACTCACCACACACAGCCGAACTGGTTCCTATGTTCTGCTCGGTTCTGGTTCTGGCCTCTCAGGTGCCGACTGTCTTTCAGGGCATCATCACCTCGCTGGGGCCGGAGGTGGGCGTCCTGAAGTCGGAGAAGTACGGCGAGCTTCCCTTTGACATCTGTGAGAACTTCAGCGACACAGAGTTCAACAGTGATGACATCCACAAAGAGGTGGAGTTCACGACGATCAAGGTGAGTGATAGAACGAACCGATCCGGAGCAGAGGGAGGATGGAGGTGATCCAGCGCTTTGTCTCCACAGGTGAAATCGAAGACGAGGGCGATCAGGCTGAAGAGGATGAAGAAGATCGAAGACCCGATTCTTTATGAGCAGAAAAAACGGGAGGATGAGCGGAAGGAGGAGGTGGAGAGGAGGAGACGGGAGGAGGAAGAGAGGAAGAAGAGGGAGGAGGAGGAGGAGGAGCGTGAGAGGGAGGCAGAGAGGAAGAAGAAGGAGGAGGTGGCTGCAGCGCTGGCAGCCGCCAAAGACAAGGTCAGAAAAAACGCTTTATTGAGAGCTGCTAACAGGAAGCTGCACTCGAGGTTTTTAGACAGACCCAGTCTTTCTGTTCATACGAGTGATTTTAGTGAGTTTGTGATGTCATGCAGATGTGTTACCTGTGTGAAAACAGACCAACCCACAAATATTCACATGTAAAGGCCAACAGGGGGCATCCACTCACTGCCAGCACTGTGGTGGCCAAATATCATTAAATGCATTAGCACTGTGAAGTGGGCAGGTCCCGACTTATTGAAGCGACTACCAATGAGAAGGAGGGATATTCAATTCAATTCAATTTTATTTATATAGCTCCAAATCACAACAAACTGTTGCCTCAAGGCGCTTTGTATTGTGGCTAAAGACCCTACAATAATACAGAGAAAACCCAACAGTCAAAAACGACCCCCTATGAGCAGCACTTGGTGACAGTGGGAAGGAAAAACTCCCTTTTAACAGGAAGAAACCTCCAGCAGAACCAGGCTCAGGGAGGGGGGGTCATCTGCCGCGACCGGTTGGGCTGAGGGGAGAGAAAGACATGCTGTGGAAGAGAGCCAGAGATTAATATCAATTAATGATTAAATGCAGAGTGGAGTATAAACAAAGTAAATAAGGTGAATGAGAAACAGTGCATTATGTGAACCCCCCAGCAGATTAGGCCTATAGCAGCATAACTAAGGGAGGGTTCAGGGTCACCTGATCCAGCCCTAACTATAAGCTTGATCATAAAGGAAAGTTTTAAGCCTAATCTTAAAAATAGAGAGGGTGTCTGTCTCCTGAATCCAAGCTGGGAGCTGGTTCCACAGAAGAGGGGCCTGAAAGCTGAAGGCTCTGCCTCCCATTCTACTCTTAAGTATCCTAGGAACCACAAGTAAGCCAGCAGTCTGAGAGAGAAGTGCTCTGTTGGGGTGATATGGTACTATGAGGTCTTTGAGATAAGATGGTGCCTGATTATTCAAGACCTTGTAGGTGAGGAGAAGGATTTTAAATTCTATTCTAGATTTAACAGGGAGCCAATGAAGAGAAGCCAATATGGGAGAAATCTGCTCTCTCTTTCTAGTCCCTGTCAGTACTCTAGCTGCAGCATTTTGGATCAGCTGAAGGCATTTCAGGGAGCTTTTAGGACAGCCTGATAATAATGAATTACAATAATCCACCATAGAAGTAATAAATGCATGGATTAGCTTTTCAGCATCACTCTGAGAAAGGATGTTTCTAATTTTAGAAATATTGCGCAAATGCAAAAAAGCGGTCCTACATATTTGTTTAATATGTGCATTGAAGGACATATCCTGGTCCATATACTGCTGATTGACATACTTCTGGGCGGTAAAGAAATCAGAGGTTGACACCGGCTGCAGGTCTCTGAGGGTTTCAGAGAGGGTTTCAAAATCAGAGCATGCACTGTTGGAATTTTTTTTTCCACATCAGCAGATTCATTCAGAATAAATCCTCTTTTTCTAATCCTCCATCCAAAAACATCACGAGCCACATCAGATGTTTCTGCTGAGAAATAACGCTCACTGTCCTGATTTCCTGCAGTGGACACCATTCGGTTTCAAAATAAGAGATCGTGACACGCTGGACGACATCAGCAAGGAGCGATTCGAAGGCACAGTCCTCAAATCCATCTCCAGAAATCCTCTCAAGGTGATCAAGAAGGAGCCTGAGGAGAAACAGGAGGAGAATAAGGAGGGTGGAGATGATGGCGCTGGACAGGTAAATTAAACCTCTGCAGGAAATGTAATTTTTTTTCAAACACAAAGTGAAAACTGTACCTTTTTCCTTTCAGGTGCAAGCAAAGGTGGAAAAAACAGACCAGGATGAGAAAGGAGAGGTGGAGGGAAGACGAGAGGTAAAGCTGGAGCTGAAGAAGGAGAAGGTGAATGAGGAGGTGACAGAAGATAAGCCAGCTGAAGCTGCTGAACTGGAAACCAAACCACACCCAGAGGTGGGCCGGTTGGTGATGACCATTGATGGCCAACAGAAACAGCTGACCTTTGGCCCCAAAGACCTGCTGACCACTGCCACTATGCTGGATGGAGATAAGGTGAGGATGCTCGACTTTCTTCTGTGTTTTCAGATGCAGTCATGTCTTTATATGTAAACTACAATCAAGCCGTGTCTCTATGAGTCTTAATCCTTTTCAAAGTAAACACAGGAGCATTTCTGTTTCTCTGAACCTCATCCTGAACCATGTCTTACCTGTGCAGGTGCGTTTCAACATCGCCACCCATCGGGAAACCAAAGAGGAGCGAGCAACATACGTGGAAATTCTCCCTGACTCCTTTGAGGAGTCCACCGAACAACGTCAACACGTAAGTTTTTAAATCATTAGAGTTAACAACCAAACATCTCAGCATCCCAGTTTGGTTCTGGGGGTTTGAGTCCAGGTGGCTGCAAAGCTAAACATCTGTGTTTGCCATTTTTCCAACCAGGGCATCGTGATCGAGTTCTTGGAGGACTCTGGGCTCATCAAGTGCACTCAGAACCCCCAGCTCTACTTCCACATGTCTGAGGTTATAGAGAAGAAGAAACTGGAGCTGAACGAGAAGGTCGAGTTCAGCATCGTCCCGGTGAGTTCTCATGCTGAGTTCTCAGAGTGGAGGAAAATCAAGTAATCCCAGAAGAGGGTCCAAATATTTGTAAGTGGAACTAGCACAGAGAGCTGCAGGTAATGACCACAGAATTTGAGTGATCTGTGCGGGTCGCAGGGGAAGCCACAGTTTGAGTCCTTCAGCTCACAGACAGACTCGGTGAGCTTCAAGTATTTTGGGAACACCATTACATACTCTGAACTGATGTCATCCTCCATCCACACAAGAGTTAAAGCAGCATTCCAGAAATGTTTTGAGTGACAAGTGCGTACGGTTGGCGTTAAATTCCAGCGTATGATCTGTACGGTCATGGCTGCTCTATAGTGTCCAAGCGTGGGAACTGTGAGAGTACAAGCTCTGTGGAAGTGCTCTGGTGTGGTTTTCTTAGAAAAATGGTCCACTGAGATACACAAGAATGCCTCAAGTCAGGATGATCATGGAAAGGATCTGAACACACAAGTAGAGAGTCATGTTAACTTTAATATATCCAATAAACAACTATGGGATATGACCAGAACACTGACAATTTATGACTTCTGTTATTTGTAACATCTGACTCATGCTGACTGGAAAACAGAGAACCCCAGAAGCTGTACGGAACCTGAGAAAGAAACAGAACAAAGTGGAGAGGCTGCAGAATACACTGATCAACAAGAAACCCTTTTTGTCTGCTACCTGAGGAAAAACAACTGATTTTTACTAACGTGGGTATGCTGATTCCAAATACGCAAACAGAATTTCTCTAGCACGTCAGGATCTTGAGTTACGTAACTATGCCAATAAATGCCAGTTGCCAAAACTTAACGTCAATGATTTTATTAGAAAAGTACACTGGTGAAAAAAAAAAAAAAAAAGACACAGATGGGGCACCAGGATAGCTCAGGGTGTGAGCAGGTGACCATATATGCCGCTTGGTTCGAGTCCCGGCCTGTCACCATTTGCCGTGTGTCTTCCCCTGTTTCTCCTCCCCGCCCCCCTGTCTGTCTCCACTGGAAAATTATCAAATAAGGCCAAAAAATATCTTTAAAAAAAAGACCCAGATACCAAAACCAATAATACGAGGACTCTCAAACTAAAAGTCCACAGTTAGTTGGCCTAAACTGTTCAAAGGTGTGACAAACACTTGCTCTTGTGCTTCATGGAGGTTTCACGGAGTAGAAACCAGCAGCAGTCACCATCATGTCTGCGTTATAGCGCCCCTGGTACCTGATCTCTATCTCAGAGAGATCTTGATGGAACCTTTCACCATGCTCATCGCTCACATCACCCAAACTGGGTGGAAACAAGTCAAGATGAGCGTGAAGGAAGTGAATCTTAAGTGACATTCTGCAGCCCATGTTTGAATGATATGAGCATGTTGTCAACTAGTTCTTCATAGTTTGTGGTTGCCCAAGAAATTCTGCACCACCTGAACAAATGATTCCCGTGCTCTTAGTTCAAGGGTCTGAGCTTAGATGGAAAGTCTTTGTCTCCTAATAAGCTCACAGACTTGGGGTCCATCAAAGATCCAGCTTTAAGCTTCGCATGACTTTGGACCACCCCAGAAACACGATTCATCACTGGATGTAGCACTAACACTTATTTATCTACTGACAGATCAATGCAGTCACTATAAGAAATTGCAAATTTCTGGCATTATTGATCCTCCATATTGGCAGTTGAACTTTAGTTGATTGAATTTTAATGACCATATTTGGATTCAGCACCCCCAAATCACCTAAATTATTGCTAAATTCTGTTCAATTTCACAATTAGAAAATCTTAGCACACTCTACATTTACGTGAGAAGCGCCAGTACAGCAATACATTAGCTAAATATTGACATGTGCATAACTCAAGAACCTGATGTGCTAGAGAAATTCTGATTATTGATTTGTTATCAGCACACCTGAAATGCCTTTATATTATATATGATATAATATAAAGGCATGATATATATGATATATATATATTATACAGGTATTTTTCTCCAGGTTGCAAAATCATTGTTGATCAGAGATATCGGTGCACAGCAGGCAAGGATGAGTATGATGGGTAGTCAAGTTTACGCAACTGCTGGATTACATATTCAGTCAGGAGCACCCCAAGGCCAAGTGAAATGTGCCTGGAGGGAAAGATGATGATGACTCTACCTCCTCCTGGTCCTGGTTCTGTGCTGAGGATCCTCTGTGAGCAGGAGCAAGTGAAGAAATGGTTCATGAATTGCTATGTGGAGCAGAACCAGGAAAAACAGCTGCAGATGAGGTGGAGTCCATCCAACTGCCAGATGAAGGCCCCACTGGAGAGTCAACTAAATATCTGGGGACGACTTGACAACCTGCTGGTAAAGAAACAAGACTGGAAGTGCTGAGGCTCTCTGGTAGCGACTGAATTTTCAGAATAAAACGAGGGAATGTCTGCAAGTAAATCTACCTTAATGAATTATTTTCTGATCTTGTTTTCATCTTTGGAGGTCCCAAAGGTTAGGCCCTATTGTATCAGCTCTGTTTCTTTTTGTCAAATAAATTGCCTTTTTGGGGCTTAAACATGCTCAGAAACTCATGAAGTTTTGCACATGCGTCACGACTGGTGAAAATTTGCGTATTTTAATGATTTCAGACATAGGCCTTCTAAAATGGCTATATAGCGCCACCTAAAGACAAGTCTCTGAGCTGTTTATTGTACATGTAAAAAATTTGGTACTCACGTGTAACATGTCAAGATGTGCAAAAAGTCCTCTTGGAGTGATGCACTACACCCAATGGGAAGTCCACCTTTTTAATTAATTAGGCAATTTTTGCCATTTTGTACTTTTTCAAACTCCTCTTAGGTTTTTTTTAATGGGGTCAACTTCATATTTGTTCAGTCTAAACTACAGGCCTGGGTGAATCGAAACAGTTAAACTGAGTTTTTATTGAAGGGTGTGGCCATCATGAAATTTTATTGGCTTTCATTCACACATACATTTTCCAATCTGGTCCAAACTTCTGCAGTAAGATAAAGGTCTGCCCCTGAACACATCCATATGAAACTATTAAGTGATAGTTGCAGTGCCACCTAGTGGGATCAGGAAATGTCATGTTTTACATGAGGTACAGCTTCAAGGTGGTTGAGTACGACAGTGTCAGATTTGTCCAGGAACGCCTTAACTCTTTAATAGCCAGGTGTCGTGGGAACTGGAAATATCCTGTTTTAAACTTTGATGTACTTCTCCTCTCAGTTTTACCCAATCCACCTCAGAAGTGGTCTGAATGAACATCAGATCTTGATGATGATTCAGTGTGAAAATTGTTTTCATTTAATCGCGCAGTCTTTTCTTGGCTGTGTTTTTTGCCATTTCCAGGTGTGTGGTGTTTTTGATAAATTAAAATGATGTCTGTTATCATTTCTCCAAGCATGAAACGGCAGAGGGGGGAATCCAGGCCATCAGGATAAAACGTTACACGGAGAGCGTTTTCCTCCCCGTAAGGAAGCTTGGTGGTGTTGGTGCAAACAAAGGAAAGGTGAGAAGGGCTCCATTTATGTTTACACAGTTCCAGTGTGGAGACAAATAAAGCGCTAAGAGTTCTGTTGTTTATTTATCTGTCTGTAAATTTTGTGGAGTCCTCTGCTCTTACTTTAAACTGTTTGAAAGTAATTTGCATGTTTTGTTACTGCATATGTCAGGAGGGGAAAATCTATATTACAGGGAGTTTAATACAGTCTCAATAATACTTTTTAGTATAATTGATACTAATAAAAGATAACGGTCATTCTTCTCCTAACTTTGTCATAACTTACATTACCTCCTTTGGCAGATGACAATCAAACTGACAAAAGCTTCAGAAGAGTAAGTTATGAGTTTTAAGTTTTACCAGTCTTCATATAAATATATTAGGCTCTGAATAAAAATCGTATTTCCTTTTGGACCTTTGAAATGTAAAACTGTTTTATTGAACAACTTGCCTCAAACTGGTTATTTATGACATTTCAGGAAGGAAAAACCAGAGGCAGAGAAGCTGAAGGCGGTGGTGAAAAATCTTAGAGCACAGGACAGCAAGACCAACAGGAGGGATTACAGCACTACCAGGCGGAGATACAGCCGGAGCAAGAGTAGGAGTAGAAGTAGGAGTCCCCCCAGAGATCAGTTTGGACGTGTCAAAAAAAGACGCAGCTCCAGCATTGACCGTGAACGCCGCAGCAGCAAGTACAAACAAAGTCGAGACAGGTCGCACGGACACACCCGAAGCCGCTCCAGGAGCCGCAGCAGGAGCAGGAGCTCCAGCAGGAGCCGAAGCAGGAGCAGGGAGAGGAGCAAAGACCGGGCCAGCAAGAAAAAGGCCAAAATCAGCAGAGATCGTGAAGAAAGTCACAAGAGGAGGAGGGAACTGAGCCCTCCTCCTAGGCGATCTGGAATCGTGGACGATGAGCTGGCAAGGAAAAAGCGGGAACTGGAGGAGTTGAATGAGATGATTGCTTACAAAAAGTCACTGGTGGACATAGACCCAAGAGGACTGGAACCTGGACAGAGGACCTGCATTGACTATGACCATGGCAGGATTGCCGTTCCCCTTGCTGAGTACAAACCAGTCCGTTCCATCTTAAAGAAACGACCAGAGGGACCAGAGTACCTCCATCGTCCTCCTTATGATGATCCTTATTATGACCGTCCTTATAGTCCTTACCAAGACAGGCGGTATGGTGACCGTTACGGTGACCCGTATGTCAGTCGGCCCTATGCTGAGCACTCTTATGGTGACCGTCCATATGGTGAACGCCCTTTTGACAGTCGTCTCTATAGTGAACCTCCCTATAGTGGCCCGCCGTCTTCCAGCCACCGCTACACTGATCGATACGATGTTTATGACGAACCCTACGATGATCGCTACTATGACCAGGTGTATGTGGACCGACCTTATGATCCATATCCCACTGCCAAACGAAGCCGCTCTCCAGAGCCCCGTGGCCTCTCTTCCCCTTCTCACTCTGACAAAGTTCCTGCTGGTTCGGTTCACCCTCCTTTGTCACATAGTGCTGCCACTTCCTCCTCCCAGACCTCATTCAGACCTCCTTCTCCCATAGATTCACCTCCCAGAAGCCCTTCTCCTAAACTAAAGGACAAGAAACCCCGTCTGTCCCCTCCAGCTGAGAAACCACCCCTGGACCGTTTCCTTGATATGCTTAACAAAAAGGTGGATGCTGAAAAGAAATCGGGACCAGTTCATGTTAATGATGACCTTTTACCTCATGAGCGGGCTCTTCAGGATGGCAAGGGTTTCTCTCGAATTGTAGGACTGTCTCAAGAGCCATCCAGCATTAGTCTAGTCCAAGAAGTGCAAAACAAGCCACCGAGCCCTAAGCGTTCCTCTGTTGAGAAAACAAGTGAGGAACCAAAGACGGAACCCTACGACAAGATTCAGAGTCTATTGCGTACAATTGGCTTGAAGCTGAGTACAGGAGAGGTCTCCAAACTGGCCAGCCAAGCCCAGGAGCAAGTTTTTAGCCCAAGATCTTCCACAGAGAGAGAGACTTCATCAGCGCCACGGGAAGAACTGCGGACGACTAGAACCGGTTCTCTGGAATCGGATCGTATCCATTCCCCTTCACCTGTCAGATCCTCCAGTTTGGAGCCACTCGGCAGACAGAAAACAAATGTCTCTGAATATGAAGATTTCCTGGACCAGCAGGAGTTAGAAGCATTTAAGAAGGCACAACAGCTGCAGAATCTTACCAAGACAATAGGAAGCACACCCTCCACCACCTCTTCTCCAAAGCCACCTCCTGGGCCTCCACCTGCTCATTACCGACATCCAACCCCACCATTCAACTGGCCACTTGCCGTCACCCCAGAGATTTCGCCAACACAGACTTCCACATCCACCATGGTCACTGCAGTTCCTCCTGCAGCTGGTCAGCATTTCCAAAAACTGGGACAACCTCCAGGACCTCCACCTGGACCTCCTCCACGGCGACCAGGACAGTCTCCTCCAGGACCACCTCCTGGACCTCCTCCACGACGTCCTCTTGGACAACCTCCTTTCTCTCCACCCTCCGGTCAGTCGGTTTTGCCTTTTATTGGAGGGTCAGATCCAGTTCCTCCCTCTGGGTCCACCGGTCCTTCACAACATTTAACCACTACTGTGGTACTACAACCTTCATCAGCACTGACAACTTCAAGTCCTGCAAGTGATGATCATTCTGCCATCTCTACGACAGTGGCGAGATGCCTGAAGGTCATTGAGACAGTGAAATCTTTGACTGTGCAGCCACCACTCAAACCAGTCAAATCTGTCCAGTTCAGTTTACCCACAGAGCCCCCATCAGTAGAGACGGAAGATGATATAAAGATCAAACAGAAAGAGAAGGTAGGTGTTCAGCATTGGTACTACTGGACTATCAGATATTTTAGTGCACTGAAGATGAAGTAAACAAGTGCACTTATATCGGTCTAGCTTTTGGAAGGCATTCTTGTTCATTACCAAAGCACTGTTCCAGTAAGGTGGTAATTTATAATACTTACCATATATCCCCACACAGCCTGTGTATTTGAGTGTTAGAAACCCCAGAAATGATATAAGCATTATAGAATCATCTGCATCATGGTTGAAATCTTGATCAGATACATGCATTTATTTTGCAGCTGGATTTGTACAACCAGAGACTTTTGGAAAAGAGAGAGCAAGAGTACAAGGAGTTCCTAGCCCGTAAGAAGCAAGGGGATACGAACAAGGATGGCTCGCTGATCTCGTCAGGTATCAGAACTTGTGGTTTTACAAAGATAATTCATCTTAACTAGTGATCTTTGAATTGCAGGGATTTGAATGATAAATACATTTTCCATTTCCATGTAAGTTATTTTCACTGTTTCCTTTTCTTATTTAACTTGACAGGTACTTTGAGTAGGTAAAAAAAAAAAAAAAAAATGTCTTCCATCTTTCTCCCAGGTAGTTATCCAGGTTTTAGTGAGAAGCCCAGCTACCTCTCCAGAGACACGGTAAAACTTTAAGAAGATAACACCAAGGAAGTACTGCTTTGCTTTATTGGAATCTAACATAACGTGCGATTACCAAAGCCCCATTTGCCCGTTATGCCCTGTGGTAGAGACTGCTGCAGTGCTAAGCTAAAGCTATGCCTCTCTGTCAAGGTGTCCCTGCCATCTTATCATAGATTTCCACATGGTAGGGACAGACCTAAGTATTGCCACAGCCTTGACATGGAGCCATTAAGTCATTACCTTAACGCAACATAGATCTTGCATTGCTACAGAGGTCTTCTGCTGCACCCATTAGCCGAGCCTAGTGGTTCATCCCGGCGATCAAGAGAAGAAGCCAGCTGCAATCTCCACAAAGTAATATCTTCTTTATGTTCCATTGGAATATAGATTTTGAGTTCTTAAGCTGCTTTGTAGTCAGATGATATGATGAGAGGTTAAGGTAGATGTTTATACATTAAGGCTAAGTATTGTTTGAGTGTAATTAGACAATGATCGGATTGGCCAAACATTCAATACAATGCAGAACCTGACAGTTTTTCACTACCAACCCTCATTAACTAGATTGGTAGGCACTGATCATTTCCAGCCAAGCTAGCACCATTTCCAGCTTAGATACAGTTACACTCAGTGGTCATCAAGTAGGTACACTTATCACCTTTTTCAGAAGATACATTTCTTTGCCAAATGGTGATTGTCTTACCTGTACAGAAGCAAATTTTCATTAAGTATGCTGGTGCTACCTCAGATTCTACATCTGGATCGTCCTAATTCAAGTTCAAGAATACTTTTTGGATCAGTCGAAGAACTGAAACGTCTTCAGGATGTTTTGATGCAAAGGTGACCTTCTGTTAGAGCATGGTGTTCAGACTCCTATTCTTCTGTTATTATACTTTGTATTGATATAGTTAGGTATTGATCATCCCCAGAAATGATCTTTGATTGTACAGTAGACATTTATACTTCATTTTTCTATCAATGTTCAACTGTAGGCTGTGTTTTAAGATGTAAGGGTTACATGTTCACTAGGGTTGCCACCCATCCTGTAAAATACGGAATCGTCCCTTATTTGGGACGATTCCATATTTTACAGGACGGGTGGCAACCCTAATGTTCACTCCAAAGAGCAAATTCCTGAAGGAAATGTTTGATACTAGAACTGAAAAATCCACATTTGAACCACAAAGAACCACCAGGTCCTTTTGTTTGACCTCTCAGACAGCCTCAGGACGGTACCAGATACTAAATGCTGTACTGAAACACTGACCACTGAGTGTAAACACTGAACAGCTAGTTTAATGTCCCATTGCTAGGCTTTGAATTGTTTTGTGTTTGACAGTCCTGATACCATTTAAATAAACCCAGTACTCTCCTTCAGCTGACTGGGAGGAAGACCACAATAATAAAGACCAACCCCAATGACTATTTATCAATTTAATCATTCCTACTTATATTTGGTTGGTTGCTCTGTCTTACCAATCTCTTGGGTAGCTAATGTTATTTCCTACAAAGGAAGGGGCGTGGAATCTCCTTAATCTCTACATTTAGTCTAAAACTCAAGGTTAGGATGGCTTAACTAGTCCAGGTTTCAGTCTAATTAGAACTACCTAGATACAAGATCTAGGGTTATCTTGTAATGAGCGAGTGTCAGTCAAGGAATAACATCAGGGTACATGGATTTGTGTCCAAAGATGTTGGTCCAGCCTCATATTCTGAGCTCTGTCCATCTGCCCAAATACAAGCAATGCTAACATGTTATCTAGAACTGAAACTCTAGATAAAAACAGCGGATGTTCTACTATTCAGGAGATTTTGTGTCTAGATAGCTGTTGGAAGGCTAATGTTGGGTAGGTTTTAGCCATCTACTGCAGTTCCTCATAGCTTTCTAAATTATCCACTTGTCATACTGTCTGCAGTAAAAAAAAAAAGTTTTAACCTCCTTTAAGAAGCTGATATTTGACTTGTGAGAAAATGCAGAGAATGTTAGAAATTATAGCAGCCATAGCTCAGTAATGTGTTCACAAACTATCAGCTGACTATAATACCTTAAGTACTTCAGAGATCAGACTGTGTTCATTTTCATGTTGGACATAAATGCTAAGCTATCGATTATTTATGAACTCTGGTCTCCTAAACAGAAATATGTTCACCAACGCTTTGCCAGTTTTTAATGAGCCTTTATACATCCAGGCCTAACTTGGAACAGTTTGTATTCTTGATGGTTTTAAGAGGTATTTTTGATTGATTATTGTTATGAAGTCCACTTTTTTTTTTTAGATATTTAGCCTTTTGTGCCTATACAATTGTTTACACAGGATTTTTTGCGTTTAAGTCTGTGAGTCCAGCCCTATTGAAATGCTCAGGGTAAGTCAAGTGCTCGTTTCCGTTTGCATCAAAAGGCGTGCAGAAGATCCAGAAGACTACTCAATCGTACCAACAAGTAAAGCTTTTTTTTTTTTTTTTTTTTTTAATTCATTTACAGTAAAAGGCATTTTGGAGACATTTGTTTTGATCCAGCCAGGTAAAACACATTTTTTAATACTTAAATGGAAGAGCTGCTGAAGCAGGAGAGTTTTCTTAAGAACATTATTTCATGCCAGTGAAGGTTAAAAAACAAACCAAAAGAAAAAAAACTAGGTTATCTAATATGTTAAAACTAATTTGGTACCTAATAAGAGATTAGAGAGGTTACCCAGCTTATTTTAGCTGTAAGGATGTGGCTTCTTGTCCCAGAATAGACCTGACTGCTAACCACATTATTTCATGTTTGATTCTTATTTTAGACCCAAAATTTGATGTTTTACAGGCAGTTAAATATGCTTTTTCTTTTTACAGTAGATAGTACTTTAGGCAGTGTAGGGGTCCAGATGGTCACCATCTCGGGTTCCAGTCTTTGAGACGTTCTCATCAAGTTAATCAGGACCAACTGAAGTCCGTCCAAACTGTGAAACATTAGCTAAGGAAGCTAACTTTAGAAGACCATCATGTAGGCCATCAGTCAGATATATTTAACTTATTAGTATTTAAGATTATGCTTTTAAGTAGGATGTATGGTTAAAGTGTTATCCAGAAATGTCCTTTTTTTATTTGGAAAGTTTACTCCAGGGATATCACGTCCATATAAATCTCATTGAGCTACCTATCTTGTTACTGTAGAGTTCATAACGCAGGTGTCATTAGCTTGCAGTGGACCTATTCTGCTAATTTACAACTCTGTATTTGCATCCTCTGACTTGACTAAGTCTTTATTCTCTCCTTCTCACCTTCTGTCTGAAACGAGCCAGAGGAACTCACGTCTCTTCCACCTTCCCCAAATCCCACTTCCTTCTGATTGGCTACCTTCTGGTAGAAGAGAAAATATAAACTGAAGGCTGAGTCTAAGCTTTTGGTTCACAGGGACAGTTTTTAGATGGACTCGCCACATTATGTAAATGGTGATCACATTTAGAAAAGCTGACACTGTACATTATAGATGTTTGCATGGAACAGCAGACTAAGTCCCCTTTATACGTTTAGACATGATATTCTGGTAGTTGGTCACCACTTGTGCAAGGTAGCATAGTGTTATGTTAGAATTAGAATGTCCATGTTGAAGTTGTTAGCCTTTATGTAAAATGTACAGCATCTTTTTTTTTTTTTTGGAAACTTAGTAACTTCTACTGTTGGGATCATACCTGTTGTTTTGTGACACCACCTGTGTTAGCTTATTTAGGACTCAGCTAGAAATTGCTGTTTTTGTTTTTTGGTAGGTTATCAGACTGTATTAGCTATATATTGATATTTTACAAGATTTAAAGTTTAAGAATAAAAGTTTCAGTAGTAAACATGTCACACCCATGCTTTAAGCCATCTAACTTTGGTAATATGAAAGGGTCATTGCACTTTTCTTGCCTGTCTTACCTGTGATATTAATGTTAGCTCAGAAAGCTAACAGAGCTCTCAGGATTCATCTGAAGTCATTATCTTTGAAACTGGGACTGAGGCACTGCCGGTAATCCTACAAGATGCCAACAGGCCATTTGAATGTCTTTAGACTCGGAGGCTTGAGTGAATGATTTATCTGCACTTTCTGGGTTCTGGTGTTATTTTCGGAGCCACAGATACGACTGTCACAGTCAGTGTGAACTCCAAACTTTTGGACTTCCATCAACCAAATGGCAGTATGTCATCTGTCACAGCTGACACTTTGGTGCATTTATATCCACCATGTTCCTCTGTCACACCACAGGTCTCATCTTTACCTGTAAACATGTGCTCAGGTAACTTCTGTTCATGTCACAGACCTGTGAGCTTTCACAGGTTGGACAACCGGGCTTTCAGTTTAGGCCAGTTTGGTTTAGGCTTATCTGAAATAATGTGGTCCAATATGGAATTGGGGAACAGAAATGGAAATCAAATGTCTCAAATGACCCAACAATGGCATGTCAGGTGAACATCCACAGTTGCAAGGCCTACGCCCTGTTGAGCATTCTCTAAAAAAAAAAGCTCTGAACTACACTTAAACAAGTTCTTGTTGGGCTCTGCCTCTCCACTTCATCTTCTGTTGGACTGTGATAAAAGGCATTTGAGCAGGAATTCATGGTCCAGATATTAGTTGTTACCCAGATAGGACTCGGCTGTACTGTAAGCACTAAAATATTGGCCATCATCCATAAGACCAGATTATCGTAGTTGAGTTTCCAGATTCTGTTGGCCTGTTCTCACAAAACCGAGTCTGACGTTGAGCTCCATTTCCTTTCCCCCAAATGAAATATTGGACTGTGTTTTACTCTGACATTGATTCAATCTTAGAATGAAGCAGAGGATAAGTTTAAGCAGTCCAGTTATCATCAGTGCCCATTCTGTGTGCATCATATGTTAGAATGAAGTTTTTTTTGTTTTGTTTTGTTTTTATGCTGACTTTGATGCATGCAATTTTTGGTGTGCAGCCAGTACCAGTGGAAGCTTCTATGTAAACTGAGCCTTTAGCTAGGGACGCAATATAAAGAGAGCTAAAAGTCACCCACACCTTAGCATACATTTGATATTTCATGTTTCAAGGTTTCTTTGTTGCTGTATATTGTGTACATAATGAAATTTCATAATGAATGCAGTTTGATTTTTAAAGTGATTTTAAAGCGGTTTTAAAATGAAAACACTGCAGACTTATTTAATGTCTTGATGGCAAAGGTAGGTGATCATTTTGGTCTCTTGATTGATCAGGCTGATAGTTTTCATTGCGTTAAAGTATAAATCCATCAATAAAGTCATGTGAACATGTAGATACAGAGATCTCTAGCCACAAACATGTAAATAGTAGGATTTTTTGGGGGGGCTAACACATCTGAGACACACTTAACTTTCCTGAAATGGTAATTATCACTTTAGTCATTTACATAGAGATTGATGTATTGAGCTAGAAAGCTTCAGAAAATAGGACTACAAAGGAAACCTTTGATAATGCACAAAGTAAGCACAATGAAGCAAAATGAAACGTGAGATTGAGAGGGTGAATTTTGCACAGAAGTCCTATATAATGACACCTGTATGGAGCTGGCTGGTTTCACAAAGATGGATGGACTTTTAGTCCAGTGGTCAGAATTCACAAATGTCCAAAGACTGCAGATCTTCCAGAACCTCTGGACTTTCTGAGTTGTAATCGTGTGCCGCAAAAATGAATGCTGACCTGAGTCTATAGTCTAACAGAGCTTTGTGTAACCAGCCTGAAGACTGAGATATAGTCGTAGCTTTGGAATTTGATGCCATGGGTGGTTTGGGTTCAGCTTGTGAAGATGATCCATAAGGCTTTGGCACTTACAAATATATCCTGTTGAAACTTACAGGTAAGCTGGTCAGCAGGGAGCCCAGGAACGTTTGGATTGTCGGTCATTCACTGGTGTACTGGGCTGAATCACGTGCCAAGTCTCCGGAGGTAGGTATGCAGCTGGGCATGGACCCCAGCAAGGTGACCATCTGGTGGAAAGGCACCCAAGGCATGACGTGGTCTCAGCTGCTGCCCCAGCTCCACCAGCTTAAGGTCACCTGGCCTAACCCAGACGTCCTCATCCTGCACCTGGGTGGGAACGACCTGAGTACCGACAGCCCCACCGACCTGCTGGGCTCTGTCAAGAAGGACTTGATGTCTATGAGAAGCATCTTCCCGCAATGCGTTCTTGTGTGGTCCAACATCCTCCCTCGAAGGGTGTGGCGCCACTCAGCAGACAGCCATGAGGTTGATCTGGTCCGCACCACAGTAAATCGCAGGATCCAGAACATAATCTCAGAGCTGGGCGGTGCCTCTCTGACCCATGAAAACATCCGGTGTGGCGCAAACACAGGTCTGTACCGAGTCGATGGCGTCCACCTGTCCCAAAAAGGCATCGATGTTTTCAATTTGAACCTCCAGGATTTCCTGGAGAAGTGGGAGCTAGAAGTGAATGCGGCTTCTGAGAAGAGCTGAGAGGTTTCTGTATTGATTTCTGTTTAATTTCTAAGGATAGCTAGGCGGTTTTTAACTGACTCCATAACTGCACAGACATTCTGATTCATAAAACAGTTTGTAGCTTACTGTGTAGCATCTGTCACAGCTGGAAATCAAACATTTGTATGATGTGAAATAATAAATTTAGTGTTTTCATGAATATCAGTTCATTTTCAGCTGTTATAAAGACTTAATGTTAAGCAGCTGATGTGAGGAGACATTTTTCTGATGCACAGTTGTTACAACTGCAAGTAGATTTGATTTAAGAGAGAAATGTGTTCAATAATCAAAGTTTCATGATTTAAACTGCTTTTTGTTTGTGCGTCTGTTGAAAATAAAATAAAAACTGTCAGTTGAGTTTCAGTGCTGAGTGATAAATATTTCACCCACAGTGATGATCTGTGAATATCTGACGGGATGAAGCTTCTGGCATTGAGTGTTTTTAGTATCGCAGCTGAAGTTGGAGATGATAAATTTTGTCAGTGATATGTTTATTACATTTTATCTGCAGTTTAAACTCCCTGTAACTCAGAGTACGTCCTGTTTCTATAAAAACATCTTCACCATCCGCCTGTAACGAGTGATGTCAAGTCAAGTCAAGTCAAGTCAAGTTTATTTATAAAGCACGTTTAAAAACAACAGCAGTTGACCAAAGTGCTGTACATTTAAGATAAATAAAATAACTTAAAACACAATGTAAAAGAGATAGTTAAAACAGGAAGCATAAAATTATAAAAACAAAAATAAAAATAAAAGAAAACAACATCAGTAATGTGTCCAGTACTCATTTTGATTTAAAAGCCAAAGAATAAAAATGGGTTTTCAAACGAGATTTAAAGATGTCAACTGTAGGGGAGGTCCTGATGTGAAGGGGCAGCTTGTTCCATAATTTCGGAGCAACGACTGCAAAAGCCCGATCACCTCTATGTTTTAATCTTGACCTCGGTACAGTTAAGAGCATTTGCTCAGCAGACCTCAGTGATCTGATGGGAGTGTGCAGGCTTATAAGATCAGAGAGGTAGGTAGGTGCTAATCCATGCAACGCCTTAAAAACAAATAATAAAACCTTAAAATCAATTCTAAAACTGACTGGTAACCAGTGTAAGGATGCAAGTATGGGGGATATATGGTCTCGTTTATGAGTGCCGGTTAGTAATCGTGCTGCTGCATTTTGAATCAGTTGCAGACGACGAAGTAGCGACAGACTGACACCTGAATAGAGACTGTTACAGTAATCGAGTCGAGATGAAATGAAAGCATGGATAGCTTTCTCAAAATCCGTGGAACAGAGAAATGGCTTCACCTTTGCAAGCAGACGAAGATGGAAGAAGCTAGATTTGATGACGGTATTAATGTGCTTGTCAAAACTAAGATTTGTGTCAAGGATCACCCCCAAGTTCCTTGCACAGTGTTTATTATATATCTTTAAGGGGCCAAGGTCATAGAGGTCAGGGGTACCAAACACAATGACCTCGGTTTTCTGCTCATTTAATTTAAGAAAGTTTTGAGCCATCCATGTTTTAACTTCCTCCAGACAGTCCAGTAAGGCCTTCAAAGGACTCACTGAGTTTTTTTTCAGTGGCAGATAGATCTGCGAGTCATCTGCATAACAGTGGAAGGGGATGCAGTGTTTTTTAAAGACTGAACCCAAGGGGAGCATATAAATTGAAAAGAGGGCTGGGCCAAGAATGGACCCCTGGGGCACCCCACATGAGAGCAGGCTTTCAGAGGAAGAAATCTCTCCCAGCCTAACTGTAAAACTTCTGTTCGTTAAATAGGATTTGAACCATTTAAGTGCAGTCCCTTTAATACCAACAAAGTGCTCCAGTCGAGATAAAAGGATACCATGATCTATGGTATCAAAGGCAGCACTAAGGTCTAAGAGTACTAAAATGGCAGAGTCCCCCAAATCAGTAATAGTTAAAAGGTCATTTAAAACTTTTAAAAGTGCGGTTTCAGTACTGTGATATGCTTTAAACCCAGACTGGAATACTTCAATAACACCATTTTGGTCTAAGAAGGTCTGGAGCTGAAGGAGGACAACTTTCTCCAAGACTTTTGAAAGAAATGGCAGTTTAGAAATTGGTCTGAAGTTGGATAAAATGGTTGGGTCAAGGTTTTGTTTTTTAAGAATAGGTTCTACCACAGCGTGTTTAAAATCAGCAGGGACACAACCAGAATTAAGACTGCTATTGATAATAGACAGCACACTCTTTCCCACTGTGTAAAAAACATCCTTTAGTAGGCGAGATGGAATAATATCTAAAGGACATCTTGTGGGTTTCAACTGGTTGACTACTTCATTCAGCAGTGAGAGAGACACGGGCTCAAAGTGGTCAAAGGTAGTAGCGGTTATTGTGTGAACAGATGGGTCGGTGACAGGAGGGATAATATGAGACCTAATATTAGCTATCCTATCAACAAAAAATCTTAGTAATTTTTCACACACAGCTTTAGACGCAACAAGAGGAGGAGCACCGGGAGGATTAAGAACAGAGTTAATAACAGTAAATAAAATGCGTGGTCTGTGACAGTTATTAGACACAATCTCAGAGAGATACTTTGTTTTTGCTGCTCTTACAGCTCTCTGATAGTTCAGTAAAGATTCTCTGAGCGCATCAAAAGACACTTGAAGTTTATCCTTTTTCCATTTACGTTCGGCTTTTCTACACATCTGTCTGAGTTCTCTGGTGCCACTGTTCAGCCAAGGCTCAGTTTTAAGTTTTGGTCTCCTGATTATGAGAGGAGCAATGGTGTCAAGGATTTCTGAACAGGTGGAATAGAACAGAGAAAGTAAGTCGTCAGTGTTCAGATGGCTGGGCCAATCAAGAAGTACTGCATTGTAGCTATTTTGATAGCAACGAATAAAGTGATCAGCAGTAACTGAATTAACCATACGAGATCGGTGTGTAGGCACATCAGGTTTGGCTGACTGACATGAAAGTGAAATCTCAAATATTACAGGCATGTGATCAGAAAAATTAACTTCACAAATTTCAATGTCACAGAGAGGCAGGCCACTAGACAGTACAAGATCCAGAGTATGTCCATGTTCGTGTGTCGGGCCTTTAACTAACTGCGCAAAATTAAAAGAGTCCAAGACATTTAAGAAATCATTAGTCATGGGCGCATTTAAGCAGCAGACATGAATATTAAAATCACCTAGGATTAAAACACTGTCATATTTCGGCATAATTCCTGCCAAAAATTCAGAGAAGTCCTGGATAAAATCCTTGTTGTATTTCGGTGGTCGGTAAACCAGTGCACACAGTACAGGAGGGGACAGCTTGATTTCAAATAACTGCAGTTCGAAGCTGGACTAAACATCAGCTGTTAGCTGCCGGCAGCTGAAGCTGCTTTTATAGACAGTAGCTAACCCTCCGCCTCGGCCCGTTAACCGAGGAGAACTGAAATAATGACAGCCTGGAGGGACAAGTTCAGAAAACGGGCTCAACTCACCCAAGCTTAGCCAAGTTTCCGTCACTAGGAGAAAATCCAAGCCTCGAGAGGTGAAGAAGTCATTCAGGATAAAAGTCTTATTGGCTAGAGACCTAGCATTAACCAGGGCAAGCCTGGCTAAAACAGAGTTGCTATCCGGCTGCGATGCACGACCCAGGGGGCGAAGATTCCGGTGATCCACTCCACCTCTACGGAGACGGGGTGAGGGATGCCGAGGAAGCTGGACAGTAGGTCGCGGAGCCACAGGTACAATCCACCGATAAGCGGGTTCCAGTGATCGCCAGGATATGGTCCACTTGGGGTCCGGGGCAAGACGGTTCAGAAAGTCGCGGGGGTTGACCATCGGGGAGTGTTTAAACTTCGCTGACACACCACCTCGTTTCCCTCGTTTCCTGTGGCGTTTCTTGTTTGCATGAAGACAAAGTGGGCTGCGGCGAAGGTACAGAGGTACAGTCTCCAGCACAGGTGGGACTCGAAACTCCTGACGTCCTGGAAGTAGTCGATATTGCTCTTCAACAATGACTTTGATAGTTAGAAGGAATTGGCGGTCATAAACCAAAAAAGTGGAGACATTACTGAAGAGAAACAAAGCGAAAATAAGCAAAACAGGTAACAGCTGACGGCAAGCCACACACACCGGCGCCATCTTGATGCAGAAACAAATGGGATGCTGATCGTTTCTGTCATAGGATCATCAAAGAAGAATAAAGCTCCAAAAAAGGATGGAAAATAAGAACATACATTACTGCCTTAAAAAATGTTTTTTTCACCTCCAGTTTTTTCCTCAGTTCAGAAGCTGCTGTCAGTTAGCTGGTTGTGGGCAGGACTTCCTGTGGTTTCAGTTTCAAACAGAAATGAGGTTAAAGTAAAAATCCTTTCAGCTACAACCTCCTCAGGACCTTAAAACTAAAATGTATTTATTTCCATCATGTCACAGAAGATGTGGAACTCTTGAGTTTCTGTGTTCACTTGGCTCTTTGGGGTGTTTCTATACATTTGACTTTTTACCTGTAGATGGCCTCATTACCTGCTCAGCATTAGGAAACAGAGTAAAGAATTATTTATATACACAGGTCATTGATATGTAAACATCTTTAATAGAAAAATGAGGTGCTGTAAATGCTCTGATGTTTCTATGTCTGTGTTCTTTGTGTGTTGATTGTGTTTTTGTAGCGTAAATGTTAAAATATGATCTCAGAAGACAAGGCAAAGGAAATGAAGAGCTTCATCACTCTGAGCACCTCTGAGAGCAGCAGATCTAAACCCACCTTTTCTTTATATTTGAGCCAACCATGTGAACACTCAAATGCTGCATCATGAATTCTTCAGGTCCATCAGAGTTCAGGGCTCTGCAGCTTCATCTTTGAGTTTGAGTCATAAGGATTTAGATGAATGTTTTAAATGTGACAGATCTCCCGCATGTGGTTTGTTTCCATCCTGTGTTCTACCTGTTGGAGCCAACCAGGTGAGTTTCTGTTTTCTTTACAGGTTCCAGCCAAGAAGGCACTCAGGGCGAGGTGAGGACTTGGCAGGTGAGCTGAACTCTGCAGAAACTTAAAGAGGTCCCAACTCGGACTTTTGATTCTGGTTCTGTTTGGTTACCACCTTCACCTGGACAGAAGAGAAGAAATATGGACATTCACATATTTTGACACTAAACTACCTGGTCTCAATTTTGTAAGAACTGATGCACCTCAACAGTGGCTGCAGATCAGGTAAAATGAGCACCTGTTCCAAGGCCTTAAGCTTTAGTGCTGCTTACCTGTGCTGGATCAGGGAAGTGAGAACTACCTGCTAAGTTAGTCTGCGTCAGAGTTTTTCAACAGAAATGGCTGATGAAGTGAAGCTTCAGTACCAGACTCCATGAAATTAATAAGTTTGAATATTTCATGAAACAGGACATAAAGCAGACAGATCTGCAGCCTGAGACAAAGAGCTGAACACTGCTGCTCTGATCTTTCCCAAAGAAACATTTTATACATACTGCAGACTTGGTGACTTCATTTTGCAATTCTTATTTTCCACCTAATTTCCTGCAAACTGATAATTTCCAACAAATGAACTGTAAATCTCAGAATGTCTCACAGACCTGCAGCGCTTGGAGCTGATTGGATGGTGAGGGGAGAGTGCTGCTGTTCTTTAGGACCTCATATTCTGAGCCAGAGTCCACATAGCATTCCTCTGTTGTTGCTAACTTCCTGTGAGGAAACAACTGAAAAAGCTTAAAGACAGATTTGCATCTGGTGGATTTTTCGAGAATAACTGATCAAAACTGAGTGCTAGAGAGAACTGAAATGGGTTAACGTTAGTGCATGTTTCAGAAAGATGGAATCAAAATGTGCTCTACCAGAACACTAAAGGGTTAAAGTCATGACTTCCAGATCCTGATCATCTGCTGTGGAGTTTTTAGGCCTCACCCTTCTTCTGTCCTCCATGTGTCCAGTTTCCTCTGATTTTGAAGCACACCATGCTGAGATATTCAGTTTGCAGCCAACAGCTCTTTGGGAATCAGCTTGTTGGTGCAAAAAATCCTATTTTGTTATCTTTGGTGTTTTTCATAGATTCAACTAAAGAAATGGGAACAGATGGTGTTTCTGTAACAGGCTGCTCGTAACAAAGAGCCCAAAGATCCAGTTCAAACTGGTTCTTGGCTCAGCGGTCTGTGATGTGGACACAGCATTGGTTCATCCTCAGGGTTTGGAGCCTTTTGATGCTTCAATGAGTCAGAGGCTTAAATAAAAACTGGTCAAGTATGGAGACTGGACTGAAGATGAGTGAAAAAGCAGCCGATGTCCAAAGAAGAACTTTGAAGAGCTTCAGAAAGCAGGAGAACTGTTAGAACATTAGAAATGAGAGGAACGTCTGGCTGCTCCGAGGCAAAATATAAAGAACTGCGGGAGGCTCAAGACTTTTGCACAGTTCAGTATGTTCCCACAGTGAATAAAACAATTTAAAGAGTCACATTATTGTTTACGTGTTGCAGTGTGGAGAGAAAACATGAGCATCTTTGTGATGTTTTCATGGGCTGATCTGTTCATTTACCTGCTGAAGGTTTCAGTTCGTTACAGAATTCAAAATTTCAATAAAAGCAAACTGGAGTGGATCTTTGAACCTGTTCCTCTGAACAGAACTGCTTTTGCTCCTCAGCAGCAGAAATGATGTGTTCATATATCCACTTTTCTAAATCATTTTTATTCAATAAAGAATCAGTAAAGAACTTTGTGTCGACTCATTTTTTAAAATGCATTGATCTAAACAATCGTTATTGATCCTCTCACAGTCTCAGGAACCTGAAGCACGTCAGCTCCACAGAATCCATCATAAACTCACCATCAGTGTTCATTTTGACGGCAAACTTTGATTTAGACTTAGTCATAGTCTTTTGACGAAAATGTAATTTAGTTTTAGTCATAATTTAGTCATCTGAATTGTTTTAGTTTTAGTTTTAGTTGACGAAATTATGGTAAGAATACAGTCGACTAAATCTACAGTTGATTTAGTCACTAAAATATAAAGGGTGTAAAATGTAAATGCTTTTTCTTCAGTTCCCTTGAATTAGTCATTATACACACTTACACAAAATTAAACATTTATTAAAACTTAAGGAATATTATTAATAATATTAACATTAGCGTTTCACCTGCTTCCCACACACCTGATCATTAACACCACCTTACTGAGATAATCGGAGCGTTTTACAGCAGGACGCTCTGAAAGGTACAGGGCAGTGTTCAGGACTAAGATTATAAAGGCTAATCCACCGCGGTGTGGAGATTTGCTCTAAACACAAACTGGGAAAAACACTTTACCCTGCATGACATTAAAATGCTGACCTTTGCATGGAGATCTGGGTGACTGGTTTGCAGATGTCGTTTAAGATTTGTCGTGTTTTTACCCGAGATAGTCGCCCACATGGTTTACACATCGTTTTGTTTGTCACAGCATCAAAGGACAAATGTGTCCATACATCGGCTCTTCTCTTTCTCCCTGCTGACATTGGTTACATCACTTAGTTCTATCGGAAGGAACGACCAATCACAGGCTAGTTTGGTCTTCCTGGGTTTAGAGCAAATTTGTGCAACTGTGCGTTTGATTGGATGTTTTCCTAACTTGTTCCGCCCGTTACAAAATTAAATAAGTTCTGATTGGATGTCGTCCCCGCCAAGCATTTTGTCTCATTTTCATTCGTTGACGAAAGTGTCAATTAATTCCGTCATCGTTTTTAATCTTTTTAGGTAGTTTTAATTTAGTTATCATCTCGTTATCGTCATGAAAAAAAGGGTCGTTGACAAAAACTATGACGAAAATATTTCGTCAACGAAATTAACACTGCTCGCCATGGTCTGTGAAACACCACAGAGCTGCTGTGCTGAGCTACAAATCCTACAGAGCCTTCCCCGTTTAAATGTCACTGACTTTATCACTAAGAAAAACACCTGAAACTGCCTCTGATTCATCAGTTTCCATGCCAATCAATTTCTATCTAAATAGCTAATTTATACAAATTTGCATGTGTATGAAACAGGCTGATGAGAGGGTGCAACAGATATGAAGAAATGCATATCATAACTGTGAATCCGACCTCTGAGGGGGGTTCTCAGAGCTCATTCAGGTCGTATTTAACATATGTAACCGTATGAATATGATTTTGTGCAAGTTTTTTTGTTTTAAGTCGCTTTAAAGGTGCTTCACTTTTCTTGAAAAAAAAATTTGCTCTATTTTTCTGAATTGATGAGATATCTTCAGAAAACAGCATCTGCTGACTGTGTTTGGATTTGAATATGACTGATTAATTCAGAAAATATTGCAATTTTTTATATTCTATTCTACTGCTGCTTTGAGAAGAGCTGGGGATTACCTTCAGACGCTCCTGACGGTGGACGTGCAGTACAGATTTCTACCTGCGGGGGGCAGGAGCTCATTCGGCGCTGTTTATGTCGATCAGCAGAAGAAGTAACGGGAGGTCGGTGTGCTGCAGGTAGCTGATGGTCTAAATCACGTTTCTAGTCAAATTTCCGCAGAAAACGCAGCAGACTCTCCTTGGAGCTCTGTGCTTTGGTCCTCCTCGCTCACTGACCGCCGGACTCTCCCGCAGCGTGCCCGCGGGGAGCCGTAGAGCCTCTGCGGAAGGAGATGTACCGCGGTCGGCCTCCTCCGAGAGGAGGCTACCCGCCTCCATTTGAAGGCCGGGGTCCGCCGCCACCGAGGCCTTACCCGGCCCCAGGCTACAGAGACGACCGGAGCCGGCCCAGACCTCCGTACCACTCCGGCTACCACGAACACGGACCCCCGGATCCCTACCGCCGCTCCCCTCCGCGCAGGAGGTACCCTTCCCCCGGCTCAGGCAGCCACCGCGGTGGGGAATACCGGGCCGGAGCTCCGCCGACAGAGGTGAGAGAGCTGGGGTCCGAGGGGGCCGAACACACCGGAAAACCGTCAGGTTACTGCACCCACACCGGGGCTGTCGATCCGCAGGGAGGGGTGCTGGTCTAAGAGAAATATCTTTTTCCCGCATATACACACTTTGTTTCTAATCTGCCTCACGCCAGACTCCATTCAAAAAACGGCCAATCTAACGTGAACTGTTTATTGTATTTAATGCGTTAATTTTATTAAACTTTTGAATAAACCAGCGACTCCTTTAAAAACAGCTGATTTTAAAACTTTATATCCTCAGCCTGAGTCATCCGGAATGACACCAGCACACAGCTGATGGTGCTTCCCACAGTCATGGAGCTGTTACAATGCCTTTATTGTCATTATACAGGATGTACAGTGAGATTGGAGGGCCACCTGTTCAATGCATGCAATAGAAAGTCAAACTTTCTAAAATATAAAATAAAATTTCTAAAAATATACAGAAAATAACAGTATGTATAAAATATGCAGAAAACAAAATGTATAAAAATATATACGTTCTAAAAAAAAAAGTGTGTACATATAATAATGAATATGGTGAGTATTGCACTAGTGAATTAATATTGGATATTACATTCACTAGTGCAAGGTGTGAGAGTCTCAGCATGAGCAGGTCTGTCCGGCCGAACCCCCCTTCCCCCATGATGCTCAGATTCACACTATAGATGCATCCTGTTCAGGTGGGACCCATCAAACGTCACACACTGACTTTACTGTAACTGCACTTTGACCCCCTCGACAGCTGAGTGCTGGCACCCACTCAGCTGTGTTAATATTCTTGTTAAAGAGCAGCCTGGTGTGTTTTAAAGGGTTTAAATTCAGTTTTTTGGACTTCCTACAGCACACAGTTTGTAAGAAATCAGAAAACTGCCATCCATGCTCTCAGCAGGCTCTGAGAGCATGGATGGCAGTCTGCATCATGGGAAGCCACGTTGAGGTGAAACCTTGTATACCTCAGACACCGATGCTGTTAGGGTGAAGCTTCAGTCCAAAGACAAAAGAAATCCACAGTTTACATGGTGAAAGGAGCTGCTGGGTTTGTAACGTGCACCGAGAGAGGACAGGAAGCTCAGAGCAGAGGGTCTCTGATCAGGAACATCTCTCAGCCGAAGTTTTCCAGCCACCCTGCTGGGAACACCTCGGCATCCTTGAGGAGGGACCTGGAAAAGGCCATCTGGAACACATCTGCTTAATATGCCACCAGGACTCAGTAATAAAGACGTTTCAGGAGAGAGTTTTCTTAAACCTTATTTTGGTTTAACTGAAGTTTTTATGTCCCAGTGATAAAATTAATGTTGAATGTATAGTCCTTAAGAAGAAGGTGACTGAGACCTGTTTCCAGAAGTGTCCAACCAGATGTGTCTGGTTGGACACTTCTGGACGAGTCAGTTTGGACACACAGCATCGCGGTGTGGTTTGCTGCCTGCTCAGCAGCAGACAGGAAAACTCTGCAGAGAGTAACCAGGAGGCTTTGCCGGGCCAGGAAAATTTCCACAGACACCACCCACCCCAGCCTTGTACTGTTCAATCGTGTGCCTGATGGCAAACACTTCAGGTCCAAGAAATGCAGAGCCAACAGACTGTAAAGCAGTTTTTTATCCATCAGACTGAAAAAACACATCACAATAACTCACCAGCTCCTTCATCCCATAAAACAGTCAGAGCAACAAAAACTGATCTGTACAAATGCCTTTCCCTTCAGCAATTAGTGCAATATTCTCCTTCTGCAATACCTCAAACCCTTCTGCAATATGAACCATATGCAATACTTCTTGCAACACACTGACCAGTGGCAGCTGTCATTTCGTCAAGCCCTTGTGTTTGATGACTCTAAAGGATTCTGATGTGACTTCAGGAACTCTCAGATTAGAAACTGTAGAGGAACCACAATCGCAGAAACCTGAGAAAAACACAAAACTGCCACAATAGCTCAACAGTTACCTGACACTACAGTGTGAATTTTCCAATTATTCCTCCGCCACATGAATGCACTGTGATTTCCTGTTTGGACTTTAATCTGGGAGACTTTTTAATGTTGGATTTTTGTGGTGTTTCTCTTACAGAGACCTCCGTCTCCACGTGGGACGGTTCCCCTCGATCACAACCTGGTCATCACCGTTGGCAACGAGCTGACCGGACCTTCTGGCTCCGCCCTCTTACATCATCTCGATAGGTGATCATCAGGCAGATTCTGAGTTTATTTTGATATTTGAAGACATTAAAGCAAACAAACTGCAGATGTCCTTATATGTTACTAATGAAAAGTAAATAAGTGTTCACAGTGAAGCATCTCACAGGATGCTATTAAGTCAGCTTTGCAGCATCCGTCTGAATCTGAGCAGAGTGTAGCTCTGCACACTTCATCCTGCTGCTTCTATCAGCAGTCACATCATCAATAAACACCAGAGACCCAGCCCCACTGCAGCCATCAGAATCAGAAAATTTTATTGTCCATCACACAGCTGAGGAAATTTGTCACCAAAAAAATCTCCACTTACCCTACAGGCAGTCTTTTTGCCCTCCAAGCTCGGGTCCTCTACCAGAAGCCTGGGAGCTTGAGGGACCTGCGCAGTATCTTAGCTGTTCCCAGTATTTTGCTCTTCTGGACAGAGATCTCGGATGTTGTTCCAGGAATCTGCTGGAGCCACTCTCCCAGTTTGGGGGTCACTGCCCCGAGTGTTCCAATTACCACGGGGACCACTGTTACCTTCATCTTCCACATCCTTTCCAGCTCCTCTCTGAGCCCTTGGTATTTCTCATGTTCCTTCTTCTTGATGTTCCCGTCACTGGGTATTACAACATCTATCACTACGACCTTCTTCCTTTGTTTGTCCACCACTACGATGTTCAGTTGGTTAGCCATCATAAGTTTGTCTGTCTGTATCTGGAGGCCTAGCCTGGGGATGAATGCCCTGGCTGGAATTCTAAGCCCTGACCCCTCATGATCTGCCTCAGATCATCAGCTGTTCTCTCCTTCACTACACTTTTATCCTACATTCTTCATTCTGCTACAGCTTCATCTTAGTTTCATCTGTCCAAAGATTTATTTCTTTTTTTTGGCCTGTGCAGACTCTTTGAGATGTTTTCTGCTAAAGTCTAATCTGTCCTTTTTGTTCCTGAGTGTAACCGGTGGTTTGCACCTTGTCATAAACTCTCTGTATTTCCATTCATGAGGGCGTCTGATGATTGTAGACCTTCAGTGATACTTCTGTGTCTACTGCAGTGTTCTTGACTTAGTTTGATGTTGTGAAGTTTATTTTCTTAACCAAGGAAATAATTCTGTCATGCACTTTAGATTCCACTAAGATTAAAATGTGTTATTTTTTCATTGGCCTGTTTTTTGCCTTTATTGTGAGAGTGCAGTGAGTAGACAGCAAAGTGGGGAGAGGATGAGGATGAACAACAAACAGGAGATGTCTTGCTTAAACCTGTTTTCATACAGGCCCGAGTACGAGGCCATCCGGGGCCGGAGCCGACCTCGCAGCCGCAGTCCGGACCGGAGCCGGGCTAGAAGTCTGGGGCGGAGCAAGAGCCGGCCCCGGAGTCAGAGCCGCAGCCCGGACAGGAGTCGGGCCAAGAGCCGGGGCCGCAGCAGGAGCCGCAGCCCGGACAGGAGCCGGGCCAAGAGTCGGGGCCGCAGCAGGAGCCGCAGTCTCGATCGCAGCCGGGCCAAGAGCCGGGGCCGCAGCAGGAGCCGCAGTCCTGAGCAGACCCGGGCCAAGAGCCGGGGTCGCAGTCCCGACCGGAGCCGGGCCAAGAGCCGGGGCCACAGCAGGAGCCGCAGTCCCGACCGAAGCCGGGCCAAGAGCCGGGGCCGCAGCAGGAGCCGCCCCTGCAGCAGGTCTAAATCTAGGTCCAGATCCAGGTCTCGATCCAGAGGAAGGAGTCGAGGACGAAGCTACAGCAAAGGACCAAGCTATGCTCAGAGTAAGAGCCGACGTAGGAGTCGCAATCGCAGTTGTAGTGGGAGCAGTAGCTCAAGCTTGAGCAGTCGCAGCAGAGGTGATGCCGAGGAGAAGGCAAACAAAGGGTTTAAGGAACTGGAGATGGCTCGGCGCAGGAAGGAGCTCGAGGAGTTGCTGACTTTACCAACAAAGTCCATCCTGAAGAAACGCAACTCAGAGGACTCGCCATCCATCAGGGTAAGGCAACAGTACTACTCAGATCAGGTTTCAGTCGGTACTCTGACACTTTAGTCTGTTAGCCACGAAAAACAGAGATGACCAAAATCAAAGATCCCGAAAATGACCTGCACTCTGTTTCTCTTCCAGAGCACGGACTCTCCTCGAGCTCTGGATGGCTCCATGTCCCAGCTGGCCGATCAGCTCCTTCAGGCCGTTAAAGGCACCGACCCTCGCATGGTGGCATCTATGCTGGCGGAGCTGCGGTCCGACCCACAGATGGCTCGTCGCGCCGGCCTCGATGCTGAAATCAAAGAAATCCTCAACCTGCTGGGGGAGACCACACCAGGGACCAGGGCTCAGGAGAAGGTGCTGAACGACATTGATGATGAGGAGAGATTCCTGTACGGTGACTCGGAGGATCCCAAATCGCCACCTGCACCAGAGCCGGTCCTGCACCATAGTCTAGATCTGTACGGAGACGTGACGGAAGAGGCGCTGTATAATGATTACCCACCGCAGAAACCTGCCACTGCTCAGACATATGGACGCCCCCTTCAGGCTCCTTCTTCCATGGATGTGAGTTATGTGAGCCGGCCCACCATCAACCCTGACCAGAATATCACCGTCCAGGTGCCAAACCCCTCTTACCCACCAGGGACTGAGCCTCTGGCGGAGAGTGACCGCCAGTCACTGGAGGAGTATGAGAAGATCCAAGACCTCCTTAAGACTATTGGTGTGGACCTTGGCGTGGCCGAGATCACCAAAATGGCTGCCAGGACCAAAGAGCGTCTCCATGGGAGCAAACCACCTCCAAAGACGCCCACACGCCGCAGGCAATACTCCCCTGACAGCTCTGATGGCAGCCAGCGGGGTCACAGGACGAGGAGCCACAGTGGCAGCTCCAGCAGCACCAGCAGGAGCCGCAGCCATGGACGGGGTGGCAGTGCCACTGGCTGGAACAGCGATGAGGACGACCACAGGAAGGCTTCAGCTCCGCCCAAATCCCACAAAGACCGAGACATTAAAGAGCGCAAGGGCGAATATAGTGATGCAGCTCCGCTGCCGTCTCAGACGCCAGACCTCAGCTCCCACCCCCCTCACCCAGGTGTGCCCATTCCCACCTACCCTCCCTCGCAGGTCCCTGGAATGATGCCACCCAACTACCCGCCGCCAGGCTACGGCCAGTACGGGAACTACCTGCCCTACATGCCCCAGCAGTGGCCTCCTATGTATCCACCCCCCAACATCAGGATGCCCCCTCCTACAGATGCTGAGGAGTACCCCCCCCCTCTGCCCTACAAACAGGCTTACACCCCTGAGCAGGGGGTCAAAGGTCAGTCTCCTTTTAATGAACTATTCCATTTTTACCGCATTTCATCTGTAGAGTCTGAGCATGACTGATTTAGCTAGCCCCTCCTCTTCTTGTCGCATTTCCTTACGTGTATCAGGTAGGGATGTGCCGATCCGATATTAAGTATCGTATCAGTCCGATCCTGGCCTAAATTACTGGTTCGGATATTGGAAAGAAATAAAAAATGAAATCCCATCCATTAAATAGCATTTCGCTCACATTAGCGGTATTACAGGTCTCTGTCGTCGTCTTCTTCTTGTGGGTTTGCGGTTGACCAAACCAGCTTAGAGTTGCATTACCGCCACCTACTGGAATGGAGTGGCATGAGGTGGCAGGTGTAAGCACCTGTGCAGTCAGAGAGCATCTTTGAAGAGCAGATCGTGACTCTGGAGTAGTGTTTTGGATCAAAAGGCCTGTCAGTAGTTAATACATGTTTATGATGAGCTTTTTTTTTTTTTGGTCCCCTCCCTCCTCACCAAATGCTGCGTCCACAGGTAGAAAGTAATGAAAAAAAACTGGTGAGTGCCGAAAGAGTAAACTGTCGACTAACTGATCGATGAGAGAAGACGCTGTAGGTCAGTTGGTGGAGACGATGTTTGCTAATAAGTGTGTCTGTCCTCAGGGTCGGTGAAGAGCGTCGCTCAGGATCCAGAGAAGGAAAGCTCCAAAGCCCTGAGAGTCTCTGAGGAGCAGAACAACGAGAGCCAGAAACAGAAGGTCAGCCTTCATCTTTCCTGCAGTCTCCTTGTGTTTGTGTCGGGCACTGCTCGTGGCACTCTGGATGAGCACCCACCTCTTTCATCATCAGATAATTTAAAGGTTTTAAGCTTTTTGTGGAAACACCACAATGGAAGCTCTGTATTCATACGCGATGTGACATGTGGTCACTGCAGGCTCCTAGCATGGCACAAGTGTAGCACTTACCTCCATCATGTGACCCCACACCTTCAGACAGGAAGTTTGGTTTCTGATTTCCTGTAGCTTGGCCTGGTGAAGCACTCACTGTCTCATTCAGGTGGTGTGTGTGTGTGTGTGTGTGTGTGTGTGTGTGTGTGCGTGTGTGTGTGTGTGCGTGTGTGTGTGAGCTCTTTAAAGAGAAGCACATTCCCAGTGAATCGGGCTGCTGAACAAAAGTCATTCCAGCAGTTAGTATCCGTCACTGCGGGCTCCTCCCTGATTCGTCATGCCATGGTCACATGACACCCCCCCCCCCCCCCCGCCAAAAAAAAAAATGGAGAAAACATTTTGCCTTCACACCCTTTGGTACATCCCACCTGAATGACTGATGCTGTGGATGGAGGTAATTTTAAGAAGGAAAGGTGTTAAGGTGTTGGTGTGGGCAGAGCTTCGGACTCCCTGAGGCAACTGATTGGATGTTCGTACCTGTGACTGTCATTGTGTTCAGGTTCTGGTGGAAAGAGAGAATCTTAAGCAGGAGCGGGAGATCAGGATGAAGAAGAAGGAGTACCTGATGAAGGAGCTGGAGAGACTCAGGAAGCAGCAAGGTGAGTGTTCATGTGATTTTGGTTTACAGGTCATTTGTGTTCCGCCCGCCTAAGCTGAACCCGATCAGACCCAGCCAGGTCCTTTAAAGCAGCTGCTGGTTTTCAGTTTATTAATGAATATATATAAAAACTGGTGCTACAGGAGACGCCCGCTGATGGATCAAAAACCACAAATGAATCTTTTCATTCATTTGTGGGGAACCTGATGATCTCCACATTTGTATATTCAAGGCGAGCTCCTGAGGAAGAAGCGCCGAGAGAAGGATGGCCACAAAGACCCTCTGTTGCAGGAGATCAGCCACCTGCAGGAGGAGGTCATGGCCCAGATCTCCAACCTCCGCAAGGAGCATGAGGCCGCCGAGAAGAAACGCCACGAGATTGAGAAAGTGGCGCTCATCCTCGGCCTGAGCCCGTCAGACCGGCCCCGCAGGTCCGCCAAACCGCCTGAGGTCCCGGAGGCTGAGCCGCAGACTCCACCGCAGAAGAAAAAACGTGAAGCGGAGAGGAGCCCAGACAGCCAGCGGGTGGCCAGCGGCCCCACAGTGAAGGTACTCTCACCTGCAGAGGAGGTAACAGGAAGTGATATCAGAGGAACAGTTAGAAACCATAGCTAGGGTCATTTCTTGATCTGAGTTTATTCAGAGGAGATCTGATGAGTCTCAGGGGCAGCAAAAGGGTCGAGAATCACACGATATTAACGTTTCTGTGAGAGGAAGCTGAGGAACTCTTCCTTTATTCACTCAGGGAAGTTTACATGCAGATATTTTATCTTATAAAGTTTCTTTGATCAGTGATTTTATTTCGTCATATTTTAGTTTGTAATTTTTCCGTTTCGCCGGTGCTGCGGCGGTGAAACAGGTGGGATTGAACATAGCCTCAGCTGTTTTAGATCGGAATGCTAACGTAAGCATTTTAAATGTTTAATGACAAGATTCTGTGATCTTGTCGTGTCAGACTGAACATAGATAGCTCGGAGAAATGAAAAGCTTCTTTTTACAAACAGGAAGTTTATCATGAATCTTTAAAGTTGTTTTAGGTTCTGAGTGGAACTAACTCCTCTCTGCAGCGGCTGCTTCCACCTCCTTTAATCCTCACTAATGTCTCACCACAGAACAGATTTGTTCCATTCATCACCAGGAAATATAGGACTTTTAATTAATTAATTAATTTAAGCACGTTCAGGTGAAAATTTCCTTTAATGTTAAAATGATGCAGCTGTAGTAACAATGGGACAGTGTGAAGACACTTGATTCTCTGCCGCTGCTAATATAAGAGCAGTGTTTGTGATGCAGACCAGGCTGGGGCGGGCGTGCGGTATACCAAAGTAGATGTTCCTCTTCCCATTAAACCCACAGACATGCTGTATTCAAGTCATCTAATTTAGGGAGCGTTGTGGGGTCCGTAAAGGTGAGCCAGCCACCACGGATGAAGTTCTGAGGAATTTTTGATGTCTAAAGACTGTTGGGAGGATTCATACATGCATGAGTCTGGCTTTAACGTGCTTGCCTCTTGTTCTGTGTGAATGTTGTGACATCACACATTGTCAGACTGAGTTATGTGTATCCACAATAGTCTCTGTGGCCTCTTTTCCACCAATGGGGGCCAGTGCCAGTATTTGAACCGTTCAGCAGTTTTTCCACAGTGAACGCACTCTGTGCTCGGCTTAAAAACGGGTTCAACTCCGGCCCCGCAAACTCTGCCGTCTCAACATCAAGTTTTCTACCATATTACATGTGCATTACATGAGGATCCAATGACAAGAGCCCAACCTAATTCACAGCTGTGAATTAGGTTGGGCTCTAAGGCTGAACTTGCTGCTTTGTATCAGTTCATATCACAGATAAAAGGACACAAAGTGCGTACTTGTCGTCTTGCTCTAATCGCTGTCTGTGTTTCCCTCTGTGCTGCACACAGATGCTGCAGTAGTTTGGTTTGGACCCTAAAACGTATTTGCAGCACAGAAAGGAGAGCGTGTTCTCCCACGTTTGTGCGCTTCAGCTTCATGTCCAGATGAGGACCCGCCCACACTCATACGTAAAGGAGCAGTTCACAGAAACGCGGTGGGAACGCGGGCCCGTTCTTAAGCGTTTCGCCGGTTCATTGAAACCAGCACTGGCACGAGCACCGGCTCCTCAGTGGTTGAAAAGTAGCATCTGTGGAGAGACTGAAACCCTTGATTGTAAGGACCCATGCCTCCTTTCACACCTTGGTGCATATGATTATGCACATGAACAGAGGGTCATGACCACCTCCAGGGGACTGCACCCACTGGGGATAAGAGGTGAAATATGATGTAGCTTGTGCAAGTGGTCGACACCGTTGCCGACATTTATACTTGTGTGTGGCGAAGCTCCGTTGCTTTGCCGTGATTGGAGTTGATTTGCTGTCTGCCAGCTGACTGGAATAACAGCAGAAGAAGAAGTAGCTGGAAATGCGTAGGAGGAAACGGTAGTGAGTTGTAGTCATCAGTGACTGGTTGTTGAAGCTATGACAACCACACAGCAAAGGCGCTGCTCAGTCAGGTTACATCGATCGATGATGATCTCCGTTACTGTTAATGAGGTTAGTCAGTGTCATGGTTAGATTCACGTTGTTTTTTCAGCCCTGCTGTAGGTTCCCGTCACCATCTTTGCCCTCTTATTTGACACATTGAAACCAGAAGGATCCAAAGAGTTTTTGCCTGTTGGGTTGCTGCTTGTTTTTCTCCTCCGCCCAGCTTTTGTATCGCCGGCTGTGTGTTTAACCACGTATTACGATCACCCTATCCCCGAATATCAGGCACGCCCACCGCCAAGCATTAAAGCAGTGTGTACGTGTGAATCCTCAAACTTATCAGCAGCAGGTTGACGTCATCAGTCTGTGGAGCATAGTGGAGGTATCGTGGGCTTCTGGGTTCCTGATTGGTTAAACAAACACATGAATTTGGGCTAATCCAAAGGTAAGATGATGCATCACGTGGCTAACGTCCGCCTGACTGTACCGAATGTAATTATGAAACTCTGTTCAAGTGGTTTAATGTTGGTTTAATCTGACATACAGTCACTTATTTTCAAAGTCCTGCCTGACCGAGCTCATCTCACCACCACGGTGCAGGATGAGGGGCGCTGTTTCTGCTGTACACTCATCGATAATCAGTTTAATAAAAAGAGTGTGAGCTAGTGAGGGAAAAAAATATCGTTTAGTCGGCTGATTCAGCTGCAGCTCAGCTGGTTTCGCCGTCACGTGCCAGGTACCCAGGTGAAATGTCAGGAAGTTATGAAGCTACCACACAATGAATGCTGGCTGAGCTGGATCCAGACTTTACAGAGGGCTATAGATTCAGCTGAACTGGTGAATTTAGACCGTGAAGTTTGAACAGCATCATCGCAGGCGTGTGCTCAAGTTGAAACTTTGCGTACGAAGTTACTGTCAATAAAAACGTGTCTGACGGACATGTGTTGGCGTCTTCTATGCTGGAGCGCAGAGAAGGTAAGAAACTTTTTGAATTTCACTGAAGTTTAAAAGGAGCTTGTGGTATGTTTGTTTTGCTTGAATGAGCCTGACCTTGTCGCTGTTCAGCCTGCCGTCTCGACTCTCAATATTTTTCTTTTTTCTTTTTCTTTAGGGGATGTCTGCGACTCGGTCACCTTCGAGAGCGTCCCCGGACAAGACGCCTGTCACTGCCCCGGCTCCGACCACGCCCCCTGAGCCATTTGAATACTATGATGCTGGAAACCACTGGTGCAAAAACTGTAATGCCACGTGTGGTTCCATGTTTGATTTTTTCACGCACTTGCACAGCAAAACGCATCGAAAGGTTTGTTTTAATGTTTTACACAAACTTTAAAACATTGCCGTCCACATTTTCTAAAATTCTCCCTCTTAGTTACATTTTGTATTTGATATTCATTCCTGGGCGTGCTCCTGGTGTTTGTTCCTTTACATTTCTTCTTCTCCACTGCACAGACTCTGGACCCGTACGACCGACCCTGGGCTTCCACTCCGGGGAAAATCTCCAAGAACCTGTCGTCAGAGGAGAAGCTGACGAAACCCGCCAAAGGTACTTGTGCTGCACGTTCAGAGCATCCTGCAGACTTATCATACCTCTGTTTTTTGTTCCACCAATGTGGTGTCTGAGCCACTGAATTTTGTTAGCCGTCTTCTGCTTCCAGGTGGACCTCAGTGTGGATCTCTGCTGCCGTTTCTGTCTTAATGAAAACAGTGCTAATGAAGTAACATCGAAGCACAAGGGAGACTCCTGTCCACACCTCCAGTGCTGAGTCATTTGTTTTTCATGTCTCACATTCCCCTGAAAGCTGCTGAAAATGCGGCAACAGTTGGAAAAGTGCTTTAAAGTCTCAGTGCAGGTGTGTCCATATTACAAACACCTGGACTGCATTTCCTGCAGGAACCCTGTTATTGCTGAGCAGTTGCAGCTCTTTACTACCCGTTACTGCTTTGAAATAACCACCGATCTCTTCGCCATCTATTTTCAAACATAAAGTCAGCAGGCTTTCCTCTCTAACCTTCTCCTTTCCTGACAGGTCCTACAAATGGAGACTTACGTCAGGTAAACATGATTGGCAGCTTAATTGGCCTCCGTCTGAGGTTTAAAATGTCACCTGTGTGTTTTGCTGCAGGTTCAGAGTTCCTGCTGCCCATCAGAGGATTCTTCTGCCTGCTGTGCAGAGAGTTTTATGGCGATGCCATCTGTGCAGAAGAGCACGTCACCACCCATGCTCACAATGAGAAATATAAGGTTTGTAACTCTAAATCAGCAATTTCAGTCATCTAAATCTTTAAAGCTCCTGAGGTCTGGTGGGCAGGTCTGGTCTTCTCTTTCCCGATGTATTTCAGGAGTTTTATGACTCTTCTGAAGTGCAGGTTACCAGCTTAGATGTTAGTATGTCAAGTGGCAGAACTGTATATCGGGATATTTTGCTAACTCTTTTTCCTCCCTCACCAGAAACAAATGTATGAGAACCCGCTGTACGAGCAGAGGAGGAACCTGGATCGCCAGGCAGGACTGGCCTTAGAGGCGAGCGCAAAGAAGCGCAAACATGACGATGATGAGAGAGGCAGCAAAGAGGACAAGACCAAACACAAAAAGGAGAAAAAAGAAAAAGAGAAAAAGAAAGAAGAGGATGTTCCAAAGGAGGAAAAGTTCAAAATGAAAAAGGAGGAAGAGGAGGATAAGCTGAAGCTAAGCAAGACCGAGGAGGATTCTAAAAATGCCAGTAGTCTTGAAAAGGAGTGGCCTTCTTACAGCAAGAAAGATGAGGGTGAAAAGTATAAATACTGCAAGAAGGATGACAAATACCGCTACAGCAGAGAGGAAGAGGAGAGGGACAGCAGGTACAGATACAGTAGGGAAGAAGAATATCGGTACCGTTATGACAGGGATGAAGATGACCGATACAGTGACCGTCCCAAATATGGGCCAAAAGACGACAAAGACAAATATAAAGGTGGCAAATGTTCAGATTTCAGATCCAAATATGAAACGGAAAGAGATGAAGGCAAACCTAAGGCTGAGAGGGAAGGATTTAAAAAAATGAGCAAGAGAAGCTGGCAGTCAGCAAGCCCGAACTACCACCAAAACCCTACGACCTGCCCAAAATCCTCTGTGGCCCCAGTCCGGCCATGAGGGCCAAGCTCCGCAAGCAGAGCCTGGAGGCTGGCAAACCAGCTCCACCAGCCACAACTACATTTGGAAAGTTCATGTGGAAGAAGAAGGAGAACATGCTGGCAAAGGAGGCAGAGAAAGTTGCTGCCGAGTTCATTAAGGAGGATGAAGCGGCTGCAAAAGAGAAGCCGGTCTCAGCGGAAGACTCTTTTGCTAAGTCAATGGCTGTTGCCAAAGAGATCGCAGAGAAATTGGGAAGCCAGCCAAGCATAGCTGCTCCCTGGATGTCCAACCGGGGACGTATACGGCCCAATCTCCCTACACCTGCTGTAGGTCTCAGGAAGCCAACCACGATGGGCAGACCTGCTTCTCTGAATACCTTTCTGTCCATTAGACCCCAAAGCACCAGTTTACTAGGGCCTCCTCCAGTTCTCCCTTCTGCTCCCACAAGTTTTGGAAATGGTCTGCTTCAGACTAAACCTATCCCACCTGTTAATAGACCTGGGCCCTTTGAGGCAATGCGTCCACCAGTGCATAAACCTGCACTGTTTCAGGTTAGACCTCCACCCCCGGTGTCTGTGTTGGAACTGTCTAAAGTTAAACCTACTCCACCACCAATTTCTGAGCTCACCCCAATCCAATCTGGAGAGGCTACAACCCCTACACAATCTGAAGTGAATCCTGCTTCACCAGTTTCTGAACCTGCCACAGTCGAGTCAGAGCCTGCACCAGCAGAGCCTAAACTTCTTAAATCATTTGAAGTTAACCCAGCTCCCCCAGTTTCTAAACCTTCTCCAGTCGATTTGAAGCCGGTCCCAGTAGAGGCTAAACCTTTGCCTTCTTCAGGTATCACAGCAACTCCAGCACAACCAGCTATGATAAAGATTGTGTCTGATGTGGCAGCTCCTGGTGTCCCAGAGAGTGAGCAGATTCATACGGTGTTTGTCAAACCTCCACCTTTCATGAAAAAGAGCGAAGTTCAGAAATCTGACAAATTCAAGAGAAACCTGGCTGCAGCCAAAGCCCAAGACTTATTTGATATTTTCTACAGCAGCGTTGGCCAAACAGGCCCCTCCTCCTTCAGCAAATTGGCATCAGACTCCAGAACTGAGGGGAGTAGTGTTGGTAAAAGTTCATGTCCAATTCCACAAATACCATCCAACCCACAACTTGAACTGCAGCGTAAACCACAGCCTGAACCACAGTCCCAACTGCAGTCCCAACCACACTCTGAACCGCAGTCCCAACCACACCCTGAACCACAGTGCCAACCACAACTTGAACCGCAGTCCCAACCACACGCTGAACCGCAGCCCCAACTAAAGCCTGAACTGGAGTCCCTACCACAGTCGCAGTCACAAGCTGTTATCCAGTTCCCACCTCCAACTGATGTCCAGAAATGTCCACAACGAGATCCAGATGAACACCCACAAAGTCCGTTGACCCCAACAAACTCAGGCATTCAAATTGCATCTGTCTGGTCCTTGCAGTCTTCCAAAGATTCTACATCTAAGTTGACTCTACCCAATGAGACTGACACACAAACAGCTCAACCAAGACTACCCCCCCCACCTCAGTTTGAGGTTCACATTGCACCACAAAACCAGTCTCTGACTGCCAAATCTGATTGTCAAATTTCCCCAGAAAGTCAGTCTGCTGAGCTGCAGTCCCAGCATAAACCAGCTTCTGAAATTCAAACAGAGCTGCAATCTGAACCGGACCCAAACAAGGACATCCAGTCCTATCCAGAACCCCAGTCCCTTGCAGAATCTGAACACAAACCAAAACCAGGTCCTAAAATTAGAGGCAAGACGACCCCAACAAAGAAAACCCCTTCTGCTCCCCGCCCAACTCGACAAACCCGATCCCAAACCAGATACCAGACCCGGCAGCAGCAGCAACAGAACCAACCTGAACCAGAACCTGGGTCAGCATCAGGGGACACTGCAGCTTCAGACCCAAAGAGTTTGGATACAGAAGATCCTGGATCTGGATTGCGGACGGAGGCTGTGGGTCCCAGCGAGGAGGATCCTCAGATGATGGAGATAACTGCAGAAACACTTGGCCTGCCCTCAGACATGACCTCGCTGGACTTTGAATATGATTTTAACTTTGAGTAGTAGCCAATCAGGCTTTGACATGGGGGCGTGGTTTCATTTCGACCACTTGTACATCCAGAAGACCCGAAGCCACAGTCTTTTGTGTCACTTAGTAGAGATGAGGAAGTGACGAGAAAGACACTTGTGCTGACAGACTTAAGACTTTTGAAACACTGACCTTCACCTGTTTAAAGGACCAGATTTGTTTAGAGTTTAGTTGTTCTCCATTTTCTCCAGAATCTGTTTATAGACTGGTTTGATCTTGTATAGAAACACGCTCACGCAATTCAACCTCACTTAACAATTTCCCTGTGATGCAGCTTTTGTTTACATATGGTAGATCTCAAGTGGACTAACAAAGTCATTTAAATACCTTTAAGTAGTTTTATCTGTGCTGGATTTGTTTAAGAACTCCCCTTTTTGTTCAGTAGAATACTTTGTTTGAACTTTGCAGGGCTGAAAAACCTGTCTTGGAAAGGTCCTGGATTTTTTCCTCAAAACCTCAAAGTTTGGAGGCACTTTGGAATAAACTTTGCTATAAAGCAGCTTTTACCTGTGTTACCATTGAGCTCTGTAGTGTAGTGTTGTTTCCTGTAGACTTATTGAGGGTCATCAGTCAGCAGCAGAACCGCCAGTGTGGTGAGTTATGGTGTCACATCTAAACATAGTGGTAGCAAAGATATATGATGTAGATGGCTGTCATTGCATCCACAGAAGGTAAAACCTCATAAAATCAAATTGCTCACCTGGATCTGGTTTTAGTACTCCGTACTTGTTCTGCTAGCTGTTGTGAGCTGTTGCTAGCTGGCTCTAACTAATAAAAACATACTCAAACTTTCCTGATGTTTTGGAATGCTGGGGAGTTCCAAAGGGTGGTCTGTGGAATCCACAAACCAAGTTCAAAAAGTAAACTGTCTTTATTTTACGACGCACCTCATGATTCAAGGCAACGGAGTCTGTCTGAGGTGTTCTGGGTCAAAAGTGGAGCTGCAACTGAAAATGATTTTAATGTGAACGAATTTGCAGATTTTCTGTTTTCATTAGACTCCCATGAGTTTCCACACTCTGGGGTGGCCCTGGAACACTTCATAATCTTAGAACATTTTTGACATGTCATCCAGAACAGCTGTTTGGGTTCACCTCGTTTCCACTTCCTGTCTCAGGGAATGTTGTCCCAGGACTTTTCAGGAAATAAAAGATTCCTGTAGTTAAAAAACCTGACTGAGCTCAGACAGTTTATTCTGAAGACATTTCTTAAATCTCCAAGCCATTAGAGGATTTTTAAGGTTGAACTTTCCGTTATTGATCTCAAACCTGGTGGAAGTCTTCCTCGGTATAAAAGGTCTGAATTGCATCTGCAGTTTGAGAGCAAAATAAAGAAAAGCAGAATTTGAGTGCTGGACCCCAAAGTTTCTGAACCTTCAGGAGGTTGGCGCCTCACCAGGAGGTGAGGCTTAATTTAGGAACTGGCTCCTCAAAAGTTTTGTAGTCTCTGGGAAAAGTTCCTGCAGAGGAAATATAGTTCACAGGTTCTCAGTGTAGAGTCCAGTTAACAGATTGTGTTAACTTTCTTCTTGAAGAATTTGCAGGTGAAGAACCGTAATCAGAAATCAGAAATTGAATAAATGATGTTCACTCATCAGCTGACTAAACGGCCTAAAACAGATGAACCTGATGGGCTTCTGGAGAAAATTGGAGGACTGCTTCTTTAAAGAACACAGTACTGTTTCTGTCAGGTGTTTCCACAGGTAATGTCTTGTTTCTTCTCCTGAAGGTAAAAATCTGCTCACCTTTTTTAGTTTGTTCTGTTTCCTGTTCAAACAGCGAGTTGATTCTGATGTTCCTCAATGAAACTTGGTTTCTGGAACCGCGTCATGTGTTGTTCCTTCATTGTATTTGAAACTGCTCGTCCTGTAAGGTGTTCTTCAACTTATGTTTTAATAAAAGGAGAAACTCCAGCATGTCTGTGGGTTTATTACAAGAAAACGTTATCTCATCTACTCAGGAAAAAAATTAGAACCTTTAGGAGCAGAGGGGACACTCAGCTCAGAGTTCAGTACTTGTACAGATACAGAAAGTAAAAAACCTCATAAAATTATGCACTAAATGTCAAATGTTTGGATGATTGTAGGGTATAATCCAAATCATTTTGTGATATTTATTGTAATTTTTCTTTCTTTAATATGCTTTTGACAGTATTATTCATATCTCACAGGGATAAAGAAATTTTCCAAAAATTCCTGCATCCAGATCTGGATAGACTCCGGAAGATCATCAGTTCATTCACCAAGCCCCAAATCTGAGAAGAGATTTGGGGCTTGGTGAACCTCTGTCACAGGTAATCAGGGATCAGTTTCAGACACTTGAAACTGATCATGCGATTATTAAACCGAAGCATGTGACCCTGTGGTGGCTCACCTGTCTCAGGTAAATCTTCTGATTTATACTGTTTCTGTGTCAGGGATCATCTATAAGCAGTGGTGGCCAAAGTACTGACATTCTGTACTTAAGTAGAAGTACAAGTACTTGTGTTAAAAACTACTCTGGTAAAAGTTGAAATACTGGTTCAACTTCTGTACTCAAGTAAAAGTTAAAAAGTACAGGCTCTGAAATCTACTCAAAGTAAGAAAGTAAAAGCAGTTCCTTGGAGGACATTTCTACCTCTTTCTTACATCTTTCTCCATCTGAGTGAAGTTATCTCATTCTTTGCTCTCCCTTAAAATACAGCAGCTGTTCTTTTAGCTAGCAGACACACTGTGTGACAAACTGCACACACTTTTTTTGTCATTTATTTTCCTCACCGTTCCGGCGTGCAGCCTCTACGTAAAGCGCAACTTCCTCTGGCTCTTTCCGGTCTATGAGCGAGCGTTGCAGGAGCCCCTCCCTCTACCGTGTGGGGTGTCTGGTCCCTCTCACCCTGTTGTTGTGACTTCCAAGAAAAAACCCGCTCGCAATCAGAAGCCGGCTCCCGCACTGACCGGAAATGCAAACGTTTCTCAGACGCATTAAACCTAAAGTAACGAGCTTGTTTTGAAAATGTAAGAAGTAGAAAGTACAGATACTTGTGTAAAAATGTAGTGAGTAAAAGTAAAAAGTTGTCAGAAAAATTAATACTCAAGTAAAGTACAGATACCTGAAATATCTCTTTAAGTACAGTAACGAAGTATTTGTACTTCGTTACTGTCCACCACTGTCTATAAGTAAAAACCTTTCGAGGTCTCAGTCGTCAGCAGCGATAACCCTACATAGACAGTAATCTTTGAAAAACGAAATTTTTTTCCTGTACATTCCTTTCTGCTGGTCTTCAGGATGTAGGGTTGGGGTTCAGAGTTTGATGGTTAATACAGTTCCTGCTGTTGAGCTGTATACGTAAATATGATCATGTCTATCTTTGAGGAGCTCATGGGTAAATCAGCAGGTCAGAGGAAAGACTTCTGCAGACAGCTGGAAGGAACGACCGACTGCTGCTAATGGTTAAAAATGTTAGTCAGACCTGGCTCTGATGTGTCTGTCGTACATGCACACTTCACTGTAATGCAGTACCTAATAAACATGTTAGCCTATCGTAGCTGTGAAACCATCACAGTGAAAGAAGGAAAACTCCAGCTGCATGAGAGATGATGCTGGAGATCTCTGTGCAGCTCAGACAATTCAGTTTTATTTATATATTGTGCCAAATAACAGTCATCTCAAGGCACTTTATATTGTAAGGTAAAGACCCTACAATAATCACAGAGAAAACGCAGCAGTCAGCCAGGCTCAGGGAGGGGCAGTCATCTGCCTGTGGTACATAGCCAACTAAAAAAGACAGATTGATCATATTAAAGATCAAAACATTAATTGATAGAAGGACTTCTTTGAGCAGTCTAGCAGGAATGGGGTCTAATAAGCATGTTGCTAGTTTGGAGTTAGTAATTATTGAAGTTAACTCAGGAAGCTCAATCAGAGAGAGTCTAAACAAAAACAAGCAGTGCTGAAAGCAGCCAAACATGAAGATAAGTCTTTGAGATGGTTAGACAGATGAAGGCTGATGTTTATGGATTGGAGGAAACTGCCTGATGTTCACAGCTGTATGCAGAAATCGCATGAAGGAGCTGAAACCTCCGAGAGGTTTCTGTGAAATCAGTCTGATGTTGTCAGTAAGATTCTGATCATGTGATCATGCAAACAGCTTATCCAGACATGAAGTCGACATGTTTGTGTAGGAGAGCACATCTGAAAGGACTCACGTCAATCTTAAATATCTTAAAATTGGGATTTAGGAAATTTCAGATCATCTTCACAAAACTGAGCACAGGTTTCCATCAGGAATTTCTCATGCTCCTCATCACCTGGCAGGAAGTGACAACACTTCCAATTTCCCTCTGTGTTTCTTAATGATCAGCGGTACCTGATTGGTGTGTAGCTGTCAGTCTGAGTCTGTTTGTATCAATCGCAGGAAGTGCATCTCTGTCGAGATTCCTTTTTGGAATCATTTTGTTCTTTTCTGTGTGACCTGAGCAGAAACTTCCAGCATCCACTGCTTTTCTGTCCTGAGTGTGGAGCGAGCAGGGAGGAAGCATCTGTGCAGGAAACATGAGCTCGTCCAGATTAAAGGTAATCAATAAGTGATGAGAAACTTGATCAGCTAGCTGAAGTCTGATGTGCTGCTAATGTTTTAGTTTAACTAGAGTGAGGGGTTCAAAGGTGAACTGTTATTGATTGATTGGACTGACCCCTGCTGCTTTAATAATAAACACTATATTCCCAAACGCATTCACTCACCATCCAGATTACTGACTTCAGGTGTTCCAGTCACTTCCATGGCCCCAGGTGTATAAACCAGCACCTAGGCATGCAGACTGCTTCTACAAACATCAGTGAAAGAATGGGTCGCTCTCAGGAGCTCAGTGAGTTCAGCGTGGTACCGTGATAGGATGATACCTGTGCAACAAGTGCAGTCCTGAAACTTCCTCACTGCTAAATATTCCACAGTCAGCAACAGGACACGGGGCAGCACAACAGCCTGAACATAGCGCTTTTCTACTCTGATTTTATTTTGGGTTAAATATTCTGATCTTGTGTGTCGTGTGTGTGTGTGTGTGTCACTGTCTGCAGGTTTTTCAGGTACATCCTGGATCCTGGCTCTGGTTTCAGGTCGGAAGTCGGATCTCCTGCAGGGAGGTGAGAGGTTGTAAACCAGTATGGAAGCTCGATCATGCCAGAAAAATGAAGACGAAAAAGCAAAGTCATTTATGGTAAAAAATCAATAAATGTTCAGTGCATTTAATGAGCCATTAAAGTCTAAGTTTTACTGGTTACTCTTTACACTTTTTCACATATTTGAATCATTTTTATTCCAAATTATTTATTTTGCTTGCATGTATTGCATTCCTTTTTCTCACTATTTACTTTAATTGATACAATTTTTTTTCTCTTCACAATTCAAAGTTTAGAAAGTTTTTATATAGTCTTTTTCTTAAACTTGTGTTTTAAAATGTTTTAAATTTCACTGTTGTTGTTTGCCTGGATATAAAATAAATATTTTTTTAATTGCTTTTTGTCTTCATAAAGTGCTCTGATGCAGTTTAAGAAGTTTTGGGGTTTTTTTTAAAAGAGACTCGATGTTTTCCTGTTGTGGTGATCAAACCTGCTGGAGCGCAATCGGCTCATCGTTCATCTTTCAACCGTTTGTTCTGTGCTGGACGAATAAAGTTTGTTTCTCTCTCTTTTAAAATAACATAAAACATGTATTATTTGACCTTTATTTGAAGATGAAGTCCATGGACCTATCCTTCTCCCTACGGGGCAGCACTGTTGCAGCACTGCCCCCTATTGGTGCAGCACAGTACTTCCTGCCTCCCCTTGTGTATTTTCACCGTGCATTTATGACCAATTACAAAGAATAAACGTCACACAAATTCATTCAGTATATTAGACAGACTGTGGAACATCAGCATGTGAAGCACAGGTGTAATCAAACATGTATATTGACGATATAAAGAGAGACAGCAATGGGCATGCGCTAACCGCCTGCTTCATTATTGTATGTGACACAGCGCCCCCAGAGGTGAGCCACAGCACTGCACTGCCTCACTCCGCGTTTCTTCCATGTGTTTGAACAGGCGATGCGTAAATTCCGCGATTTGGACCATTAAAGTGTTGAGATAATTCAGAAAACAGTTTTATAGAAAATTCAAGTGGTCAAATGTATTTTCTCTTATCATTGTTGGTATTTTACTTGTCAAAAAAATACAAGTAAAGGCACTCCCTCACCTGCCTCCCCTGACCGCACGTCACTGGCTGACTTCATCAGTGACCCGATTGGCTGTGAAGGCCCCATGAACAGTGAAGCGTGTCTCCAGGTGTAAGAGCAACACCTGCTACCGTCCAGACGCCGTCAGTTTCAGCTGCATGGAAACTGCTCCACATGAAAAGATGACTTTACGTCTGTGTGAGGGATAAACAGCAGGTAGCGCTGATTCATCAACACATCAATAATATTCAGTTGATCCATTATTTTAATCAATAGACCAACTTTTCTACCAGGAAACGTCTTAAGGCAGAGTTCTGTGTTATAGCAGAGGTTTTTAAAACATGATTTTATTATGCAAACGGGTGGACTGAGCTCATCTTTGTGCAGCAAAAAGACGGAGAGATGAAAAATAAAATGTACTCAAATAACAAATTTTAAAATAGGTGAAAAATACAGAATAAAATGCCAATTAGAATCCAGGTAATGTTAATAATTGGAAAAGATGGATATTTAAATCAAATAATACAGTGAAATAAAGCACATTAGTAAAAACAATATGAAAATAAAATTCAAAAGAAAATATTTTTAGAAAGAAAAATGAAATTTTCCTCAAAAATGGAACATTTTAAAACAAAATTACAAGTAAAAAATAAGTAAAAATAGTAAAAATTACAAGTAAAAATAGTAAAACTGCAGTTCAGACCTTCTGAAAACATCTGGAGAAACTGTAAACACATTAGTGCATCCATCCATCTACCCATCCATACAGCCATTGTTCGTCCATCCCTCCATCCAGTCATACATCATCTCTCCATTCATCCATCATCTGCCCATCATCCACCCATCCATCCATCATCCATTATCTTCTGCTTATGGTGGCGGCAAGAGGCCAAGCAGGTACTCCAGATACTTTCCTCAGCCACACTTTCAGTTCTTCAGGGGTATCTGAGGTGTTCCCAGACAAAATGAGTGGGTTCTGGATCTCCACTGGGTTCTCCTCTTAGTTGGGTATGTTGTTGCAACAAATTCAAACTGAGCAGTCAGATCTGTTTGTTTCATTATTTTGGATGATCTGATTTTGTAAACGAGTCCATGGTGTAACTTTGGGCCGCAGCTGCAGGGCACCATCTCGATGCACTTATAAAATGTTCCTGACGCTCGGTCAGTACCTGGAATGGAGGCAGCTACTGATTCGGTGACAGGTGAGGGACTGAGGTGGCTCTGGCCGGTTCTTCGGCTCGCTCCGGTCCCGCAGGGCTCGGTATCATCAGGTTGAAGGTGTTTTGTTGCTGGGGAAGACTCCGGTCCTTCCTCACCTCCCTGCAGCCTCACCCACGCCGTCAAACTCAAAGTCAGCCAATCAGTAAAAATGACTCCACGCGTCACTAGGCAGACGTCCAGGCCGGCAGCCAATCGGATTGGGCGATTCGGGAAAGGGCGCAGGGAGCTGAGACAGACCGAGTGACAGCGTCCGAGTCCCGGGGAGGAAGATCAGGGAATCTCCGTGGAAAAGCCCTGCAACGCGGTCAAGATGCCGAACAAAACCAAGAAGGAAAAGGTAAGATGGCTGCTTCAGTGCTGCACCGGGAATCTTTTCCCGCTGGAATCCAGAGTAGTGTCTGTTTTTCCTGCTGCTGGACACTTCAGACGTTTAATTTTACCGAGCTAACAGCTAGCAGCGAGCTAGCTGTTAGCTCGGGCCCAGCTAGCGGCTGTCCGTAGAGTGCCTGCTCGGTGTCCTCCGCGGACACGCTTCATTTCACCCGGAGCACGCACCGGCCGCGCTCTCTGTTCGAACGGACACTCAGCGGGGAGCTGGCATTTGTGCTGAGCCGTCCACTCGTACCGGAGCTCCGCGAGGACGCGCTGGTTGTGGCTGAATTATTGATGCAGGGCTCGGCTGCAGGAGAAGGTCTGAGCGGCTAACAGCCGTTAGCCATTAACTGGAGTTGCCCGGTGAGCGGGGATGTTCCGCTGGATGCCCGGCTCACAGGCACTACGGCACGTTCTGACGCACCGCACACATTCGGAACGACACCGGATTAAAGCGATCAGTTTATACATCCTCAGCGGAGTACTGATCAATCAGTGATCGGAAATATCAGATCCTTTTCTGATCAGTTATAATCGAACTTTTTCCGGTTCTTCTGTTGATTATTTTATCGATCAATGTATTATTTGTTCACTCTGTGAACTTGAGCTGATCAGGCCAAGGAAAGTAAAAAAAAAAAAAAAAAAAACCTCAGTCGGAGTCATTGATTATTTATATAACAGCTTCACTCACCTGTTACTGATTTTAATAAACAGAAACTGTTTTTATTCAGTCTATTTTTTATGATTTCAAACTGAACATAATAAAAAACAGCTGGATGATTAAAGTCACGTTTGTGCAGTGCAAACAGCTCACATGAATCCCACAACGCCAAAATAATCATACAAATAATAAAAATGATTAACATAAACACGAGGGACAAAATAACAAACAAAAAAATGAACAAAATAACAAACACAGCAAATAATGTTTGAAACATGATGAACATTTAATGCATAAAAATATAAAATCAGTCAAATTTATTCTGGATAAAAAATTTTAAAATTATTGAAATACAACAAAAGCATTTTGAAAAACAAGATGAAAATGAAAGTTAAAAAATTGGATAAACATTAAATAACAAAGAAACAAGTTTCAGAATGAGATGAAAAAAAAATGCTACTCCAAAATAAAAACAAAGATTAAAGATTAGAAAATGTGAAATTAACATAAAACAAAATGAAAACAAAAAAAAAAATTCAACAATATTAAAAAATAATAAAACTAAGAGAAGCTCATTGTTTAAGAGAGAGATAAAACTCTAAATTCGCTGGCCAAAAATAAAATATAAAAGAATTAGAAACATATAAGAAATACATTAAAAAAATAATACAGAAAATACATGAAAGTTAATAAAAATAAAAGCAGACTTTTTAAAGAATAAAATTACGGAACAATAAATGGAAAATTTTAGAATAATAAAGATGATGATAATAATAATAATAATAATAAAGCATTAAAAAATAGTTTCATGGTGAGCAGAGATCAGCTGCTTTTATGCTGAAAGGGTTGGGCTGCTGATTTCCTCTCTTTAGGTTTTATCCTGTCCGCTGTTTAAAGAAACACCTGAAGACGTGGAACAAACACCACGCTGTTGGTGAAATCGTCTGTAGAATAAGTGGCAGCAGTGGTGCTGCTGGACAGCCTCCATGAGAAGCTTCATGGATGTTCTGGAGGGATCCTTGGGGTGTGACACTGCAGCATGTTTACCTGAATCTCTGTGAGGCTGCAGGTGAGAGGGTTCACCTGTGGAAACACATCTGAGAGAGCAGAGTCTCCATGACGTCATCTCAGAATTCTGTTTTTTCATTGGCCGATTTGAGCCTCAGCTTCCTGGTGCTTGGGTTCGTTTGGAGGAGAATTGCAGGTCGACTTCGATCGTCTCGACCTCGAGCTCCTCATCCGTGTGTAGTTTGAGCCCCTGAGTGTTAACGGACTCACCGGAGACCCGTTATAGGGAAAAGATGTTCAGAAACCATAGGGAGGTTTCAGTGATTCTGATTGGCCAGCATTTCTTTGGCATGAGAGTCACATGACTACTCTCTGGTTGAATCATCTTTTAATGTGGACTGAAGCTCGTTCAGGGGACAGTATTCATTATTTTTAATTTCCTGCCTGAGTGTGCCACGCACTCAGTCTTTCTCAGTCAGTGTGGTTGTTTGTAGCTGTGCAGCTTTTGTTGGGAACAGCTCGTCACAAAGTTCCTGAAGTCTTTCATCAGCAGAAGAAACGAGTCAAACAGTTTTCGAGACTCCGACTCTCAGAGGGTTCAGAGCATCACCAGGGTTGAGGGTTCACGTCTGACTTAGTTTAGCTATGGCTTTGTAGCTCTGATTAAAGATACAATGATGGACCTGCTGATACCGAGTAGGGATGTGCGCGATTACTCGACTGGACGACTACTCGTTGCTGTTGTTACTAGTTGGTACCAGACGTACCAGTCGGTTAGCCTAATTAAGGTTTCAGTAAACCCAGTGCTGGTAAATGTTTTTCTTAAATGTTATGCAGCCATCTGCCACTAGATGGAGCTGCAGCCCTTACATCGTTACAGAAAAATGCCATAACTTAAGCGCACCTTTAATGAAACACTGTTCCTTCCCTGCATTTTCGGTTTGTACAAAGAAGCAAAAAAACTAGCGGGACCAATGTGTTTGCGCCTTAAAAACACTGAGAGTAGGACCCAGGAGGGGAAAAACTGCCTGCGTTTTATGTTTCTGTCGGCCGACACCGCATGTAAAACACCGGGACACGTCCGAAAGGTAATTAACACGCGCAATGCACCTGCACAGGTAATAAACGCATCAACAACATCGGCCACTTATGTCGTAGCAGCTGAAGTCTGAATCAGGGGTAAGCTGGAGGAGGAGGCTGGGGGTGAGGGAGGGCTGGGGTCCACTGATGCCGCCCCAGATAGGAGGAAGAAAATGGATGGATGTTCATATTGTTTTGATGCGTGTCATGAATTGTTGTGCAACGAGTATCATTGATAATGGGCCGCACAGTGTGCCATACTTTTAAGTCACATTTGTTTTTCGGATGTTATTTTCTCATTTAAAGTGTGATTCATCATAGAAGAACACGATTAATGGTTTCAAATGCCTTTGTTTAGACAACCTTTGACATTGTCCATTAAACATGCATAAAATTGAATTTGATATCTGAGTGTTTCTTAGGTTTAGACTAGTTGGTTAGTCTAACTTTTTTCCTTGTTTAGTCGACTATGAAATTAGTCACCAGAAACATCCCCAATCCTGAGTATTGATCTGGTACCAGAGTTCAGTCATAATCTGTAGCCCTCACTGTGAGGAAAGACTGGAGTCGTTCTTTATTTGGAGGAAACATCAGGCTCCAAAATAAAACCTAAAAACATCCAGAGAGCTCCTGTGTGGGTCTCATGAAGATCAGCCCCAATCAGCTGACGGGTTACATCATCGTGCCCCTCGCAGGAGCAAAAGAAAGAAACAAGAACCTCTTTTGTAATAACTGAAATGTGCAGAAATAATATTTTAGTAAATAAAAACAGAAAAAAGTCAGACTGGGTTCAAGGTATGATGCTTCCTCCTCTTCCTCGTTTCATGTCAGCTGATTTTCCTCATCCTCGGCTCTAATGTGAGTTATTGTTCCTCACAGTGAGAAGAAAATAAAAACAAAGATAAGCTGTTAGCCAGTTTGAAGTCTGAACAGCTGATTTCTGTTTGGATGAAACTCTTCTTGTGTTTTTCTCTCTCTGTGTGCAAACAGGAAAACACCAAATCAGCCAAAACCAGCACAAAGAACAGCAGCAGCGGCGGGAAGGATGCAGCCCCAGAGAACTCAGATGAGGTGAGCGCCACTTTGGTCATATGACCAAGGACGGCACATGGGCATCCATCAGTGAGGAGCTGATCCAAGGCTGGTTACACTATAAAAACGCTGGTGGTCCAGCTGGGTATCTGTGTAATAATTCATGAGTAGACTTATATTTTGGTCTAAAACTGCAGAATAGAGAGTAACTAAATGTATTCGAGTACACCCTGAGGCCCCCTGCAGGCTGCAGGTAGCTGCTGGAAATGGAGCTGCTGACAGATTAAAGCAGCTTCAGTCTCAGCTTCAGCTTGTTCCTCATCAGGTCAGTAGAATCAGAGCAGTCGGTGGAGAGAAAACCAGCTGAAATTATGTTTCAGGTGCTTTGTTAAAGGACTCTGATGATTTGGTCTGTCACATGTTTAGTTGGCCTCCTTTAGCAGTAACGGTACTTGTAATAAATGTAGCCTGTAGCTTTGGAGGCCGGGCTTACTGAATTGGAGACTCAGCTCTGCGCTAGGGCTGCAATGATTAGTCGACATTGTCGACAATAATCGACAATAAAAATAGCTGATGATGAATTTAATTGTCGATAATAGTCGTTTTTTTTTAATTAGTGATGCTTTTTTTTTTTTTTTTTTTTTTTTTAATGGAGTGAGACGTCTTCCTATCCGCCTATCTCTGGCGAGCTTCACACGTGTGCAATCCGGTTAAGTGATGATGTAGAATTCAATTTACGGGTCCAAACTGTCACATGATTAATATGCCGCAATGCCCTGGTTCGACCTGATCCTACTAGAAAAAAACACACTCAGCTGTGATTTTACCGATGCTGCAGCTGATAAGGTATGTTACAATCATCTTTAATAGTGAACAGTCATTGGTTATTTAGGAGCATTTGGACCTGGAAGTGACGTCGTACTTAAAGACCGGATATTCAGGCATGTTTAGTCATGGCAGCTGCTGGTGAAACTGTGCCAACTTTGTTTTACAGGGAAGAAAAAGTACTATATGTTTTTTTATGGTTGGAAAAATGACCTGACCAAAAATGGACTGTTAAATTTATATCAGCAGCAAACGTGATTAAAATTTTTGAATGAAGTAGCCATCTTCTGAGGGTTTACCACCACATTTTAAATAACCTTATGCTAAATGTAAAAGCCGATCGCTAAATAAGTGCCATTTTATAATTATGTGATTCATAATCCGATTAATCGACTAATCGTTTCAATAGTCGATGACTAATCAACTATCAGAATAGTCATTAGTTGCAGCCCTACTCCACACCCTGGAAAATCCTACATCTAGCCAGGCCCCTGTAGCGGGTGCGGACCATGGTAGCTTAGCCGCCGTTAGCCCCCCCCCAGCAGATCCCGAGCAGCAGGGAAAACAGGCCGGCTGGGTGACTGTGAGGAGGAAGCGTAGTCCTAAGCAGAAGCCCCGGGTACACCACCAACCTGTTCACGTCTCTAACCGTTTTTCTCCACTCGGCGACACACCCGCCGAGGAACAAACTCTGGTTATTGGCGACTCTGTTTTGAGAAACGTGAAGCTAGAGACATCGGCGACCATAGTCAGATGTCGTCCAGGGGCCAGAGCAGGCGACATTCATGGAAATTTGAAACTGCTGGCTAAGGCTAATCGTAGATTTGGTAAGATCGTTATTCACGTCGGCAGTAATGACACCCGGTTACGCCAATCGAAGGTCACTAAAATTAATATTGACTCGGTGTGTAACTTTGCAAAAACAATGTCAGACTCTGTAGTTTTCTCTGGGCCCCTCCCCAATCAGACCAGGAGCGACATGTTTAGCCGCATGTTCTCCTTGAATCGCTGGCTGTCTGAGTGGTGTCCAAAAAACGACGTGGGCTTCATAGATAATTGGCAAAGTTTCTGGGTACACAGCTGTGGGGAATAAGTTTTATTAATTCAATTCAATTCAATTTTATTTATATAGCGCCAAATCACAACAAACTGTCGCCTCAAGGCGCTTTGTGTTGTGGGTAAAGACCCTACAATAATACAGAGAAAACCCAACAGTCAAAACGACCCCCTATGAGCAGCACTTGGTGACAGTGGAAAGGAAAAACTCCCTTTAACAGGAAGAAACCTCCAGCAGAACCAGGCTCAGGGTGGGGGGGTCATCTGCCGCGACCGGTTGGGCTGAGGGGAGAGAAAGACATGCTGTGGAAGAGAGCCAGAGATTAATATCAATTAATGATTAAATGCAGAGTGGAGTATAAACAAAGTAAATAAGGTGAATGAGAAACAGTGCATTATGTGAACCCCCCAGCAGACTAGGCCTATAGCAGCATAACTAAGGGATGGTTCAGGGTCACCTGATCCAGCCCTAACTATAAGCTTGATCATAAAGGAAACTTTTAAGCCTAATCTTAAAAATAGAGAGGGTGTCTGTCTCCCGAATCCAAGCTGGAAGCTGGTTCCACAGAAGAGGCGCCTGAAAGCTGAAGGCTCTGCCTCCCATTCTACTCTTAAGTATCCTAGGAACCACAAGTAAGGCAGCAGTCAGAGAGAGAAGTGCTCTGTTGGGGTGATATGGTACTATGAGGTCTTTGAGATAAGATGGTGCCTGATTATTCAAGACCTTGTAGGTGAGGAGAAGAATTTTAAATTCTATTCTAGATTTAACAGGGAGCCAATGAAGAGAAGCCAATATGGGAGAAATCTGCTCTCTCTTTCTAGTCCCTGTCAGTACTCTAGCTGCAGCATTTTGGATCAGCTGAAGGCTTTTCAGGGAGCTTTTAGGACAGCCTGATAATAATGAATTACAATAATCCAGCCTAGAAGTAATAAATGCATGAATGAGCTTTTCAGCATCACTCTGAGAAAGGATGTTTCTAATTTTAGAAATATTGCGCAAATGCAAAAAAGCGGTCCTACATATTTGTTTAATATGTGCATTGAAGGACATATCCTGGTCAAAAATGACTCCAAGATTTCTCACAGTGTTACTGGAGGCCAAAGTAATGCCATCCAGAGTAAGTATCTGGTTAGACACCATGTTTCTAAGATTTGTGGGGCCGAGAACAAGAATTTCAGTTTTATCTGAATTTAGAAGCAGGAAATTAGAGGTCATCCAGGCCTTAATATCTTTAAGACATTCCTGCAGTTTAATTAATTGATGTGTGTCATCTAGCAGATAACCCGAAAGCTGGAGAGGGAATGGCGTCTCACTAAATTAGAAGATGCTCATTTAGCCTGGAAAAAGAGTTTGTTGCTCTATAAAAAAGCCCTCCGTAAAGCTAGGACATCTTACTATTCATCATTAATTGAAGAAAATAAAAACAACCCCAGGTTTGTTTTCAGCACTGTAGCCAGGCTGACAAAGAGTCAGAGCTCTGTAGAGCCGAGTATTCCTTTCACTTTAACTAGCAGTGACTTCATGGATTTCTTTACAAATAACATTTTAGAAATCAGAGAAAAAATTATTCATAACCATCTCAAAGATTATTCTTCATGTTCGGCTGCTTTCAGCACTGCTGGTATTTGTTTAGACTCTTTGGCTCCAGTTGATCTTTCAGAGTTAACTTCAATAGTTACTTCCTCCAAACCAGCAACATGTTTATTAGATCCCATTCCTACTAGACTGTTCAAAGAAGTCTTTCCAATTATTGATGCTTCAATCTTAAAAATGATCAATCAGTCTTTATTAGTTGGCTATGTACCACAGGCCTTCAAGGTGGCTGTAATTAAACCTCTGCTTAAAAAGCCATCACTGACCCAGCTGTCTTAGCTAATTATAGGCCAATCTCCAACCTTCCTTTTCTCTCAAAGATTCTTGAAAGAGTAGTTGTAAAACAGCTAACTGATCATCTGCAGAGGAACGGTTTATTTGAAGAGTTTCAGTCAGGTTTCAGAATTCATCACAGTACAGAAACAGCATTAGTGAAGGTTACAAATGATCTTCTTAGAGCCTCTGACAGTGGACTCATCTCTGTTCTTGTCCTGTTGGACCTCAGTGCAGCTTTGATACTGTTGACCATAACATTTTATTACAGAGATTAGAGCTTGCTATAGGTATTAAAGGTACTGCACTGCAGTGGTTTGAATCATATTTATCTCATAGACTCCAATTTGTTCATGTAAATGGGGAGTCTTCTTCACACACTAAGGTTAATTATGGAGTTCCACAGGGTTCTGTGCTAGGACCAATTTTATTTACATTATACATGCTTTCCTTAGGCAGTATTATTAGAAAGCATTGCATCAATTTTCATTGTTATGCAGATGATACTCAGCTTTACCTATCAATGAAGCCAGATGACACACATCAATTAGTTAAACTGCAGGAATGTCTTAAAGACATTAAGGCCTGGATGACCTCTAATTTCCTGCTTCTAAATTCAGATAAAACTGAAATTCTTGTTTTCGGCCCCACAAATCTTAGAAACATGGTGTCTAACCAGATACTTACTCTGGATGGCATTACTTTGGCCTCCAGTAACACTGTGAGAAATCTTGGAGTCATTTTTGACCAGGATATGTCCTTCAATGCACATATTAAACAAATATGTAGGACCGCTTTTTGGCATTTGCGCAATATTTCTAAAATTAGAAACATCCTTTCTCAGAGTGATGCTGAAAAGCTCATTCATGCATTTATTACTTCTAGGGTGGACTATTGTAATTCATTATTATCAGGCTGTCCTAAAAGCTCCCTGAAAAAAACTTTTTACTCCACTGCATGCAACCTGAAAATAACTCGTATTGATGGGCGATCAATATGACAACACAGAGTTCCAGAACTGGCTGTCCCATAGATTCAAATCATATCTTGATCAGCTTTGTTGATTTTTTTCTTTAACATCGACAACATGAACATTTTAGGCTGATGATTAAATCTCTGCACACTGTTTCCTCTAAAACCTCTTATAACGTGTGTGTGTGTGTGTGTGTGTGTGTGTGTGTGTGTGTGTGTGTGTGTGTGTGTGTGTGTGTGTGTGTGTCTTCAGTCCCAGCAGCAGCAGAGCGGCAGTAAGCGTCCCAGTAACAGCACGCCTCCTCCTACTCAGCTCAACAAGATCAAATACTCTGGAGGTCCTCAGCTGGTGAAGAAGGAGCGCCGACAGAGCTCATCCCGCTTTAGCCTGACCAAAAACAGAGAGCTGCAGAAGCTGCCTGCCCTCAAAGGTGACACAAACACATCCTGAACCAGAATTGAACCCAATGCTAAACCTGGTCATGTGACTCAACCCTGCTGCCCCCCAACTGCTGCAGGAGGTTTAATTCAAGCATTTCTCAAAGATTCGAATAGACTGGTGATTGGCTGAGTCTGTCTTTTTTTCTACTTCAGTGGTCCAGTGAATTTGTAAAGCACCTACATGGTAACAGATACATATTGTCCATTGCTGGTTGTGGTTGGTTGGGCCTTCATCACTCTGAGATCACTGATGATGTCACTGCCGTTGTTCTCTTTTTGTTTGTGACCCCTCCCCACTCAGACTCACCCCCGATGGAGCGCGAGGAGCTGTTTGTCCAGAAGCTGCGTCAGTGCTGCGTGCTCTTCGACTTTGTCAGTGACCCGCTCAGCGACCTCAAATACAAGGAGGTGAAGAGGGCGGGGCTTAACGAGATGGTGGAGTACATCACGCACAACAGCGAAGTGGTGACTGAGTCCATTTACCCCGAGGCCGTCATCATGGTGAGGACCTCGCACTCAGATGTTTATCTCAAACCACAGAAGTAGTTCTGCTTGTCACACTCCCAATTAAAATGTTACATTTTTATTTTACTGCATTCAGTTTTCAGTCAACGTGTTCCGGACTCTACCTCCATCCTCCAACCCGACTGGAGCTGAGTTTGACCCCGAGGAGGACGAGCCAACATTGGAGGCGGCTTGGCCTCACCTGCAGGTACTTCCTGTCTGGTAAACATGAAACTGCATCACAGGATCCAGTGGTGTTTCTGAGCTAATGACAAAACAGTAAAACCATCAGCAGACAGAAATATAAGTAGAGCCAAGCATCACATGGGCCCCACAGAAAAAGAGAAAATAGCCAAACAGACAAAAGTCCACAGATGTCCATATAAGGGGTTATAATAGTTTTGGATTTTACATTATAGCTCAGTTTTAGTTAGTTTCAGTATTAGTTTTAGTATTTTTGTACTTAATCAGGTACAAGATTTTAGGTGCAAAAGTGAAACTTGGCAAAAGATACCCTTTAACCCTTTAACAGTCCTGGATTCTTTTGGCAAATTCTTTTGGGCCCGGATCCGGCCCTAGAATTGTTAAAGGTTTAAAGAAATATATTCAACAACCAACTGTTCACAGACAGCAGCACTACATGCTAAATGTGTGTAATATTAGGGACACACATGAACATCAACAGGGAGAAACAAAGAAAAATATGAACTCCAAAACTCAATAAACTCTACAATAAACTCCACAATAAAGTTCAGCATCAGTGCAGCAGATTAACAGCACCTACATGTGGTGTGTGACAAAAACTCTTTGAAGGAGTCAAAGGTCAAATCCAGCTGCATCCTGATGTTCTCACCACATGAAGCTGCTTCAGTTTTGGAGCCAGCTTGGTTAGATGCTCTAATTAGCCTTCAGGGTCTTTGTGGCCTCTGTACAACCTACGGAAACGTGTGACCTCATGTCCGCATGTATGCTTGTGTAGCTGGATTGTGTGTGTTAGTTACCTTGTAGTCGTGTGCTGGTGTTTTATATGCGGTGCTGGCTGGGACTTTTTTTTGGTCCTCGCAGGAGCTCACAGCTCTTCCTTTTGGTGCTCTTTTTTGTATCCTTTATATTTCTTATTTGTTAGTTTTTGTGCATTTGTTATGTTTTTTCTCCAATCTCATTGTACATCCTGTATAATGACAATAAAGGCGTTCTATTCTATTCCGATAGTTTCAGCAGTCTCCCTTCAGGAATTTGCTGACATTTGTGAGTCCTTATATTGATGCTTTGATTATTATTCCTGATTGTTATTATCTAACTGATAAAGTAGCCAGAAATGCACGAGGACTGAACAGGTTAATCACAACGTTAATCACACGTTTCTGCAGAGGTGACCATCAGGTGACCTTGTAGGATCAGAGCGGTTTCCTTCTCAGCTGGACGTTGATGTTGGTGTTTTTTCCTGAGAAGTGTTCCTCACATTTTTCATCATCCACAACAAAACACTCGCTTCTATCTGAGCTGTCGTAGTCAAAGAAACTCCATATGGGACTCTGCTGCTGTCTCTGCAGACCGCTGACACTAGATTATGGACCAGTGCGGCGAGCATGGCGTTCCCAGCTTAAACTCGGAGAGTGGAAAAAATGATTTCATATCAATCCACAAGGCTTTTTAAAAAAAAAAGACAAACAACAAAAATTAAAGTCAGTTTATCATAATTTCAGTTAGTCTCAGTTTTTCAATTTCAGTTTTCGTTATTTTTTTCGTTTTCATTAACCATAATAACCCTGGTCCGTATGAGCTCGGTGAAAGTCATCCCGCTTCCTTTCTGAACAGCACTCTGATTTCTAAAGGGGCATCCACACAGGAAGCAGCAACATGGCAGCCTGACCATAAAAAAAGAGCAGTGACATCAGCAGTGGCCGAAAAACCCACTTCAAAACTAAGGACCTGCATCTGAACCGAAGACCAATGAGAGTGCATGATATATACCAGTTTACATACGAGCAGGTGGAAGGTGCGGTAGCAGCCAGCCATCAGCAGTGAGTGAATTACTTCCTGTGAGGACGCCCCTTTAATGTTCAGGGTGGCTCTCGGGTCTGCTTCTGATTGGATGAGTTCTCGAGAGTTTTGGTAGAGTCAGAAAAAAATTACAGGCAGTTTGTTGCACTTAGAAAAGAAGCAAAAGATTTAATATGTTTTCTGTATTGATATAAAAGGTCTGAAAGGTAGATTATGATGTGTTCAGTCTAAATGTGACGTGAACTTTTGCCTCGTGTTACTGCGTGAATTTTCACCTCTACCAGCCAACAGGACACAGAGGAGTGCACCATGAGCTTTGATTGTTTCACTCATTTCTTCTTTTTTCCCGTCAGCCTTCTTGGATGGTCTGTTAGTCCAATGAAGCCACAGCAGCCATATTATTGGTCTGATAATTGCATTAAAAATGCTCCAACAGCACAAACACGGTCCAGAGGTCCAGTTCAGGGACTCCAGTTAGCTGAGGGGAAGCCTAGCAGACAGCTAGCAGCTACAGCCGCCTGTGTCACATCCACCTGTCAGTCAGACAGGCCACACCCCTAATAATGCAAAGTTTAAGCCAGTTTAAACAGCTGTAATGAAGGGGAAATTATCAAAGCAGCTTCTGTCCGGCTGTAAACATGTTTGTCTGCTGGATGTCCTGATTCTGCATCAGAGCTGCAGGTATAATTTGAGTTTCAGCTGTTAGAACCTGACCCTTTGTATCTCCAGAACCCAACGTGTGTGTGTGTGTGTGTGTGTGTGTGTGTGTGTGTGTGTGTGTGTGTGTGTGTGTGTGTGTGTGTGTGTGTGTGTGTGTGTGTGTGTGTGTTTTTGTGTGTTCACAGCTCGTGTATGAGTTCTTCCTTCGCTTCCTGGAGTCTCCAGACTTCCAGCCAAACATCGCTAAAAAATACATCGACCAAAAGTTTGTACTGTCGGTAAGAAGTCAGCTGTTAGTGTTGATGACAGAGTTCAGGTGTGACAGGTGTGACCTGTGGACCTCTGACTCTTTCATTTGTGCTGAAGCTGCTGGAGCTGTTTGACAGTGAGGATCCCCGAGAGAGAGACTTCCTGAAGACCATCCTCCATCGGATCTATGGCAAGTTCCTCGGCCTCCGTGCCTACATCCGCCGCCAGATCAACAACATCTTCTACAGGTTAGATCACCAAAAACCACAGACTCAAAGAACCACAGCCGTGTTTAGCAGCGAGTGTAGGACCAGACCACCAACCCTGATTATTAACATGGTTTGTGCTGCTTTTTTATGTTTTAACACAGTTTTGAGCCAAAGGAAAATCAATAACTGTATTCCTGGTTTGATAATTGGGGCATCGTTTAGTTTGTGTGTCTGAATGTCTGACACATACACAGTCGTGGCAGGAACATTTCTGTTGGCCAGCTGGAGGACCCAGCTCCCGATGGGATTCGCCACCAGCCTCACACCATCTGTGTGATGGGGCCTCAATCAGAAGGACTTGGGCTCCCGGTCATCACCGGGCAAAGTGATTTTCTGTACGCATCATTTCCCACGGCCACCTGTCGAACGGGGATTCAGCACTGGGCTCTCTGGGTTTGCTGCTACTAGAGGAATCCTTGTTACTTTCTTTTCCTCCACTTAGTAGTATGCTTAAATTCAATCAGCTGAAGGCTTTTCAGGGAGCTTTTAGGACAGCCTGATAATAATGAATTACAATAATCCAGCCTAGAAGTAATAAATGCATGAATGAGCTTTTCAGCATCACTGAGAAAGGATGTTTCTAATTTTCGAAATATTTTGCGCAAATGCAATAAAGCGGTCCTACATATTTGTTTAATATGTGCATTGAAGGACATATCCTGGTCAAAAATGACTCCAAGATTTCTCACAGTGTTACTGGAGGCCAAAGTAATGCCATCCAGAGTAAGTATCTGGTTAGACACCATGTTTCTAAGATTTGTGGGGCCGAGAACAAGAACTTCAGTTTTATCTGAATTTAGAAGCAGGAAATTAGAAGTCATCCAGGCCTTAATGTCTTTAAGACATTCCTGCAGTTTAATTAATTGATGTGTGTCATCTGGCTTCATTGATAGGTAAAGCTGAGTATCATCTGCATAACAATGAAAATTGATGCAGTGCTTTCTAATAATACTGCCTAAGGAAAGCATGTATAATGTAAATAAAATTGGTCCTAGCACAGAACCCTGTGGAACTCCATAATTAACCTTAGTGTGTGAAGAAGACTCCCCATTTACATGAACAAATTGGAGTCTATGAGATAAATATGATTCAAACCACTGCAGTGCAGTACCTTTAATACCTATAGCAAGCTCTAATCTCTGTAATAAAATGTTATGGTCAACAGTATCAAAAGCTGCACTGAGGTCCAACAGGACAAGAACAGAGATGAGTCCACTGTCAGAGGCTCTAAGAAGATCATTTGTAACCTTCACTAATGCTGTTTCTGTACTGTGATGAATTCTGAAACCTGACTGAAACTCTTCAAATAAACCGTTCCTCTGCAGATGATCAGTTAGCTGTTTTACAACTACTCTTTCAAGGATCTTTGAGAGAAAAGGAAGGTTGGAGATTGGCCTATAATTAGCTAGGACAGCTGGGTCAAGTAATGGCTTTTTAAGTAGAGGTTTAATTACAGCCACCTTGAAGGTCTGTGGTACATAGCCAACTAATAAAGACTGATTGATCATTTTTAAGATTGAAGCATCAATAATTGGAAAGACTTCTTTGAACAGTCTAGTAGGAATGGGATCTAACAAACATGTTGCTGGTTTGGAGGAAGTAACTATTGAAGTTAACTCTGAAAGATCAACTGGAGCCAAAGAGTCTAAACAAATACCAGCAGTGCTGAAAGCAGCCGAACATGAAGAATAATCTTTGAGATGGTTATGAATAATTTTTTCTCTGATTTCTAAAATGTTATTTGTAAAGAAATCCATGAAGTCACTACTAGTTAAAGTGAAAGGAATACTCGGCTCTACAGAGCTCTGACTCTTTGTCAGCCTGGCTACAGTGCTGAAAAGAAACCTGGGGTTGTTCTTATTTTCTTCAATTAATGATACCATACCATACCATCTTTATTTATAAAGCACTTTAAAACAACCACAGCTGACACAAAGTGCTGTACATTAAAACACAAATAAATAACAATTTAATAACTCTTTCAGGTTAAAAAAAAAAAAAAAAACAGTTTAAAACTAGATCCCGCTGGAGTTAAAAGCCAAGGAAAAAAGATGGGTTTTAAGACGAACTTTAAAAGTGGACAGTGAAGGGGCCGCTCTAACCTGCAAAGGCAAGTCATTCCATAACTTAGGACCAACAACAGAGAAAGCCCTGTCCCCTCTGAGCTTCCTTCTTGGTCTTGGTACCTCCAAGAGCAGCTGGTCTGCTGACCTGAGAGACCGGCAAGGTATGTAGGGGTGAAGAAGCTCAGAGAGGTAAGGCGGGGCAAGATTGTGCAAAGATTTAAAAACAAACATAAGAATCTTAAAATGAATCCTAAAATGTACAGGCAACCAGTGAAGTGAGGCCAGGACAGAGGTCATGTGCTCTCTCTTTTGAGTTCCCATCAAAAGTCGTGCAGCAGCATTTTGAACCAGCTGCAGACGTGAGAGTAGCGACTGACTGACTCCAAAATAAAGTGAATTACAGTAATCCAGTCGAGATAAAATAAAGCATGGATCACTGTTTCAAAATGCTGCCTAGATAGAAATGCTTTTACTGATACCAATTGCTTCAAATGATAAAAACTGGACTTAACCACAGCTCTGATTTGGCTGTCCAATTTAAAATCACTGTCCACCTTAAAACCAAGATCAGTAATAATGGGTTTAAAATATACCTCCAAGGGTCCCAGGTCAACAGAGGAGGACTCACAGGAGCCACTGGGTCCAAACACCATTACCTCTGTTTTCTTTTCATTAAAATTTAAAAAGTTCAAGGCCAACCAAGCTTTAATATCACCTAGACATGCCAGGAGATGTTTTATGGAATGGATATCCTTCTTCTTCAAGGGCAAATAAATTTGACAATCGTCAGCATAACAATGAAATGAGATTCCATGTTTTCTGAGGATAGAACCCAGAGGCAGTAAATACAGTGAGAAAAGCAGTGGGCCCAGAATTGAGCCCTGCGGTACACCACATGGCAGAGAAGCAGCAGATGATTCAGCATCAAGAATGCTCACAGAAAAAGTTCTCTCTGCCAGGTAAGAACTGAACCATTTAAGAACAGTGCCACCAATGCCTACTAAGTGGTGTAAACGAGATATTAAAATGCTGTGATCTACTGTATCAAAGGCAGCAGTTAGGTCAAGTAAAACCAGAACAACATGGTTCCCAGAATCACATGCAAGAAGGATGTCGTTAAAAACCCTTAATAAAGCAGATTCTGTGCTATGAAGGGTTTTAAAACCTGACTGAAAAACCTCCAGGGTGCTATTCTCATCTAAAAACTGTTTCAGCTGACAGTACACAATTTTTTCTAAAACCTTAGAAAGAAAAGGCAGCTTGGAAATAGGCCGATAATTAGCCAGCACAGCAGGATCAAGACCAGGTTTCTTAAGCAGTGGCTGGACTACTGCATGTTTAAAAATAGCAGGGACCACACCTGAGGACAGACTGCTATTTATAATGGTAAGAACAGGCTGCCCTATACTAGATAAAATTTCTTTAAAAAATCGTGGAGGGACAGGATCATGGGGGGAACCTGATGGCTTAATATGGCCGACCACATCCTCTAAAAGTGAGAGAGTCACAGACTCAAACTGAGTGAAAACAGCAGAGCAAGGGACTGAAACAGAGGGGTCAGAACCAGGAGCTGTGAATAGTAAGATGTCCTAGCTTTACGGAGGGCTTTTTTATAGATCAACAAACTCTTTTTCCAGGCTAAATGAGCATCTTCTAATTTAGTGAGACGCCATTCCCTCTCCAGCTTTCGGGTTATCTGCTTTAAGCTGTGCGTTTGTGAATTATACCACGGAGTCAGGCACTTCTGATTTGAAGCTTTCCTTTTCAGAGGAGCCACAGTATCCAAAGTTATACGCAGTGAGGATGTAAAACTATTGACGAGATAATCGACCTCACTGGGAGCAGAGTTTAGGTAGCTGCTCTGCACTGTGTTGGCACTGAAGAGCATAACAATGAAGGAATTAGATCCTTAAACTTAGTTACAGCACTTTCAGAAAGACTTCTACTGTAATAAAACTTATTCCCCACTGCTGTGTAATCCATTAAAGTAAATGTAAATGTTACTAAGAAATGATCAGACAGGAGGGGGCTTTCAGGGAATACTGTTAAGTCTTCAGTTTCTATGCCATATGTCAGGACAAGATCCAGAGTATGATTAAAGTGGTGGGTGGGCTCCTTTACATTTTGAGAGAAGCCAATTGAATCTAACAATAGATTAAATGCAGTGTTGAGGCTGTCATTCTCAGCATCTACATGGATGTTGAAATCACCCACTATAATGATTTTATCTGAACTGAGCACTAAATCAGATAAAAAGTCTGAGAAATCAGACAGAAACTCTGAGTAAGGACCAGGTGGACGATAGATAATAACAAATAAAACAGGTTTTTGATTTTCCCAATTAGGATGGACAAGACTAAGAGTCAGGCTTTCAAAAGAATGAAAACTTTGTCTGGGTCTGTGATTAATTAATAAGCTGGAATTGAAGATTGCAGCTAATCCTCCTCCTCGACCTGTGCTTCGAGCATTCTGACAGTTACTGTGACTCGGGGGTGTTGATTCATTTAAACTAACATATTCATCCTGCTGTAACCAGGTTTCTGTAAGGCAGAATAAATCAATACGTTGATCAATTATTAAATCATTTACTAATAGGGACTTGGAAGAGAGAGACCTAATGTTTAATAATCCACATTTAATTGTTTTATTTTTTGGTGCAGTTGATGAAGCTGTATTATTTATTGTTTTTGAATTTTTATGCTTAAATAGCTTTTTGCTGATTTTAGCTTTGGTTTTTGGTGGTCTGGGAGCAGCACCGACTCTATGGGGATGGGGTTTTGGGGGGATGGCAGGAGGAGAGAAGCTGCAGAGAGGCGTGTAAGACTGCAACTCTGCTTCCTGGTCTCAACCCTGGGTAGTCAGGTTTTAGGAGGGTTAATAAGTTTGGCCAGATTTCTAGAAATGAGAGCTGCTCCATCCAAAGTGGGATGGATGCCGTCTCTCCTAACAAGACCAAGTTTTCCCCAGAAAGTTTTCAGTGGGTTGTCTCGTCTGATCTGAGGTCATAAGGTTCCTGTGGTCCTGAAGGACCTGATGGAGTCTGATCACTCAGGACACTGTGCCCTGTCTGCAGGTTCATCTATGAGACAGAACATCACAACGGCATCGCTGAGCTGCTGGAGATCCTGGGCAGGTAACACCCTCTCTCACACACACACACACTGTAACCTCTGACCTCGGTGACCCCCTCCTTTCTGTGTGTCTCAGCATCATCAATGGCTTCGCACTGCCTCTCAAAGAAGAACACAAGATGTTCCTGATCCGGGTTCTGCTGCCACTGCATAAAGTCAAGTCTCTGAGCGTGTACCACCCACAGGTCAGAGGTCACCCTGTCCGTCAGTTTGTCTGTAGTGTCTGTGTGTCTGTGCTGACTGTGGGCCTGTCTGTCTGTCTGTCCTCAGCTGGCCTACTGTGTGGTCCAGTTCCTGGAGAAGGACAGCAGTCTGACCGAGCCTGTGAGTACCACGCTGCAGAGCCTGTTTCCATGACAACGCTGGGTTTCCGCAGTAACACGCACTCATTAACAGAAACACGTACCGGATCCTCCCCGAGCTCCGAGTCAGAGGTGAAGCAGGTGGAGCAGATTTATCCTAGCTGAGACACGGAAGAGTGAACTGATAAAACAGTCATTAAAAACAAAAAGTAACAACAGGAGAGCAAAATATGATTAAAAATGTGCATATAATAAAGAACGAGACATTCAGTAATCACAATGATGAGAAGCACAAGTTAAAACTAATAAATTAATTTTAGAGCAGCAACGTTGATGAAACCTATGAATGAAACAAGCACAACTTCACTGAAATATCATTTTGTGCAGAAAGCAGACGATTGAATCTTAGTTTTAACCTCAGATCTGATTTTGTTTGGAGAGGACAGAAGCAGCTCCAGCTGCGCTCTGATCCACGTGAGCTGAGGGCTCGAGCATCATCACAGAGGTTTTGATGTCACAGTTGCTTAACCCTCTAACACCGGGTGACCGCCGCTGAAGCACCCGTTACCCGCCCTTACTTGCTGTGAACAGCTGGTCAACACGGAGCGTATCACCGATGAGACGTCAGATCAAAGTACTTTGAATTACCGTAATTACGCGACCGTTTGTCCTATCGGCAGAGGTGGGAAGTAAAAGTACAAAGACTTCGTTACTGTACTTAAGTAGATTTTTAAGTATTAATGTTTCTGACTACTTTTTACTTTTACTCCCTACATTTTTACACAAATATCTGTACTTTCTACTTCTTACATTTTCAAACAGACTCGTTACTTTAGGTTTAACGTCTGAGGGAAGTTTTTATTTCCGGTCACTGCGCCTTCAAACATCCAACGATCTGAGCCTAAACAGAGGGTCAGGGTTAGGGTTAACCCTGACCCTAACCCCATAACACATACGAGACAATCATACTGGAGTATCCTCCTTTTCCTATCATAAAAATTCAAACGGTTTCTGACAGCTGAGAAATTGTGCTTCACACCCAGCATAGGGTTATTACAATAATTTTTGCTGACGTACGGGAACGGCAGCACTTTTGAAGCACGTTCTGTCGCTGGAGACAGGTTCAGTATTAAAGGGTTAAAAACCAGCGTTAAAGCCACCTTAATGACCGGAGCACGGCTGATAGAGGGTCTGATTTCTTCTTTATAATTCAAACTCAGGTTATTGCTCCTGTGAGCAGGTGGTCAGCGGCATCCAGCCGTCTCCTCACCTTTACAGCAGGTGTGTGGTTCTGGACAGTGGGGTTTCTGTCCTGAGATTAAAAATGTATTCATCAGTGAATAAATCAGAGCTCGTCATCTGAACCTGAATCATCTTGTTTGTTTGGAGGCCACAGTTTCGATTGTTGTAACCAAACATTTGCTATTTGGACCACAGGAGTAGTAACGCGATAACCTTTGACCCCTGCAGGTGATCATGGGTTTGCTGAAGTTCTGGCCAAAGACTCACAGTCCGAAGGAGGTGATGTTCCTGAACGAGCTGGAGGAGATTCTGGACGTCATTGAGCCATCCGAGTTCGTCAAAGTCCAGGAGCCGCTCTTCAGACAGCTCGCCAAGTGTGTCTCCAGCCCGCACTTCCAGGTACCAGAACCAGGACCGGGACAAGAACCAGAACTTCTGTTACCTGTTTTCCATGCGCTGGTTCCATGTCTGGGCCTTCTGACAGGGTTTCCTACTTAAAGTCAGCATAGTTTCTGTGGGAAGGAAATCATGATGGACAGAAGCTGTAGACACCATCAGCCAATCACTGGTGGACTTCTTTCTGTAGCCCCGCCCACAGACATTGAGAGTGATTTCAGCTTTAGGTCCAGTGATGCTGTGTTGGTTCCAGTCTTATTTTGGTCGGCGTGGTGGTTAGCGCTGTCACGTCACACCAGGAAGTCTGGCCTGAACACCAGCTGGTTCTTCCTGTGGATTCCTCCCACAGTCCACAGTCATGCATGTTTGGTTAGTCAGCGATGCTACACTGACGTGAGTGAGATAACATGTAGAGTAAAGCTCTGTGTATATGGTGCTTGCAGTTTAAAGCACTGTGAGTGGTCAGGAGGACTAGAAAAGCTTTCACTTCCTGCTGGGTCTGGATTGGGCCTCGGGGCACTCTGAGAACAGTCAGAGCCAATGAACGCTCAGAATGGTCTCAGTGCTGCTGCTGATTTCTCAGCTGACATTAAAGCTTCCTGTCCCACAGCCTGATGAAGGATCAGAGTGAGATTGATGTGACTGACTGAACAGGTGTGAACAGGTGTTCTCAGCAGCAGGTTAGAATCACGTTTATACATTTCCTGCATCGCCGCACATTCAGTGACCATGAGACACTTTGAGCTGCTGCTGTGCAGCTTCTCAGTCATTCAAGCCATGGTAGGCAGCTGGACTCTAGTCTCATCCAAGAGGCTTCTTCAGTGCTGGAATAACTGTGGGGGGGTCACAGGTAGTAACGCCTGCATGGAGAGTCTATCACTCTGAGAACATGCTGGAAGTAAACAAGGTGCTTCCAGCTGATTTAAACTGACTCTGAGCATCACCTGCTGCTGACCAGGTGAGGTGCTCAGCATCAGTTACCATGGTGGTTTAGCCAGGTTTTTCTTGTGTCCTATTAAAGTAAAAACATGACATCACAGCAGGACAGTTACTCTGATAGGTCAGATGATCCTGACCTGAGCTCAGAGATACTGCAGCTTAGTTTCACCCACAATCACGTGGTAATATGTATATGTGTGTTTCTGTGTGTGTGTGTGTGTGTGCGCGTGTGTGTAGGTGGCAGAGAGAGCGCTGTATTATTGGAACAATGAATACATCATGAGCCTGATCAGCGACAATGCTGCCAAGATCCTCCCCATCATGTTCCCCGCCCTCTACAAGAACTCCAAGAGCCACTGGAACAAGTAACACACACACACACACACACAGATCGACTCTGCCTACATCAGTGGTCTCAAACTCACGGCCCACAGTTTGGCCCTTTAAGTTACTTTTTTGACACTTCGCTTTCCCCTCCAATTAAGAGGAGTTAGCGAAATGTCAAACTTAAAGGGCCGGAAGCGGCCCGTGGGCCGGGAGTTTGAGACCGCTGACCTACATCCTCCCAAGCCAATCAGCTGTGTCCTCACAAAGACAGGGGCAGCGAGTGTGTGTGGTGTAACGGGTCTGCCAGTGGGTGCAGATCAGTGGGTGGAAAGTCCGATACTAATCAATACAGGAGCGAGCGAGAGAGAGAGCGAGCCAATGAAAGCTCAGATTTAGGGGTCAGTGTGAAGACGTGAGCGCAGGAAGCTGCTCTCAGCTCGTTTCCCTGATGAGATGATGGTTTCCTGTCCTGATGTCCCGCAGGGTCAAAGTGACACCGCACCATGTGTGTGTGTGTGAAGTATTCACCATCCTCATCGTTTTCTCACGCGGGCATAAAAATTCCACCATGAAATCTGTGAATGCAGAGTCTGTACATTAACGATGGAGGGAAAATAAAACCTGACCGACCATCTGTGGGTGGGTTTTATTTTCCTCTTTTTATTGGACTAGATTTCAGCGTATTCACTCTTTAAGTGCAATAAATGCAGCGTGTTTACAGAGTCGGTGGGTGTTCAATAATCCTGATTTCAGTATTGACCAAAATAATCGAGCAGGCCGAGATCCGATCCAGATTCTGGATTTGCAGGACACTTGAATTAAACATGGAAACTCCATTCAACGCATGTCTTTAGCCATATCTCAGCTGAGCAATCGGGATATGATCCGGATACGTCGGTATCAGTGGCGGATGCTGGTCTTTCAATGAGGGGAAGCTCAATTTCGGCCTACATCATAAAATGTGTCAGTTTATTTATACAGCAGCACCCGCTGGACAGAAACTGTGATAGAAGTCAGAAAGAGTGACAGAAGTCAGTCTCCAAACACAAGCAGCTACAAAAAACCACCAGAAATAGAAGCTCGATTTGTCGCTAGTCGTTTTTAACAAAGAAAATGACGCTAAGAGGATTAGGAAAGTCTCCGGTTCAACTCAGAACAGAATGAAAATTTAAAATGCTCCCACGGATGTTTACACCAAAAGATCGCTGATTCGCTCATTTCGCTGTCAATCAAAAAGGGATTCAGCCTCAGACAGATCATCCAATCATCATGCAGAAGCTGAGCGTCCGGGCCGGCCAAGGCCAGCCCACTGCCCCATAGACCCCCAGAGACGCTGAGCGTCCGATGGGCGGGACAAAGCCCAGCATTTATCCAATGACTCGTCTCGTTTCGCTGCACTCTTTGCTTCGCTATTGAACTCTGTAGACGCTCAGCGTCCACACTGTTTAAAGCACTGTGAAGCTGCGGGAACGAGTGAGAGGAAAGCCGCGTCGTTAGCAGTGATAAGAAGCTGATTCTGAACAAAAGCTGAGCGCGTTGTAGCGCATATTTAGTCAGTGACATGTACACACAACAGTATATGTTTGATCACTTATTTTTTGACATTTTAGGGGAAGCTGAGCTTCCCTTCCAGTCTTAGAGCAATCTGGTCGGTATATGACACAACTCTTGACTCTCCATCCATCGGATCACTCGGACCGTTATCAGTCTGTCACGTATGTTGACGTTATCAGAGAGGAAGCTTTTAGAGAACATGAATGTCACCGTAAAGTTATCGTACTTCAGCTTTTTAAACGTTGCAAAATGATGGAGAGTGGCACGTTTGTGACACCAACAGCGTTCAAATCAGCTAAAACTTCTGCCGGGGGCGGGGCTTGTTTTGTTCCTGGTTGTTCTCATGGTGAGTTTTTCGGGTCGTGGAGGCTGGGAGTCTCTGAGGTTTAAGGGGACAGTGTTTGCAGTCTTGACCTTACTGTGCTGAAGCTGTGCTGCAGTCTGATCCTCCTCCTCCTCCTCCTCCTCAGGACGATCCACGGTCTGATCTACAACGCCCTGAAGCTCTTCATGGAGATGAACCAGAAGCTGTTTGATGATTGCACGCAGCAGTACAAGGCTGAGAAACAGAAGTACGTCTTTGTGCTTCACCTTCACCCTGTAACACCCTCCCTGCTCCTCTTCCTCACTGTGTGTGTGTGTGTGTGTCCTGCAGGGAGAAGTACAAGCTGAAGGAGAGAGAGGAGATCTGGCACAAGATCGAGGAGCTGGCTCGACAGAATCCTCAGGTAGAGCACTCACTTCCTGCTTCAGTGAAACTGGAGTCCAGGGAATGACGGTTCGATCGATCGGCAGATTAATCAGCACTGCTTGACTCTGTGTCCGTGTCTCCAGGTCACCGGGGCTCCTCCCTCTTTCTTCATTAATGCTGTGTGTCTTTGTTTACTTTCAGAGCAGTAAGCTCCACCCCCTGCGCCCAGGACTCCACCCACAGGAAGAGGTCAGCTCCCAATCAGTGGCTAGTGTGTGTGTGTATGTGTGTGAGAATCCACAAGGCTCATGGCGCCCTGTAACATTTTTTGTGTGTGTGTGTGTGTGTGTAGTACATGGTGTACAGCAACAGCAGTGTCGCCGTGTACTCGATGGAAACAGAGACTCCGACAGCCGAAGACATCCAGCTGCTGAAGAAGACCGTGGAGAGCGAGGCCTCACAGGTAACACACACACACACACACACACACACACACACACACACACAGACACACACACACACACACACACACAGACACAGACTACCTTGACTGAGTTTCTGAAGGGTCCTCAGAGACTGAGCGAGTGCGTTCATGTCGGCACAGCAGAAATCTTTTAAATATCGTTCGTGAGATTTCGCTGCGTTCGAGGCGTTTGTCTGATTTCCTGTTTCAGACGGTTTGATGTGACGACGACACGGCGAACAGTTTGAGATTAAAGTCATAAATCTCTGAGAAACTGACATTAGATTGTTATTGATAATAATGATTACATTAAATATTTGATAATTAAAAATAAATTTGAAACTTTAACTTCAGAAAATTAAATCTTGTAATTTTCACTCATGAATCTGTAAAAACAAATAAATGTGAGATTTTTCCCTCAGACTGAATCTCTGAGTTTCTTACTTTTAAAAGAAAAACATTTAAATTCCTGAGAATATTTTTATTGGTAAAGACAGAAACACTTTCTTCCTTTCAGAGAAAATTAAAATGCACTTTAATTTCAGAGTTTTAACCTGTGGAAACTGTTTATACCTGTAACTAGTTTGATGTCATTTCGAAGACTTTTCTTAATTCTTTCGGATAAACTGATGCCGTTGTTTCTGTTCAGGGTCTGAAGGATCTGAAGAAGGATAAGGTCCTGATGAGGAGGAAGTCGGAGCTGCCGCAGGACGTCTACACCATCAAAGCTCTGGAGGCCCACAAGCGGGCTGAGGAGTACCTTACAGCCAATCAGGAGGCTCTCTGACCGGGAAGACGGCCCCTCCTGAGCCTGACTCCGCCCCCCTCGCATCCGTCTCCCTGGGGAGGAAGTTAACGCTGTCCTGGAGAACCTGGTCCCAGGTCAGACGAGGACGGAGCTGATGCTGTGTTCACCAAAAATTTTTTAAAAGAACCTCAGCTCTGCCCCCTGGTGGCCGATCACACGTAGGACACTGTAGAAGCTCCGTCTGTCCACGTGCTGTTTAAAGTGTGTCAGCGGTCCTCCGTGATTGGACATCAGCTTCATGTTGCACTAACACCCTCACACCTCCACCTGCGCTTTAACTCCTGCTGCTGCTTGTTCTGAACCCACCACGAACTCACGTCAGACACCTGAATGCATCTCCAGCAGCTTGTCCCTCTGCAGGAAGCGGCGCCACGTGACCTGCAGCTGCCTTCTCTGCGTCTGCTTCACGCGCCACACGGTTACGGAGACGGTTCGTCTCTCCGGCGGTCTCAGCATTTCATCCGTCTGAAACCTGCAACTCCCAAAATCTCTCCTCAGAAATAAAAACAAAACTTCAGTCAATAAACTCAGCATTTCAGAATAAAGGGATCAGCTGTATCGGCTTCACATTTCAAAATAAAAGCATTAACCCTGATAGAGGCAGAGCGTTTCTGTGGAAGCAGACGCAGAGTGGGCGGGGCTTGGTGGTCCCAGTGGAAGTGGCTGCAGCCTATCACCTCTGTCCTGTTGCAGCGCTGATGCGTTCACTGACTCACTTAGTTCTCCAACAGCAGCTTCACTCCGCAGCCCCACCCCCACAGGCTGGCAGCTGATTGGCTAGTCTGTACGTGCGGCGGACTCACGCAGACTGATGATGATGATGATGATGATAATGTGGAAGACGCAGTGAATGTAGACGTCCAATCAGAAAACCCCGCCCCCCACTTTATTTTTTATGGCTTCGTCTGCATGGAAGCCTTGACCGTTAACCAATGAGAGGAGCCGTGTGTACGAGGAAGCGTTTCGTCTGCTGGAAAACAGAACTGAATGTGTGAGGTGGCAGCAGCTCGCTGGGTCAAAGGTCAAAGGCTGAGAAGCTTCTGATGTCACCGGGTTGATTACTAATCAGTTACTGATTCAGAGAAACTTGTTGGTGCCGTTAAAGCACCACAGAAGAAGACAGAAGGTCACACAGAACAGTTAACATGAGGAAGGTCATGGCCTCATCCAAAAACTAGTTTTCATTTAGATTTTATTTTTTCTATTTTGCCTGTTCTTCTGTTTGAATTTCGCTTTTTGACTTCATTTTTTCATCCTTTGTTCTCCAAATGTTAAAAATTCCTCTGTTTTCATTTTGATGTTCAGAATAAAAACAGATTTCCTCATGTATGGCGAAGGATTTCAAAGGATGTGATTGGCTCGTACGCTTGGATGCCATGGAAACTGCAGTTTCCTGTTTGGCGTCGCTGGTGTGAAATCAGTTGTACTAATTTAGCTTCTCAGGTGATTTCTGAGTGTTTTTCAGTTTATCTGTATCAGGGGTCCTCACATCCAGGCCTCGAGGGCCGAAGTCCTGCAGGTTTTAGATGTGTCCCTGATCCAACACACCTGAATCAAATGGCTGAATTACCTCCTCAGTAGGGGCAGCACGGTGGCGCAGTGGTTAGCACTGCTGCCTCACAGATAGAATACCATCTGGAAGGCCTGGGTTCGATTCCACCTTGGTCCAGGCCTCTCCCTCTCTCTGTGTGGAGTTTGCATGTTCTCCCCGTGCTTGCGTGGGTTTCCTCTGGGTACTCTGGTTTCCTCCCACACCCCCCCCCCGACCCTGAACAGGATAAGCAGAAGCGAATGGATGGATGGACCTCCTCAGTATGCAGTCAAGTTCTCCAGAGTCCTGCTAATGACTTCTATATTTGACTCAGGTGTGTTGGAGCAGAGACATATCTAAAACCTGCAGGACACCGGCCCTCGAGGCTTGGATGCGAGGATCCCTGCTCTAAATCATCGAAGCTTCTCATTGGCCAGATATTTTCCACACTGTGGTGACCTTGCCACCCGTGTGTTTGTTTCTTTAATGGATTGACCTATCGGGAACAAAAGAAAAACGTGGGTGGGTGCTTCTGTCTGTGGTCACTGCCTTTCTAGACTATCCTGCATACTTGTGGCCACGCCCCTCCCGCGGCCTCCGCCCTTTTTATCCGTTTGTTCTCATTAGCTGGCTTCCGTATGTCGTCGCTTGTGCCCTTCTTGCTGCCATGTGGGTGTGTCCTTCACAGATTCAGCTGTCAATCGTAATCAGTGATCATTCCAGTGGCAGCATAGCCCCGCCCCCATCAATCATTCGCTGCTCGACTGAATGTTCACTGGAGCACCGGATCCTTCTGGAAATTTCTTGGAATTTTAGCAGAGAGTTTTTCCAGCGCCGAGTCTAACTGGGTTCTAACATCTCGATGTGGGACGTCTTCAGAAAACTAAAAATAGGTTTGTTTGTTTTGTTTTTTGTTAGTTCCAAGCAAACAAAAGAAAATCTGTTGTTTCCTGTTTGGTCCCTGCAGTTTGACCTCAGGGGCTTTGGAAAGAAAGAAATTTCCATAAAGTTTGGTCCAGTTTGTTAGCAGATGTTTAAAGAACTGGTTAACCGTTAACGCCGGCCGATGGCCCCTGAAGCACCCGTTACAGCTGCTTAACACTGAGCTTATCACTGCTGAGGCGGCTGATCGAGGGAACTTTTAAATACCGTAAATACGCAACCTTTGTCCGATCAGAAAAAATTCCGTTTCTGAAAGCTGAGAAACTGCGCTTCACACCTGACATAGGGTTATTGTGGTGATTGTTGCCAGAAGGCTGAACGGCAGCACTTCTGAAGTACGCTGTGTCACCAACGACACGCTCACCGTTACAGGGTTGCATTTTCTGGACTCAGTTTCACCTCTGAAATATCAGGATAATAATTGCTGCATATTTCATCATGAGGTTTTCGCCCCACATCGAGGATCTCCTGGTTTGCTTAAATTCCAGAAAATTTTCATTAACTTTGGTTCAGTTGGTTCTTCCGTATGGCTCCATAAACACTTGTGTGGGTTGTTAAACACTTCATGTTTACTGACTGCTTGAAACAAAGCTCAGACTCGAGCTTAAATTGTAAGAAATTTCCATGAGCTTTGGTTGAGAGGCTGCTCAAACCAAACCAAAGCTCAGAGAGAGTTCTTCTAATTTTGGCAGACATGGTTCAGTGCGGTTGGGGCCAAAGATGTTCGAGTGTGTCTACGTTCCGTCCTCAGATCAGTTTTTTACCTCCGGCAGTGACTGACAGGTGGAGGTGGGTCATGTGATGGCGCTCCGTAAACTTGAGCCGTGACAGTGAGATGCTGCTTCCTGTCATCGTGTACAGATGTTTAATGAGGTCGAGCATTACATGGTATGAAAGTCTGATTTTGTACAGATGTTCATGTATGTACAGCAGAAATAAACTGAAATACAGTCGTGCTGCGTGCTGTGTGCTTCTCTCACACACACACAGAGGTGGAAACCAACATTTTACACTGAAAGTGCCTTATGATGCTTCCTGTTTCAGCTTCAGGTATTTGCAGAGGCACCCTGATGAAATTTCCTTCGCTGATCGGGTCTGACCGCCTGTCCGTCCGCTCGGTGACGGTGAAGCCGGGACGCTCTTTTCTCATTGCAGGCACTTGTTTTACTGGTCATCCCTGAACTAAACTCAGTCTGACTCCCTATTTAAACATTTAAAAGAACTGAACTTAACCTGGACATCTCAGTGGGGCGGAGCCTGTTTGGGGTTTACCTCTGATTTGACCTGTAATCAATTGTAATAACTGCCCACAGGCATCCCCACTGAGAGTGTTTGATCGGCTCTGATCAAACAGAATAAAACCAGCTGAGGACCTCATGGCAGAAACATGGATGCTGCTTTCACAATACCACACGTGTGTGTGTGAAACTGAGCGTGTCTGGGCCTTTGTTGCACTGATACGTTAATTTTTAATCCTCTGCTTCATCAGCTCCACAGAAACAGGAATCATTTCATAAAGAAAAAACTTCTTAACCAGTAAAAGTCTGAAGTTATATTTACACCATGGTGCTTTTATTGTGAAAGGTCAAGACAGGAAGAAGGTGTTTTTGCACAGGATCAAGTAGGCGCGAGTTATTGATCGAGCAGGGATCAGCGACTGAGAAAGTGAGGATGTGATCGGGAATGTAATGATCAGCAGATCCAATCAATAACTGATGACATCATACATTCATATGATTTTAAAGTTTTATAAAATAATTTTATTGATTATTCACTGATTAACAGAAACACCAGAACAACCATTTACAAACACTGATAGTTAATTGATTACTGATTAATTACCATATTGATCCTCCGATCATCTGAAATTTTTACCTGCTTTAATAAATTAAATACTTCTGTCTTTATTTTTGGGCCCTGAAATGGTCATAATGCAGGTCAGCGTGGCTCAGGTGAGTCAGAAACGGGAAACCTGAAGATACTCGGGTGAGTCTAATGTCACCTGGCAGCCATGCTGCATTCAGGGTCCATTAATGCTGTAGGAATTGTCGCAGTGCCTACAAGGTCCCTTGGTGAGTCTATGTGTTGCGTTGAATGACAGTTATAATTTAGAGATGATCTGAGTTTTTGTGGTGCATTCAGGGCCCAGGCAGGTTGGTGCAGCGGGGCAGGCGCAGGGCAGCGGCACTCTGCCGGCTCTGCAGCGTGTCCCGCACCATGTCCTTCCATTGGTCGTCAGAAATCTCCCGTGCCCACGGCGGCACGCCTAGTGATGGCAATGCCACTGCCGCCATCGTCCTCTTCACCAGCTCTACGTGATCTGCAGGAGACAGGAAGTGATGTCAGTGTTTATTCTGAGTGAGTGAAGGTGAACAGGTGACGCAGGTGGGCCTCTCACCTGCATCCATGGGGATGGAGGCACGGCTCCTCTGAGCCGCTGCCCCTTCGGGATCCTCCTCCTCATCGCTGTCAGGAGGGGGAGCTTCAGGGAGGTGGAGCCCCATCACCTGCAGAGAGATGCGCAGGTGAGTCGAGTACCAAAAAAGGCCTGACTCCTCGATCGCCAGGCAGACCTCACCTCTATCCGCTGCTGCACCTGCTGCAGCTGCTCGGCGTGGGAGGCCGCCTCCCCCCGCTCTTCCTCGTCATCCTCTGGCTGCACGCCGTCCGGTTCCTGGTTAAGAGGTTGGTAATAGTACCCTCCTCCACCCCCATCTTCCTCCTCGCCGTCCATCTCCATCTCCCCGTCCCCCTCCTCCTCTTCGTCCTCCTCCCCCCCGCCCCACACTGTGCCTGGCGGCGGCATCAGTGTCCCATCAGCCGGGCGCTCGTCCTCTCCCAGCTCATCCTCGGAGCTCGGTAAGACGCGCTCTGGTCCCATCGCAGAGCTGCACACTTCCATCCACAGACACACCTGGAGGCCAGGTAACACCAGATCACATGACTGTCCACATCTCGCTGTGACATCATGAAGCTGCTTTCAGCGGCCATGCAAATGATTAATAATCATGTGACCTGAACAGGAAATGTTTACAACTCCTAACCAATGAGATGAGTTCTCAGCCAATCAAACGCCTCCTTCCGTGAGAAAGCTCAGAACCTACACACTGAAAACCACTGTCCTGACACCTGATGTCACTCAGTAATCTGAGTACTTCTGCTTCATGCTGTAGCAGCTAATGTATGTAATAAGTCATGGTGGTACTTCAGTCAGGTAATCAGAGTACCTGAAGTAATCTCATTACCCTGCTAGCAGCTGGAGGCTAACCGGAGCTGCGGGGTTTGTAACGGGCTATGAGGACAGACACCCCGCGACGGGTCGCCTCTGTCCAGCTCTCTGACGCACACGCGCACCTGATGAAGATGATGACAGAAACACCTGGAGCTAACAGCTAACTCAGCTAACTGAGGCTCTGACACAGTTTGTCGTTAAACGTCCGTTTGTTTGGCTGTTTGTTTGTGTTGTCAGAGTCATAAAGACACCGTCACCACGTAAAGCCCCCTCAACTCACCTGCCCGTCTTACCTGTCTGTCGTTCCGTCCGTCTGCTCGGAACCGCTGGAGCTAACTGTTAGCTGCTGCGCACGTACACTTCCGGGTACGTCAGAACGCAACAGCACTGACGTATTCTTTATCTTTCTTTTTTTTTTTGGTTAATAATCTTTGAGTTTAAGGTTAACGTCCTGTAAACAACAAACACCTGCAGACAGATTTCAGCACGCGTAGCGACCCTCAGAGCAGCGTCACACACACGCGCGCGCGCACAGTTTTGTGTGTGATCTCAGGGACGTGTTTACAGACGGATCATTTCTGTATGATTTTTAATTAACGTGGTTATCGTGGAAACTCAGAGATCCAGAGTCTTTAACAGTTTGTGTTTGGCTGCTGTTCCTGATCCAGGAAAACGTCACCACATACCGGGATTCACCATGGCAACGGGTAAATCCAGAGCACAGCCTCCATTTTAACCCGGAGGATCCGTGTGGCGCGTGACGGGAGGAAAGAGTCATTTTCATCAGCTCGTCCCTCCGTCATCATCACAGACTGAATAAAGGTTGATATCAAACGTATCATTTCTTTTCTAATGCCTGCTGTCATCATTTACCCAACTTTAATCTTCTCCAGATGAAGCTGAATCCTAATCTTAATCTAATGATGGGCTCTAAGCCGGCAGGACAGAAAGAAGATCAAATGTGGAGAAATCAGTTCTCTGACGGAGCTGTGTGTCAGTGACAGCCGCAGATCTGACCTCAGGTCAGTTTCCTATTTATTTCTTTGAAATGGAGAATTTCATTATTGCTGCTTTAATGCCTCTAATCTGATCTGAGATCAGCCTCACTGATAGATGACGGCTCTCTCACAGCAGAGACGTTGCACTGAGTCACTGTTAAAGGTCAGAGGTCAGGTTCATGTTCTCAGAAATGTCTCAGCTTTATTGGTTTGACATGTTTCAGGTCCTTTGAAATAATCACGGCGGGAAAATGAAGCCATTACGAACGGATCCGGATGGGATGAGCTGGGAAGTGAGCGGAGCCTGAACCGGATCTGATCCCGATCCGTCCGGCTCCTCCTGCTGTGCAGGCGGACTCGGATTTCTGATCCGTTACAGAGCCGGTGATCCCATCGGGCGGATCCGGCGATTTTCAGTGGAAAATAAGTCGAGATTCATACTCTGAATTTCTGACATCATAACTTTGAAAATGTTGATGCATTTAAGTCACTTTGAAACATTTAGTTCAGTTTGAGGGTCTTAGAATGATCCCAGCCTCATCTTCACTCAAACATTCATCAGCTCCAAGATCCCATCAGTGAACCGCTGATCCCTGATCAGTGTGTTCTTCATACACATCAGTGTGACGTAAGCAGTGATGCTGCAGTAAAGGTTCAGAGGAACTGACGGACAGTCTGCAGCTGGGCTCATTATAGATGTGTGATGTCATCTGTCAGAGGCTCCTGTTAAAATCACGGTGACGTCTGACTTCAGTGCTTATAAAAACGTCTGCAGATCAATTCACTGCTCCGACAGCCACTTTATGAAGGAGGAAATGAGTCGGAGTGTCAGACAGGTGGTTCAGGTGCAGCGGGAGGGGAGGGGTCACAGAGTCTGTTACCATGGTAACTGACTCAGAGTTGAAAGTAACTCTGAGTCTGGATCAGGACCCTGAGAGGGAGCGACTTTCTGATGAAGGCGGCGTTGAACCTTCTGTCCAGGACGGAGAAGAGTCCGTCAGCATCACCGAACCCCTCCTCAGGGACGACCAGATTATCCATCAGAGTATTGATAAGTGATCGGACAGATTCTCAGGCAGCTCCTGAATGTGTTTTTCTGGTTTCTGCACATTTTAAATCCTGAAGCAAACTTCCTGTTTGCGCACATCTGTCTGATTTGATCTGAAAACTGCAACACTGTGTGTCATCCAGCAGGTGGTGTGTTTTCCTCCAGTTCCTTCGTGTCCTATTAAACGGCTCGTGAGCTGCAGGGATGTTAGACGCAGTCACTGAGTCCTCCAGCTGTTTCCCCTCCCGTCTGTATTTAGAGGCTTGAAACCGAGATGCCGAGGTCAAAGGTCAGGATGGAATTCTCAGGAAGTGATGTCAAACTCAGAACAGCTGATCTAAAACTGCAGGAAAGCTGACACACACACACACACACACACACACACACAGACACACAGGTTGTTGAACAGCGGATATTATCTCTTATTTTTCATGAACAAAGCGTTCTTCGACTCAGCAGTCAAAGGTCACGTGAGGACTGCAGGCTGCGTCACTTCTCCTGTAATAAAGGAGGCGCAGGTTTTTGATGATGTCCTGGGACTAAATATGATTCTGGCACCCTGAGCCGAGGAAAATTTTTATTGAGTTTTCCTCGGCTGCAAAGTTTTATTCAGCCCCACGTTTTAGTCCTGGCTTCATGCTTTAGCCCTCAGTGGGTGACGGTGAATTTGGTTTTCCTCCACAGGGGGGCGTTCTTTTGTTTTGCTGTACTCTTCGTGCCAAAGCTGCAGGTCGTCCTCTTTAGACATGAATGCATCAAAACTAAGGAGACAGTCGTGGATTTGAGGACGAACACACGGCCATCTCTCCTGAGTTGCCGAGTCGGTGCAGCAGTACAGATGCCTCAGTACTGTAAGGGATATTAAGCTGACCTTTGACCTTCAGGTGGATGCTATCTGTAGAAAAGCTTGACTTTCGAGAACACTTACTTCCTGTTTGATTGAAGCTGGGACGGGTCACTGAACCTGAGAACAAAGGTGGTGGTTAGCACTACTGCCTCACAGCAAGAAGGTCCTGAGTTTGAATCTGCATGTTCTCCTCATGGGTTCTCCAGGTTCTCCAGTTTCCTCCCACAGGCCAAAGACATGGAGTTAGTGGGGTTAAGTCACCTGGTGATTATAAATTGCCCATAAGTGTGGATCTGAGTGAATGGTTGTCTGTTTCAGGCTGGTGACCTGTACAGGTGTGTACGTGTGTGCAGAGTGCCACAGGTATTGTTGTTGTTGTTGTTGTTACCTAGGAGTGAACGTGGAAGTTCAGCCTGAGAAAAAAGATGACGTAAAGTTTCCTCCGGCCACCGTAGGCTTTTATTCTGAAAATCAAGATCGGAAGTTGTAACAGGTAATATTTTCTTCCGTTTGGTGGGCCGATCGATCAGTGATAACTGATCAATAACTAGCATTAATGATCAGCAGAAGGTTTAATTTAATCCATGACGACGCCAATCAGAGAGGATTAAAACGAGGCTCGACGAGAAGTGACGTAACAGCCGCGAAGATCGTGTGTTTCTGTGAGGTCTCACTCTGAGCAGGCAGAGCTTAAATCAACGTTTCATATTAAAAATTGTTTTCTACAGTTTTCTACTGTTGAACTGAGCTCAGATCTTCAGAGCTTCATTTTATTGTTTTCATCTATAAATCAATCAGAGTCGCAATAAAATAAATTTCAATGAACTCAAATCACAGAATTAATTCACACTTTCAGGGTTTATGAATGTTTATTGTTTCAAATGCAGTTTTAGTGATGACCTCATTAAAGTTTTATCATTAGATCAAAGATTAAAATCCTGAATAATTACTATTCTGATATTTGCTGTTTGGTAAGAATCGGCTGAATTGTTGAATTTTATTTTATGGCATGATGATTGCGTCATACTTAATTATTTTATACTTATTTTTAGACTAACTGATCTGCATTAGTTAGTTTTGACCTCATTAAGATGTTTGCTAATTTTTAGCTGCTGACGTTAAATAATTTAGTGTTTTAGAATAAATCATCAGGAATAACTTCTGTAATTTGGAGAATACTTAAACTCCAGAAGGCGTTTGACCGGAGCTCAGTAAATTGTGACGTTAAAGTCTGAGGCACACTTATTATTATTGTTATTGTCGCTGTCGCGGACGCGGACGCGGATGAAGAGCGGTGTTTTCGGTTCCGGTGACGCGGGCGGAGTGAGCGTCTGTCTTCTCCGCGCTCTCTGGGTCTCATAGTAACGGTCACCTGCAGAAACACACCGGGACTCACGGAGCTCACAGAGCGACAAACGGACCTGCTGCACGGCCGCGGGACGCCGACACCCCCGCCGCTCCAGCTCCGCCGCTGCTGATCTCAGCCAATCAGTCGATCTCGGATCGATCGGCTCCGAATCGGAACCCGCGCGTGGCCTGCGGCGAGATCGGCGAATGATGACATCAGCGCGTGACAGACCGACCCTCCCCGAGTGAGCTGATCGATCATTTATCAGGTTAATTCGTCACCACCTCGCCAATCAATACCTGATAATCACCGATTATTGATCAGCTCTACTGTGTGAACATTTCCAGCATTGATCAGCTGAGAAGAAGCTTCAGGTGATTCGTGTAGAAATGTACAAAGTAGAAATCCCTCCGAATTCTACTTTACCCAAGTAAAAGTACTCAGTTACTTTACAGGCCCATGAGCTCCTCATTTGAAGGGAGTAAATGAGGAGCTGATCAGTTTGGACCTTCACCAAGTTTTTCTCATGAAACGTGGATCTGATGTGAGACCTGCAGGCTGTTCTGCTGAGGTGCTGAGAGCTCTTTAAGGTATGATGTTCAATTCTGTAACAGGGAGTCGGTGAGGACAGAAATATGATCTGTGCTGTCACCTGTAACCACATACAGGTGCTTCACACCTCATTTCTCCTCACAGCCTCACATTCATGGTTGTATCCCTAACCTCCTTTTGCATATCCAACCTTCCGTGTCTCTCAAACAGGGGCGGGGCCACAGGGGCATTGGCCCCATCTGAAATCTGATTGGCCCCCTGAAGTGCCCCTGTCCTGTCACTCATCTGCCCTTCGTCCGAGAGCAAGGATCACATTATAGGTGGATGCAATTCCATGCCGAAACACCAGTAGCGCTAATGAGCCAAAACGGAATTCTCAGCATGAATAAAGCTTACAGAAGAAAAAGAAGATTTGAACGAGAAAGCTTTTTAACTGACAACCAGTCTATATTTTGAGGAGTTTGTTGGTAATGATAAGTCAAAAATCCCTGTTTACTTACAGCTGTCACAGCGTAAGTCTGACAAACATTAATTTAAGAAGCAAAGTTAGTTAAGAATAACGTTAACCGGGGCCCTACTTGTGTTTGGACATGAACGTTAGCATTTCGCTAATTCATATACTTCTTTGTTATTTGCATTTGTGTGTTGACATGAACTATAATGTCTGGCAGTGATAGAGAAGAATATGAAAAGAAAGGGTCAGTCTCAGGTGGGAATTCAGCAGTTTTTGAAGAAAAGCTGAAAATGAGCAGGGTGAGAGGAGGGAGAGAGCAGCAGGACACAGTAGACCAGAGGCTGGTCAAGACCAGGGCACCTCCAGTCCCTTTTCATCAGGTCAGAAATCATTTAGGGAGAGCAACAACAGTTAATGCTGTAATGTATGAAATGTCTGATATTGTTATTTAGTGAAATGGTACATAAGTTCACTGAATTCTTACATCTCATGGTGATAAGATTTACCATAACTTTAATGTAATGGCTTTAATTTTTATTGGTCCGTATATCACCACATCTACCACAAATACTTGGCCCCTCTATGAATACTGAGGCCCCCTTGATAGCCCCTTACTCAGAAAAATCCTAGATCCGCCACTGCTCTCAAAGACTCTTGAAAGAGTAGTTGTAAAACAGCTAACTGATCATCTGCAGAGGAACGGTTTATTTGAAGAGTTTCAGTCAGGTTTCAGAATTCATCACAGTACAGAAACAGCATTAGTGAAGGTTACAAATGATCTTCTTACAGCCTCTGACAGTGGACTCATCTCTGTGCTTGTCCTGTTGGACCTCAGTGCAGCTTTGATACTGTTGACCATAACATTTTATTACAGAGATTAGAGCTTGCTATAGGTATTAAAGGTACTGCACTGCAGTGGTTTGAATCATATTTATCTCATAGACTCCAATTTGTTCATGTAAATGGGGAGTCTTCTTCACACACTAAGGTTAATTATGGAGTTCCACAGGGTTCTGTGCTAGGACCAATTTTATTTACATTATACATGCTTCCCTTAGGCAGTATTATTAGAAAGCACTGCATCAATTTTCATTGTTATGCAGATGATACTCAGCTTTACCTATCAATGAAGCCAGATGACACACATCAATTAATTAAACTGCAGGAATGTCTTAAAGATATTAAGGCCTGGATGACCTCTAATTTCCTGCTTCTAAATTCAGATCAAACTGAAGTTCTTGTACTCAGCCCCACAAATCTTAGAAACATGGTGTCTAACCAGATACTTACTCTGGATGGCATTACTTTGGCCTCCAGTAACACTGTGAGAAATCTTGGAGTCATTTTTGACCAGGATATGTCCTTCAATTCAATTCAATTCAATTTTATTTATATAGCGCCAAATCACAACAAACTGTCGCCTCGAGGCGCTTTGTATTGTGGGTAAAGACCCTACAATAATACAGAGAAAACCCAACAGTCAAAACGACCCCCTAATGAGCAGCACTTGGTGACAGTGGAAAGGAAAAACTCCCTTTTAACAGGAAGAAACCTCCAGCAGAACCAGGCTCAGGGAGGGGCAGTCATCTGCCGCGACCGGTTGGGCTGAGGGGAGAGAAAGACATGCTGTGAAAAAGAGCCAGAGATTAATAATTAATGATTAAATGCAGAGTGGAGTATAAACAAAGTAAATAAGGTGAATGAGAAGAAACAGTGCATTATGTGAACCCCCCAGCAGACTAGGCCTATAGCAGCATAACTAAGGGATGGTTCAGGGTCACCTGATCCAGCCCTAACTATAAGCTTGATCAAAAAGGAAAGTTTTAAGCCTAATCTTAAAAATAGAGAGGGTGTCTGTCTCCTGAATCCAAGCTGGGAGCTGGTTCCACAGAAGAGGGGCCTGAAAGCTGAAGGCTCTGCCTCCCATTCTACTCTTAAGTATCCTAGGAACCACAAGTAAGCCAGCAGTCTGAGAGAGAAGTGCTCTGTTGGGGTGATATGGTACTATGAGGTCTTTGAGATAAGATGGGGCCTGATTATTCAAGACCTTGTAGGTGAGGAGAAGGATTTTAAATTCTATTCTAGATTTAACAGGGAGCCAATGAAGAGAAGCCAATATGGGAGAAATCTGCTCTCTCTTTCTAGTCCCTGTCAGTACTCTAGCTGCAGCATTTTGGATCAGCTGAAGGCTTTTCAGGGAGCTTTTAGGACAGCCTGATAATAATGAATTACAATAGTCCAGCCTAGAAGTAATAAATGCATGAATGAGCTTTTCAGCATCACTCTGAGAAAGGATGTTTCTAATTTTAGAAATATTGCGCAAATGCAAAAAAGCGGTCCTACATATTTGTTTAATATGTGCATTGAAGGACATATCCTGGTCAAAAATGACTCCAAGATTTCTCACAGTGTTACTGGAGGCCAAAGTAATGCCATCCAGAGTAAGTATCTGGTTAGACACCATGTTTCTAAGATTTGTGGGGCCGAGAACAAGAATTTCAGTTTTATCTGAATTCAGAAGCAGGAAATTAGAGGTCATCCAGGCCTTAATATCTTTAAGACATTCCTGCAGTTTAACTAATTGATGTGTGTCATCTGGCTTCATTGATAGGTAAAGCTGAGTATCATCTGCATAACAATGAAAATTGATGCAGTGCTTTCTAATAATACTGCCTAAGGGAAGCATGTATAATGTAAATAGAATTGGTCCTAGCACAGAACCCTGTGGAACTCCATAATTAACCTTAGTGTGTGAAGAAGACTCCCCATTTACATGAACAAATTGGAGTCTATGAGATAAATAATGCACATATTAAACAAATATGTAGGACCGCTTTATTGCATTTGTGCAATATTTCTAAAATTAGAAACATCCTTTCTCAGAGTGATGCTGAAAAGCTCATTCGTGCATTTATTACTTCTAGGCTAATGGCTAATGTGCATCTATTGCAGGAAGATGGTAGTAATATAAAAAAAAGAGGAGCAGTTTAAAGTTGATCAGATGAAACTAGCCCCACCCCTCCAGCCTTCGTGAGTCTTCACTGAGTTAACTCTGATCCAAACACTAGCCAATAGCAGACCTCACTGCAGTACCTGTGTTTCACTAGCAGAGGTCACACTGTTCTTTCAGCGTCTTGTTTCAAGGGATCCCAGTGCTCCCAGTGGCATACACGATGCTGCCCGCCTCCATCCAGATAACGGGTGAGATGCTGTCGGCGGCCGAGGTTCAGGACATCTGCGAGAGTCTGAAGGAAGACAGCGTGCGCCTGCTGTCCATCCGTGGCTGCCAGCTCTCTGACCGCGACTTTGGGCGTATCTGCCGCAGCGTCGCCGAGTCACACTCGCTCGCTCAGCTCAACCTCAACCTGGGGGTCGTATCCAGTATTGGTCGGACGCGACACCTGGCCGACGCCCTGAAGACTAACCGCTCCCTGCAGACCCTGTTGTGAGTAGAACCTTAAGCTGATTGGCCACTGGTTCAATTCAATTCAGTTTTATTTACCAAATTACGACAACAGCACTTAAACTGTAAAGCTATAAGAATGCTGATGTCACTGTGATTAGTTTGTAAGCCTCTCACCTCCCCCACCCCACCACCCCAGCCTTCACGGCAGCCCGCTGTTGGACGCCGGCCTGGTGACCCTGAACCCTGCCCTGTCCACCCACCCTTCTCTGGTCTGTCTGGATCTGGGCGACTGCATGCTGGGAGATGAAGCGCTGGGTCTGATCTGTGGGATGTTGCCGCCTGATGGAGCAAAGTCAGGTAACATCTGTGTTACGAACCTGCTTTATGCCTACAACAGGTGAGCCGGGCTGCTCAGGTGTGACCCTGAATCTGCTTGCTCGCCTCAGACTGAAGCTCAATGAAAAAACTCCTGTTTTAAGGAAGCGTGTCCTCCAGTGAGGCTCAAGGGAGCCTCGTTATTTCAGGCTCACACGACCTGAATCAGCTTGGACCTCCATACAGCAAAGCATTCTGGGAGTTTAACCCTTCACTGTCACATAAGTGTGTGTGTGTGTGTGTGTGTGTGTGTGTGTGTGCGTGCGTGCGCGACGCGTGCAGGGCTGAGGGAGCTCACTCTCAGTGCTAACCCAGGAATCAGCTCCAAAGGCTGGGCTCGACTCTCCATCGCCGTGGCTCACAGCTCGCAGCTTCGCGTGCTCAACCTGGACTACAACCCGCTAGGTTTCACAACACAACAATAGCACAATGACACAACACAATAAGACAGGAATGACACCACAAAACAATGCAACAACAGCTTAATGACAGCTACACTACAAGAATTCAGGAACAAGAGCACAACCAAATCAACACAAGAGCAACAAAACCTCAAAAATCACAACAGCAGCACAAAGACATAACACTACACAACAGAACAGCAACCACTTGACATTATTGTTTGCATCACTGCGGCTGACGCTCTCCCTCTGTCTCCAGGTGATCAGATTGCAGGGATGCTGGCGGTTGCCGTGGCGTCCAGCAGAACTCTGGAGGTTCTGGACCTGGAGGGAACCGGACTGAGCAACCAGTCAGCACAGGTCGACCAATCACTGCGCTCCTTTCTCTTCTTCTGTGCTTTTCATGTTTCCAGAGCAGATCTTTGAACTGCAAATAAAACCAGGATGAATTTAAAGTTTGGATTTAATGCTCGTTTCCCTCAGAGCTTCATCAGCTCTTCTTCTAGAAACCAGCGGCTGTAACTCCTCTCAGTCTGGTTTTATTCACACACCCACGCTGTTTCACCCCCTGCCTGGAATCAGCTGAAGCTCAGTCTGAACTGCTGTCCCCGTTTACAAAGCGGACCTCCACAGGCTGAACCAGTCTCAGCTCCTGAGTTTGGAGGTCTAGACCAGGGGTGGGCAACTCCAGGCCTCGAAGGCCGGTGTCCTGCAGGTTTTAGATGTGTCTCTGCTTCAACACACCTGAATCACATACAGAAGTCATTAGCAGGACTCTGGAGAACTTGACTGCATACTGAGGAGGTAATTCAGCCATTTGATTCAGGTGTGTTGGATCAGGGACACATCTAAAACCTGCAGGACACCGGACCTCGAGGCCTGGAGTTGCCCACCCCTGGTCTAGACTCTGTGGACTAAGGCTGCAGTTCAGCTGTTTGTCCAGCAGGGGGAGATGATGCCGCATTGATGAGGAGCCTCTTTAGCTCTGTGTTTCCTGTTTCAGCTGCTTTCAAAATAAAAGCCTCAGAATGAGCTCTGTGGAGCTGTTGGAGAATCTGCGATATGACTGAAAGTCTCGTAGCTCCAAAGTGATCTGAGGTGAAGGCAGGTCTCGCCTGCTGATCACCTTCCCTTCTGCTGTCTTTTAAGATACAAAGTGAGGGAATCAAAATCAGGGAAACTAAAGTCATCCAGTCAAAATTCTGTCCTCGTTAAACACACAGGAGAGCCCGTAAAGACAAACTGATGTTCAGAGCTGATTTTCAGCCTTCACCGATTCACAGTGCCAGCTCCAGCTTTACGTAACATGGAAGAAATCATTCCACCTTAAAAGCTGCTGGTTGTTGGGGTCAGCGTTTGATAGTGTTCCTGCTGCCGTTGCGTCAGCCTCCGTGTTGCAACCAAGTCGTGATATGTGGGAGCCGGTCATAAAATTAGGAACACCATCACGCTCAAACACACACACACACAAGCTCAGCATCTCCACTATCAAACTAAAAGCATTCTTATGTTTTCTGGACAGAAACAATTAATGGCTTAACAGTGCTCTTATTGTGAAAGAACTGTAAGAAGTTGTAGGAAACTCAATGAAATCTTTAGCTTTTAAGAAAATTAGTGAACATGAACATTTGTGGCTGATTTTCTGATCTCTTTATAAGGTTGAACGCTGCGATCAGGTCCAACAGAATAATGCATGCACACCGGTCGCTATGGTTACAGAGACAAGCTCAGCCATGCATGTGCAAGGGGGTGTGCACGTGTGATCAGTGCATTCCAGGACTGTAAACACGAAGGAAAGATGCTTTTAAGCTGAAAAGCCGCAGCAATCCTGGTCCTGCCCATCATGTCACACATTCTGTACACACAGTTATATTTTGAAGGCATTATGAACTTCCTAGGAGTTTTGAAATGTGGTGGTCTCACATGTGTGCAGGTGTTCCTGGACATGGTGGAGAACTACCCAACGAGCCTGCGGGTCCTGGTCCTGGCCGAGAATGACATCAGTCCGGAGCTGCAGCAGCAGATCTGTGACCTGCTGTCTGAGGGCGAGGACGACGACGACAGGGAGGCCCCGCCTCTGGCACCAGATCCTGCTTCCATCACTGCTCTCCAGCCAATCAGAGACAAATACCACCCAATCAGAGACAAGTACCACCCAATCAGAGACAAGTACCAGCCCCCCGCCTGGCTCCCCCACAGCAGTAAGGGCTGAACTCTCTTGTCCTCACCTTCAGAGTGTCCCCGCTCTAAACTGTCCTCCCTCAAACCGCACAAATCCAGTATAGACCCAGTAAGATGGGTTTATTTGCCAGGTTACTGTACTGGCGTCACAGGTATAAGAGCAATACTGCCCCGTTTCACCTAGTATAGACTTCAATCTATTTTCTATCCTGTTCTGTCCCACTTACTTTACCCAGAACACACCTGGTTCTCTGCTGCTGTAATCTGTACAGAACCGGTTCTTCCACACAGTGCTCTGTAAACACAGTTCTGCCCAACTTTAACAAATGTGAACCTGTTTTTTACAGTTTTTCCTCTACACACCTGGTTCTGTGCTACCTTACCCAGGACAGAACCAGTTCTTCCCTCTTTTACCCAGTTTAGACCTGCTTTTGTCCCATATTACCCTTATTAGACCTGGTTCTGTCCAGCTTTACCCACTAGCAACTCCATTTTGTCCCACTTCACTGATTGTAGACCTGGTGCTGTCCTCTGTGTGGTGTTTAGGTGTCCTATAGTGTGAATCTGGTTTAACTGATACTTATCTAGTCCCAGCTAAAGAATACAATAATTGATATTTAATCAGTATTAATGAATATCCCTTTGAAGATTTGCTGATCTTTTGTGGTTCCTCTGTGATTGCAGCTTCATGGTTCCAGTTCTGGGGCAGAAGCAGAACCAGAACCGGGAGCAATAAGAAAGGTGCAGCAGCTCGTCACAGCGAATATAAGATGGAAGAAAAATGTGGGCTGAAACAGATGTGCGCAGTAAATAGTCTTTATTTTCTTTCATTGTTAAACAGCGTCATTAAATTAGAAACCTGAAGATCATTAAAACTTAAAGTGCGGCACAGATTTGGCAAATGGAGGGAAGCGTCTGATCTAACAGCTCGTTCTCGTTAAAAGCGGGAGCCATCTTTGTCTTTTTGTTGAGATGAGCTCTGTATTTTATCCCGATGCTGCTGCTGTGACCGACGTGTTTTCGTCTAACGGCTGATCGCAGAGGAAACACAGAAGCTTCGGTTTGACGCCTTGTATGCACTTAAAGCTTTTCCACATCAGCGTTTAGATCAGTTTTCTTAAAGGAACAGTTCACTGCTGTCGTCCATAGCTGATGGGCCTGCACCTCGAGTCTGTGAACTGTTTCTGAGTTTGATTGGTCCGATAGAAGGAAATCAGTCTAAATGGTTGATGTGGGAACAGGTGAGGAGGCTGTGGCACGAACTGCAGGTCCTGGATCCTGAATTGTGGCGTGAAGTTCTCAACGTGTCATTCTTTGACCCCACAGACTCCAGCCCCCAGGCGGTCTTGCTGACATCAGGTCTAGGTGAGAGCTTATTGGCTGAGACTGAGATGTGACCCTCCCCACAAACACGCCCACTTCCTGTCAGGCTGCCGTCACTTTTTCGGTTTGAATGTTTTTCTCTGCACTGCACTTCTCTGGTTGTCAGATCACCTGATGGCTTGCAGCCAATCGCACGCTCCGCATGGTTGTTGTAGCACCTGAACACAGATGAGCAGAGAACTCAAACACATCATGTGACCTTCACACAGGTGTTTGCTCCACAGGTGTTCTGCTTCTGATGAATGTATCTTTGTTGATTGGTTCTGCTGCTCTGATGTCACAATAATAAAACTGTTTACAGCTTCTTAAGAACAAAGACTCTGATTGGTCGTTTACTGTCAGCAAATACACAAAATTACACAAAGTCACACGAGTGTTAGCGATGACAACAAACTGACACATTTAAACACACTGAGCCAATAAGTTAATCTGAAATGTCCTCCTGTGTTTAAATCCCATCAGTTATGAATTTAAGCTCAACAGGCAGTTTGAGCCATCATCACAAAGTGAGCTGATTTGTGGGGTTGCTTCCCACCGACACTGTGGAGAAACTCACTGAACAAATCAGAAAACAGTTTCACTCCATGGTCCCGCCCACACACTCTGCACGTCCTTTTTCTTCAACCAAGCCGTTCACGCACACACGTCAGAGTTGTTGTCCCATTACTAATGTTCAGAAGAAGGCAGCATAAACTGAGCTACAGTTTCAGATAAATTAACTGCAACTTTTCAAACATCTCAACAAATATCAGCAAACTCACGAACTGGTTTTGTGTTATTTAAAGGTTGTGTGAGAAAATGAGTCAGTTCAGGTCATGCTGACTCTTATTTCCTCTTCATTCTCGGTAAGTGGGGTAAGATGAGCCACTTTTTACTTTTTTGGTTCTACAGACAAAATTAAATGACACAGGAGTACAATGAAAACATCAATTTATAACTTGGATTGTTGTCTAACAAATGAAATGATAAGAATGAGTCTATAACAAACATCCATCCATTCATCCATTTTCTTCCGCTTATCCGGGGCCGGGTCGCGGGGGCAGAAGCCTAAGCAGAGAAGCCCAGGCTTCCCTCTCCCCAGCCACCTCCTCCAGCTCATCCGGAGGGACCCCAAGGCGTTCCCAGGCCAGCCGAGATACGTAATCTCTCCAGCGTGTCCTGGGTCTACCACGGGGCCTCTTCCCGGTGGGACATGCCCGGAACACCTCACCCAGGAGGCGGCCAGGAGGCATCCTAATCAGATGCCCGAGCTACCTCAACTGGCTCCTTTCGATGTGGAGGAGCAGCGGCTCTACTCTGAGCCCCTCCTGGATGGCCGCACTCCTCACCTTATCTCTAAGGGAGAGGCCAGCCACCCTTCGAAGGAAACTCATTTCTGCCGCTTGTATTCGCGATCTTATTCTTTCGGTCACTACCCAAAGCTCGTGACCATAGGTGAGGGTAGGGACGTAGATCGACCGGTAAATCGAGAGCTTCGCTTTTACGCTAAGCTCCCTCTTCACCACGACGGACCGGTGCAGTGTCCGCATCACTGCAGAAGCAGCCCCGATCCGCCTGTCGATCTCCCGTTCCCTTCTCCCATCACTCGTGAACAAGACCCCGAGATACTTAAACTCCTCCACTTGAGGCAAGAACTCGTTCCTGAGCCGGAGATGGCACTCCACCCTTTTCCGGCTGAGGACCATGGCCTCAGACTTAGAGGTGCTGATTCTCATGCCAGCCGCTTCACACTCGGCTGCGAACCGTTCCACTGCGAGCTGGAGGCCCCCCCCTGATGAAGCCAACAGAACCGCATCATCTGCAAAAAGCAGAGATGAGACTCTGAGGCCACCAAGGAAAAAGCCTTCCGCCACCTGGCTATGCCTAGAAATTCTGTCCATAAAAATTATGAACAGAATCGGTGACAAAGGGCAGCCCTGACGGAGTCCAACACCCACAGGAAACAAATCCGACTTATTACCGGCTATACGGACCAAGCTCTCACTGTGGTTGTACAAGGACTGAATGGCCCGCAACAATGGGCCAGACACCCCATACTCCCGCAGAACCTCCCAAAGAACACCCCGAGGAACACGGTCGAATGCCTTCTCCAAGTCCACAAAGCACATGTAGACTGGTTGGGCAAACTCCCACGCACACTCGAATATCCTTGAGAGGATAAAGAGCTGGTCCAGCGTTCCGCGACCAGGACGAAAACCGCATTGTTCCTCCTGGATCTGAGGTTTGACTAACGGACGCACCCTCCTTTCCAGCACCCTGGCATAGACCTTACCGGGGAGGCTGAGTAGTGTGATCCCCCGAAAGTTGGAGCACACCCTCCGGTCTCCCTTCTTAAAGATGGGGACCACCACCCCGGTCTGCCAATCCAATGGCACTGCCCCAGATCTCCACGCGATGTTGCAAAGGCGTGTCAACCAAGACAGCCCTACAACATCCAGAGCCTTCAGGAACTCAGGGCGAATCTCGTCCACCCCAGGGGCTCTGCCACCAAGGAGTTGTTTAACTACCTCAGTGACCTCACCCCCAGTGATGGTCAAGTCATCCCCCTCATCCCCAGACTCTGCTTCCACTACAGAAGGCGTGTCAGTGGGATTCAGAAGGTCCTCGAAGTATTCCTTCCACCGTCCGACTATAGCCTCAGTTGAAGTCAGCAGCACCCCCCCCGCACTATAAACAGTGTGAGTGAAGCACTGCTTTCCCCTCCTGAGTCGCCTGACGGTTTGCCAGAATCGCTTCGATGCCGTCCGAAAGTCTTTTTCCATAGCCTCACCGAACTCCTCCCACACCCGAGTTTTTGCTTTGGCCACTACCCGAGCTGCATTCCGCTTGGCCTGTCGATACCTGTCAGCTGCCTCCTGAGTCCCACAGGCTAACCAAGCCCGATAAGACTCTTTCTTCAGCTTGATGGCTCCCTTCACCTCCGGTGACCACCATCTGGTTCGGGGGTTACCACCACGACAGGCACCAACCACCTTGCAGCCACAGCTCTGAGCAGCAGCCTCAACAATGGAGGTGCGGAACATGGTCCATTCGGACTCAATGTCCTCAGCCTCCCTCGGAATGCTGTCGAAGTTCTGCCGGAGGTGGGACTTGAAGATCTCCCGGACTGGGGCTTCTGCCAGGCATTCCCAGCCCACCCTCACAATACGTTTAGGTGTGCCAGGTCTGTCCAGCATCTTCCCCCGCCACCTGATCCAACTCACCACCAGGTGGTGATCAGTTGACAGCTCAGCTCCTCTCTTCACCCGAGTGTCCAGAACATACGGCCGCAGATCTGATGATACGATTACAAAATCGATCATCGACCTGCGACCTAGGGTGTCCTGGTGCCATGTGCACTTATGGACATCCTTGTGTTCGAACACAGTGTTTGTTATGGACAAACTGTGGTTTGCACAGAAGTCCAATAACAAAACACCATTCGGGTTCAGATCGGGCAGGCCGTTCCTCCCAATCACGCCCCTCCAGGTCTCACTGTCATTGCCCACGTGAGCGTTGAAGTCTCCCAGCAAGACTATGGAGTCACCAGATGGAGCACTCTCCAGCACCCCACCCAGCAACTCCAAAAAGGGTGGGTACCCTGAACTGTCATTCGGCGCATAAGCGCAAACAACAGTCAGGACCCGTTCCCCAGCCCGAAGGCGCAGGGAAACTACCCTCTCGTCCACCGGTGAAAACTCCGACGTACAGGCAGCAAGCCGGGGGGATACAAGAATACCCACCCCAGCTCGCCGCCTCTCACCGAGGGCAACTCCAGACTGAAACAGAGTCCAGCCCTTCACCAGGACACTGGTTCCAGAGCCCAGGCCATGCGTTGAGGTGAGCCCAACTATATCTAGCTGGTATCTCTCAACCTCACGCACTAGCTCAGGCTCCTTCCCCACCAGAGAGGTGACATTCCATGTCCCAATAGCCAGTTTCGATAGCCGGGGATCAGTCCGCCAGGGCCTCCGCCCTCGGCCACCGCCCGACACACACTGCACCCGACCCCTACGACACCTCCTGCGGGTGGTAGGCCTGCAGGAGGGCGGGCCCATGTAACCTCTTCGGGCTGCGCCTGGCCAAGCACCACGGGCTAATGCCTGGCCACCAGACACTCTCCCTCGAGCTCCCTCCCCAGGCCTGGCTCCAGGGTGGGGCCCCGGTAACCCTATCCCGGGCAGGGTAAACTGTTCCCTTGTTTTTTCACTCATAAGGGTCTTCTGAACCTCTCTTTGTCTGGACCCTCACCCAGGACCAGTTTGCCAGGGTAGACCCTACCAGGGGGACAAGCCCCCTAGACAACATAGCTCCTGGGATCACTGGGACACACAAACCCCTCCACCACGATAAGGTGGCGATTCACGGAGGAGCTATAACAAACAGCTTTGGAAATATGACATCACAAAAAAAAAAAGTTTTCCAGTGGCTCAGTTTGACCCAAGCACAGGGTAAGTTTAACCAGTTCACAGGGTAAAGTGACCCATCTATTTTTTCCAGTATAAAAACATTTAAATTTAGGTTACCCGAAACAACACAAAACCAGCTGGGTATGGTTTGATTTTCTTTTATTTACCACAGATAAACAATAACTTTAAGGTGAGGGTGTAAATGACCCGTGTACTTTGCGGCCCATGGATTTTCATTTAGGAATCAGAAAACAAAAATTGGAAAATGACTTGTTTCCTGATTACCATTTCAAAATTGGTAAACCACAAATGAAAAATGAGCCATTTCCTGTTTTTTTAATTTGTCAAAAACAAATGGAAAACAAATAAAAGAACTGTTTTCTGATTTCATTTAAGTGCTTAAAAAATTTAATTCTGGACTTTAAAAATCCAGTGTGGAAATTTTATGTCTCGTTTTGTGGTGAAATTTATACATTCTTAGCATAATAGCTCTTCTGCAATGTAAAAAAATGTGGCTGACAGTTATTGGCTTTTGGCAGGGCCGCAAAGTACTACCAAATGGCTTGGTCTGGAATTTTTTTTTGGCCTTTGGCTCACTTTGCCCCATAGCAGACATTTTGGAAAAATGGTCCAGTTTAGCTAATAAGTCTAATCTTTAACAAAATGATTGACATGGTTACATATTTGTTGGGAATCCACCAATATATACCATGGATAATAATACATTAAAATAAATATCTCAAAGACCTCATAGTACCATATCACCCCAATAGAGCACTTCGCTCTCAGACTGCTGGCTTACTTGTGGTTCCTAGGATACTTAAGAGTAGAATGGGAGGCAGAGCCTTCAGCTTTCAGGCGCCTCTTCTGTGGAACCAGCTCCCAGCTTGGATTCAGGAGACAGACACCCTCTCTATTTTTAAGATTAGGCTTAAAACTTTCCTTTATGATCAAGCTTATAGTTAGGGCTGGATCAGGTGACCCTGAACCATCCCTTAGTTACGCTGCTAGAATAGAACAGAATGCCTTTATTGTCATTATACAGGATGTACAATGAGATTGGAGGCCTAGGCTGCTGGGGGTAGTTATTAATCTCTGCTTTCCCCCCCCCCCCCCCCCCTCAGCAGATGACTGCCCCTCCCTGATGGAGGTTTCTTCCTGTTTAAAGGGTGTTTTTCCTTCCCACTGTGACCAAGTGCTGCTCATAGGGGGTCGTTTGGACTGTTGGGTTTTCTCTGTATTATTGTAGGGTCTTTACCCACAATACAAAGCGCCTTGAGGCAACTGTTTGTGATTTGGCGCTATATAAATAAAATTGAATTGAATTGAACATCCGGGTCACCTCAATAAGCACAAATCCTGTCCAGGACCGACTCCTACCTGCAGGCCAGATCAGGACTCGCGCTTCCCCTGGCTGGAAGTTTGTCCTGCAGGATCCGACGCCCCCTGATGGAGAGTCAAACTATTCAGACACGAATGAGGAAGTGATCAGAACAGGTCTGTGGGTGATGCTCAGAAACACGTTTAATGTCTGTGTGAAGAACATCAGCACCTTCGGTCTGTTTCCTCTAACATGGTGAGGTTTGACAGCTGTGCTGAGCACACATACATATACACAATACAATAAATAAACACTTTTATATACATATAAAGTCATAACATATTCATACTTCACTTTAATGTGAGTAGACTTCATTTAAAAGATCAAACTGTGGTCATTTCCCATCAGTCTTCACTCAGTAACCCACGGCTATGTGCAAACACCGAGGAGGACCAAATTTTTATTTATTCTGTCATTTATGTTTGGCGGGTAATTTGGCAGTTTTGGTCCTCCGTAGAAAACACATTAAATATTTTACACTGCTGCCCCTTGGCAGGCTTCTAGAAGCTGACAAATCAGGAGACAGCTGTCTTAAAGGGGGAGGAGCTAAAACAGCTTGTTTCAGACTGAGGATGTGCTGCGGGGCTGCAGTGAGTCTCAGGATCAGACAGAGGAGGCTCATGCTGAACTGGGAATCATAGAGAGCTGCTCTGGGAAGAAAGAGGCAGAGCTGAGCAGCACAGTTTGAAACATTTTTAAATGTTTTATTTTGTGTTGCTGAGTGTGGACCGATGTCAGTTTCAATCATTTCAAATTCAATCTACACACAGATAATATGATTTTATTTTCCAGGTGATTATAAGAAATTTATTGTTAAATTATTGATTTATAAAATAAAGCTTCAGTTTATAATGACCTTTTCAAAATAACAGCTTCCACCCCCTCAGAGCTGACTGCACTCTGGTGAATGCAGGCGGGGTTTAAATTAGCCATTCAGTCTGGTCACGTGACACCACTGATGATGTCATGGTTCAGATGCATGCTGGGAGTTTAGGCCTGACCCTGAGGCACGTGGAGCGTGACCTCTGTGTTGAGTTTCTTCTTCTCTGGTTCTGCTGCGCTCAGAAAGCTAATCTGTCCTTCCTCCTCGACCCGCTGTGCTCGCTGGTGGCTTTTCTGTCCTCTCTGTGATGATGATGATGATGATAATAAACTCACAGAGGACCAGCAGGGAGTGTGGCCACAGTTCCTGTGGTGACCCTGCAGAACAAGGGTGGTGGTCAGGACCACCACGGTAAGCGTCACCCCTGCCAGCACCAGTATGATGATGAGCTGCACCTCGGACAGGCCGGCACCACTGCGCTCGCTCACCGTCACCTTCAGCAGGTTGTCACTGTGACTGGTGTTCCTGCCACCGCTGCTGGTGGTTATCCTCTGACTCTGTCCTCCACCTCCTCCCTCCCACCCTACCGTCGTCCAGCCGGGTTTGCGGGTGTTGCTGCTCGGCGGCGGTGCCTCGCAGGTGGCTCCTGTGAAACCAGGCCGGCAGATGCAGCGGAAGCCGCCAGCTCGGTCGAGGCAGCGTCCCCCATTCAGACAGGGCTGGCTGTCGCAATCGTCCAGATTGACAGTGCAGAAGCGTCCGCTAAACCCTGCGGGGCAGACGCACGAGAAACGGTTGATGCCATCTATGCATGTGGCGCTGTTGGCACACGGCTTCATGAGACAGTCATCGATGTTGGTCTCACAGCGCAGTCCTGTGAAGCCTGCCAGGCAGCGACACGTCACCTCTACCGCGAAACCATCGGCGTCCTCGCAGAGACCGCCATTTTTACATGGAGACCTGCAGACAGAGAAGAAGAAAGATGAGAAAACCAGCAGGTCTGCAGCAAACATCAATGTCCAGGTCTGAAATAGGAAGCACCAAAACCTGCAGTTCCTCTGCCGTCCAGCAGGGGCGCCACAGTGAGTCAGTCCCCATAGACTCCCATGTTAAAACCTTCCAGCAGAAATAAACATGTTTACATCCTGATACAGAAACTGCTTTGATCTCTGGGGCTATTTCCCCCTTCGTAACAGCTGTACGGGGAGGATGTTTCTATAACTCACCTGTTTAAGTTTGCATTATTAGGGGCGTGGCCTCTTTGACTGACAGGTGGATGGTCATAGCAGTAAAATGGGTGTCTCCTTCTAACACGAGCTGATTGTTGCTGCTGATTATTCTGTTTCAGCTCTCCATGCATTCAGTAATCTGTGACTATAAATATACGTTATAAGATTAATCTGACCAAACTAACCTAAAAAATAAAAAATCATTTTTAGCTGGTTAATGCATCGAGACCATCTCTGTTGGATGGTCCAGCCCAGCAGCTGGAGCTGATCTGAATGAGTAATCTGCAGTGTGTGTACTCTATGGGATCATTGATGGCTTCACAACAATTAAAGAAGCTCAAACCTCCTCTGGTGACACGGTCCGGTTCTCTGCTGGCAGCTGGGGCCGTGGAAACCTTTGGGACACAGACAGGTGAAGTCGCCGCTGTCCTGCATCACACAGGTAGCTCCGTTCTGACACGGCTGCTGCTGCAAGCACACGTTCAGGTCTGAGAGACGACAGGAGACAGATGAGCTGCAGCACTGCTCAGAAACATGGAAGACTTCAAACATCTGCTTCATTTGATTTCATTTCTGCTCTCAAATATTTGTTAGTAACAGAGAAAAACCTTTGTTCAGTTTCAGTACCAACTTTTATCTACTGACAGCTGGCTCAGGAAGTATTAACAGGCTACATGCCACAGGCCTTTAAAGTGGAAGTAATTAAACCATTACTGAAAAAGCCATCACTGACCCAGCTGTTTATCTGAAGAGTTTCAGTCAGGTTTCAGAATTCATCACAGTACAGAAACAGCATTAGTGAAGGTTACCAATGATCTTCTTACAGCCTCTGACAGTGGACTCATCTCTGTGCTTGTCCTGTTGGACCTCAGTGCAGCTTTTGATACTGTTGACCATAACATTTTATTACAGAGATTAGAGCATACTATAGGTATTAAAGGTACTGCACTGCAGTGGTTTGAACCATATTTTTCTCATAGACTCCAATTTGTTCATGTAAATGGGGAGACTTCTTCACACACTAAGGTTAATTATGGAGTTCCACAGGGTTCTGTGCTAGGACCAATTTTATTTACATTATACATGCTTCCCTTAGGCAGTATTATTAGAAAGCACTGCATCAATTTTCATTGTTATGCAGATGATACTCAGCTTTATCTATCAATCTATCAATTTCTCTTCCTGCTCTTGTCGGAGATGGTCGCACTATCTCTCTCTCCCTGCCCTCCCCATCGCTCCGCTTGCTGCTTGCTGTGAGAGCGTCTTTTACACACTGTCCGAATAAGAACAAGATTGAACCATGGATCTGGCAAACTGGGCATTCTCCATCATTGATCGAATTTTTTCCACTATGAGATCCGGGACAGGGGAGCCTGCGTGTCCGAGTGGAACAGACCCGGTTGGATACGTCATCGACTCTTGGAGCTCGTGGAGACCGGTGTGCTTCTCGGCCCTTGGAGTGGAAGACGTGGAAGACGCATATATATTCGGCCTTTTGGTAGCGGTATCTTCTCTGTTTGGGCTCGGTGGATACCTGCTTTACTGGCAAATTAAGAAAATCTGGACGGCGGTTCGACATCTGCAGAGGCTGCCGACCCAGGTGGAAGGGCTGAGCAGAGCCGTACAAACTCAGACTCAAAGCCTGGTGGACCTGAGCCGCAAGATTAGCGGGCTCGCAGGCGAGAGGGGTTAGATCAGGAGATATAGTTCGGTTCTGCACAGTGAGGACGGCAATCAACGAATTTGGAATATTGGATTTTTGAATGGTTTCCCAGTAAGACTGAAGGCTGTTGGAAAAACAAGCAGCCTGTTCCAAAACAACATTTGTTATCAGGAATTCGGCTCCCCTGCCGGCCTTGGGTTGGCAACCATATCTCTCTCCAGGGCTCTGTGTGCGGCTGCTCTTCCCCCCACTCCGCGTTGTGATTTGTGAAGCTGGGTCTGGTGTACCACGGCCGCTGATGAAATTCCACCACTATCAGCGAACTGTTTTGGCTGGAACCTGGCATCTGGCTCCACAATGCCCCCACCTCTCGTCTCCGTCTGCATTCCCTCCTGACCTGACCTCACCTACCGCCGCTGTCCTAGCTTTACATGTGCAAATGCTTTGCTAAGGTGGTTTTTTTGGACCCTGGTATAGTGCTCTTTTTGAGCACTGTACCAGATGACTTTTTTTTAACCTAACTTCCCCATGATGTGTTGTTTTCTCCTCCTGCCAAAGGTAGCGCTGCAAGTCGGCTGCATGACCCCAGGACACATATCTCCCCATGTGTGTTGTGTTTTGTGTATTCTTGGATGGTGTTCTGTAACTGCAATTTCCAATGTGTGAACTTGTTCACCCACATGGCAATAAACTCATTCATTTATTCATTCATTCATTCAATGAAGCCAGATGACACACATCAATTAGTTAAACTGCAGGAATGTCTTAAAGACATAAAGGCCTAGATGACCTCTAAGTTCCTGCTTCTAAATTCAGATCAAACTAAAGTTCTTGTACTCTGCCCCACAAATCTTAGAAACATGGTGCCTAATGGGGAGCCTTCCTCACCCCAACAGAGCACTTCGCTCTCAGACTGCTGGCTTACTTGTGGTTCCTAGGATACTTTTTTTTTTTTTTTTTGCATTTTTGGCCACAGCAGCTTTTATCATCAGTGGAGAGAGACAGGAAATGGGGGAAAGATACAGGGGAAGACACGTAGGCAAATTGGCAACGGGCCGGGATGTGTACTCGCGCCGCCCACACTGCAACGCGGCATATGTATGCGGTCGCCGGCTTCACCACTAAGCCACCCAGGCGCACGGTCCTAGGATACTTAAGAGTAGAATGGGAGGCAGAGCCTTCAGCTTTCAGGCCCCTCCTCTGTGGAACCAGCTCCCAGCTTGGATTCAGGAGACAGACACCCTCTTACACTATAAAGCTCCTTGAGATGACTGTGATTTGCTGCTATATAAATAAAACTGAATTGAATTGAATACAGCCACACAACGCTACACAACACTGTTCTGCCTGCTGTGAGATAACCCAACTGAATGTGAAATGTGAGGTTATGGAGACATTAATGCACTGGTGACCTCTGACCTTTATCACAGAAGCGCCCTCCCCACCCTGGATCACAGGTGCACTGCCATGGCTGCTCACAGGAACCGTGCACGCAGCCAGGCATCGGCACGCAGTGGTCGCATAGGTCGCCGTCCCAGCCAGGGTCACACCTACAAACAGGAAGGAAGCAAAGAGACATTAGGGCCAGAGAGCATTAGAGTCACGTGGAAGGTCAATAAAATAAAACACAAATACACCGATCAGGCATAACATGATGAGCACTGACAGGTGAAGTGGATCACACTGACTATCTCTCCATCATGGCTCCAGGTAGTGGGTGGGATCTATCAGGGAGCAAGTGAGCATTTTGTCCTCAAAGTTGATGTTAGAAGCAGGACAAACTGATGGTTAGATGACTGGGTCTCCAAACTGCTCCTCCTGTGGGCTATTCCTGGTCTGCAGGGGTCAGTATTTACCAAAGTGCTCCAAGGGGTCAGGGGGACCAACATAATATCAACATAGTGGTCATCATGTTATGGCTGATCAGTGTATAATCTATGATAAGAGAAACAACACGACCTGTTTCTCTAAAGCAGGTGAATCAGATCCATCCTGCCTCCAAAGGTCAAGAGAGAAATAAAATACTCCTGTAGACAACCAGGGGCTACCAGGGAGCTGTGACATTGATCAGTTAGTGATTGATTAATCGACTGATTGAAGTATTTGATGTGTCACCTGCAAACTCCAAACTCGTCACAGCGGCTGTTGGTGATGTTACAGCTGCAGTCGCTCTCTGCAGGAAGAGAATCAGGTTATAGACACACACCAATCAGAAGGCTTTCAGTCTGTTTGAAAAACCTGCAGGGACAGTTTGTGCAGAACGAGCTTTTCATTTCCAGAAGATTCACTGATGCAATATTAGCAGAAAAGACCCAAAGAACTGTGTTAGAAAGCTGTATTATTCTGCTAATATCCTCATATAAAGGATGTTCTTCAGCATGTGTAATAAAGAGGCAGCAGCTCGCTCTCAGCAGCGCCTCCTTTAAGGGGAGTTGGTAGATTTTTACTTTTCTTTGTTTTTTTTAAAAACTTTAACACGTTTGTAATGCAGCAAAAACAAACTGCAGCCTTTTGTTATCCAACCTGTTGAACCCTTTTTAATATACCTGACATCACTTTAAGTATAATTACTTTTTATTATTGCTGCAGATTCATTATTTGTCCTGACACCTTCTTTAAAGACAAAGGCAGATGTGAACGTGAGGTCAGAGGTCAAATGTGACTGTCATGGTGTCATGGATGGACCCAGTTGCAGGACTCAAGAGACAGACATAACTAAAAAGTGTTTATTGATGAAAACAAAATCCTCCTGAGAGCCGAACGTAATCCAAAAACAAAGCAAGGCTTGACAAGAGCACACGGGTACACCAACAACGACACGACAACAAGCAGAGGAAACACAGGACTTAAATACACCACGGGATAATGAGGGAAGCGGAAACGGCAGGGAGCACAGGTGAACCAAAATACCTTGACGAGACAAGGGGAAGAAAAACTGAACACAACACACAGGGACCAGATGACTGTCAAAATAAAACAGGAAGTGTGACAAGGGAACAAAGACGCAGCCTTGACACAGAACACAAGGAACTAGAAAAATCAAAACATGATCAAACCCCACAACAAAAGAAACCCAGAACAGACAAACAAAGCAAAAACAAAACACCCAGGGTCAAAAGGACCCTGGACCATGACAGTGATTTTTTAAACCTTTATACTGTATTTTCTGTTTGCACACTAAGAATCACGGTTTCTAAATTAAAGGACTTTTTGTCTGTTTTGGATCAATAAATCATGGAGCTGACCTTAGAGACCTCGATGAATGGGAGCCAAATTTTAATGGATCATTAACATGACCTCTGACCTCTGCACCCCTACAAGGTTTGATCAGAATTCATTTAAAACTTTTTGAGTTATTGTGTGTACAGACAGACACTTCGAGAAACACGAGCTGCTGCAGAGGTAACAGTGTGATCAGCCGTCAATCATATAAACATACCAAGATCAATAAGGAGGACCGGAGCTGTCTCCATTCAGCCAACCACACATCTGACCATCAGACTCAGGCTCCTCCCCTAAGCTAATTGAACCTATGAAACGGAGACTGAAAACAGAACCGCTGATGATGATGAGGATGCCTGTGCTGAGACAATGTGCTGTATCTGCACGCAGGTAAGTGTTCACAGCCAATCAGCAGAGAGCAGGAAGAAGGAAAACAGCAGCCAGAGAGCGGCTGCATTCAGTTGACGCTACGCTGTTGAGGTGTGGCAGGTAAATTAATGACTTCAGCACCTTCAGCTGATCTCAGAGCTCGACCTGTCTCCAGGATTAATTATTATTATTAATTATTCAGTCATTTCCACCAACACTGAACAGATTGTGTGTCTGGTTTTTAACTCTTCTTCCAAACGTGAACCTGTTCTGAACCTCCAACGTAACCTTAACCTCCAACCTCCAACCCTGCAGCTGGAACCCAGGGCAGCTTTTCTCTCTAACATCCTCTCCTCTTCCAGGAGGGTCTCCGTCATCCGTTACAGGGCTCTCAACTCGATGCTGGTCCAGACTCACCTGGACATGTCAGGAGGTTAAACACCTGAGACTGCCCACCAGCTGTCGGAGCTGAAGTGAGGTGAAAATTCTTCTTCAGCTCAAACACTTCAGACTTCCAGTTGTGTATTTCCAAAAGTCTTCCTGCCCTACATCGGAGCCCACAGAGGCAGACCTGCGATATCTGCAGGGAGCTGCAGGGACCATCTGATCATCTACAGTTATTTTTTTGACTTGTCTTTGAAAGTCTTTCAGTTATACACCCACAACAACCTGTAAGATCTACAACAAACTCATTTTTCTGCTGGGCCTTCTCTGCCCGGCCCGGGAGCCACCACCCTCAGTGAGGTCCTCCCCAAACCTCAGGCCTAGATCACTGCTCCTCATCGACCCATCATTTTCACTATCAGTGAATGATGTGGTTGGGCTTCTTAGCAGTGAAAGTCACTTTGACCTTCAGGGTTAGATAAAGACAACAAAGCACCAAAAGCTGCAGTTCCTCTGCCGTCCAGCAGAGGCACCACAGTGATAGACTCCCATGTTAAAACTTTCATGTTTACAGTTTTAGTCTCTATGGCTACGTTCTCTGCAGAGGTTTCACTTCATCCATTTTATATTTGAGCTTCATCCCTCCAGAGGACCTGAGCTATTAGCTTCATGTTTAGACTGCACACTGTGACCTATGACCTCCGTGTGACCCCGATGAGGTGACTTGAGTGTCCGCTGGAATCCTGGAGACAGAGAGGATAATAACGAGCTCCACGTGCCCCAGCGGCTGCCACAGGTCAAACTGCTGGCTGTTAACGTCCCACCAGAGACCTGAAACTCTGAAATCCATCCTGACAGCTGAGACAGAGAAGGTCACGGTGTGCATCTGACCCTGGATCAGCAGTCCTAAAGATTTCAAACCTAAACCTTCATCCTGAAGATGAAGACATTAACTCATCCAGAGCAAAGATATTTCAGTATGTGGATTCCCATATTCCTACAGTTTTCCAGATCTCCCTCTGAGATATTATCTGTCCAACATGTCCTGGTCTGGCCTGGGTCTCTTGCCAGAGGGGGGTGAAACACCTCCTCTGAGGCCTGCAGAGGCATCTGAGAGCTCGTGGCCACAGGTGAGGACAGGTAAACCCACCCAGCTTCCCTCTGTTTGAATATGTATGAAAATATCATTACATCATCATTCCTAATCATTACATCATACACTCATTTCTGTTGATTTCTATTTTTTATTGTAATTCATTTGAACCTGCAGAGCTCCTGCTGGTGTTTGATAACATTAAATATTTATAGTTACATTTTAAAAAGTTTTACAGCTGAGTTTGTTATGATGTATTTTTACTGCATTGTGACTCTGGGATCATATAAGAACCTGTTTAATATAAATGTGGTGACAGGATGTGTTTTTTTTTTAACCCTAAAACAAAAATCCAAAAGCTGTTCTAGGAATGCTGCCGGGAACGCCAGGCGAGCCTCACATAACTGCAGCAACAGCTGGGAGATGCAGAGAGTCATCTGAGACGAGTCAGACAACAGCGAGGGAGGCTCGACCTGACAGCTGGGAGAGCCCGGATTAACGGGAACAATAAGCTGCCGAGCACCTCGGAGCGCGCTCAGTGAGAATCCGTCCGTCCGGCCATGACAGAGGAGGAAGATTTATGGCCCTGTTCTTTAGAGACGCTGGAAATAACCCAGGAAGTGTTTGTCTGAGTTGAGAATGACGGATATGAATAATAATTCATATCTGATCAGTTTTAAGTAGAAGAAGAAGAAACAGCCTTTATTGTCCCGCAAAGGGGAAATTTAGGTGTAACCGCAGCAAAAATGTCAAAACACAACAGGACAAGATTAACAACACTACTATTAATAATAAAATAATATATACTGTACAGGATTATAACTACAGGAAATGACATTAAACTATGTATTACTATACAATATATACATACTATTGGTTCCATTTTTGTTGGGAGCAGGGTTAGGGTTAGGTTTTTCACTCTTTTCCTGCCCGTCAGCTCCAGCATAGCTGAACTGCATTACGCCAGTGATCAATAATCAATAATGGCAGGAAAGAGGAATCTTGGCAAAGCAAACATGCCGGGCTCAGCATGCAGACCATAATTCTGGTTGCTTGAGCTGTTGGATATGAATAAAACAGCTGTTTCCTGTGAAGAACTGCAGCTTAAAGCAGAATCCGAGCAGAACAAACACCAAAGTCCAGCCTGCTCCCAACACACGGTCTGACTGAAGAACCTCAGCTGCCGGGAACACTCAGACTTCCAGTTTAGGGAATGATTCCTCACAATGCCTGCACCAACCTTAACCTTCCATTCAGAAGGGGGGGCAAACAGAGGTCAGTGTGACTCCACCCAGGCTGGAAATGTCCTGGATCCAGGAGGAGGCTTGGACCTGGATCAGTGTGAGATATTTCCTTCTGGTTCTGTCACTTTAATGTGGATTTGTAATGAGGTTACCTCAAAAGCCTCGTTACATTCTATCTCACCGCATTAAGGAATGCCTCCAAAATTCCTGGATCCTCCTAAAATAAATCTGGGAACTTTTAAATCTTGACAAAATGAACCAATTACAAACCTCCTTGGCAGAGGTAATAAGAAGAAAGGAGGACCCAGACCTGATCCCTGAGAAACTCCAAACATCATTTTAGTCAAGACAGAAAAATCGGCGTATTCTGACCGTCATCTTCACAATTGGACCGAAAACATCGGCCTTCAGCTCAGCTCTAAAATGACTTCATCAAGAATAAAAACTATCTCAGCTGAAATAAACATGCCTCATCTGTCTGAATGTGAAAGCTAAAATTCCAGTTTGAATTCATGGGTAAATGTTTCCAGTTTCTCCTGTTGGATTTCCTGCTGTTGTTAAATGTCTTTCATTTCCACACATTTCAGTAATGGCAGTTTGTCATCACTGCACCTCCTTGCTGAGGGTTTGGGGTTCGTTTGGCCTCGCTCTTTATTCAGTTTGAAACCTTTGATAAAAAGCGTCTATGGCAGTGCTTCTCAATTATTTTCTGTTGTGCCCCCCCAGGAAGAAGAAAACCTTTTGTGCCGCCCCCTCTCTCTGCCACGTCTATAAATAGTCAGGGCGGAGCCTGCTCTATGCTCTGAGTGGGCAAAAAAACCGTACACCAGGGGTCTCCAAACTTGCGCTTAACCCTCTTAATTGGAGGGGAAGGCGAAATGTCAAAAAAGTAACTTAAAGGGCCAAACTGTATGTTATTTTTGACATCAATTCGCGGACCGGACGTGGGCGTGGCCGGATGCGGTCCACGAGCCGCAAGTTTGGAGACCCCTGCCGTACACCATAGACCTATTACTTACTGCGCACACTCTGTCAATGAGAGCGCCACTGCCACCTACTGTAGTGGATGTGCAATTACACTTAATTCTAGTACGGCAAAAAAAAGCATGTTCCCTGGGGTCAGACGTGCCCCCCCTGGTAGCGCACTGTGCCCCCCAAAGGGGGCGAGCCCCACTATTTGAGAAGTACTGGTCTATGGGAAGCTTCAGGTGAAGGTCAGATCAATCAGAGCCTTCTTATTCGGATCTCCTCCAGAGGAGGAAACATTAGAGGCTGTTTCACCATCACAGTAATTAGCTCGTTAATTCCTTCATTTTATCTCCAGGTGTTTCCTGGTGTGGAGCTTCCTTCATGAGTCGTCCACAGAAGAATATTTGTGTCATTTTCAGAAATGAAAAACTGTCAGATCCCCCTCGGTGGTCGTATCTCAGACTAACAGGCACATTAAAGTAATCGTGCTGTTGTAATATCAGTGATGCAACTTCATTAACCTTTTAACTGGCAGCACCAAAATCACCTGAAAAAAACTACATAACGCCCTCTGGTTATTATTGGCTCTGAACAACCCATTTCATAGCCTATTAACTGGCCACGTCTCCCCTGCAGGCCGTATGAAGAGCATTTTATATGGCAGGCTGGACGCTCCCATTTTGAGTGACTCCTCATTTGGCCAATCATGTTAAGAAATGGGTTTCCCAGAGTCAATAATACTCAGAGGGCGTCACATAGGTTTGTCAGGTGATTTGGTGCAGCCAGTTAGATGACTGGCCGAAAGAGGTGTCAATCAAAATGGGAGGGTCTAGCCTGCCATATAAAAGGAACTAAGAGGCTATGATTAGACTTAATTTGAAATCTTATCAGACCTCATCAGCTGAACAAGTTTAAAACAGTGATGAAAGGAAGCGCTCAGAGCCGAGCCTCACGCTCGGTGTCTGATGATGACGTTTAGGTCACGCTGACCCGACTGAGCTCGTGGACACAGCAGTGTTTATGGTCATTTTAACTTGAAGATTGAACTGATGGAAGTTTGAAGTCTAAACTTTAAACATTGAGTTTCAAGCTGGTGGGAATCGTGCAGACTATCGCTGGTTTCATTACATCGCTGCACCTGTGTGCCATTTTCCTGCAACATAAAAAGAAATGGGGGGGCGCTCAAGACTTTTGCACAGTGTTGTACATGAAGAAATGGTTTGAGATAATGTAAAGTAAAAGTATTTCATAGCAAAGTGGCGGAATGAGCCTTTAAATGGGGCTGGAGGGGTTCAGGTGATGCTTTCACAGCCTCTGCTCCTCTGAGGAGGTCAGAGGTCAGCAGAGTCACTTACCCCATACACCCCCATTCTCACCCTCTCACCCCACTCCTGACCCTCCAGGTGAGGTCTGGCTGACACACACTAAGCTCCTGCAACAGGTTAACAGGGAGTACGTTTATAAACTGCCTGCATGAGTCGGAGGTTTGTTTTGGGAGGTTTGTGTGGAGCGTCTCTGCGAGCATCACAGACCTGACCTCTCTGATCACCTTCTGAGCATATGCAGTGAAGCTGCAGGCTGAAACCTGCTTCCTGTGTTGGAGCTCTGAGAAGGTCTGCAGCTGCCACAATGATCCAGACGAGTGAAGATGAATGTTTTAAAGTTGGCATTTATTGATTCTGCTGTTATAATATTCTATAAACAGATCTCAAAGTTATATTTTAGTTTTATCCTCCAGAACGTGAATATGAGCTCAGTAACTCCATTCTGAACTTTAAAGCAGCGGTTTGCAGAATCAGGTCTGATTAGTGCAGAGCAGGTGAGGGTGCGATCACATGACCTACCTTGACATGCGCAGGGCGGGCCGATGAGAACGAGGAGGATGCAGCAGCTCAGGAGCAGCAGGGCGGCCGCGGTTCTGGATGCCGCCATGTTGTCGTCAGATGAGGGCCTGAAACAGAAGACAGAGCAGAGCACGTGACCTGCAGCCTCTGAAAGCTCAGACTGAAACGCTGCCGAGCCAGTCGGTGTCTTAACCTGGAAGACGCCGACTCACTTGAGCGGTCATCATCCCATCAAAGCCTGAACCAGGTGGAAAACCAGGTCCGGGACCCAGGTAGGAACCACATCAGCTTTTATTTTCTGGTGGCCTGCTCACAGCTGTTTCCTGTTTATATGCCACACAGTCAGCATACATCCAGGAAGCAGACAGGCAAGTCCTTTCAGAATAAAAGGTCTAACAGTTTTATGACCCACCTCCAGTATCTGAATCAGCTGTTTCTGAAACGTCTGTGCAGCACAAACACCTGAAACCTCCCGAGCACCACTGCTGTGCAAAGAAAAGGCTCAACAAGATCCACAGGGCAGGTAAAGGTGAGAGCGTTCAGGTGCCCCAAATTCACAAGCACAGAGAGACTAAAGATTCACACAATCCACAGTAGCTAAAAAGAGTCACATTTTGACTACACAGAGACAAAGAAACAAATGTTTTATTTTGGTTGATGCAAAATACAGAAAGAAAGTGAATCCACAGACAGGAAGTACGACGGGATGGTCTTAAGACAGGAAGTCATCGGGGACGCAGAAGCAGCTGGGAGACCGAGACACGGGCAAGAAGGACAATCATGGAGGATGTAAGAGATGGACATCAGAGACGCCGATAAAGTAAAACAGGAAATGACAAGAGAACCGAACTGAAGTCAGAGAACCCGAAAACAAAACACACGGAAGTGCTTAAACTCCAAAAACTCTGAATTGGACTGTGCGTAGAAGCCGGAGCAGAGGAAGCAGGCCTGAAGGCTTTACCAGAGTGATGAGGCTCAGGCTCCACATGCAGCACAAAACCCCCAAACTGCAGAACACTGAAATACCCAAACAGGAAGCTGAAGCGGAAAAACAGCCAAACACAGAGCCTAACGTCCCGTTCGCACCCCGAGAACCGCGTGACTCGGGATCAGCTGCTCGTCCCTGGCTGACCTCGGTTTGACTCCTGGAAGCTTTTTAAAGACGTGTCTGCAGGTTTGTGGCGCTGCTGAAATGTGTTGAAGTTGAGACGCTGCTCATCAAACACGCATGAAACCCGAGCAGCCGGCGCTCACCGGCTCTCTATCTTTGATGTGGGCGTCCATGAGGCGGCTGCAGCGCCGTGTCAGCCTCTCAGAGCTCACTCACAGCTCCGCTCTCCTCCACTTGGAGGTATGATTAAAAAGGGCAGAGCAATGCTTCTTATTTCATCTGAGTTTTTCTCTAAACTCTAGTTTCCATGCTGATTTCAGTGCACAGCTGCAGGTTTGATCTGAGCTTCGGTGAAGACCTGAAAGCTCCTCGCAGCTGGAACTGCTGTCTGCATTCACAGTGAAATGCTGCAGTCTGACCCGTCACACGCTGCTGCAGTAAATGTCAGCGTGTCGGCCCGCAGAGCTCCGTCCTCACGTTTCAATGAATCTGCAGCTCCGGCCGTCACCGTCTTCCAGGAACTGACACAGGAGGAGGACGAGGACGACTACATATCCCAGTATCCCCGGTGTTTGCCCTCATGAAAATCTGTTTGTCTGAAAGAAGAGCTCTGGATCTCTGCATGGGAGAGATCCAGACAATGAAAAGAAGGTGAGGAGAAGGTGGAGCTCAGACTGCAGGTTAAAGATGCACAGGAACTTTACAGGAAGTGGTGCTTTCTGTTGGTGCCGTAGATGTGCTTCTACATCCCGCTGCCTAATATTAATGCTTTCATTTCTGTCTTTAATGGTTCATACAGGAAACGTGGAGGGTCAGACCATCAGCACCATCTTTGAGAGAAGGTGACATGCCTCCAGGAAGTGAGGCTTCCTGCAGCCCGATGGCCTTAAATGTTTAAGGTGGAGCAGATTCCTGCTGGACGTCCTTCCTGTGTCCGCTGCAGTGTCTTCACTCTCTGCTCATGTGCTGATGTCATTGTTGTGTAACAGCTTCAGCTGTGACATCATTGTTGCATGTGCGAGAACATCAAACATGTTGCTACTGAGGTTCCTGTGAATGAAATGTTTCATCGTTGTTTGGGACCTGATGAGAATGTGAGGAATGTCAAAGCTCATCCTGCTGTTTGTGCCACTCAGAGGAATTTCTCCACGAGTATCTGGGAGTGGGCGCTTCCTCTGATCAGTTCGCGCACTGACAGCGGGCAAGCTGTGGTAATGAAATGGTCTTCTCCTGAAGACACGCTCATGAAGAAGCTAACAGAGACCGTCAGCTGCCTCCACCTGCTGCTTGTCAGGATGAATTTCCTGCTTTGGAAATGATTCAGCAAATGTTTGTCATCATTTGGAAATAGTCGAAAACCAAATAATTCACCTTTTATTAAAAACGTACGTTCACGAATCAATCTATGTTCTCGCCATGAGCTCTACGAGGTCTATGACTAACCTTGAGTCATGAGCTCAGACATCCGGAGGGAGCTCGTTCCTTCACATCCTCATCAGACGAGACCATGAAGCTCATGTAGCACCTTGAGAAAAGGACGTCTCGAATACCTGCTTAGGCTGCTCCCACCAGGACTCAGACTAGAGGAAGAAAATGAATGGATGGACTTGATTAAAGAAAAGAGGACCCAGTGTTGATCCCTGAGGAGCTCCAAACAAACATCAGCTGATAAAGAAATGAAGTCTTCAAATAAACACAGAACTGCCTTTTTCTCTCCATCCATGTTTCCCTGTTAAACTGAAGAGCTTCAACATTTAAGAGCTGATGGAAGCTCTAACAGTGTTTGCTGTTCCTCGGAAATGCTGCAGACGCCTCCTTCTGCCTGGATGCAGTCAGCAGTTTCTGTGGGTTTGGTGGGTGTCGTTCTGAGAGACGTTACAGCAGTTGATGGAAAATAAGACACGAGAAACAACCTGACTGACGTTGGAAACCTGTGATTTTCACTCCATCAGTCAGAGCCTCATCTCACCGAGGCACCTCTGTGACTTCCTGTTGCCCTCTGAGGACTCGCTGCCTGCAGCGCCACATTTTACTGCACTTTAACCCCTTCGTCCTCACGGCTGAGCCTCAGCAGGACACATCTGCAGCCGTCCATGGAGCGAGGATGACTGAGCACGTGTCTGCACATCCTGGTGTTTGTTCTGTTGGGCTCGTGGGTCACTCGGCTCCTCTCGTTGATCTTAGAGGAGTCTTTGTATTTTGAGTTCTCACTGAAAGCAGACAGTGGCTCGTAGGACGCCTGCTGCTTTCTCTTCTCTTTTTTCATGACAGCAGCTCATCTTCTGCTGTCAAAGTCTCTTCCTGTTTTCTGGTGAAAATGTGTGGTACATGCACACAGACACACAAACTCACTTTCATTTAAAAACAGAAATGATGTCCAGCAGATGTTCAGATATACATACATCTGTACCAGGAAAACACCAGCGTGCTGATGAAGCGTCACTAAATCCTGCAGTCCCTCTGCCGTCCAGCAGAGGCGCCACAGTGAGTCAGGCCCGTGTTAAACGTTCACAGCAGAAAGAAACATGCTTCCAGCCTGACACAGAAACTGCACCACTTCTCTGCGGGGACCAACGATGTGATGCGCTGCTCCTTTGCTTTAACCCCACAGCTGGAGCAGCTGGATCCGCGGTCACATGACTCCCTACCTGCTGCTTCCTCCCCCTCCTTCTTCAGGTGCTCGTGGCTCTGAGCTGGCCTCTCTCCTGCCCGTTGCTGTAGTGACGGCGCCTCAGGCCGCTCTGCCCACACGCTCGACTGGCAGGCGGCGGGAAAGAGGAGCGGGATCATTTTTCCCGAGTTGCACCGACAAGCTCGGCCTCCGCGCAGACAGGAACCGACACGCCCGGATTAGTGTGTGGCTGACATACCACAGCACACACACGGCTTTTATTCCGCCTGTTTGCTCGAGAAAGAGAAGAATGAGGGGAGTGTGTGTCGGAGAGATGGCAACAGGTGGCAGATTTTATGCTTCAGCACACACACACACACACACACACACACACACACACACACACACACACACACACACACACAGCACGAGCTCTGCAGGCTGACTCACTGCGCACGCTCACTGCGCTCACAATGTTTCTGTGGAAATAAGCCAGCAGTTCATTTGAGCGCAAGCGGCACTGACAGGGGGCGGAGACGTGGACGTGAAGTCCCACCTCTCGCCACACCTGAGTCTAACCACGCACACCTCACCAGCGTGTGTTTGTTTTGGTGTGTTGTGGAAACTCAGCGTGTGCTGCTGTTCTACGAGGGTATTTTATGAGTCGCATTGACTAAAAACACAAATGCTGCTGCCTCCTCGCGGGGGCGGAGCCTTCCCCCACAACAGTCACCTGTGTCTGACATCATTGCTCATTATTGTTTATTTAGTTTATTCAGTTTGTCTGTAGCATTTCTATTAATTCTTCAATTTAATTATCTTTAATTTTTTATGTCTTTATTATTTTCAGTTTTATCAGTTTTTTCAATATTTTAATTGTATAAAAATATTTTTTCTATTATTTTGATTTAAAAACAAATTAATTTCCAGCTGTTAGGTATTTTAGATTCCTTGAAGCATTCCGTATTTTCACCTTTCAGCCTGCAGTTGGTTCGTTTCAGGAAAGGATTTGAGGTTCCAGCGGATCCTCTTACGACATGTCATCAAGGTGAACTTCTTCCACCTGCCGGTCCTGATGTAACCTTAGCAGCAGCAGCAGCACACAGATATCTGATAAACCAATCAGGTGTAATCATTCATGGCCACGCTCAGCGGGGGGGCGGCTCTTCTTGGCTCAGTACTGAGGCCAGCTTTATGACCGCTGACTGATTCTGGATTCTTCCTTCGAACTGAACACTCGACTTCACGATGAGCGACGCTTCAGTGCCCGTCATGTTTGAAAGAAGTGACAGACACACTTCCTGTTCTTAGCACAGCAAGCTCACACCTGTTGTGATCAGCACAGGCTGTTCTGGTACAATGGAACATTCTGAACAGCGAGGAAGCTTTAACACCCTCCCCTCTGCAGCACGCCAGCTCCTCAGCTTTCTCTTGTTTCTTCATTATCTGCAGCAGAGAACCTGTGTGTGTGTGCATGTGTGTTATTCTGCACACACAGTCTGAGATGACCCGCTGTGCTGCAGCACTGAGAAAACAGCGAGGAGATACGAAGGATGCAGCACCGCAGCTCTGAAATCCAGTCACTGCCTGACTTACTGCCATTTACATGTTGTGAGTTCGCACGGCGCAGCAGCACAAACACACACAGCATAAATCATCTCTGCAGGCATCTCTGCGTTTATGTAGCCTCTCGCTGGCTTCATGCTGCTGATGCTGCTGTTCAGGTCTGAGCCCTCCAGCCTCCACCGCGAGGCCTCAAAGGAGATCCACACCTCCGACTTTGACTGTTTTCATCAGAGTTACTTCGTTCTTCAGGGGCTGCGAAGGAGAACCAGCTGTAAATAATGCCTGCAAGTGTTTTTGTCACCAACTAACTCTCGATGTTTAGGTTCATTTGGTGGCGATGTCCATCTTTGATATACAGTCTGCTGCTTTCACCAGCACGGACACTAACTACATCAGGTTTCTTTGTGAGAAATGGATGTCGACCTGCAGAGATGATGCTCCCGTGTGTCTAACGTGGGAATCAAACAGGACTCCACCCATCATGAAGCCTTAAACACATCTGGGGGGTATTTATGTGGGTGCTGGAAGGTAAACGTGTCGGGAAACGAGATGATGGAGCGGACAGAGGTCGAGTACATCAGAGCCAAGGGCTGCTTTTTTCCTCTGCTCTCAATATTTGTTGCTGGCAGGCAGGAAGATGAAGAGGAAGGAGCTCTGAAAGCGTCTTTGATGTTGGTGTCTCGCGGCTCTCGGCTCTGACAGGTTGGACTTTAAACCCCTGGGGGCAGAATGATCCACTAACTGGAACACTGAGAAAACCGACTCCCCCTGCAGGGGGCAGCTGCTGCCATGGCAACAGAGTCAAAGGATGGGGAAGGGAGGGGTGATTGGTTGCTGTGGACACACGCAGGACGTGGATTCTGTCCCGGGTGTGTGATATTTCTGAGAGTTTCATCAGTCTGACATGGCACCAGCATTTCATCGCACATCATTAAACGGGAGCCTGCGGCTGAGGTCAGAGGTCAAACAGCCTTTCTGCCATTCAGAGTTACATGGAGTTTCCGCATTTCAGCCCACAGAGTCAGCTTGCCGTTGTGACAGCTCACAGGTTTAATCGCATTTACTGGACGAGAGCTGAACAACCACATGCAGAACAAGGAGGAAGACATGTAAACAATTACTGAGTGGCGTAAAGTGACTGTGTGGGGCAGGCGGGGGCGGACCCAAACACAGGAAGAGGACAATGCGATTAAATTCTGATTCAGCGTTAATGCCAAAGTTTCTCCAAAACAACAACACAAACAAGGTAGGTCCAGATTCAGGGGTGCAAAACCCATAGGCAAACGAGAACACGGAAGCACAGCTGCGAGGGAATAAGGGACGGGGGGGGGGTATAAATCCCAGAAACATCAGAGAGGCAGGAATGCACCAAGAGAACAAGAAAAGCTGACACCCTGAACAGAACCGAGAACCTCAGAACATTAATATAAAGGAACAACCCTACCCTAAACCCAACCCCCCTCAACGCCCACAGGACTGTGATATGGTGTTGCAGAATGAGTGTGTGAGTGTGTGTGAGTCCATTGGTTACTGAGATTTAAAATATTGTTTCCATAAATAATTATTGATTGCTTAAAGGTGCCCTACAGAGACACTTTTACTTTGGTTTATCTGAAACTGTGAGGGCACTGAAAATATTCATTTCTGTTAACTAAAGACCATATTTTTGTGTTTTACAAACCCAACACAAACAACACCAAACCCAGGGATCATGACGCTGATAAATCGGCTTTTTTCTATTAAAATTTTTACATTAATGCAAAATGAGCTACAAACCCTACAAAAACCCCACTCCAAGATTTCTCACAGTGTTACTGGAGGCCAAAGTAATGCCATCCAGAGTAAGTATCTGGTTAGACACCATGTTTCTAAGATTTGTGGGGCCGAGTACAAGAACTTCAGTTTGATCTGAATTTAGAAGCAGGAAATTAGAGGTCATCCAGGCCTTAATGTCTTTAAGACATTCCTGCAGTTTAACTCATTGATGTGCGTCATCTGGCTTCATTGATAGGTAAAGCTGAGTATCATCTGCATAACTGTAGTCCCATCTATAAATGACTGCGGCCCAGAGTAATTAATTTTAAAATGTTTGAATAACTGATAGTTCATTTACAGTTTTTAAATAAAGTAGATACATGAGTCATGTTAAATCAGGAGCTGACAGAAATTTTTGATGTTAGTACACAATTTAGGCAAAGCTGTCGATTTACCAGTCAATCTACATCCCTACCGTCACCTATGGTCACGAGATTTTGGGAGTGACCGAAAGAATGAGATCGTGAATACAAGTGGCAGAAATGAGCTTCCTCTGAAGGATTGGCTGGCCTCTCCCTTAGAGATACGGTGAGGAGAGATGCTGCTCCTCCACACCGAAAGGAGACAGTTGAGGTGGTTCAGGCATCTGACTAGGACACACAACCACTCACAGTTGTGGCCAATTTAAACTGTGAGTAATTTAAACTGAAGTGCTTATAAAGTAAGCGGACTGAGAGATATTTTATATGCTCGCTAACGTAAAAGGCCAGGAGGCTATCCTCTGACTTTCTGTTTCTTGGCAGAGCGTAGAGGAACCCAGTGGTCAGCCATCTTTCGTGGAATTGGTTCTGGAGGCAGCAATTGTTGCAGTACCTGCTCATCATTCCCTTCAATGGTCCCCTGATTGTTGCCAACAATTAAATACTACCCAGCTTTGATGCCTGACTGCTCGAGGGGTTGTGAGTAACTCATTGCACATGCTTATTTTTTTGTTTTCTACTTGATTGTTAATTATATTGATATTTCTTCTTTTTTAATATACTTGAAAAACTGTCATAACTACTACATGGGCAACACTGGGACCTGAGGACAGAACTTTGTTCCACTGCATGTAAATATAATGGGAATGGCACTAAAGAATCCTTGAATCCTTGCTTTGCAAGTGAAAGGGTCAGTATGTTTCAGACCACAACGCCCACAGGCATGTGTGTGAGTCCTTTGGTTACTGAGATTTAAAATATTGTTTCCATAAGTAATTTTGGATTGTTTAAAGGTGCCCTGAAGAGACACTTTTATTTTGGTTTATCTGAAACTTTAAGAGCATTGAAAATATACATTTCTGTTAACTAAAGACCATATTTTTGGGTTATAATTGTTGCCTGTGTGTTATTTATCTTGTAAGGTTTTTCCATAGCTAACAAGTTTGACTCAGAGAAAGCTGTTTCATTGATGCATAACAAAACAGTTCATAGTGGGGTTTGATGCCAGAGGGTTGTACTCCACTAAGTGGAAGCTCCATTTTTAATTTCCATAATCTTACAGACATTTTTGTCACCTCCAAAGTGTTGTATGGTAGGAACTGTCATTTCCTTACAATCCAGATTAGTACAGCAAGCCAATAAATTAAAGAACCCAGGCCCCGCCCCTAGTACTACAATACCCTCTTTTTATCTTGTTTACATATTAGCTACATGGGTCGAGTACTGCGTAGCTGCTGGGGGGTTCCCATGATGCACTGAGTGTTTCTTTTCATTCACCTCTTTTTACTCTGTTTATACCCCACTCTGCATTTAATCATTAGTTATTATTAATCTCTGTCTCTCTTCTGTCAGGACACCGTTGTGTGACCGGCAGAAATTGGATCCTGATGCAGGACTCGGTGGCAGGATGAAACTCAAAAAAAAAATCTTTTATTGCTGGAGTTTTCCACAACTAAACAAACACAATAAAAATGGCTGGCAGGGCATCAGCCAAAAATAACAAACACTTTCTGCAAGTACTTCACACAACATGCGGGAGAACACTACAAAGAACAGGAGGAGGACACAGACAATAAATACACAAGAGGTAATGAGGAAAGTAGAAACAGCTGGGGAGAACAGGTGAACAGAACACACTAACTAGACAAGGGGAAGCAAAACTGAATACAAACTTCACAATGCAAAGGGTTACCAAAGTAAAACAGGAAGTGACGTAACAGACCTACACATGTGAACCTGACAGTGACAAAACTGAGGAAACAAGGGGGAAAAGACAATCTAAATCACACAAAGTGGGAGAACCCCCCCCAAACATCTTGAAACTGAACAATCCTGGGTCCATGGCCCAGGCACCCTGACATCTTCCACAGCATGTCTTTTGTCCTGTCTCTCCCCCCCCTCAGCAGATGACCCCCCCTCCCTGAGCCTGGTTCTGCTGGAGGTTTCTTCCTGTTAAAGGGAGTTTTTCCTTCCCACTGTCACCAAGTGCTGCTCATAGGGGCTCGTTTTGACTGTTGGGTTTTCTCTGTATTATTGTAGGGTCTTTACCCACAATACAAAGCGCCTTGAGGCGACTGTTTGTTGTGATTTGGCGCTATATAAATAAAATTGAATTGAACTGAATTATGCCCACACTGCCAACCTGTGGTTGGGGACCTGTGGCGTGGGAACTACAGCATTTTCAACATCTTGTTGTTCCGTGTGAACATGTTACTTTTCTGTGAAGGGTGGCTGGCCTCTCCCTTTGAGATAGGGTGAGGAGTGCAGCCATTCAGGAGGGGCTCAGAGTAGAGCCGCTGCTCCTCCACATCAAAAGGAGGCAGCTAAGGTGGTTCAGGCATCTGATTAGGATGCCTCCTCCTGGGTGAGGTGTTCTGGTCATGCCCTACTGGCGAGGAAGCCCCGGGGCAGAGTTTAATGGCCTCAGGTGCTGAATGAAGCATGATGTGCATTTTGGAAATGATGGTCCCATTAGAGTCTCAGAGGAGCATCTGTTACTGGTCGAGGATTGCTGGTCCTGAGTATGTTTTTATAATGTGTTTTTTACTTCTTGGGAAATAAAGTCTGCAGCGTGAACTGTAAACAGAGTTCATCTTTGCTGGATATCAAGATAAGCATCCCTGGACTTGCAGCACACTGAGGGAGGATTCTTAGGCAGGAGCCGTGGAGGCAGTCTTAAAGCTCACTTCCTGTCAGATGTCTCCTGTTCCACTGGTGGACGTTCATATCAAACTTTTTCCTAATAATGAGTTCAGTGTATGTGCAGTAATCCCCGTGAGCCACAGGCTCTAAACACTGTGTTTCAATTCTTTTAGTAGCCCAACGCACCTGATGGCAGCCAGTCAGAAGAAAGTTGGCTTAAAGAGGGAGGAGCTAAATGGTATAAGACAAAGAAGACTTATTATGAACTGTGAATCATGCAAAGCTGATCCAGGAAAGTCTGAATCGAACAGGTCAGCTTTATGATCGATTCAATTTTAGGAAAATCCACAAAAACAAAACCAATATTATTCACCATTTTCCTGTAGAGGTCAGAGGTCAGAGGCTGATTATCCAATCAGTCCATTAAACCACCACAGAAGAAGAAAGGATGGTGGTGAAAAAGAAAGTAGATGAGTATTAAAATCTTTGAGTTTATTGATTTTTACATTTATTCTTCCGTTTGTTGTTCATATTGATTTTGATGTTTTTGGTAATGTCTCGTCTCTGGACTCGAGCCAAAGCCTCAGTGGGCATTAAAGTCACATGATCTTTCCATCATGTTTGGTCCTGTTTGAGTTTGTCAGTATGAATCAAAGTTACTACACTTCAGTGTTTCTGGGTTTCTCGTTCTAACTTAAAAACAGGTGATGGAAACTCACCTTCTGACATGCAGCAGAGCAGATGTCTCAAAAATAACTGCGAGCCAACGAAAACATCCAGCAGCCCCCACAAATCAGAGATGTCAGGAAGTCTGTACCTGCTGCACGCGAGCGTGTGAGAGAACAGCAGCAGAGTGGAAACTCGCTCTGAGACTGAGAGGAACAATAATCAGAACAAAGTTTGTCCAGAAGCTCCAGCAGCAGCTTTCACACTGACAGTTCTGAGCTGAGAGGGCTTACCTCGAGCTGGCAGCTTCCTCCTCGCTGATCCTCCGTCACACAACAACTTAATATTCAGCTGCCGTCCACTTTGTATCTCCAACACACTTTGACACACACACTCCAGTACACTGTGGGGGACACACTGCAGCTTCTTTCAGAGTGTGTGCATTTGGAGCTGCAGACAAACGACGAGGAGCCGTCCTCCAGCCGTCCTCCCCTCTTCAGTTAGCACTCCCCCTCTGCAGGGTACGACCCCGACACACACACAGAAGGGACTGACTCTGTGTGTGTGTGTGTGTGTGTGTGGAGGTGTGGAGGAGGAGTCAGATATGTGTGTGGCGTTACATGTGATCAGAGGAGGTGTACCTTGCTGATTCCACCTGCAGCTCTCAGGTGTTAATGAGTGTTGATTGGACCCATAAACGGTCAGCGGCTGTTTTCACGGTTCAAGTCTGAGCTGTGAACGAGCTGCAGACAACATCAGGGTCTGAATCACAGCGCACTGCTCACTGACACCTGATTGGTCGCTGCTGTCCATCCGATTCATGTGGCGGCCATGTTGCTTGGACGAGTCATTTGGCCCGTGCTCTGTCAGTGTCTTCTAACTTTATTTAAACAGGTCTGTGTGAACAATGCTGTGGCTTTCTGGAAGGTTTCTATAATTAAAGTCAGAGTGATGATTACAGTGAGCAGCTCCTCACCTGTGGAGTCTTTCTTCCTGTTTCAGGTTCACAGTCAGACCTCCTGCAGGGAGCGTCTGCAGCTAACCCTAACCCTCTAAGGCTTAATACTTTCTCTAAGGTAGCTAGCTTCTGTGCTATAGCAGCTTCCTTTGCACTGTTTGAGCTTCCTGTTGCGAGCCACGCTACCAAACAGGAACAGGAATGAGGCTTCACGGTCGTACCGGTCAACTCACTAAAGTTACTGCTATAGCTGTGCAGGTGGATGCTGCTGCTGTCGGTAACTCTGTAAAGGTGTGGGTATTTAATGAAATCAGTGAAGAGACTCCCTCAAACAGCTAGATGCAACAACTGAAATGAGCCTGTAACTCGCAGTGCTGCCTGTAGGGGGCAGGATGTCCCTGTGATTTCCTGTCGTGGTGGTTTATTTGTGTTTACTCAGCAGATTAATGCAGTGCATTTATGTAACAGCTCACTTCACAGCTCAGAGTTTCTGTATCTGTTGAATAAAAGTCAGAAACACTCTGAAATATGTTGCCTGCAGGAAGTTTTCTTCCTCCAGGAGACCCCCCCCCCCCCCCCCCCGTGCGCTCTCTGCCTCCTTTTGTTGACAGCCTCGCTCCCCCTCCCCCTCCCCACAGTGCTGTTTGTTCAGGCCTCCCTCCTCTATCTGATCCTCCTCTCATCTGTTATGTCTCTGCATCTCAGCTCCTAGCAGGCCGAGCGGCGTCTGCGTTTGTTACTGAATCAGATCCGCCTTCAGATCGAGAGCTGCCTCACGTCCCGGCAGGCTCAGACTCGCCTGGAACGAGGTGGTGCTTTTAGAATGTTTTAAAGAGACTCTGAGGCAGCGATCGGCTCTCGGAGGACAAACCTTCACTTCAGGCTTGCTTTGACAAAACTTCCTGTCTGAAATTCAAGGCCTGAAACAGCTCAACACACTTTTCCATATCAAATCTTTATTTTCTTTAACAGATGTGTGCGGGCATCTCTGGAGGCTTTTGTGGGCCTGTTTTCCAGTTTGAAATCTGACCTTTTATTGGTGTGAATAAGCAAAATCTGGTGAGTTCCTGTCGAGGGCCGGGTCAGACAACATACTGGAGAGATCCACATGAAACAGATTATTTTACACGCCTGTCACAATCATAAAATCAGACACAGCTTCAAGGAGCTGCAGCAGCTTCATGCTGAATTTCTGAGTGTTAAAGAAGGTGAAGATGATCCCGAATCAGGTGCAGGTAAAAGCTGCTCTCACCAGTTGTGAACAGCCACATATCCCACACGCTTTTCCCAGAATGCACTTTGTGAAGTTTCCTGCAGTGAAGCAGCTCAAACATCCAGCAGCTGGTTCCTGCTGCTGTGCGCCATTCAGACTGATGGACCATCACACTGATGCTCACAGAGCTGAAGCACGCTGTGTATTGAGTTTATGTGTAAATGTGAGTACCTGCTGGGCTTAGGAAGTTGCGAGGGCTCAAAAATGCTGGAAAAGCAATTAAAAAACACCAAATTTGGAGCGGCTCTGTGTGCTTGGAGGTGAAATATTCACAGTATGAAGGTGTTTTTATGTGGAATGAGCTTCAGGTTTTGCACCGTTCGGGTTACGCTGCTCTAAAAGCTCAGTGGTCGAAGGTCAGGAAAAACTGCCGACCTGGATGATCTGTCATAGCTGCGTCACCTCTGAGGGTGGTGGAAGGTGTCCACGTTTATGACACCCCCTGTCTCCATGCTCATCAGTGTGTACAATCAATAACCAATAACTGCTGTTTGCTGCCTGGAGGAGTGCTTTGCTTCAGCTCAGCTGTAATCGGATCCTGCTGTGATGGTGTCTGGGGGCTAAATGTGAGCGTGTGCCGGCGGTGGGTGGTGGGTGGTGGATTATGGGTAGCGGGGGTGTTGAGGGGTTGATGAGGGTCTAACCTGCTGAATGAAATGCAGCCGGAGCAGCTGAGAGATTCCTCTCTGCTCTAAACAGTGTCGGACCACCTGGCTCACAATGAGGCTGTTTATCCAGGCAGAAGTGTATGTATGTGTGTGTGTGGTGTGGGGGGGGTCAGCCTTGACCCCTCCCTCAACGCACCAGCTGAGGACCTCCCTTTACTGAGTTTACTTCCGCTGTCCTTTTATCCCCTTTTTTGCCTCCTTGTTTCCTTCTTTAACTTCATAATTTCCTATCCTCTCACCTCCTTCCTTAGCTCCTTGGTTCCTGTCCTCACTCTCATTTCCTTTGTCCTAATGGACAGTCTCTGGGTTTATACTGAAAACCTCTGCCTTGCACACACATACCCACTCTCAGGGTGATTGATAACAATATATGTGACCTTTAACCCCAATATACAGCCATTTCAGTCCGAGAACAAACACGGACATGCTCAGGAGGTGTAAGGTTTCACTAAGAACCTCGGTTTGTTTTTAACCCTGTGAGGCTGCAGTTATTATCAGTGACGACCCCTGACCCTGAAGTACAGCTGTAAATACTGTTTGATGTCTATCAGTATGATTTTTGTCCCCTCAGACTTGGGAGAACAATTAAAAAAACTAACAAATGAAATATGGTGAGAGCAAAGTCACAGTCCTCAGTGAGGTGCTCCCACTGAACAGTCTGCCCTGGGATCTGCTCCTCTGAGTGGATCTGCTCCTCTGGGTGGATCTGCTCCTCTGGGTGGATCTGCTCCTCTGGATGGATCTGCTCCTCTGGGTGGATCTGCTCCTCTGAGTGGATCTGCTCCTCTGGGTGGATCTGCTCCTCTGGATGGATCTGTTCTGGAGGGTTAATTCTGGTTTTGGAGAACTGGTCGGGGCCTCAGCGTGTTTCCAGCTCCTTCCTGTCCTGCTGTGATGGTCTCTGAGTGTAAATAATGCAGGCCTCCTCTTCCTCTATCTGAGCCTCGTCTTCTCCTTGTAGCTCGGTCAGCCGCCGCCCGTCTCCGTCCTGCCGGTTATCGAAGCTTTTCAGGACGATTCAAGTTCCTGTTGAGCTGGTTCTTGTGTTGGGTTCAGAAAGACACAAACAGCTGCTGGGACTCAAACCACTGACGTGTTCTGCATTGCTCCCATTGTTCCCATTTCTCCCATTGCCATCATGTCACAGGGGGGTGAGGGGGTGGAGGCATTGCTTGGAGCAGCTGGAAATTGTCCTAATCTTTCTGTCCAGCAAGGATTCGATTATCTGCTGGGCAGCTGCAGCACGTGCATCATGTGATCTGATCTGATGCTTGCTCAGTTTACACCATCTGATGGACACACGCGCGCGCGCACACGTCTCCTCCTGAAAGACATCAGGCGGATGAAAGTTTAATGATCCTGCAGGAGAAAGTGGGACGCTGCAGCGCCGACACAAAGAGAGCAGGATGCCGGTGAAGTGACACATCGAGTCGTCGCGCTCGCGTCGCTTCAGCTGCTGCAGGCAGGCGTGTGCCCTCAGTTCTGTCTGCAGGTGATGCTGCTGCATCCGCACAATGTTTCAGAATCTGTTGACACCAAAAACACTGAGAGATGCAGCCCAGTTTGAACTGTCAACACCCTGAAAGACTGACAGGAAAAACATCCAAACGATAATAAAATCTTTCTCTTTGTTCAGGTCGTCTCTCTGCAGACAGTCTGAGGAGGCATTAATAAATATCACAGAGCTGAACCAACAACGAAAAACGATGAATCTGTAAAGAATAAACAGCTGACTGACAGCTGACACGGGTTGCCTAGCGACAGCATCAGGCCCTTCCCTCCTGACTGATGAGCTCGTTGAGCTCTGTCAACGATCTTGTTAGCGGC